>NC_063157.1:27228616-27892160 GCF_020921035.1 Rhodamnia argentea | reverse complement strand
TCACGTGCATACTAGTTTGGGAAATTAGATTGAGGTAAATTTGTCACAAATGTAATAGTTTGGATTTTTTTTATGGTATTAACACTTAATTTAATCCTAAACTTTTTCCCTATTTCCTAATGTAACCCTTTTAGTCAATTTTGACCGGAAATCACTCATATGACTTTCAAGTTAGCAATAGTGGTCCTGCATTGCTGTGGGCAATTTTTATTAAAACTAATTTAACATTTTATGATTTTTTCTCTTTTTCTTTTTTCTTTTATCGTATTTTCTTATTTCCTTCCGCCAATCGCTAGGGCCTCGGCAATTGTCGGCGAGGAGCCCTTGCCAAATTTGGGCAAGGGCATTGCCCTCGCTTGATTTGGGCGAGGGTGTTGTAGCCCTCCACCTATGGCTGGCGACCTATGCGGGCCATCACCAAAGTTTCTCCAACTGATGGAGGAAACCACCACAAAAAAAAAAAAAAAACGAGGAGGAAATTCGTAATTTTTTACAATATATTTGCAAAAATTATCCATGTCGGCGCCGTCCGTGCCACGTGGGACGTCGATGTTCATATAAGTGATTTATGGTCAAAATTGATTGGAAGAACCATGTTGTAAAATCGCTAAAAGGTTTAGACTAAATTAATCAAATTAGAAAGTTTAAAGCTGAATTATCCGCCATACAATAGTTTAGGACTTTTTGGACAATCATTTTCACTGGAACGAAAATGGAAATTTCCGGCATGAGCGGAAGTTTCGAATCATCCAGCTCGCGTTGCTCTTTTGGACTTGCCTCGAGCAAGGCATGGGGACTTCCTGACACTCTCTAAGGATATATGCTCCCCAACCAGTGCGACGCGGTTTCATTACCATGTTTGCACAACAGGAGAGTACGAGGCCCAGATAGAAATAAATGAGCGGAAGTAAAATGTCGTAAAAAAAGAAAAAAAAGAAAAAAAGTAAGTCTGCAAGCAGACCAACTACTACAGGTTAGCTAGGGCTTGACCTGTTCATTGGGTGGGCCGGGCCAGGGCCTGCTCAATGCTCAATCTCGAACCTTCGGAGGCGCCGTTTAGGCCCGAACTTTTGGGCCAGGGCAAGTGTCCAAGCCCGCCCAAGTAAGGAACATGGATAGGTCTGGCCCACCTACTACCGAAAATGTGCATTTGAGTTCTAAAGCTTAAAAAAAAAAAAAAAAACGATCAAGCCATCCCTCTAATTAACACTGTCAATTTGTTGAAAGGAAAATGCTAACATGATGTTTTTATATTAATTTGCCTTTCCTACTTGGCATTCTTTTTTATTCCAAATCTTATAAAATTAAACAATGCAAAAATTTTATTTAAAAAAAAAAAAACAAAGCTGGAAAAGAATGGCAGTGCTCATTGGCGGCACCACCATCGCCCATAGCTAGGCTGGCTGGTGGAGGGCACCGGCCCTAGGTGTGGGCGGCAGGCCCAGGGCGAGGCCTCGCCCCCATATGGGAAGCATTGGCCCTAGCCTAGCCCGGCGAAGGTCACCTATGGCCAATGAGGCCTCGCCTAGGGTTGGCGAGGCTCGCTGACCCCATCGCTCAAATTTGGGTGATTCTTGCCTAGGTGCCGCCGGGGGCGACTAGACATTAAATAAAACTTTAGCCATTTTAGTCTTTTAATCTAATTTAGAACAAATTAGAAGAAGACAATAACAATAAAGAAATGACAATAGGAGAGAGAAATTATTTTTAAAATTCCACGTAAGCACAAATTGACGGTATTAACAAAAGTACTTGATTGTACTTTTTGAAAGTTTTAGGATTTGATTGTACTTTCGCGATAAATTTTATGAATTATAATGCATTTATCGGTAAATTGTTTTATTAGCTACTTCATCTATGAGTTTTATACTATTTCTCTGTGATACATTGGAAAATTTGGTTCAATCTATCCTATTATTGTCGATAAAATTGTGTATATCAAGGCTGAATTATTGATAGATAAATAATTCACTATATTTTCTAAATAAAATATGGGCCAACCAGGTACGTCCACTGATTGGGCTTGGAAATTTTTGCCCAGGATCGCCGAATGGACCCAAAAATCCAGCCAAGCCTGCTAATTGATCAAAGTCTAGCTTGGGCATTGTTCATCCATGTTTCTTTGTTCTTATTTTGTTCCTTTCATTCTTACCAACCAAACGACTCTAACTGGTCGACCCAGTTGGATGGAGCGCCAGGGAATTGTCAGCAAGGAGTTGCAGGTTAGTCGTTCATATTTCATCAATTACGTGTAAACTCTTTTAGATCAATACAAGTTGCACATGCTAAACATCTAAACTTAGAGTGCGTTTGTTTGAATGAAAGTATTTTCTAGAAATTAGTCTAAGATTCTTACCCGTTTGGTTTGTCGAAAATGATTTAGTCAATGGAAAACACTTTTCGATCAATGAAGGTAGATACTTGTATACATCTAAATGAACATGTGCTGGCGAAAACTATTTAGCCTATGATTAAATGCGATTAAACTCATTTTTAGTTTCCGATAAAAAAAAATTTTCATTTTTAGTAGCACATTTATGTAGTGCAACTCGAATATATCATCGGCAGTTTAAGGGTGAAATTATGAATTGTCATCCATGCGAGTTTCGCATTGTTGTCCAATTAAAATAGGACTATTTGTCATGAATTTATAATTAACTAAACTAAAACTGCAATGAAGAAAATTGGGAGTTAAAGAATCTAAAGCGGAAGAGAGAAATTCTTGTATATGTCAATGTGAATAGAAAAGAGTAACGGGAGTTTATGTTTAGCCTTTATTAAATAATTATCTAAGGTAATAAGATATACATAATACCGGATATAATCAATTAATGATATGCAATATCAAATGCTATATACACGCACACTCCCGACGGATGTGCATAATCAAGTATATATCCTAATATCGCTAACATCCCCCTAAAACTCAAGTGACCTAGTCACATTGAGTTTGAAATCAAGTGTGACAGTGGCATTAAAACTTATTTCTCCATGAAATCAACACTCAATGACAGGCTTGTGGAGCCACGACGAGGAGTTATGACATCCAAATTGCGGCTGTTCGTAATGGAACTTTCAGATCTAGCCGGTTTGAGGGTGGCAAGTCCGATGGTGGTATTGGCTTCTTAAACAGATGAGAATCGGAGGGGAAACAACAAGCGGCCTATACGGCTAGCTTGCAAAACAAGAATTGAGCAACGCGGCCTAAATGGCTGGTGTTGTAGCATTAAGTAGCCTATACGGCTGGCTTGGGAAAATAATTACTAAGCGATGCGGCTAATATGGCTGGCATCGAAAGAAAACCACCTCCGTGATAAAGGCTCAACTTGGCGACACGTCGTCGACTTCGTAACACGACCACCGAGACATAGAATCGATATTTTTTTTTATATGTATTGAAAAGAGTACATAGAGCCCATGCATGCACTTCGGATTTCCTTAGGAACGAAAGCTCTGATACAAGGTTAAAGAATGTAAAGCGGAAGAGAGGAATTTTTGTATATTTTTTTGGGTCTAAAATTCTTGTATATTTTGATTTTAATAGAAATGAGGCACTCTGATGAACACTATCGAGAAATGGGGATGGATTTATTTTGCTATGGAGACATGGGGTGCACTGGGTGTGAATGCACCCGGTGCACTAGGGTTACCTTAGGAAATGAGGCTCTCATATCAACTTGAGAATAATGCGGAAGTCTGAATTTCGATATTTATTTGTATGTAGTGAAAAGAGTACATAGAGCCCATGCATGCACTTAGAATTTCCTTAGGAACAAAAGCTCCGATACCAAGTTAAAGAATGTAAAGCGGAAGAGAGGAATTCTTGTATATATTTTTTGGTCTAAAATTCTTGTGAATTTTGATGTGAATAGAAAAAAGTACATGGAGCCTATTTATAGGCTTTATTAAATGGCTATTTAAGGTAATAAGATAAATATAATACCTAATATAATCAATCAATGACATGCAATATATTAAAGGATATACATGTATAGTCCTTACAGATGTGCACGATCAAGTGGATATCCTAAAATTGCTAACAAGAAGACATGTAAAATATCTCTAATATTGGGAAAATTGTCCAATAAGTCCTAAACCTATTGTACGACAGCTAATTCAATTCTAAACTTTTCAATTTTATTAATTTTAGTCCTCAGCCTTTTGATGATTTGTCAATTAAATTCTAAAATTTTCAATCGTGTCAAATTAGTTCTAAACCTTTTGTAGTTTTGTCAATTTAGTTATTAATCTACTATTTGGATAATTGGGCAAAGTAACATATTGAGAAACTGTCGAAAGATTTATGACTAAATTGGAAAATTACTAAAAGATTTAGGGCTAAATTGGATGCCATACAATATGTTTATGACTTTTTGGATAATTTTCCTAAAGAAAATTAGTCCAACATAACTTAAACCGGCACCGACATATAAATCGAATCCGAAATCAATACTTTTCGGGAAGTGTCAAAGGATATGGTGCTATTCCTAACTTGCGAGCGATACCCGTTGGAGCGGGTTATCGCAATCACAATGCTTTTGCGGGAGAGAAGAGTGGTGGCAAACTTTTCGAGCAGCTCGAAGTCGCGCGATGTCGTTGGCACGAGAAGTTGCCATTCAGGAACATGAATGACAACTCGATAAAGGAGATTAGAGGCTACCAAAGGAAGCTCGTTGGGACATTGGTGGAGTGAAGCTCGTTGGGACACCGATGACATCAAGTTGTCGTCTTTGACCGCAATTTCATTTACAGGCCAACCTTCGCAGACGAAGTGATCAAAGGAAGTATCGCAGATGTCAGTGTTCCTGTGCACCAGAAAGACTTGGTGACTGGCTTGTCTTGCAATACCTTGGAAGGCTGCGTTTGATTCGGCTTCGAAAATAGGTTTTTGGAAAAATGTAAAGACAGGAATCCTAAAGTTAATGTTTGTGTTTCAGTTGGTGCAACTTCAAGGATTCGTGGCTTGATTTTAGGTCGAGAGAGACCAGATTTCAAAGCATAAGTGCTCCTTTCCTCGTCAAAGTTCCACTCCCCACGTCCGCAATCTACGGGGTGAGATGGTCATTTGCTTTTCATTTCCACCTTTCGACCGCACCAACTTCTTTACGAAGAGAGGAGCACCTTATGCATCGAAATCGACCGGGAAAAAAACATCAGAAGTGTTAAAAGTTATGTGTGATGCTCACTTTAATGTCACAAATTTTTGTCGGATCACTTAAGTGCCAAATCTATAAAAAAATATTACTCAAATGCCTCTAACGAGAAATTCCGATCAAACCGATTACGTGACAATTATAATTAAAATTTATTCTGGCGTGGCAATCTTTTTTTAAAAACTCAATTTATGTGGATTTCTAAAATTAAAAACAAGCTAAAAAAATTAAATTAAAATTGAAAATATGCCAAAAAAGGAGTGGGTTGCACGGGCGGCGAGGGCTGTGCTGTGCAACCCTCAGTTTTGTATTTTTTGCTTATTTTTAAAATTTTCTTCTTACAATATAATTACTTTTTTTTTTAATATTTTAATTTTTTTCATTGCTGATCGGACCTTCAATGTCGGCTTTAGATATTAATTAAAAAACATGCTACGTCCGATTTCCTACAAAGAAGATCGGAGTTGACACTTAAATGATTTTTTTTTTGTTAAAAAAAAAATAACACTTAAGTGATGATTTCGAAGCTCTTGGTACTTAAATGAGTGTCGTACGCAATTTTTGACACTTATAGCGTAATTCACTCTCAAGTGCTCCACACTTGATTCACCGAGAAACAAGCGACTAGGACTCAGGTGTTGATCTTTGAGAAACGATGTGGGTCTGACGTACCAAGTCTTGGTTTATTCGTTCTTCCTCGTCTCCGCCCTTTTGAAGGAGTTACATCCTTAGACGGTCCACATGGTTCCACTGCTAAAGCAAAGGATGATGATCACAGTCGACACTGGACAGTGCTGGAGACCACCAGTACAAGAAATCATGGCAATCATGAGAGAGAGAGAGAGAGATGTGGGACCTCAAAAGACCGCATGTCATGCCTTGATGGACAATGTTACAGTCAACTTCCTTTTTTAAGTGCATGGTTGCTCTTGGCTACTCCTTTCATGGGGACCCTTCTACTCTCCAAGCGCTCTCCGATGGCCGAACCGACGAGACCCAAGCTCTTCTCGATCCTCCTCTTCTTCTGCATTGCCCGTCTCGCCCACTTGGACCGCTGCGAGTCCACGCGCTTCGTGAACGACCTAGTGGAGGAAGAAGACAGCTCTTGGCTGGACGAGGAAGATGGAGTGGACATGGTCCAGACGAGGCGCGATGCTCGGAAGCAGAGCTGCGACATGTCGACCGGGCAGTGGGTGTTGGACGCATCGTACCCTCTCTACGATTCCAACTGCCCTTACCTCAGCACCGCCGTGACTTGCCAGCGAAATGGGCGGCCGGATTCGGACTACCAGAAGTGGAGGTGGAAGCCCCATGCATGCTCACTGCCTAGGTATCACTACCATCATCAAATCTCCGACACTCTACTTTAATTTGGTATTAGTAAATTATGCACAGATGATGGTTCCGATGCCTTTCAAGATCTATACAATCCATTTTCCATAACTCCTGTTTGATAGAAAAGGGGAAAAAACAGAGACTTGGTAATATTAGGAGCTCGTTCTTGCTTGGCCGAAACCTTTATAGTTTCTTGGGTGTGTGAATTTGCAGGTTTGATTCACTGAAATTTCTGACAAAGATGAGAAGGAAGAGAATAATGCTGGTGGGCGATTCCATAATGAGGAATCAATGGGAGTCTCTTGTGTGCTTAGTCCAGGGCGTGATTCCGGCTGGCCGGAAAACAGTCACGTACAACGGCCCTTCCATGGCTTTTCATGCAATGGTAAGAACACTTTCAAGAGTCAGGCTGAAACTGTGAGAGACCTTCACATTTGGAAGTTGATTATTTCCTTCTTCCCAAACCTCTTTCTGTGATGATATTAGCACAGGCCGCCGATCTTACAGTGAAGAGTCGCGAGGACAATGAACCAACTCATCGAATATAGCTCGAATTTGTTGCTTGAACATCATGTGTTTTATGTGTCTGTTGATGGTTGGAACCAGAAAACTCAATGCCACTTGAATTTTTCTTAATGCGCATAACTAAAGGCCATTTCTGGGCAGGATTTTGAGGCATCCATAGAATTTTCCTGGGCTCCACTGCTGGTGGAGCTGAGCAAAGGGCCTCAAAACAAGAGAATCTTGCACCTGGACTTGATTGAAGAGAATGCCAAGTATTGGAAAGGAGTTGACGTTCTCGTGTTCGATTCCGCTCACTGGTGGACTCACTCGGAGAAATGGAGTTCGTAAGATGAATACCTTCCTCTTACCCTTTTTTCTGTTTTAATCTTCCGGAGAATGAAAAACGAAAACATTCCTCTTTCTCGAAGACCATATCAGGAGCATCATTTTTGTTGCCAATACGGCGTGTCGAGCCACAAACAATGTTATCCTGCTGATTTAAGAATGCGGAACCATCTGATTCTAGGTGGGATTACTACATGGAGGGAAGATCCATGTTCAGGAACTTGAATCCAATGGTGGCTTATGAGAAAGGACTCACTACATGGGCCAAATGGGTGGACTTGAACCTGGATCCTCAGAGAACCAGAGTCATTTTCAGAAGCATGTCACCTAGGCACAACAGGTACTTGCACTTGCTTTGAAACTGTAAAATCTCCTAATTGAAGACTCCAAAATAAGAAACCTATCTGCTTTTTCGTATCCTCATTCATAGCAGAAGAGTTTTGGTCCTGAGTCTTCCATCAAAGAAGATAGAGAGGCAGAGTTTAGGTTTCGTTAGGAAAAACATTGCTTGCCCTTGTAACGTAGTAAATCTAGGGCACACAATGTAATATTACCATCTTCTTTATAATGAGAACCACCATTTTTGACTTGTGTTCTTGTGTGGCTAGGGAAAATGGGTGGAAATGCTACAACCAGAAGCAACCTCTGGCATACTTCAGCCACCGGCATGTCCCTGAGCAGCTAGTCGTACTACAACAAGTGGTGAGGAAGATGAGATTCCCTGTGTATTTGCAGGACATAACGGCGATGTCCGCATTGAGGAGAGATGGGCATCCCTCGGTGTACAGAAGAGCGATGAACCAGCAGCAGAGGCAGAACCCGAGCGGCTTCTCGTCTGATTGCAGCCACTGGTGCCTCCCGGGTGTGCCTGATACTTGGAACGAGATGCTGAATGCTTTGCTCTAAGCATTGGAAATCTAGTGCAAGTGTTTGTAGAAGAACTACTTCTCCGGTTGACGGCGTGTTTCTTTGTGTTTTGTCTATGTAAATTTGAATGTGATGTTCATCGTCGATGGATTTATCGTGTTTGTTATGTGATTGCTGCTCCGCACCTGCTATGCCATGCTCATCTTTTTACAAGAAGATAATCTTGCCAGATGCGCATGCCAGGTGAGGAGTGTCATAGGGCATGTCGAAACCTAGATCGGACCAAGCTTTTCTAACTTAATATATGTATGGTATTAGGTCTCATAAGATGAATTACACGGGTCCGGTGCGCAAACACCGTTTCAGTCCTTGAATGAGACTTCACCGCAATGAAAAATAAAATAAAATTCAGGTACGATAGTATTACGCTGACAAGTCTCCACAGTCCTCATTCACGAGATCAAAATCTCACTCCAAGTATGAAAAATGCCAACCACTCCTCTATGGATGAATCATAAAAGAAACACAAATTATGGATTAGGTGACCATCTCAGGAAAGTGCTTTTGAATCGAAGCTTTACTTTTTCAATGTGGAGATGAGAGGTCCATGGGAAAATGCTTTAGGGCATAGGATCCCACTATCATCAAGGTGACTAACTTTGACCACTAGAGATCAGAAGGAACATAAGCAAAAGAAGCAGTAGAGGTCTCTCACTAATAATGGCCCATGTTCTTGTCATGATTCACATTATTTGTCTTACAGGTGAGAGCAGGAATCAAGGGACGCGAGAGGTACATGCGTTTGGTATGCTTTTTGCATTTTAGTAAAGGAGACAATGATGGCCTTGACATGAATTGATATGATGGCTTTATGAGCATAGACCTTCACATCCGGAGTAACAAAATGAGTCACACTCAGTCTTTTTCCCTCGTACTCGATCATGTTGCCTCGTCTATAATCATGCCAACCGGAAGAAAAAGTCTAGAACACATGAAGTCATTAAGGGTGGTGAACAGTGATCAATCGATAATCATGATTGTGTTTGTTCCACATTGAGTCGAGAACGCAAAGGGAAATGGGTAAATCCAAGAACCAACGATGAATTCGATTTGATCCCTCCATTTTATTGAAGAGTTAATACTATGGTCCGATCGACTGATACAAGTAGAAAACATAGTCGTTGTAATCTTAACCTCTTATCCGAAGTTTGGAAAAAAGCACAACCTCAATCCTATGTAGCTGGAGCGAACCTTCTCTTCAACATAGACATGTCCTCAGAGCTCAACCCCGAAGGCCTTCTCCAAGAGATCCTCCCTAGTCCCGGACCCGAAAATGGCAGATGGAACTCTCAGCAGTCAAGGGCTTTGGCTGTTGAAGCTCCCCAGAGTAGTGGCAGGCTTATCTCCCATGTTCTTTTGGAAGTGGACTAGACCTCTTGGGAAAACCATCACTTCACCTTTGTCCAGAACTATAGCGAAAACCTTGCTCTGAGCGTCGACGAATCCTAAGTAAACCCTTCCCTCCAACGCAAAAGCTACCTCGGTTGCTTTCAGATGAAGAAGTGCGATGTTAATTCCGTTAACATCGAAATCCGGTCTTACAAAGGTCATATATACCGAGGGTGTTTAGTGCCGGGAAGGTGTGTGCATTCATAGGTGTGGCCAAATGATCCTGCTTGGCTGAGCTTTACAGCAAACTTTATCCCGGAAAACACGAAGTCTTCCAACGTGACTAGCGCCGAATTTTTGCAATGGGTGGTTGTCTTGGGTAACATCCGTTCGCACCTCTTACGGGATAGACAATAACTTCCACAGGCTGAGTATTTGAGTTTTCGAGAACTAGTTACATGCTTTTCTCCACAAGAATCGAGACATGCCAAATGAATTGATGAGGAATTCTTGCATTAGGGGTGAGCGGTTTTAGGTTCCTTACGGGTTCCACTTGGAACCCGGAACCTACTCGTTGGAACAGGTTCCTTATTTTTTGGAACCCGAAACCTACCTATCATACCTTGGAACCCGGAACCTACCCCGTGACTGGTTCTAGAGTCGGTTCCAGGGTACACGAGAACCTATCAATTTCTTTTATTTTCTTTTATTTTTGCATTTTTAATTAAGCAAAATGAAAGTGAACGCTATAACATCTAAGAGAAAGTAGATGTGAGTGATTTTAGACTATGTACATGTTACATTTAAAACCCGAAACCAATCCATTGGAACACGAAACCTAAAAATTTGTTTGGCTCCAAATCATACATTCATCATCGGATGTCATAGAACATTGTATGATCGTGCAAAAACATATACCAAGAAAAATATAAAAATTTATTTCAAAATCTAGGGTTCGGATTTTAGGTTCCAGGTTCTATGTAGTGGAACCTACCCGTTGGAACATGTTCCTCAATTTTTGGAACCTAGAACCTACCCCGCATACATTGAAACTTGGAACCAAACCGGATCCTACGGGTTCCGGTTCCAGGTTCTCGGTTCTATCCTGGAACCATGCTCACCCCTATCTTGCATCACGACCAGCACGGCAGGTCTTTTCAGGATTAACAGAACCTTCCATTCTGTCTTTACCTTTCTTTTTATTTTTTTGGTCGAAACTCTTTTCCTTTCCAAAGCACAACACTTACCTTTGGAAAGAAGGGATTAGTTCCCCTGAACATGGGATCTACCGTGGCTCAAGCTCACTTTTGCCCGCTTTTCAGTGGCTGCTTTTCCCCTCTCTCAGAGAAAGTGAAGCTGAATGCTACCCTCTTTTGTACAGCTCTCCAAGTCCTACTAACATATTATATTATCGTCGACACGGTTTTGTCTTTTTTCTACTTCTATCAAGCACCCATCACACGTATTGAACTGCACCGCAAATTATGCCGGAGTCCACTATGAAGAAAACAGATAGATATAGCTCTTGCACTGCCTAGCGCTCAGCCGTTTTGGAATAGACTAGAGTGACCTTTGGATGCAAACAAATGGTCATTCGAAAATGTGGGACAATCGAAGTGCTTTGGTGTCAACAGATTCATCACTTAAAAAACGACCCGTGCGTACATAAGATGTCAAGTTTCATTGCAGTCCCAAGGAATTCAAGCAATTTATGGCAGAATCAAAGCTTTGACAATAAATAGCAGACAAGGAAACGTTGGTAGCAGGAAAGATTGGTTATCGCCAGTCACTGGCCACAAATCTTTGCTTACATTATTACGTTTACTTGGCCAGTAGGCCGTAGCACTTAGCAAAAGATCAACCCAGTCTCCCCCGCTTCCCCAAATAAGTCGGCCGATTTTGTTTTTCCCTAATCAAGTCACTATCTAATTATAAGAGAAATCCAAAAAATTTTAAGAGTTCTTCGTATTTATATCGATTCACTTGTTTACAGCGTTGGCCAATGCATCCATTGACCAGATCATAAACACACTAAGGTCAAATTTTGGTTACAGCAGAAGCCACTGTGGTTCAAGAAGGAAAATATTTGTAGGTCAGAAGCCTTTTAGGCATACTAATGAGTTACGGGTGCTCCACCAACTTCTTACTATACAATGGTTGCCTTCAAGGATGGATCCAACCAATATGCCTCAGCAAATAATCCAAACAAGTGCAGGTTGAATCAACTGGAGTGTGCTCGGTCACTAACTTGTTTAAGGTAGAAAAGAAGGTAGGAACTACCTTCTTTGACCCGGTAAATTGAGAAAACTGACTCGAACAAAGAAAGACGAAAAATGATAACGAAAGAATGATCCACAGCTGTGAGAACAAAATCAAACCCATGTGCGACATGTCCACTAAGTAGCCGTTATTTTGGTAGATGAGGGAATTCCAATCAAAAAGAGTCATGGAGCTGATAATAAATGTGGGGGAGACGTCAAAAGCACAAGAAGTGAAGTAGCGATATCCAAGCAAGCAATATTCATCCTTTTTCTAGCTGAAAGAAATCGAATCACACAAGATGATGTGGATCAATTTGCCTCCTCGGAGAGAGAATGAATGAGGAAAATAGGATGGCCACTCTATGGAGCACAAATGGCGCAATAGAATTCGACACCACATTTCTATCTACTGCTTTCTCGTTTATAGGTTCATGGCAGAAAAGTTTATCACATCTCGTCCAAAGATCCAGATTGAACTCGACACTAATGAAATGTGTATTTGTTGAGCCAAGACAACAGAGTTTATACTAGAAGAATGGTTACATTGGGTTTACATCAAAATTTCTTGGTCCAGTTGTTAGTAACTATCAATATCCGTTTCTGGCCTTCGAAGGTAGTATCGCAAGCAATTAACTAGCACCTGCAATTTCAGAATGATAATGCAAGTGAACCCTGTGACTACAAATGACAGACTTAATAGACAATGTTTACAAGGTGCTCAGAATGGCAGTCAAAATATTGATCCTACACGGTATACGAACATAGATATTTGTAGTTGAATGATGGTTTTAATAAGATTATAAACTCGTGAGTAATCAAAGACTGAGTAATTAAAGACCAACATCAATACTAGAACTAGGGATTGCATAAGGTTTATTTATGCTCACAACACTAATATTTCAAACTAAAAGCCCTTATGATCCAATCGTACCACATAATCCTTTAAAGGGTATTCTGAGTGAGTTATTTAAGCTTCACGCTTTTTTTTCCTTTGAATTAAAATTCTCTTATTAGGTGGAGCCCAAAGTAAAATCATTTTTATTTTATTTAGTTACATTTTTGTATTTGTAGCGAACAATTAGGCATTTTATCGGAATCAAAGTAAAAATTCTAAGGAAGAATTTCTTTTTTCTTTGGTGACATAATCGATAATATTGAATTCTAAATTGTGTAAAGAATCGTGTGGATAATTCTTTTTTTATACCGATATTAATTAGGAAACCCTATCAACAATATAAAAAAAACGATTCCTTCTTCGAAATCCAAATTGGTCAAGGCAAATAAAAGAAACCGAGGGTCATCTTTCCTTCTTACTTCGTATATATGGTATTATATAATTCAAATATAGAAATTTTACTTTTAACCGGTACAAAAATAATATAAATTTAGCCCATGAGATAGGTCTAAATATGTTCAGGATACTAATATTTCAAACTAAATAATTTTCTTTATTTTATTTTAACCTATACAAAATTATTATAAAATATATAGCCCGTGAGATCAGACAAATCAATTCCATGATTTCATCAATTAGGATAGGAACCTCTAAATATCCGATGGACTCTTTGCTAGGTTTTAGATCCACAACTGTAGCGGCTTTTCAAGATTCAACAAATATCACTGAAGATATTTTTACACTTACTTGGTGTGCCTATCCACAGATTGAGTTTGAGCTGCACTTCGAAGAATGTAGTGAAGTTGATTGGTGTTATTGTTCGGTTGTTGGATGAATTAAGAAGGCAGACAACAATTTATTAGTTGCGTACTGGTTTCTATGCCCTATAAATTAGCTCCCTTTTGTACTCTTGATAGGGGATTACTGAATAAGCACTTTCAATCATTTGTCTTACGTTAGTCTTAACTCATAGGATTTTAGGATCCTACAATCCAGAGTAGGCATTTAACCACCATCTACTGAACCCAAATCGCTACATTTGACATAAGTCCAACGGAATAAGTGAGCACACAGTTTTATGAAATGCTATGAAAGCAAAGATATTTTGGAGTCTTCACCAATTACCTGAGACAACGAGCTATTCAGTGCTGCTCCCCCATAGCTCACGTAAAATTTATCTTTAGCCACCAACCCCTGCAAGATGAAAATGTCTTTTAAGTGGGACCAAAGTATTCAAACAGCTTGAACATGGATGGATCTGCAAACATAAGCAAGACCAGAAACAGGCTAAAATTTATCGTACTTGTGTATCAATCTCTGCTGATTCCACCTCAATATTAATGTCAGCAAGATTTTTTATGATGTCTACAAGCAATCCAGGTCGATCTGCTGTCTCTACATAAAGCAAGCTGGTCCAAAGCAGGACATATTTGCATAAGCAATCTGTTAGTTGCATCTCTTTAACAATATGTAATTTACTTACCAAAAACCCAGGGAACCTAGTATCTTGCAATACAAAGATGATTTGATGAAAATGCATACCTTCTCTTCGGTCCATCTTCCTTCACGTGAATGCGAGTTGCAATGTCAACATCAAGCTGTTACAATAAAAGAATGCCACTCATTACAGATAACTTTACAGCACGAGTGCAAAATTTCTATCAGTTAAAGTAGAAAGTATTAGTTAATCTTCCCAGAATATAGACAGTCATAGCAATGGTCTGAACATTAAGCAGCCAAACTACAAGATGCCTAAACAGGAAGTACAACTAAGCAGTAAATGAAATTTCTTTCATGCCAAAATAGAAAAAGGAATTGGGACCTTTGAAATAGATTTTGTCATGGCGGAAAAATTTGAACAATTATTTCTAGGCGCGGAGTTTTATTGGCCTAAAAACAGAGAATCGCATCATTTTTTCCTCTTCCTGCCGTCTGAACATAGAAACTTCTGCAAACTATCAGTTTCAAGGGGACAATGCAAGTCTTGATGAATTTTGTTCCACATGTAAAAAGTATCAGCTTACAATGGATCTATGTGAAAGTTTAAACTATTAAATGGCGGCATGATTTAATAAATGCTCTATCACTCAAGGCTAAATTTTGATGTATGGCCCACCATTATAGGGCAATTACGTCTTGACCAAGACATGGTTCTGGTGTAAGATCATCCAAACACATCTTTCCTAACGTAGTCACACAAGGTGCAGAAGAAACAGTTACCATAAGAATGCGTAAGGTGCGGGTAAATAAGAGCAAGAACCTACGAAGGAAAAACCGACTCAGCATTTCCAATTGATGATATCAGCATCATTGGAATGTGTAATATTAAAGGCCTCAAAATTACATAGAGACCATTCTCAGATGCAAACCTAAGCAGTCCAAACTAAAAGCAGGATGCCTAACAAAATCTAGGTCAAAAGCAAATGGACCAACCAAACTGAAGCAAGAATAGTATCACACGACAGGTAATCAGTCTATGTTGCTTAGATCAAACAGGTTATTCTAGTAGTGTTTTAGATAGTTCTCTCGCTGTCCCTATATATATATGGACAGCGAGAGAAAATGAGGTTCATGTTTCCAAGTAAAAAAAAAATGGTTTGACATGACGGGATAGAGTAGAAAACATTTTTAAATCTATCATATGTCTACCAGCCAAATATTATCAGCAATTTCACATAGATTTTAAAACCATGCATCCACACCTTTCGCTATGACTCCTAAAAAGCTTGGGAATCTTCACTAATCCTATGCCTCTCCTCAACAACCCTTCCCCTCCTCCCCCTCCCCCTCCCCCTCTTTCTTTCCACAAAGAAAAGAAATAGAAAAGAAAAAGAGAAGAATGAATGACCTGGATCAACCACACTGAAAAAAAAAAAAATTCCTGTTTCTTCTCTCCAGAATATTTTCTTCTTATGCGATCGTCTCCTACTAATAGCATATTATAGTGTTCACAATGCTGGCTTAGCAATGGTGCCAAACTTATTAACTTCCTCTGTATGGTCAAAGGAAATGAATAGGTAGTGCACTGATGATGAGACAAAAGTCTGTGTGGAGGAAATCGATGGAAAATGAAACTTACACCAAAAAGAATCATGGCCTCTCACAAATATTTGATGCAAGTGGGTTTCAGCTGGTGACCAACAGGAAATTATCAAAACAAGAGAACCCCCTAGCAGTTACAGAAGAGACATTCCTTATACCTTCACGGAATAGGCAAATCCTATCCTATGTTTAAGCATACCACAATACTTGTTGATAGGGTTTGCAGCAGCCTTATATACACAAAACTGCCTCGACCTAAAAGCTTAAGTTTCTGGATGGGACTTTCCATCACTAGGAATGAGCCAACAAGTGCCAAAGTACAATTGACACAAACCAAGTAAATGAAACCTGCAGAAATCTAAAAAGAACGTCACCTTCTTCTCTGGAGCTTTTATTCCAAATGCCTCACCTAATGCAAGTTGTGCACTGGACTCCTACAGGTAAAATAGCAAGGGAAACAGGACAACCAGAATTAATGTCCACTAGAAAATATCTCTATGATACTCTCACCAAAGAACTCAGTTCAATAAACACTATAGAGCAAGAATCCAAACTCATACTGGATGATACTTCAAAAGATTGTTTATAATTGTAAGGCGGATCCTCTCCAACAGTTCGGGATCCTCAACTTTGCGGCCAGTGTCCCTGAAAAACAAAATGAGATAAATGACTGCTTACCCCTTTTTATTTCTTTCAATAAGTGACTGTTTCCCACAATGTGATACTAAAATTGCCCTATTTTTGCTTGCACAAAGGAAGAAAACATTCGAAAGATAAGGACAGCTAAAATTTGAGTGTGTAATAGAAACATAGTGCCTGTCTGGTTGAAGATGCAAAAAATTTGTTCTAAATCACATTTGACTGTGATAATAGGTCATAGCAAATGTCTGGTGATATCATCCAAACAATTTCCAGCAAAAACAGGTGATCTGTTTTGCAAACTTAAACCTACAAACAGAAAACAATTTCTTGTGTCTTCAGTATTTCATTCAAATGACAACAAGAAGGTTTGATACAACCAAAATACAACTTCTCGTAATTTTGACGGATACCAAGCATTTTCTCACAATTTTTCATTCCTATTGAGAATTTTCATTCTCACTTGCCGAACCAATTTTCAAGAAGATAATATATGAAAAACAACAATCTCATATTTTTGAAATATGCATAAACAATTATGTTTAAAGCCTTATCAGCTCCTTAAATGCAATGCTTGCTTCTTTTGCCATGGAGATGGAAATACATGGGCAGAAATAGCGCACTTTGCCTAGATAGTTCACTCATCCTGCTTATATAACCACAACAGGACATGGTAAATGTAGGTCTGCCGACAGATAATATGAGCCGAAATGTTCTAAAAGTCGAGAATTTTGACCCCCAGATATATAGTTT
This sequence comes from Rhodamnia argentea, assembly GCF_020921035.1. Classification (NCBI taxonomy): domain Eukaryota; kingdom Viridiplantae; phylum Streptophyta; class Magnoliopsida; order Myrtales; family Myrtaceae; genus Rhodamnia; species Rhodamnia argentea. The sequence goes on along the minus strand of NC_063157.1, from coordinate 27,874,977 downwards.
ATACAGTTCCAAAGGAGGTCACTAATCGCCTTCTCTTATGGCAACATGCTAGAGGTGACTCTGCTCATTGTTAGGCCCATTACCACACAAACACAGTTGCTATAGACCACCAAGAGGTGCAATCCGTGTAAAAATCATCTGTCAGAGAACTAATCCAAAAACTCAGAGAAATATGTAACAATCTTCCCTGATCTACATAGCCGAGCCAAACCTCCACAAAGGGGCACTCAAGTTGGTGATCATCTGGGGCTGGGCCACTTTTTATATGTCAAAACTCTCTCCCTCCAACAGTCCAACTTCATGTGGGACTTGGGGGTGTCATAGAATGTGTGTCAAATAACCTTGCCAAAGTGGGGCCAAAATTATCAAGTGGACAGCAATCTATCCTGTCAAGTTCCTACACAAACCCTTCTAGTTATCTCTTTCCTAATGGCCCAGCAAGTAAAAGCTAGAATGAAAGACAATGTTGAAAGCCCTTCTACCAGTCTCCGTTTTAAATAACCTGAAATGCAGAAGCTAGAGTAAGAGATGAAAATATCTTTCAGCTAGTAAGTCTATTTTTCCATGTTACAAGTTCCTCGCTCACTGACCTCCATGCTACCAGGGTGATGAATAGGAGTACAAAAGCAGAATTTTGTAAGAACCAGCAACAGTGCATGACAATTTCAGTTCTTTCTTTTCAAGGATAATTAGCTGATACTCAACCCAATAGACTATATGCCCGGAAGATAAGACAAACACTTGCAACAACATGGCAGAAAGCCAGAGAACTCAGGCATAGGGGACAACAGTATGTTTTGTTCTAGAGTTTCTGCAAATGAAATCATTAAAGCATGGATGACAACAGACAAAGAGTCACGATCATTGTAAGTATAGCTATTCAGCAAATGATACTGAAAAGTAAATTGAAATAGCAACATAAATAAAAATGAACTGCACAGAATTTGAAAATAAGAGAATATGCATAGAGAACACGGATCAGCAATTCCAAAGAGGAGACAAAAACAATTTACGTAAAAAATACAGCAAGAGATGCTGGTAGAGACGAAAATGAAATCTCTTACAGTCTTGTGATGTGGAATTTTGTTTGCTTGACAGGTCCCTCTGTGGTAACAATTCCCTTCGACACATCCAATCCTAAATCCTTCAATGCTCTCATCTGTCAACATAAATCATCAGTCTAATCTCATCAGCATATACACAAGGAAGCAAAACTCTGGACAGATGCCTATGCCATTAAGAACTCTTCTGATAAATTCATTCCAGTACTCAGTAGATGTACTCAAACCATTTCCAACTTTAAGAACCTACACATTTACATTTTAAAGAATCCAATTCAAAGGAAAACAACCAACTTAGATGATGCAATAATTAAATACTTTTGTCCGTAAATAGTACATATTTGATTCAATCCATGAATCGATTTTCTTCCCTATGAGTTCTAGTCTCGATAAGAATTTGAGTTCTTGTTCATATGTTATGATATGATTCGATTGGTTATGTATGGATGATGAGATTCCCAGTGCTACCAAAGATACAAGAGACTATGCTCACAAGTTTATGCTTCATAGTCCGGCTTGAATCTAGAGGGTAAAAGGTGCTCAAAAGAAAATTTTGAATGATTTGGTTCCTCAAACAAATTATTAAAATGGCAAACCAACTCAATCTGGGAATGGGGAATAACACAGAAAAAGCCCAAATTAGATCAATTTAGCCACAAGGCAATAGTAATGGCATAGTAGGCATCATTCTTCTCTTTCATACTCCTCGTTTTTGGGGCATATATTTAGCAGGATGCACACAATTTTGACAGACAAACAGAGATCCATTCACTAAAAAAAGTGGGGAAAAAACAGAGAGAATTGTTGCTGGAAAGAGCATTGGTAGCACGTGCAAACAGCTGAACCACCCCAATAACTCAAACAAGAGCAGCCTTACAGCAGTGAAGCTTATGCAGAACTGCAAATGGTTCACCACAAAGAGTAACAAAGAAGGGGCAAAACTTGCCATGCCATGCATGGAACAAAAAGTGGCACTTTTCTTGCTGCAAAGCAAAAGATTTCTACACATGCCCCAAAATTTTCCATAGGCATTTGGATTCAATTTTCAGTTCGGAAAACAAATCTTTAAATTCATGTTCCTTACCTGTATTCACCAACTATGTTTGATTGACAATATTTTAATTCTCTACACCGCAACCATATCTACCAAGGGTTGAACAAATTAATACAGCAGCCACCAAGGGCGAGAATAATGAGAACAAAAGCAAAACTGGAAAACTCTTTCACCTCCTAATGAGTGGATGTTTAAGAACTACCATGCTATTCAGAAACTTCATCATGAAGATTATGACTAGTTTCCAAGTCTAATATTCCTGAAACTGAAACCAACATCACTGCTACTTCTAGGAAAGATTTGGCAATAAAATCTTTATAAAGAGCCACTTCACCGTGTCAATAAGAGCCCCAAGACGATCCCCAAAGCTGAGTTGCACTACAGTTGCATCTGAATCTGCATTTTGATCAATCAGCACCACTGGCATGGGAACATAATCAGCAGGTTCATTGGACTGCAGAAAAAGTTGCACTTGTGTCATGTCATCAGAACAGATACTTGGGACTTTTTGTACTCTATACCAACTAAAAATTGACACTTAGAAGAACAATTTAAAAATCCCAATAGAACCCCTGAACAAGTAAAGGACTAAATGATGACAGAACATCCCATTTAGGCTGTTGTTTGTACTTCATCTAGATAATAGGGAATGACTATACGAAAGAACTGATAAGTGCAGTATATGATTTTCAGTGAAGTTGTGGAAAAAACCAGAGCAGAATACAAGCTTCTCCATCTCACAACTGGATAACGTAAGCAGAAGACACGAGTTGGAGAAAATAATTGGCGAACAGAAAAGACAATAAATGGCAATATGCCTTCAATATGTCAAACCACACAACAGATTTACACTATACAAATAAAATTTGGCCCCATCCAGACATTGATTTTCAACATCACCATTAAAAGATGCTTGTTGATTGCACCAATTAGCAATGGAAGAGAAAATGGCCGCGATGAAGGCATTCATTACTAGACAAAGACGGAAAAAACCGGTTTAATTGCCACTGAAGCTCTATTAACAAATAACTGAGGTAAATTTAGAGCGAGGGCCAGTTCTCCACAAAATTACATTACAAAATCAAAGGATCCAATAGGCACCAAAATCAAATATAGAGATAGACAACTGTGTTTTCATCGTTCAAACGTCCAATACATTGGTAAACATACGAGTTACTTAGCACTTACCATTGAGGTGACGTGCACAGCTGTGCCATTAGTAGAAGCATGAACAATGTTTCTGCATAATAATCCAAATGAATATGGAGAATAAAATAAGCAGAACAAAACGCATGCAACAACAACAAACTACACACTGCTTCTCTGGAAAAATAAAAGCTGCGTATATGAGCCTCTGTGTGCATTAATGATCGCGCGCGCGCGCACAGAGACTGCAGAATCGTTCTATCCTTGTTTTAGAAAGGTCTAGTCAAAAACATTTCTCAAAGATGCCAAAGAGAACACTAGAATTAGAGTTCAGGCAACCGTTCGATCACAATTTTCTCGACGCAATTTAATGCGATGATCACAGATGCTCATAGAAAACGAGCGATTAGACAAAAAGATGTAGGAGAAATCAACCAGATTTTCTTCGTCAAACTATATTCCGAAACGCAGGCATAAAAGTTCCCGATCAGAGTCTAGACAATCAGTCAAGTTCATCGTCCACAAAGTACTCCAAATCCAATGAAAAGGAAAACAGAAGAACTACCGAGGAGGTCCTTGCAGCTGCAGATTCAAATCTCAATCTAGTCCTAATCAGTTTCTAAGCGGAAAAAAAATAGCAGAAAAGCGACGAAAACACGTTGCTCACCTCTCTCGCCAGAATCCGATGCTGAGCTGGAGGAGTTTGCAGTCGAGCGGATGACCGCGCGATGTCCGGAGAGACGGACATAGACGAGTGACGTGATCGGCGAAAGCTCTCGAACGACAGAGAGCGAGTGACGACGAAGAAGAAGAGGAGAAGAAGGCGAGCGATGAAGCCATGGAAGAAGCTCCGGAAGCTTCGGGTGTCCGTAACGCGAAGTAATGGAGAGACTGAGAGTGGCACGGCGGATCTGGGAGGTATTTATGGCCGGGACGATGGCAGAACAGCAATTAGAACAGGCCTTTCGGTAATTTTGGAGGAGTCTCGAGGGCTGAACCGGGTTTTCACATGTCTTCGTGGGAGTCGCCCGACTTGTCAATGATTAGGGGTGGGGTATCGCGTCGCTTTGGTGGGACCTACTTTGAGGCTGTGGCCACGTCACCCTAGCAGATGCGTTCCGAGTTCACCCCATGCTTGCTCTACTTTTAAACATAAAAAAGGGACCTAAAAAAATGGAACCTTACAAAAAAAAAAAAAAAAAATCTCTATTATTACTTCTATTCAATTTTGGTAATTTACCAGATTTTACCTCGACACCGATCTCCGGTCGCACGATAGAATCTAATGACCTAACCAATAATGCTAGCCATGTGATTCTTTTGTTTTTTTTACCCTTAGGAGAGAATCATATTCAGTGCTCAAAAAGATATAAGAGAAGTACGTAAAAAAAAAGCACATGTATACTTCATAACAAAGCAAATCGATTCAGAACAAAACCCTAGAATACTGCAAAATAAAGCCAAATCCATAAAATAACAAGGATCGACATATCATTAATAGAGTTAAGCGCACACTCGTTCAACAAGAATGGATCTGTCAAGCAAAATAATCGACGTTCGATCTCGTATCTTCTTCACCGATGAGCACACGTCGGAAATCCGTAATTTTGTTTACACCTCAATCTTTTCTCTATAATTTTTCTTAATAAAATTACCAATAAAGTCCCGAACTTATTGTATGAATGTAAATTTAGTCTTTTCAATTTGACCAATTTAGTCCTAAACCTTTTGTTGATTCGCTAATGTAGCCTTCTAACCAATTTTGGCCACAACGGCAGATGTGGGTTATTTTTCGATATTTATAAAGCTTCTCTAAATATTTTTCTTAGTTTTTGTTTTTCTTGCTTTTTTCTTTTTTTATTTACTAGCAAAAATTATCCACTTTAGCCGCCCATAGTGAAGAGCAAACATCCAAGTTAACAATTGTCAACTAAAATTGGCCGAAATGATTCTATTAACAAATTGTCAAAAAATTTAAAAATAAATGGATCAAATTAAAAAGTTTAAAACTCAATTGACATACGTGTAATAAGTTTTCTTTTGTTAATTATCCTAACTTTTGAGATTTAGTTCCCTCGTGCTTGCATTTCTTATTTAGTTAGTGTCAATGCATCTATCTCAATTTCAAGTCCAAAAATCTATTAACGAAAACGCAACTAAATCCTAAAATTTTTAAAATATAAAATTTATCAAATTCATTTTCTTGACAAATGCCAAAAAAGAAGAAGATGAGAGAAATATAAAACTTCGAGAAGAGAGAGATGCATGCGGGAGGAAGGGGCGGTCGCCTTCGCTTAACCCACCTATTTTTGTCCCCCGTCAATTTCAAATATTCCGGTGACTTTCTTTTCTTATTTTTTTCTTGAAAATAGTTCGACATGATACTAAACATTATTTGCTTGGACTATCTTTCCTCTTCTTTTTCACCGTGGAGCTTGCGAATGTAAATAATTTTCTGCAGCTAATCTTAGATGAATGTAGAGATCGGTTCGACTATTCGTCCAATCAATAGCCATCAATAAGAATGTTTATGACACAGCTTCATAAACTTTCGACAATTATGTTGCTCACCGTTCCCGATTTAAATATAGATCCGAGAATTTTCTATAAATATCTAATCTGTGCTATTTCAAACGTATTGATGATATTAATGATATTACTCAAGAATGGAGATAGGAACATTAAATCTAGACGCGCACCGCAAGTCGTTGCAATTAGTGTGAAAATTCTTGATATATGCTCTCACTGAATTTGGTAATTTGGTAGTGATCGACCGTTGAAATTTTATAATAACCACTACCGTTGTAAATCAAGACTGAGCATAATACACTGATCGAATCAAGAACCATCCAAACTTCGATCCGATTCCCATGAAACCAGGGTCTAGACGATCGGGACCGACAAATTTTCAACACGACTTTGTCCTCCGTTGGTGAACGTGAAAAGCAAACGGAGATTGGGCACTTCGTAATAGTCCGTACGGCTTTCGTTTGCTCATGGCGTTCGACAATATACCTAATTGGAAAATAATCTTTGATTATTGTTAGTGAGAATTCTAGTTCGTGACGGAATAGGAATGCTAACATCTGTGGCATTGTTGGAGTATGAATGCTGACAGTGGTGGCATTGTTTAAATACTGGAGCATGATGCAGCTGTTTTCCTTTAGTTGTTGATTTAGAGTAGCTGAGGTTTCCATGGAGGAGAACAGAACATGATTGTGCATAGAAAGAGGATCCTCCCTTTCCGAACTCCATCAGCTCTAATGAACCGCCCAAGAACGAGGTCGAACCCGGGAAAGAGATCGAAACGTCGACCAAGACGTACTGATCCGATTCTAAGGACCTCCGATTACTCCTAATGCAAACCATGTCACGTAACGATTGCGTTAGTAGAAAACTAGATATATTCACATGGTCGCGTCACCAGCATACGATTACACGCACACGTACACGTACACGTACGCGACTACATCAAAACGTCTTGTTTTCCATCTTCCACACCACAAAACAACGAACGAACGAACGAGAAAACACAACGTTGACGTTGACCTTATTTACCAGCCAAAACACGCCATCTTGTCTCCTCTTTCTCTTCTCACACCTCCTCCTCCATCAGCTTACTCAACCGGCAATCCTCTGTCTCTCCGGCTCTCCGCCGCCGATGTCGATGGCCTTGACCTCGGGCTTCCTCTCCTCCACCGTAGGGACGACCACCGTGAGCACCCCGTTCTCCATGTTGGCCCGCACCTCGTCCAGCTTCACGTTCTCCGGCAGCCTGAACCGCCGCATGAACCGCCCGGTGCTCCGCTCCACGCGGTGCCACTTGTCCGTCTTCTCCTCCTTCTCCCTGCGCCTCTCCCCGCTGATCTGCAGCACCCTCCCGTCCTCCACCTCCACCTTCACCTCCGCCTTGTTCAGCCCCGGCAGGTCCACCTTGAACACGTGCGCCTCCGGGGTCTCCTTCCAGTCGATCCGCGCGTTCGCTATGGCCGTGGCCTGCCGGTCCCCGCCGGACGGTTGGGCGGCAGGGGCGACGCCGAAGCCCTCGAGGGGGTCCCAAACGTCGAGGGAGAAGGGGTCGAAGATGCCGCTCCGGCGCCCGCCGAAGAAACTCGGGATCATCGACATGGTTGTCGGAAGGAATTCTCAAGTGACGATAGTAGTAATGTTTCGGTGGGTTTCGGTGCTTTTCGAGAGAGATTTGAATGAAAAACCGACAGAGAGCAGAAGGAATTTATACGCGAGAGAGAGAGAGAGAGAGTAGTGTTTTCATGGCGCCTCGAAAGGATGACACGTAGCGGTACGAAGTGAAAGGTGTCTGTCTGACGTCTCTCCTTCCCTTCCACGGCGTTCCAGGGCCCTCTTCGGAATTCTGAGCTTGAGTTGAGTCTGAATGTTTCCACACGAGTGATAGCAGAGGCGGGCAAAGAATGGCCAGGAGTTCAATGGGCCGCGAGACCGAACTCGGGGACTGTCTCCTGGGCTTGTTATTAAAGTCAGGTTTCCAAAAAAAATCGATAAGTTATTTTTTAAGAAAATAGTAATATTTTTTTTTATGTTCGGATAAAATATGAAAATAAACTGAAAAACATTTTTTTTCATCGTTTGGCATATAACAAAATCGGAATTTTTTTTTAAAATCAAAAATTTTTATTTTTATTTTTCTTCCTTCTTACAAATGGTCGCAAAGATCGCCGTGGTTGTTAACCTGTCGAAGGAAAAATAAAAAAGATAAGAAATAAAAATAATTAAAATTCTATTTTTAAAATATAATAATAAGGAGTGATGGAGGAGAATGTGATTGGTTTGGGTGAAAGAAAGAGAAGGGAAATTGATTTCATCTATTCAAAATGCGGAAATGATATTCCCCACTTTTAAAGGTGTTTTTTATTGATGAAAATGTTGATGGAAAATGTTTTCATTGATTAATTTATTTTTCACAAACCAATCACTGAAAAATTTGAAAAACATTTACCCAGAAATTACTTTCACGAAACCAAGGCTGGAAAATTCGAAAAAAAATTTCCTAGAAGATATTTTCGTCGAAACAAATGGAGCCTTAGGCTTCGTTTCAATAAATAGATTGAAAAATATTTTTTCTAAAATAATCGCTCATATCACTTGAAATAATCAGTTAACAAAAAATATCTTTATTATCGATGACGATTTATATCTAAACATTTTCATACATGATGCAAATATTTTATGTCGGTGCTATAAGTGATCATTTTTTTTTAAAAAAAAATGTGTATTCTAGAATTAGTTTTTCAGAAACAAGCGCAGCCCTTAACATGAAATTGTAAAAGGCAGCCTTTGATATCCATGCAACTACTCTAGCAACAAAGGGCGCATTGTTGTCCATTCCGCGTGTGCACCTAAAAAGCTTGAGGGGAAAAAAAGGAATTTTAAATGGGTAAAAGGGAATACCAAGCACTTGGTCATTTTACAAATTGAATTTAGTTATCATCTGATGATGAAGATCAAGATTTATTGTGTGAAAATCTAAAGAATAATTTAGTAAAAGGTCTTTTGTGACATTCAAGTCTCTCATCGGATATGTCGTGCGATTTGATATTATCCATCGGTAAGATCCACTCTTGAACAGTCGTCAAATAATGTAATGAATTCAAGTACTCTTTTTAAAGGCTTAGTCCATGTGGAATGAGTCGAATCTGATCGTCCCATATGATATTAGAATAAATTTCCCTCCTGAGTAAATTACGGTTCGTGGAGTTCACGTCTGCATCAATCTTGCCAACTATGATAGTTCCTCGCAATACACGAATCGTGCCTCGTTGATGACAATCATGTTTGGAAGAGGCATCTTCTACAGATCGAGTGTGGCCGTCGGGATCTCGACATTAACATTGGTCGGATCTCGACCGCGACGCTGTAGATCTTGCCATGCGCGCATGCTTATTTAACTGCTAACCCGGTGAAGGATTTGCGAATTGATTATGTCCTTCTAAGAGTGCTTCATAATTTCAACGCTCTCAATTGCTCGATACCATTCGTCTCCCATCTGATTTTATTCAAATTCAATATCCTTCATTTTTGGCAAATTATATTCTTAGTAAGTCAAACGTAGATCACTCGCAATGTTTTTATGACGATCAATACTGAAAATTCTTATCCAACTAGATCAAATTCCAAACCTTACGATTGTCCTGGTTGTGCTAAGCATTTGTGTTCGTTTTGCATCTTTAGACAACTCCATTGTGGGGAAAAGTATAAAAAAAAAAATTCCTAAATCTATTGTATTGGTGCGAATTCAATCATAAACTTTTTAATTGGATTAATTTAGTCATAAATCTTTTCATATTGGTATCAATTCAGTCCATCCGATCAATTTAAACTTGAAATTGTTGACGTGGACGCCGATCGTCTTCTGTGGCACCGTAAATGCTAAAGTGAATATTTTATTTATGATATTTTTTTTTATTTTTTTTCTTTCTCTTCCATGGCAGCGTGGGTCGCCACCTCAATGGCGCTCCCTCTCGCAGGCCATGGCCTGTGTGCCCACTGGCACAAGCTATAGAAGAGGAAAAAAAAAATTTAATAAAAAAATTAAGATATTATTAAAAATTATCCACCAACTAATCTTTTGCTAGTTTTCCGCTCCATTGAGGAATGCATGCTTCCGAAAATCAGCCGAGTTTGCACAATGAGCGCTTGGTTTGCGGCCGATGGCAACATGGTCATCACTCTGGCATGTACATTTGACTGGAACCTTCACTGTTAAAGAAATCTGAAATGTAGGAAGCATTTGGAAACAGAGGCAACCACGTGAAGGAGGACAAAGAAAAAGATGAACCCAACGCCGTCCCGCTCTCACGTGCTCGTCTTCCCATTCCCGGTGCAAAGCCACGGGAGCGCCATGCTCAGGCTCGCCGAGCTTCTCTGCCTTGCCGATCTCGACGTCACCTTTCTCAACTCTGACTACATCCAGAGCTCCCGGAGGCGATGAACGAGAGAGGGTACTGTTGCATCTTCTCAGATCAATCAAAGCTTTCTCACCATTTGAACTTTAGTGGGAGATACTCTGTGCTAGTGTCACACTAGGCTGCCTTTTCTTTCCTAGAAATTAGGGGTTCGATCAGGTCTGATCCCACCATGAAATCGAAAACCTGAACAGGAGAACCAATTCTTAGTTTCAAGGATCGGGAATTAGACCGGATCCGATCGATTGATTTGGTTCGGTTCACAAACGATTCAATTATCGGACCGGTCGCAATTTTTTCTTTTGGTTATTTGTTGTTAAATTTTCCCGTTAATGACATTCATCGGACCACATCTCGTTAATTACATCATGTTATCACTTACCCGACATTTAGAATTTAAAAAAAAAATTATTCGGTCCAATCAGGCGGTTTGGTCGGTTCGATTTTCCCTTGAAATCAAGAATCGGACTGAGTGTAATCGATTTCAATTTTATAGAACCGAAAATTAGATCGAAGACCTTGGAAACCGCCAACCAGATCGATATGATTCGAGTCGATTTGGCCGATCCATTATGCTTAGCACTAGTAAAAATCAGTCCAAGCTTTCTCATCATTTGAACTTTAGTAATAGATACCTTGTGCCACTGTCACACTAAGCTGCCATTTCTCTCTTAAAAATCGAGGCATCACTTATCTTGCAATTCGTTCCTAAGCATTTCTGATAATTCAATTTTGGGTCTCCCATCATATGGTCCTATAAAAAAAACCAGGTACCTAGTCGAGTGGGCCCCACAAGAGGAGGTCCTGGCCCACCCAGCCACCGGCTGTTTCCCGAGCCACGGCGGATGGAACTCGACCCTCGAGGCCGTCGCCGCCGGAGTCCCCGTGAGGGACAATGAGTTCAGAGACTGCGAAGAAGATGGCGAAGCTTGCCAGAACCATTTCTGGCTTCGGAAGCTCGTCCTATCGCCACCGGGAGAGGTTGGTTTTGGATATCAAGAGCATGGCGGAATGACGAATTGAAAAGATTAATGAAACATATTTACTCGAGGTTTAAGGATATGTTGCTGTCTCTAGCGTTGGCTAGAACATGGAGAGAAAGAGAAAGAAATGTATGTGATAAAAGTAATTTGATTTGTTTAACGTGACTATGCTCATTGGGAGCAAAAGAAATTTTCTATGTTAACATGTGTGAGATCTCGGATTCAACTCATAGTCGGCATAATTCCTCTGCCGCCGAGTTATAAGGAAGTGTTTTCTTGCGAATCTCCCAATGTGGACGACATATCTTTTGATCAGATTGAGAAGGCGGATTTCATCCGGTGCACAAGAGATGATTTGGGTTACCACCTTACCTTTCTGGTGAAAAGGAATTTGGGAGAAAATTGAACAAATAAATCATGAAACTAAAAGGCGAGGAGGATGTTTGCCTCTGCATAGTGGTGTCTTGTGAAAAACCTTAAGAAATTAATATCTTAAGGCAATAAGAGTTGCGGCTAAAGGTAGCCATATATTGTGTCTTATAACAATTTTGTACATTGCTAATGAAAGGTACATGTGCATATTTATAGGCTTTAAAGGTTAATTATCTAAAGTAACAAATAACAAAATATCAATTACATCAAATCAAAATCAAGACAAAATCTCCTAATATATTTATATCTCTATCATAGGAAAATAATCATGGAGGAAATCTTTCTTGAGCCGTAGCCTTGCTGTCTAACATCCCCCCGCAAGTTGATGTGGCAAAGGTCATGGTAAGCTTGATCTGAAGAAGACGGAATCGAGGAGTGGAGAGAACTTTAGTGAAGATGTTAGCTGGTTAATTATGAGTAGAGATGTACCGAACATGAAGCTCTCCTTTAGTGACACGCTCGCGCACAAAGTGGTAGTCAATCTCTACATGTTTAGTGCGAGCATGGAAGATGGGATTGCCAGTGAGATAGATAGCAGAAAGATTATCACACCAAAGGATAGGAGGAGCGGGCAGATGAACATGAAGATCACGTAGCGCAGCTTCTATCCAAGTAAGTTTTGCGGTGGCTGGATCATGCAACAGTCCCCTGTTTACGGGAGCTCCACGAAATGAGATTTGAACCCAAGAAGATGCCAAACCCGCCAACGTAACGACGAGTATCTGGAGCACTAGCCCATCCCGCATTGGAAAAGGCATGAGAAGTGTTCGGATTAGATAATTGACCTACAATTTAGTCGGCCGTCGTGCTTAAGATCCACCCGAGAGCAATCGGGTCCTGTATATACCGGTTATCGTATACGGGATTGGGCACAATATTGGAAGAACCATCTGTATTGGTTTGAGTAATATGTTGCGGAGAACATGGCAGCATTCCATCGACGATCGAAATCGGTTTATTTGCTCGAAAGAAGGGGAGAATTCGAGCTTTCCACACTACATAGTTGTCCCAGGTGAATTTCACCCCAAGATTCGGACAACCAAATGTCCCCATGAAATTTCCAGATGAAGGAATGACGGGGCTGGTGAGAGACAAGATTGTTGAACTAAACGACATTGAAATGCTAACAGCAGCGGGAGTCACGAGACTCGATTCCGTTGAAGAACTTAGACCAGAACTCATGGCTATGATGCTTCGCAATTGATGGCTCTGATACCATGAAAAACCTTAAGAAATTAATATCTTAAGGCAACAAGAGTTGCGGCTAAAGATAGCCATAAATTGTGTCTTATAATAATTTTGTACATTGCTAACGAAAGGTACATGTGCCTATTTATAGGCTTTAAAGGTTAACTATCTAAAGTAACAAATAAAAAAATATCAATTACATCAAATCAAAATCAAGATAAAATCTTCTAATATATTTATATCTTTATCATAGGAAAATAATCATAGAAGAAATCTTTGCTATGCTGTAGCCTTGTTGTCTAACATCTTGAACTCCTTAAATGCTCTAACCTATGATCTTTGAGAGGTGACCACACAACATCAATGCTACCTAAACCTTCGGTAGGAAAGTTACCAAATCAATTCTAAACTTATTGTGTGGATATCATTTTAGTCCTAAAATTTTTAATTTTGTCGATTTGCGTGAAATTTCAATATAGTCATTTTAGTCAATTTTCGTAAGAAATAACTAATATGTTGGTCCAGTCATCGCTGGCCATCCTATGTGATATATGGTCACATTAGCGATTTCAAGTGAAAATTGGCCCTAAGGATTACACCGAAATTTCCTACAAAAGTTTATGATTAAATTGGCAAAGTTGAAAAGTTTGATTATAAATTACCATCCATACAATATGTTTAAGATTGATTGGATAATTTCCTATCAACATACTCACATTGAATTACAAACCAGAGATGTCGAGTTTGGAAGGTTGTTAGCATGCCGTACTCGTCAAGCATCCATGACAAAATTTTCTTTAGCTCCGTTTGTTTCATTATAATGAATGATTTGATTTTTTTTTTCAAAAACTGTTCGCTCGTATTATTTAAAATAATTAGTCAATAAAAAATATTTTTATTATTGACATCAATTTACCCTTAAATATCTTCGGGGGTAATGAAATTTTTTTTTATCGTTCATTCATTTTTTTTAAGCAATATAAGCTATCGTTTCTCGAAAAAATGTTTTCTAAATTATTCTTTTTTCGCGAAAGAAATAATGCCTTAACCTTCTCCACCAATTCTTCCCATAAATTTGGAAATATATCGGCAAATATGAATTGAGAACCTAGATTTTAATTTAGATACGACACTAAGTTAGGTATTTGTAGGGGTGTGCATGGTCCGCGCCGGTCCGATCCCGGCATGGAACCGGGGACCGGATGGTAGTCCCGGTCCCCATATTTTTGGAACCAAGGACTTGACCGGGACCGCCGGTCCCGGCCCAAGAGGACCGCTAACTATTGAAAATCTAGTCGACTTAATAAACTATACCATGGTAAAAACATATCAACTCGCTATGACTTTTATGATCGACGAACTTGACCAAAATGTTCGAATTCAATACCAAATCCAGTCATTACATGATAAAAACATCACCAACCGCACTAAAAAAAGCCTGCAGAGAGAAAAGATGACCAAAAACAAGATGAAAAATAAGACTAAAAAGAGAGTCTTGAGGAGGAGAGTGCGACAGTGCAAGGTTGGAAAAAAATAGGCGATGGACTTTTATCATTTTGTTTTGTTTTCAATTTTTTTTTGCAATTGTATATATTTATATATAAATAATTATATATTATTGGCGGTTCGATCCGGGCCGGGCCGGTCCGGTCCTAATACAAGAAACCCGAGGACCGGACCGCCCATTCACCGGTCCCATTTATTGGGACCAGGGACCGGACCATCCACCTCAAGGACCGGACCAACCCGGCCGGTCTAGGCCGGTCCCGGGCTGGTTCGAGCCGGTCCCGTCTAGTTTGCACACCCCTAGGTATTTGGGTGAGTTTTGAAAGGTTGGCGATGACAATAACCATCAGCACCGTAGATTTCGCCAAGGCCATTGATTTAAAATATTGTTGTAGGTGATCCTTCCTATTGGAGGGCCGAAGGGCAAAGGCCCATCATCTCTCTCTCTCTTCTATAAAAAAACCAGAGACTGATGTTTCTGTCTCCCAAAGGTATTTTAAGGAACGATGATTATTAATGCTTTCGCAAGGTTTCTATGAATAATCACGATTATTTTCTTAACCACTGCACGCCGTGCGGGGCCAAGCAAGTGTTGACCAAGCCTTGAGCAGTTATTGATGAGCAAATTTGTTTGTGTTCTTTAACTTGTTGTTGCACAACATTTCAATTTTATCGGTGATCGATTCGAAATCTATAGAACCAATCGATCACTTGTATGAATATACTATGATAATCCCATTGTTGATCCGTCAATATGCTGCCTTACCAAGGAAGATTAATTCTCAAATATCATAGAGGTTTCATACTTGTTGTTCTTTTTTCGGGGGACCGAGCCTGTACTAGAATATAGTTGACTTCGTCGAAGGACTAACCCTAATTTGATTCGATTTACATCTTCAAGGAAGTCTCTTGCCCACACGATCTCAATTTAGTTCATATTTTACCGTCTCGAGAAGGAATGTTGGACCCACCATTTACCTCATCTAAAGTCAGGACTGTACCACATGTGCCTTTGTTTCCCTCAAAATTTCATGATAAAGAAAAATAGTTTCCAAGAAAGTGATTTTTAAGGAAAACAGCTAGTTTGCATTCCTTTGATTGTCTACAGTAAGTGAATCTGATTTTCCTTTTATTAAAAGGGAAATTCGTTTTCCCTCAATCAAAACTTATTATTTTCAATCCATGGAGAACGTTTTCCGTATATCAAATTAGTTTTCCATCATGCAAACACCGAAAAATCGAAAAACAATTTCTTGAAAAAAAGTTTCCTTCGAACAAACGAACCCTCGACTTTTGCGAGATAAAAGCAATGCGTCGGCCAAGTGAAAGGAGAGTAGAGACCATTACGGCGGTGTCAAGCAACAATTCGTCGCATTGCTTCAATGATACATGGGGAAGTTTTAGCAAAATTCTCTAGCACATGGAGCATTTCTCCCTTTACAAGTAAGGTGTTTTTCTATAGAATTAGTGTCTGTCAATTCATGCTTAAAAAAAAGACACCGACCCAATAAGGAAATAAAGCACGTGCTTCCTGTCAATAGTCATGTGCTTCCGTGGCCCGCACTCCATACAGGCCGAGTAATAAAACACCAAGTAATCTCAGGGCCGGCCTTCGCCTTTCGGGTTTTGAGCTCCCGGACAAGAGCACTGCATCACGAGGCGTCATATAGGACGGCGACTAAACGACAAATCGTCCGATGGAAAAGGCCCCTGGCGGCGGTGAGAATCGTTTGGCAGAGTCGAACCCCCTCGGCCATTATCCTAGATCGGTGAATATTTTACTGGCTGCAGCGGTGGCTGAGAGAAAGCGAGCGGCATCTTGTGCAGGATGAACGGAGCTTCAAGGAGCGAGCCTCTTTCGGAGAAAGTTATTGCTTGGTAGCCACAGCGATCGGGAAGTCCCGTGCGAAGGGCTCTTATGCGACCGTTCGAAGGTGAGCCAGAGATGACACGCTTATTATTGTACGGAATTAAGCGATCAAACAATAAATAGATAGAATAAAAAAATAATCGGACATCAAATGTACGTGATTCGATTGTAAAGACCTACGTTTACGGAGAGAGAACAAGTGATTGGACGGAGATTACAAATCATACTCGAGTTACTCAAACACTCGTTTTCTAGCCCTAATTATATTTAAGAACTTATACAGTATTTACCTTTCAATTCCAAGCGAAATAATCTCTCAATCTCACAAAAGAATTATATAAATTTTATTCTAAAATTTAATCGGTTCCGACATTTGAACTCTTAATGTAATTTCACGAATAAAATCCACAGAGAAAACCCTCTCAAGCACTCGACAAGGAAACCGCGCTTCAACGATACTCCACGGCCGAGTTGTCGCTTGCTATTATATATATATATATATATATATATATATATATATATATATATATATATATATATATATGCAAGCTGGGCCCACGTGAAAAGCAAAACCACTTCTGCAGGGGGATTAATCCATGTCCTCAAGTTTTCTGACCCCAATCCAATCGTAGGATCCAAAAGACCGCAATGGATCCATCGCCTCCTCCTCCTCCTCCTCCTCATGTCGTCATCTTTCCTTTAGCTGCTCAAGGCCATGTCAACCCCATGCTCAAGCTTGCCGAGCTCCTCGCCCTGTCCGGTCTCCACATCACCTTCATCAACACCGAGCACATCCACCATCGCCTCCTCCAGCATGCCGAAGTCCAAGCTCGTTTCGATGCCTACCCGTACTTCCGATTCAAGACCATATCGGACGGCCTCCCGATGGACCACCCGAGGCCTGGTGACTACTTCACGACCACATTCAATCACATCAAGAGCATAACCAAACCACTCTTCGAAGAGTTGGTGGCCGCTCCTGGTCAGCCGGTGACATGTATCATTGCGGACGGGATCTTCACCTTCACCATCGATATCGCTCGAGACCTCGGAGTTCCCATCATTGCGTTCCGCACGATCAGCGCGAGTTCCTTTTGGGCTTATTTCTGTATTCCACGCATGATTGAGAATGGAGATCTCCCCATCAAAGGTAATATTCCCACTTCAGCATTGACTGAACCTGTTGATTCTGTTCAATTTAGAGACAAGCTTGATCTCAAAGTAAGGTATGTTTTCTTTTTTTTCAAATAAAGGTATGGGGTTGAAAGGGTACAAAACAATTAAGAAGTTGGACTGGAACTCATTGAGGAATTTCATTAAGCACATGGACTTCCGTAATTTTGTAGGAGACGAAGACATGGACCATATCGTGACGAGCGTGCCAGGCATGGAGGACATCCTCCGGTGCCGAGACCTGCCGAGTTTCTGCCGAGTCTCCGACCTCTCCGACTGGCTCCTCCAGTACGTGACGACTCAGACCCTCCAGACCACCCGAGCCCGAGCCCTCATCCTCAACAGCTTCGACCAACTGGAGGGCCCCGCCATTTCCCAAATTCGAACCCACATCCCAAACCTCTACACGATCGGTCCTCTCCACTCACACCTCAAATCAAGACTGTCGTCGTCGCCGTCGTCCCCACCACCGCCGTCTGCAAGCAACAGTCTGTGGGAAGTCGAACGTAGTTGCATCTCGTGGCTCGACGAGCAACCTCCGAAGTCGGTCATCTACGTGAGCTTCGGGAGCATCACGACCCTCAACAGACACGACTTTGGGGAGTTCTGGCAAGGCCTCGTGAACAGCGGGAGGCGCTTCCTGTGGGTCGTGCGGCCAGATTCCCTCGCCGAAAGCTGCCCCGGCGCCGTCCAGGAGGAGCTGAGGGAGGCGACGGCGGAGAGGGGGTGTGTCGTGGGGTGGGCCCCGCAGGAGGAGGTCCTGCAGCACGGTGCCGTCGCGGCGTTCCTAACGCACAGCGGGTGGAACTCGACGCTGGAGAGCGTGGTCGCAGGGAAGCCAATGCTGTGCTGGCCGTTCTTGGCGGACCAGCAGGTGAACAGCCGGCTCGTGAGCCACGCGTGGAAGCTGGGGCTCGACATGAAGGACGTATGCGACCGGGAGGTGGTGGAGAGGATGGTCAACGGAGTGATGGGGGAGAGGAAGGAGGAATTCGCGGCGGCGGGCGCCGTCCTGGCGAGGAGGGCGAGGGAGGCAGTGGGCGAAGGTGGGTCCTCGTGGGATAATCTGGACCGTTTGATTGAGGACATAAGATCCATGAAGACGGGTAGCTGAAGTCGAACGTGGCGAAATAGAGTTGATAGGACTCCACATTTCAAGCAACAAACTGTCAAACACCGGTGGGTGCTTATGAGTGTCTCATTTGACGTCTTGAATCTCATAATCCTTAATATATCCGACTATGAATGTAATGTCAAATGCACGTTTACATTAAAACCATAAATTAGATTGTTGAGACGTCGTAAATAGACATGGATCTTAATAGAGATAATCTTTTTTTCCTTATAACCGTGGGGAATAGACATTTTCCTAGGTGCCGGGTTTTCGCGGAGTGGAACTTTTTTCGAGTAGCCATTGCGGTTCATAAGAGTTCAAAAGTAGTATTGGCTAAGTCATGATATTTTAATTTAGCTCTGGAGAAAATATTCAGGACATGCTTTTTATACTAATTATACTCCTCATCGTAACCATAAGAGTGCGATTGCACCTTTTGACAACCCATTTTGTTTCAAAACTCACAAGCATAATAATTTATGCTACTATCCCAGAATCTTTCAAGTAGTTGGTGAACGACTCCTTATACCGTCCAACATTGCTTCGGAAACAAAAAAAAGGAAAGTCAAATTCATTTGGACTATTTTCTCAATTCCAATAAAATGAAACTGGATCTAGTATGAGTTGTTAATGCCTACTAGAATGCTCACCAAATCAGTTATATCTAGCAACCTTTATGACTTTTCCCAGTCGTTTATCGATTTCAATCCGAAAAAAGAAATTTGAACTCATCAAGATACTAAAACTTTTCCTTAATCAAGAATAGATAATCATATCGAAAATAATTGTTAATAAATATGAAGAAATAAAAACTTCCGCACCAAGTTGCCATTTAGGGTCGCGCTGATATCGGTGTGAATGACCTTCAATAGGTCAAAACTACGGATTACAGTTTTCTATCTTATCTTAGTCATCTTATCTCTATAAATGTCACGCCCCGATCCCCGGGCTCACAACAACCTTATCAAATCACCTACGGGTCATAAAAAAATAATATCCCAGGCATGTCATCGATCCATTATTTTATCTTTTTATTAAACGCATGTGGAATGTGTAACTCCCAGGCAGTTATAAAATTAACATGGATAGTAAAGTAAGAAATCACACCAGAAAATATCCTTTTAATTATTTAATTACTGTTAACCTTGGAAAGTACATATATACAAGCCCTACCTTAAGGTCACTTCCTACATTATAATGAATGACAAAATTTTCTTAAGCTCTGTGTGTTTCATTATAATGAATGATTTGATTTTTTTTTCAAAAACTGTTCGCTTGTATTATTTAAAATAATTAATCAATGAAAAATATTATCTACGGCAATTTACGCTTAAATATCTTTGTGGATGATGTAATTTTTTTTTTATTGTTCATTCATTTTTTTCTAAGCAATATAAGCTATCGTTTCTCGAAAAAAATATTTTCCGAATCATTCGTTTTTCGCGAAAGAAATAATGCCTTAACCTTCTCCACCAATGCTACCCACAAATTTGGAAATGTATCTGCAAATATGAATTGAGAATCTAGATTTTAGTTTAGATACGACACTAAGTTAGGTATTTGGGTGAGTTTTAAAAAGGTTGGTGATGACAATAACCATCAAGCACCGTAGATTTCGCCAAGACCATTGATTTAAAATATTGTTGTAGGTGATCCTTCCTATTGGAGGGCCGAAGTGCAAAGGCCCATCATCTCTCTCTCTCTCTTCTATAAAAAAAACCAGTGAATGATATTTATGTCTCCCAAAGGTATTTTAAGGAACGATGATTATTAACGCTTTCGTAATGTTTCTATGAATAACCACGATTATTTTCTTAACCACCGCACGCCGCGCGGGGCCAAGCAAGTGTTGACCAATCCTCGAGCAGTTATCGATGAGCAAATTTGTTCGTGTGCTTTAACTTGTTGTTACACAACATTTCAATTTTATCGTTGATCGATTCGAAATCTATAGAGCCAATCGATCAGCTGTATGAATATACTATGATGATCCCATTGTTGATATGTCAATATGCTGCCTTACCAAGGAAGATTAATTCTCAAATATCATAGAGGTTTCATACTTGTTGTTCTTTTTTCAGGGGACTAAGCCCGTACTAGAATATAGTTGACTTCGTCGAAGGACTAATCCCTAATTTGATTCGATTTACATCTTCAAGGAAGTCTCTTGCCCACACGATCTCAATTTAGATAATATTTTACCGTCTCGAGAAGGAATGTTGGACCCACCATTTACCTCATCTAAAGTTAGGACTGTACCACAAGTGCCTTTGTTTCCCTCAAAATTTCATGATAAAGAAAAATAGTTTCCGAGAAAGTGATTTTTAAGGAAAACAGCTAATTTGCATTCATTTGATTGTCTACAGTAAGTGAATCCGATTTTCCTTTTATTAAAAGGGAAATTCGTTTTCCCTCATTCAAAACTTGTTATTTTTAGTCCATGGAAAACGTTTTCCGTATATCAAATTAGTTTTCCATCATCCAAATACCGAAAAATCGAAAAATAATTTCTTGAAAATAATTTTCTTTCGAACAAACGATCCCTAGACTTTTGCGCGATAAAAACAATGCGTCGGCCAAGTGAAAGGAGAGTATAGACCATTACGGCGGTGTCAAGCAACCGTTCGTCGCATTGCTTCGATGATACGTGGGGGAGTTTTAGCAAAATTCATTAGCACATGGAGCATTTCTCCCTTCACAAGTAAGGTGTTTTTCTATAGAATTAGTCTGTCAATTCATGCTTAAAAAAAAAAGACACTGACCCAATAAGGAAATAAAGCACGTACTTCCTGTCAATAGTCATGTGCTGACCCAATATGGAAATAAAGCACGTACTTCCTGTCAATAGTCATGTGCTGACCCAATATGGAAATAAAGCACGTACTTCCTGTCAATAGTCATGTGCTTCCGTGGCCCGCACTCCATACAGGCCGAGTAATAAAACACCAAGTAATCTCAGGGCCGCCCTTCGCCTGTCGGGTTTTGAACTCCCGGACAAGAGCACCGCATCACAAGGCGTCATATAGGACGGCGACTAAACGACAAATCGTCCGATGGAAAAGGCCCCGGGCGGCGGTGAGAATCGTTTGGCAGAGTCGAACCCCCTCGGCCATTATCCTAGATCGGTGAATATTTTACTGGCTGCAGCGGTGGCTGAGAGAAAGCGAGCGGCATCTTGTGCAGGATGAACGGAACTTCAAGGAGCGAGCCTCTTTCGGAGAAAGTTATTGCTTGGTAGCCACAGCGATCGGGAAGTCCCGTGCGATGAGCTCTTACGCGACCGTTCGAAGGTGAGCCAGAGATAACACGCTTATTATTGTACGGAATTAAGCAATTGAACGATAAATAGATAGAATAAAAAAATAATCGGACATCGGATATACGTGATTCGATCGTAAAGATCTACGTTTACGGAGAGAGAACAAGTGATTTGACAGAGATTACAAATTACACTCGAGTCACTCAAACACTCGTTTTCCAGTCCTAATTATATTTAAGAACTCATACAGTATTTAGCTTCCAATTCCAAGCGGAATAATCTCTCAATCTCACAAAAAAATTATACAATTTTTACTATAAAATTTAATCGATTCCGACATTTGAACTCTTAATGTAATATCACGAATAAAATCCACAGAGAAAACCCTCTCAAGCACTCGACAAGGAAACCGCACTTCAACGATACTCGACGGCCAAGTTGTCGCTTGCTATTTTATATATATGCAAGCTGGGCCCACGTGAAAAACAAAACCACTTCCGCAGGGATTAATCCATGTCCTCAAGTTGCTCTTATCTTTTATTGATCAAGTCAACCAACCAAGTCCAGCTAGTATTATCCCTTTTTCTGATCAGCGCCATCGTGAAAAAAAGGAAGTCCACGTCCAGCACGCAACGTAATTCGTCCAACCGTCGGCAAAATCCAAGCTTCCTTCTTCTTGTTTATAGGCTGACAACTACACGGAAATAAGATATCCGTAATCTATGAAAGCTGGACCTATCTGGGCTAATCAAACAGAATCCAAATATTTACTTTGGCTTCCTGTGGAATAGGAAATATAATTACAAATATTTATATATTTTTATAATTTAAATTTTCTATTCGGATTTAAAACTCAAATCGAGACATATTTTGATACTCATAAATGTCAGTAGCTCTTACGATGGAGTTGTTTGATAGCTGACAATTTTTCAATAACTTTCTAAACATTTCCCCACGCAGATTTCTGACCCCAATCCAATCGTAGGATCCAAAAGACCGCAATGGATCCATCGCCTGTTCCTCCTCCTCCTCCTCCTCATGTCGTCATCTTTCCTTTAGCTGCTCAAGGCCATGTCAACTCCATGCTCAAGCTTGCCGAGCTCCTCGCCCTGTCCGGTCTCCACATCACCTTCATCAACTCTGAGCACATCCACCATCGCCTCCTCCAGCATGCCGAAGTCCAAGCTCGTTTCGATGCCTACCCGTACTTCCGATTCAAGACCATATCGGACGGCCTCCCGATGGACCACCCGAGGCCTGATGACCACTTCATGACCACATTCAATTACATCAAGAGCATAACCAAGCCACTCTTCGAAGAGTTGGTGGCCGCTCCCGGTCAGCCGGTGACCTGTATCATTGCGGATGGGATCTTCACCTTCACCATCGATATCGCTCGGGACCTCGGAGTTCCCATCATTGCGTTCCGCACGATCAGCGCGAGTTCCTTTTGGGCTTATTTCTGTATTCCACGCATGATTGAGAATGGAGATCTCCCCATCAAAGGTAATATTCCCACTTCAGCATTGACCGAACCTGTTGATTCTGTTCAATTTAGAGACAAGCTTGATCTCAAAGTAAGGTATGTTTTCTTTTTTTTTCAAATAAAGGTATGGGGTTGAGAGGGTACAAAACAATTAAGAAGTTGGACTGGAACTCATTGAGGAATTTCATTAAGCACATGGACTTCCGTAATTTTGTAGGAGACGAAGACATGGACCATATCGTGACGAGCGTGCCAGGCATGGAGGACATCCTCCGGTGCCGAGACCTGCCGAGTTTCTGCCGAGTCTCCGACCTCTCCGACTGGCTCCTCCAGTACGTGACGACTCAGACCCTCCAGACCACCCGAGCCCGAGCCCTCATCCTCAACAGCTTCGACCAACTGGAGGGCCCCGCCATTTCCCAAATTCGAACCCACATCCCAAACCTCTACACGATCGGTCCTCTCCACTCACACCTCAAATCAAGACTGTCGTCGGCGCCGTCGTCCCCACCACCGCCGTCTGCAAGCAACAGTCTGTGGGAAGTCGACCGTAGTTGCATCTCGTGGCTCGACGAACAACCTCCGAAGTCGGTCATCTACGTGAGCTTCGGGAGCATCACGACCCTCAACAGACACGACTTCGCGGAGTTCTGGCACGGCCTCGTGAACAGCGGGAGGCGCTTCCTGTGGGTCGTGCGGCCAGACTCCCTAGCCGAAAGCGGCCCCAGTGCCGTCCAGGAGGAGCTGAGGGAGGCGACGGCGGAGAGGGGGTGTGTTGTGGGGTGGGCCCCGCAGGAGGAGGTCCTGCAGCACGGTGCCGTCGCGGCGTTCCTAACGCACAGCGGGTGGAACTCGACGCTGGAGAGTGTGGTCGCAGGGAAGCCAATGGTGTGCTGGCCGTTCTTCGCGGACCAGCAGGTGAACAGCCGGCTCGTGAGCCGCGCGTGGAAGCTGGGGCTCGACATGAAGGACGTATGCGACCGGGTGGTGGTGGAGAGGATGGTCAACGGAGTGATGGGGGAGAGGAAGGAGGAATTCGCGGCGGCGGGCGCCGACGTGGCGAGGAGGGCGAGGGAGGCAGTTAGCGAGGGTGGGTCCTCGTGGGATAACCTGGACCGCTTGATTGAGGACATAAGATCCATGAAGACGGGCAGCTGAAGTCGAACGTCGCGAAATAGAGTTGATAGGACTCCACATTTCAAGCAATAAACTGTCAAACCAATGGGTGCTTATGAGTGTCTCATTTGATGTCTTGAATCTCATAATCCTTAATACTTCCGACTATGAATTTAATGTCAAATGTACATTTACATTAAAACCATAAATTAGATTGTTGAGACGTCGTAAATAGACATGGATCTTAATAGAGATAATCTTTTTTTCCTTATAACCGTAGGGAATAGACACTTTCCTAGGTGCCAGGTTTTCGCATAATGGAACTTTTTTCGAGTAGCCATTGCGGTTCATAAAAGTTCAAAAGTAGTATTGGCTAAGACATGACATTTTAATTTAGCTCGGGAGAAAATATTCAGGACATGCTTTTTATACTAATTATACTCCTCTTCATAACCATAAGAGTGCGGTTACGCCTTTTGACTACTCATTTTGTTTCAAAACTCACAAGCATAATAATTTATGCTACTATCCCATAATCTTTCAAGTATTTGGCGAACGGCCCTTTATACTATCCAACATTGCTTCGGAAACAAAAAAAGGAAAATCAAATTCATTTGGACTATTTTCTCAATTCCAATAAAATGAAGTTGGATCTAGTATGAGTTGTCCATGCCTACTAGAATACTCACCAAATCAGTCATATCTAGCAACCTTTATGACTTTTCCCAGTCGTTTAGGCTCGTATGGTAACGTTTCTGTTCCCGGAACAACTTTTAGAACATAAACATTTTTTTTCGTTTCCGTTCCCAACAACGATTTTTGGGAACAAAAACTCGTTTGGTAATCGTAAAAAAAATCTGTTCCCGAAATAAAAAAAGAATAGAAACACGTTTGGTAATCGCATAAAATTTCTGTTCTGGAACAAAAAAAAAGAAGAAAAGAAATGCGTTTGGTAACTGAAAAAAAAATTGTTCCTAATTTTTTTCATTTAATTAAGGGGACTATATATATTAAAATTAAAATGTCTTTATCTTTTTAACTTACTAAATCAAATTAAATCGCATTTGTTCAATTTACTAAATCAAATTGGACCAATATATGTATACGTAATTTATGCACGATTTATCAAATGATGATATGGACGAGATCAACTATAAAAAAAAAAAAAAAAGCTGAAAGAGAAGACGAATTGAAATTAGACAACGAGAACATCAAATATGTTTTCTATAGTTAGGAAAAATTACAATTATGAGTTACACATAAATGTTCCCAAGTAGTTAAAAATATGATTACTTTTAAACGGGGACCCTAGAAAAATATTAATTGCACTTTGAGTGAAATCGGGGACTAAAATGAAAAATATTTGTGCATTTAGGTCCTTTGAGTCCAATTGTGCAATTTTTCCAAACATGAGGACTGAAATGAGATGCAAGGTATCAAAATCTCATGTCATGACTCTAAAAGTAAAAATTTTGGCTAAAATGATTTAAAATGAAATTTTTTAGTCAATTTAGGATTATGTTCGATGAAGAGGCATGTGGTCCCAAACTGAATTTTTTTAAATTTAAGAGACCAAAATGAAAAGGGAATTAAAATAAGAATATGGACTATTTTTGCACATTTTTCTGACCACAAATACTATTTTTCCTTATTTTCGGCTATTTTTATAATTAAAATAAATCTGCAAAATGTCAAATATTACAAAAAATATTTTTTGTTCAAAATTGGTTGCCAAGGCTAGGCCAAAGCTTCCAAGGTTGATTTTGTAATTTTATGAATGTTTTCATATTTTTAATTAATTTTTTAAAATAAAATGATCAAAAATTAAGTGTCAACATCATGCAAGAATAAAAGAGCAAAAGTGTGTTCAAAAACAAAATTGTTCCCAATTGTTTCTAAAAAATGTTCCAAATGTGTTTCTAAAAAGTGTTCCGGGAACAAAGAAACAAGTATTTTTTGTTTCTCGTTTTCGCTCCAAAAGTGTTCCCGTTTTTAAAAAGTGTTCCCGGAACACTTTGGGAACACTTTTTTACCATACGCGTTTCGGGAGCGTTACCATATGCACCCTTATTGACTTCAGTCCGAAAAAGAAATTTGAACTCATCAAGACACTAAGACTTTTCCTTAATCAATAACAGATAACCATATCGGAAATAATTGTTAATAAATATGAAGAAATAAAAACTTCTACACGAAGTTGCCGTTTAGGGTCCGTTGATATCGGTGTGAATGACCTTCAATAGGTCAAAACCACGGACTACAGTTTTCTATCTTATCTTAGTAATCTTATCTCTATAAATGTCATGCCCCGTCCCCGGGCCCGCAACAACCCTATCAAATCGCCTACAGGTCATAAAAAAATAATGTCCTAGGCATGTAATCGACCCATTATTTTTATCTTTTTATTAAACGCTTGCAGAATGTGTAACTCTCGGGCAGTTATAAAATCAACGGGGATAGCAAAGTAAGAAATCACACCGCACAATATCGGGGATGGACAAGTGAAGAACATACCGGGGATGGACAAGTTCTCGAGACGGCGAGATCTTCCGGGCAACCGCCGCTCTGCCGACGCCGCCGAGGCCACTCTCCAATTCATTGCCAGCGAGAGCCGACGGACTCATCTTCAACACCTTCGAAGAGCTTGAATTGCCAACCCTCGCTCATATCTGCGACCACGGCTCTTTCCCCGAACTATATGCCATTGGACCCCTCCACATCCAACTCAAATCAAGACTAATGGCAGTTGACATTGACGTGCCGGTCTCTATAAATGATGGGATTCTGAGAGAGGATAGAAGTTGCATGGGTTGGCTCGACGACTAGCTGCCGGAGTCGGGGGTCTATGTGAGCTTCGGGAGCCTTGTGGTGATCACAAGGGACCAGGTCATGGAGTTTTGGTACGGTTTGGTCAATAGTGGGGTGAGATTCTTGTGGGTGTTGAGACCGGAATCGCTGGGAGAGAAAGATGATAGCGGCCGGATGCCTGCCGAGCTCCCGGAGGCGACGGATGAGAGAGGGTACTATTGCATCTTCTCATATCAATCAAAGCTTTCTCATCATTTGCACTTTAGAGGGAGATACTTTGTGCTAGTGTCACACTATGCTGCCTTTTCTTTCCTAGAAATTAGGGGTCCAATTAGGTCTGATCCCACCATGAAATTGGAAACCCGATCGGGAGAACCGATTCTTAGTTTCAAGGATCGGGAATTAGATAGGATCCGATCGATTGATTTGGTTCGGTTCTCAAGCGATTCAATTATTGGACCGGTCGCAATTTTTTTTTCGGTGATTTGTTGTTAAATTTTCTCATTAACGACATATTGACCGGACCACATCTCGTTAATTGCATTATGTTGTCACTTACTTGGATTAGGCTTACATTTAGAAATTTTATTTTTTAAAAAAATATTATTCGGTCCAATCTAGCGGTTTGGTCGGTTCGATTTTCCCTTGAAATCAAGAACCGGACCGAGCGTAATCGGTTTCGGTTTTATAGAATCAAAAATCGGATCAAAGATCTTGGAAACTGCCAACCGGATCGATACGATTCGGGTCGATTTGGCCGATCCATTATGCTTAGCACTAGTAAAAATCAGTCCAAGCTTTCTCATCATTTGAACTTTTGTGATAGATACCTTGTGCCACCGTCACACTAAGCTGCCATTTCTCTCTTAAAAATCGAGGCATCACTTATCTTGCAATTTGTTCCTAAGCATTTCTGACAATTCAATTTTGGGTCTCGCATCGTATGTTCCTAAAAAAACCAGGTACCTAGTCGAGTGGGCCCCACAAGAGGAGGTCCTAGCCCACCCAGCCACTCGCTATTTCCCGAGCCACGGCGGATGGAACTCGACCTTGGAGGCCGTCGTTGCCGGAGTCCCCCTGATCTGGCGGCCCCGCTTCGCCGACCCGGTTCCGAATAGTAGGTTCGTGGGCCACGTGTGGAGGAACGGGATGGACATGAACGGCACATGCGACAAAGTCGTGGTCGAGAGGATGGTGAGAGGCCTGTTCGATCCAGAGAGGGACAATGAGTTCAGAGATTCTGCGAAGAAGATGGCGAAGCTTGCGAGAACCCGGTTCGGCTTCGGAGGCTCGTCCTATCGCCACCGGGAGAGGTTGGTTTTGGATATCAAGAGCATGGCAGAATGATGAATTGAAAAGATTAATGAAACATATTTACTCGAGGTTTAAGGAAATGTTGCTGTCTCTAGCGTTGGCCATTGTTGACACCTAAATTTTGATTTTTAGAAAATCATTCACATAAGTATAAAATGAGAATTAGACATTGTTCTCACAAAAATGATTTCTCATGCATTGCATATTCAATTTTTGTCAGTCATTACATTTAGAATCAGAGGTAAGTCAATTGAACTTAGTTTTAGCATTCACCAAGATCAGATTCGGTCCGAAAAATTTTTGTTCGAGCAGAGGGTGTGCCGAATTTATTAAGCTAATTGAACTTAACTTCAAGCCAATTTTATTTCGTTCAAGCTTAAATTATCCAAATAAGGCCTTCGGTTAAATGTCCGTTATTTAGAAAAGCCTTAGTTGAGTTCAAGAATGTGAGACGAGCCCATGGATTGATTAGAAAATTCGAATGAGGCATTACAAAGGCTGGCTGAAATTCCATGATGGGTTCGGTCCTTGATTTGACTCCAAATTAGCCCATCGTGAAGTGAAGCCCCTAGTTAATTAGCCATTA
The DNA here is from genome assembly GCF_020921035.1 of Rhodamnia argentea. Lineage (NCBI taxonomy): Eukaryota > Viridiplantae > Streptophyta > Magnoliopsida > Myrtales > Myrtaceae > Rhodamnia > Rhodamnia argentea. Next base: position 27,845,940 of record NC_063157.1, on the reverse strand, counting down.
ATCATCTAGAACCCAATTAGGCCTAAAATTGCATTCTAAACCCACAAAAGAGGCCATTTTCAGCCATTTCTTTCATCATTATCCCCTTTGGCCGAGATTCATAGAGTCCTAGTGGATTAGGACTCCTCGAAGTTCAAATAATTCAAGAGTTCTAATGATTTGGGGATCCTATCTAGCTAGAGTTTTATCGGATTCAGAAACCTAAATCTAACGGTTCATAATAAATCCCATTCTAGCTAGGGTTGATAATCCGACGGTTTCCGACAACTCCTACTCCTACTAGGACTCTGGCTCAGGACTCTATATAAACAAGAGCTCATTCATGTTCAGGGGATTGGACCATTACTAAAATTTTTGGCACACGTTGGACGGAGAGAGTTGAGAGTTGTTTGAGAAGTACGAAGGGGTCCGATTGTTTCCCCCGCGGTCGAGACAATCCCTCTCAAAATTTCGTCGACTCTTTGTCGAATCCTCTTTCGTCGCTCGTCCATGACCACACACTACCGCCACTCCAGCAGCTCACCCAAGATCAGACGTTTCTCGTTGTTCCAGGCGAGTATAGCTCAATCTGCCGCATCATCATCACTGAACCGCCAAGCTCAATTCACCGCTGTCCAGCCCTGTTTCAGCCGCAAATCAGCCTGACTTAGACGGTAATTTGGCTTCGTTTTGATCAATATTCAGCATCCAACATGACTACTCCTTCGCATTAGATTACCTCGCTGTTCCGAGATCAAATCCGGCTCAAGAGGGACTGTTTTTGAGTGGATTTCCAGGGACTGTGCATGTGCAGAATTTTGCCTAGAAAAGGTAATTTTTTCTCGACTTTCGATTGCTAATCTATGCTTGTTAATTTGGTAACTTGCATTGTTGTTCTTAGATCTCTTTGAACACATTGATTTTGCAATTAAACTGAAAAGTTCAAACCTTTTCCTATCAAATAATGGCTAAACTGAAAATCACCAGTTTGTTATACAAAGTCCTGATTTTTCCCTAAGAAATTTAGCTTGTTCATGAATTGGTCAAATCTCACATGTATCCTTAGGAATTGATTTATCTTGATTGGGAAGTATCTTTTCTTAAGGTAATAAATCGTTTGGATTTTCGGTTCACATGCTCTCTTGGCGGAGTTTGATATGCTAATGGATGAGCCTCCTTTGATCTTGCTCTTGAATTGGTTGAATTGCATTATCCTAAGATTTCCCATTAATACTTGCATGTTATGGATAATAATCGAGCTAAGTTAGATAATATCTAATTTGAGAGCTTCTTAATTGGATAATATCTAACCCTAAGGGATAAACTTCTTGATCTCGATGATTATCTCCGATACGTGAAGTTGGTTGGATGATTTTATCTCTTGTGGATATTCAAGGCCATGGATGAGGTTTACTTGAATCAGCTAATTATTCGAATTTTTGAGGATTAACTGAATTAGATAATATTTGATCTCTGTCTTGGATAATATTTGCTTTGAATTGTTATCTCGTTATCATTGAGTTGGTTGACTCACTTTATCCGATCGAATGGACTTATCTTGTGGATTTCCCGATAATGTCCGATTGGATTTGGATATATATATATATATATATATATATATATATAAATTTTTTTTGGGGATTATCTAAAATTAAATTTTCAAATCTCAAAGATAATTTCTCAAATTAAAAATAGATTGAGTTTTTGGATGAGGAAATGTGGATCCCCAATCTCACAATTTCGGCCACCCCTCCAAATTTTTGAAATTTCAATCTCAATTGACTCATTTTTATTTTATTTTTGTCATGCTGTTTGTTTGCTTTTGATTGTTATAAAATTTGCACAATTTTAAACAAACATGCCCATAATATATGCTCCCCTTTATGCCTAGACCCGTTGAAAAAATAAATCACACGCCTTAGCCACGATCTCGTGGAATGGGATGGTGATTTAGTATAGAAATTCGTGTTCCGCCCTTTGTCAAAAGGGATGTTGTTTTTCTATACGCGTATCTGCATACCGGCTCGAATCCTCGAGGATGTAGCCAATAAAATCTCGCTCTAGCCCGGATCTTTGGGAATGAGAGGATTTTCGAAAAAAATCGGAAATTAAAGGTATATTATGGGCATTTTTGTTTATTTTTGTTCAGATTTTTGAATGCTTTTGAATGTTTTCTTTTATTGTCGAAAATACCAAAAAAAAAATCATCTTCCGGACGCATAATATATGGTCTCATATTACACTTTTTTTTCAAAAAAAAAAAAATCAAAATCATTCAAATCACATTGATTAATCAAAAAGGGATTTTTCATGAAATTGGTACCGAAAGGGCATTAATTTTTCCAATTAATGTAACCAAGTCCCCAAACCCATTTTTCTCTCGTGCGCAGAAATAAAATAGTTCTCCCTCTATTTTATTAAGGTTTCTAATCAACCTTCCGTAAAATGATTAGCGGCGGCTCCGATTGAATAGATTTTCATGAATAAATCTAAGTTGTGATTCGGTAGGACTTGGGAGGGTCCAAATTAGGTTAGTTGGTTCAATTGACCCGATAATCCGTTAGCCTAATTTTAGGTCGCGACAGCCACAACATAGAGAGAAAGAGAAAGAAATGTATGTGATAAAAGTAATTTGATTTGTTTAATGTGACTTTGCTCATTGGGAACAAAAGAAATTTTCTGTGTTAACAAGGGTGAAATCTCGGATTCAATTCATAGTTGGCATAATTCCTCGGCCGGCGAGTTATAAGGAAGTATTTTCTTGAGAGTCTCTCAATGCGGATGACATATGTTTTGATCGGATTGAGAACGAATAACTCATGAAACTAAAAGGGGAGGAGGATGTTTGCCTCTGCATAGTGGTGTCTTGAACTCCTTAAATGCTCTAACCTATGATCTTTGAGAGGTGACCACAAAACATCAGTGCTACTACTGCTACCTAAATCTTTGGTAGGAAAGTTACCAAATCAATTCTAAAATTATTGTGTGGATATTAATTCAGTCCTAAAATTTTCAATTTTGTCAAGTTAGTGATACATCATTGTGTGAAATTTCAATGTAGCCATTTAAGTAAGTTTTCATCGGAAATAACTAATATGTTGGTCCAGTCATTGCCGGCCATCTTAGGTGGTATATCGCCATTATCAATTTCAAGTGAAAATTGGTCCCAAGGATTATATCGAAATTTTCTGCTAAAGTTTATGATGAAATTGGCAAAGTTGAAAAGTTTGATTAATATCCATACAATATTTTTAAGATTAATTAGACAATTTCCCATCAATGTACTCAAATTGAATTATTAACCAGAGATGCCGGGTTTGGGAGGTTGTTAGCATGTCGTACCTCTCAAGCATCCATGACAAAATTTTATTAAGCTCCGTGTGTTTCATTATAATGAATGATTTAATTTAATTTTCTCAAAAACTGTTCGCTCGTATTATTTAAAATGATTAATCAATGAAAAAGATTTTTATTATCTACAACAATTTAAGCTTAAATATCTTCATGGATGATGTAATTTTTTTTATTGTTCAATCATTTTTTTCTAAGCAATATAAGCTATTGTTTCTCGAAAAAATATTTTCTAAATCATTCGTTTTTCGCAAAAGAAATAATGCCTTAACCTTCTCCACCAATTCTTCCCACAAATTTGGAAATATATCGGCAAACATGAATTGAGAACCTAGATTTTAATTTAGATACGACACTAAGTTAGGTATTTGGGTGAGTTTTGAAAGGTTGGCGATGACAATAACCACCAACACCGTAGATTTCGCCAAGACCATTGATTTAAAATATCGTTGTAGGTGATCCTTCCTATTCCGGGGTCGAAGTGCAAAGGCCCATCATCTCTCTCTCTCTTCTATAAAAAAACCAGTGAATGATATTTCTGTCTCCCAAAGATATTTTAAGGAACGATGATTATTGACGCTTTCGTAAGGTTTCTATGAATAATCACGATTATTTTCTTAACCACCGCGCGCCGCGCGGGGCCAAGCAAGTGTTGACCAAGCCTCCAGCAATTATTGATGAGCAAATTTATTCGTGTTCTTTAACTTGTTGTTACACAACATTTCAATTTCATCGGCGATCGATTCGAAATCGATAAAGTCAATCGATCGACCATATGAATATACCATGATAATCCCATCATTGATCCGTCAATATGCTGCCTTACCAAGGAAGATTAATTCTCAAATATCATAGAGGTTTCATACTTGTTGTTCTTTTTTCAGGGGACTAAGCCTGCACTAGAATATAGTTGACTTCGTCGAAGGACTAATCCCTAATTTGATTCGATTTACATCTTCAAGGAAGTCTCTTGCCCACACGATCTCAATTTAGATAATATTTTACCGTCTCGAGAAGGAATGTTGGACCCACCATTTACCTCATCTAAAGTTAGGACTGTAGCACAAGTGCCTTTGTTTCCCTCAAAATTTCATGATAAAGAAAAATAGTTTCCGAGAAAGTGATTTTTAAGGAAAACAGCTAGTTTGCATTCATTTGATTGTCTATAGTAAGTGAATTTGATTTTCCTTTTATTAAAAGGGAAATTCGTTTTTCCTCATTCAAAACTTGTTATTTTCAGTTCATGGAAAACGTTTTCCGTATATCAAATTAGTTTTCCATCATCCAAATACCGAAAAATCGAAAAATAATTTCTTGAAAATAATTTTCTTTCGAACAAACGATCCCTAGACTTTTGCGCGATAAAAACAATGCGTCGGCCAAGTGAAAGGAGAGTATAGACCATTCCGGCGGTGTCAAGCAACCGTTCGTCGCATTGCTTCAATGATACGTGGGGGAGTTTTAGCAAAATTCATTAGCACATGGAGCATTTCTCCCTTCACAAGTAAGGTGTTTTTCTATAGGATTAGGGTGCGTATAGTAACGCTCCAGAAAAAGTGTTTACGTTCCCAAAGTGTTTACGTAACACTTTGGGAATAGAAACGCGTATGGTAAAAAGGTGTTCCCAAAGTGTTCCGGGAACACTTTTCAGAAACGGGAACACTTTTGGAGCAAAAACGAGAAACAAAAAATATTTGTTTCTTTGTTCCTAGAACACTTTTTATCAAAGCTTTTAAACACATTTTATAACGCAAGAGGAACACTTTTTACAACCCTCTGTTCTCGGACTGCTCCTTCACACTCTCAAAGATGACAACTTTTTATCAAAGCTTTTAAACACTTTTTTTTTTTGTAGTTACCAAACGCATTTCTGTTCTCAAAAATCGTGGCCGGGAACAGAAACGAGAAAAAATGTTTCTGTTCCAAAAGTTGTTCCGAAAACAGAAACGTTACCATACGCACTCTTAGTGTCTGTCAATTCATGCTTTAAAAAAGACACTGGCCCAATACGGAAACAAAGCACGTACTTTCTGTCAATTGTCATGTGCTTCCGTGGCCCATAGTCCATACAGGCCGAGCAATGAAACACCAAGCAATCTCAAGAGCACTGCATCACAAGGCGTCATGTACGACGGCGACTTAACGACAAATCGTCCGATGGAAAAGGGCCAGGAGGGGGCGCGGTGAGAATCGTCTGGCAGAATCGAACCCCCTCGGCCATCATCCTAGATCGGTGAATATTTTACTGGCGGCAGCGATTTTCCAAAAGCATATCCTTTGGATTCTTTAGTAAGGGTGGGCATGGGGAGTGCCTGCGGACCGCTACATAAGCTGCAGCGGTGGCTGATAGAAAGCGAGCGGCATCATGTGTAAGATGAACGGACCTTCGAGAAGCGAGCCTCCTTGGGAGAAAGTTATTGCTTGGTAGCCATAGCAATTGGGAAGTCCCGTGCGAAGGGCTCTTACTCGGCAGTTCGAAGGTAAGCCGGAGATAACATGCTCATTGTTGCGCGGAACCAAGAGATCGAATAATAAATACATAGAACAAGAAAATAAATCGGATACCGGATGTACGTGGTTCGATCGTAAAGACCTACGTTCACGGAGAGAGAACAAACGATTTGACGGATATTACAAATCACGCTCGAATCACTCAAACACTCGTTTCCCAGCTCTAATTAAATTTAAGAACGCACACAGTGTTTAATTCTCAATTTCAAGCGAAATAATCTCTCAATTTCACAAAAGAATTATACAAATCTTACTACAAAATTTAATCCGTTCTGACACTTGAACTCTTAACGTAATATCACGAATAAAATCCACAGAAAACCCTCTCAAGCACTAGACAAGGAGACCGCGCTTCAACGATACTCCACGGCCAAGTTGTCGCTTGCTATTATGTATATGCAAGCTGGGCCCACGTGAAAAACAAAGCCACTTCTGCAGGGATTAATCCGTGTCCTCAAGTTGCTCTCTTATCTTTTATTGACCAAAGTCAACCAACCAAGTCCAGCTAGTATTATCCCTGTTCCTGATCAGCGCCGTCACGAAAAGGGAAGTCCAAGTCCACCACGCAATGTAATTCGTCCAACCGGCGGCAAAATCCAAGCTTCCTTCTTCTTGTTTATAAGCTGACAACTACAAATGAAAACTGGACTTATCTGGACTGATCAAACAGAATCCAAATATTTACTTTGGCTTCTTATGGAACAGAAAATATAATTACAAATATTTATATATTTTCACAATTAAAATTTTTACTTTGAACTCAAAACTCGAGATATATTCTGACAAGCATAAATATCAGTAGGTCTTAGCGATGGAGTTGTTTGATAGCTGATAACTTTTCACTAACTTTCTAAACATTTCCCCACGCAGATTTCTGACCACAATCCAATCGTAGGATCCAAAAGACCGCAATGGATCCATCGCCTGTTCCTCCTCCTCCTCCTCCTCATGTCGTCATCTTTCCTTTAGCTGCTCAAGGCCATGTCAACTCCATGCTCAAGCTTGCCGAGCTCCTCGCCCTGTCCGGTCTCCACATCACCTTCATCAACTCCGAGCACATCCACCATCGCCTCCTCCAGCATGCCGAAGTCCAAGCTCGTTTCGATGACTACCCGTACTTCCGATTCAAGACCATATCGGACGGCCTCCCGATGGACCACCCGAGGCCTGGTGACCACTGCTTGACCACCTTCAATTACATCAAGAGCATAACCAAGCCACTCTTCGAAGAGTTGGTGGACGCTCCTGGTCAGCCGGTGACCTGTATCATTGCGGACGGGATGTTCACCTTCACCATCGATATTGCTCGGGACCTCGGAGTTCCCATCATTGCGTTCCGCACGATCAGCGCGAGTTCCTTTTGGGCTTATTTCTGTATTCCACGCATGATTGAGAATGGAGATCTCCCCATCAAAGGTAATATTCCCACTTCAGCATTGACCGAACCTGTTGATTCTGTTCAATTTAGAGACAAGCTTGATCTCAAAGTAAGGTATGTTTTCTTTTTTTTTCAAATAAAGGTATGGGGTTGAGAGGGTACAAAACAATTAAGAAGTTGGACTGGAACTCATTGAGGAATTTCATTAAGCACATGGACTTCCGTAATTTTGTAGGAGACGAAGACATGGACCATATCGTGACGAGCGTGCCAGGCATGGAGGATATCCTCCGGTGCCGAGACCTGCCGAGTTTCTGCCGAGTCTCCGACCTCTCCGACTGGCTCCTCCAGTACGTGACGACTCAGACCCTCCAGACCACCCGAGCCCGAGCCCTCATCCTCAACAGCTTCGACCAACTGGAGGGCCCCGCCATTTCCCAAATTCGAACCCACATCCCAAACATCTACACGATCGGTCCTCTCCACTCACACCTCAAATCAAGACTGTCGTCGGCGCCGTCGTCCCCACCACCGCCGTCTGCAAGCAACAGTCTGTGGGAAGTCGACCGTAGTTGCATCTCGTGGCTCGACGAGCAACCTCCCAAGTCGGTCATCTACGTGAGCTTCGGGAGCATCACGACCCTCAACAGACACGACTTCGCGGAGTTCTGGCACGGCCTCGTGAACAGCGGGAGGCGCTTCCTGTGGGTCGTGCGGCCAGACTCCCTAGCCGAAAGCGGCCCCGGCGCCGTCCAGGAGGAGCTGAGGGAGGCGACGGCGGAGAGGGGGTGTGTCGTGGGGTGGGCCCCGCAGGAGGAGGTCCTGCAGCACGGTGCCGTCGCGGCGTTCCTAACGCACAGCGGGTGGAACTCGACGCTGGAGAGTGTGGTCGCAGGGAAGCCAATGGTGTGCTGGCCGTTCTTCGCGGACCAGCAGGTGAACAGCCGGTTCGTGAGCCGCGCGTGGAAGCTGGGGCTCGACATGAAGGACGTATGCGACCGGGTGGTGGTGGAGAGGATGGTCAACGGAGTGATGGGGGAGAGGAAGGAGGAATTCGCGGCGGCGGGCGCCGAAATGGCGAGGAGGGCGAGGGAGGCAGTGAGCGAAGGTGGGTCCTCGTGGGATAACCTGGACCGCTTGATTGAGGACATAAGATCCATGAAGACGGGCAGCTGAAGTCGAACGTCGCGAAATAGAGTTGATAGGACTCCACATTTCAAGCAATAAACTGTCAAACACCAATGGGTGCTTATGAGTGTCTCATTTGATGTCTTGAATCTCATAATCCTTAATATATCCGACCATGAATCTAATGTCAAATGCACATTTACATTAAAACCATAAATTAGATTGTTGAGACGTTGTAAATAGACATGGATCTTAATAGAGATAATCTTTTTTTCCTTATAACCGTAGGGAATAGACACTTTCCTAGGTGCCGGGTTTTCGATAATGGAATTTTTTTCGAGTAGCCATTGCGGTTCATAAAAGTTCAAAAGTAGTATTGGCTAAGACATGACATTTTAATTTAGCTCTGGAGAAAATATTCGGGACATGCTTTTTATACTAATTATACTCCTCATCATAACCGTAAGAGTGGGGTTGCGCCTTTTGACAACTCATTTTGCTTCAAAACTCACAAGCATAATAATTTATGCTACTATCCCAGAATCTTTCAAGTATTTGACGAACGACCCTTTATACTGTCCAACATTGCTTCGGAAACATAAAAAGGAAAGTCAAATTCATTTGGACTATTTTCTCAATTCCAATAAAATGAAATTGGATCTAGTATGAGTTGTCCATGCCTACTAGAATACTCACCAAATCAGTTATATCTAGCAACCTTTATGACTTTTCCCAGCCGTTTATTGACTTCAGTCCAAAAAAAGAAATTTGAACTCATCAAGATACTAAGACTTTTCCTTAATCAAGAACAGATAACCATATTGGAAATAATTGTTAATAAATATGAAGAAATAAAAACTTCTACACGAAGTTGCCGTTTAGGGTCCGTTGATATCGGTGTGAATGACCTTCAATAGGTCAAAACCACGGACTACGGTTTTCTATCTTATCTTAGTAATCTTATCTCTATAAATGTCATGCCCCGATCCCCGGGCCGGCAACAACCCTATCAAATCGCCTACAGGTCATAAAAAAATAATGTCCCGGGCATGTCATCGACCCATTATTTTTATCTTTTTATTAAACGCTTGCGTAATGTGTAACTCTCAGACAATTATAAAATCAACAGGGATAGTAAAGTAAGAAATCACACCGCACAATATCCTTTTTATTTAATTACTGTTAACCTTGAAAAGTACGTATATATAAGACCTATCTTAGGGTCACTTCCTACAACCCTAAAAAATACCGGATCATGGTTAGGGGTTAACATCACTCTGTGCTACTAAAAAAGAATCCGCGCCTACTTCCGGCTTTCCATAACTAAGGGCTTGAAAAATAGTTAACAACAACGGGGTGAGATATAAAATTTCAATGAGTAAATGCCTAAATCCAAGCGGGATATTGACTGGCTCAAGGCGATCTAAACATTCAGGACAATGTCAACGACAGTTCAATAGCGTACGACTCTCGCAACGCTCTAACTATCACATGATTAAGCACAACTCAATAGTCAATCATCAAATATATGCAAGCTTACCTCGCCTTGATTTACACATCTAGCAGTTCATATCACTACCATCAATTGCACACAAATCAAGGTACACAACCAGAACACTCATCACAATCTCATGCACAATGCATCACATGTGTTCCGGTTATTAAAGGCCATTCGGCTTGGCACACTAGATAGTTGGTGCTCTTACGGTAAGATCGTGTACCATTCCATTCCTTTGGCAATGACAACCGTTAAGTCATGTGATTCTAATCGACACGGCATGACTAAAAAGCATTCCTATAGGGAGCGTCGGTCCGTCACAAGCTGCGATGGGCATTCGATCAGCCCGGCGATACGAACCGTCATGAATCTGATAAGTCGTGTTATTCGGGGGGACACCGCATGAGCATACTAGGTATTCATTGTATAACCACACAAGCACGCCAAACAATCAAGTCAATTTATATCTTTGCATTAAATTTCAATGCATACATGGTCGTGCTCAAAATTTGGCTCAAGGCCACTTTTCATGCTTACAATTCACTCCACATGTGACCACATGAACATATATATTATCCACCAGATTTTGCATATATAAATAAGGTGATCAATGACCACACAATCATAGCATACAACAATCAGCGGATAAACATCCAATGATAATAAATTAATAATTAATTATCCCAGCCAAAAATAATTAATTAAATCAATTATAATTAATTAAGTTTATCTTAATTAATTAATCCAACTTAATTAATTAACTCACCTTAGTTAATTAATCCCAATTCAAGCTAAACAATACCACAATATTTAACTAACTCAAGCTTAGGCAAATAATATGATCATGATTAATTAATTTAATCCAAGTTATTTAAACCAACTACATTTAGCTAAAAAGAAACCGTAGTTAAATTAAAGTAACTATGACTAATTTAACCTAATCGCGATTAAATAAATAACCACAATTACATTAAAGTAACTATAGTTATTGTAATCTAACCATGGTTAATCTAATTTAACCATAATCACTAATTTAACTCAACCTCAATTAATTACACTAATAGGCAATTAATGATAATTAATCTAATCCTTAAACACAGTTAACATTCTAATTGGAGTTAACCCCTAAAATCAGAGTTTAGGGGTTAACTCATAAACTCCGGTGGTCGGCGATGGTTCAAGCGTGGCGGCGACAAAGAACTACATCCGTGGAATGGCGACAACACAAGTTCGGGTTTGGGCGGCCGGGCCTAACGTCCGAGGATGACGGCGGAGGGTTGGACCGGCAAAGGTGGCTTACGGTGCGAGGGTCCACAGAGAACAGTAGGTCGGTGCAGCTAGGGCTCGGGTTTGGGATTGAGATCGCGAGTTTGGGTCCAAGGTGGTTTTAGTTGATGGGGTTCGATTGGCGAGCCGTCAAGGTCTCGAGTTTTGGGGGTTACCGGCGACAAGCTTGGCTAGGTGGTAGCTGGAAGCCATTGGGCATGAGTAGAGGAGAGAAGGGGTCGGCGTCATGGGTCGCGACGGCACCCCGAGGGGGGGAGGGACAGAGCATAGCGAGCGGAGGTGGGGCGGCAACCGCGACGGCTCACAGGCCGGTCGTCGGGTCACGAGCCGACCGGCGGTGTTGGACAGAGGAGGTCGAGAGGGGTCTTGAGCTGGCTGGGTTTACCGGGTGCAGCTCGGTCGGCCGAGTTCTCGGAGGCTCACGGCGACGAACAACGGAGATGGCGTGGCTACAGGTTGAGGTAGGTAGCGGTTGATGGTGTCTTTGGGCGAAAGAAGAAAACGAAAAGGAAGAATGAAGAAGAAGGTGAATAGAAGATGGGGGGGAAGTCGTCGCCTGGTCCACGAGGAGAGAAAGAGAGAAAAATAAAAATAAAAAAACCAAAAGGGAAAATTTAGGGAGGGGGCAACCATCTAGAAGTGAACTTGGGGTCCCCACCCTTGGTGAAATCAAATTTAATTTTTTTTTGTACATGCATAAAATCCAAGGGCAAAATGATAATTTGACAAATGGGTACCAAGGGGTCATTTGGCTTAATCGATTGAGGGCAAAATTTGAATTTTCACATTTAGGATTTGGTTAAGGTTACGTTCAAACGCGAAAGGTCTCGGTAACACAAGTTGACGTTTGAGTAGTTTAACTTAACTTTTTTTGACTAACGTTTCCGAACAACCAATCATCGTCTCTTAAATCCTCAAAATTCAAATTTATTTTTTCCACACTAAAATTCACAATTTTTCTTACGGATGTCGAAAATTTCGGGATGTCACAATAACGGTTTATGCAAGTTTCTATGTTACATTTCAGAGTAGGTAGGATGTCAGCCTTTATCTACCTTTTAACTCTTTCCTTAGAGATGTTGCCAAGACGTTTGTGCCACAATGCATAAGATTTTCTAAGATAGAAACCTTTTGGAAACAACTTTTCAGCTTGTATAAGCTACGTGTTTATCATTGGGAATTAAACACAATATGTACAATTTACTGGACATATTGTAGCATCCAACCTTATTTGAATTACAGAACACCGAAATATTATTGTTCCTTATTTCAAAGGAGTAACCGCACATGTTCAAACATAATACGGATACTATGTTCCATCTAAATGAAGGTACATAAAATGTGTCTTTTATCGTTAAGATTAAATCCACAATACGAATTTAAAATGACATCTCTCATGATCTCAAATACTTTATTGTTATTGCCTACAGTGAGCATTGATTCATCCCAATTTGGCTTTCTCCAATTCATAAATCCCAAGAAGGTGAACACAACTTGACTGATTGCACGCTTATCTAGCCACAAAGAGCTGAATGGGGTTGCATATAGGTTGGATTCACAAACCAATGCCAAAGAATTATTACTTGTACGCTTATTCTTGGACAATCAAGTTTAGAATTCATCGCAATTTTCCGTATGTGAGATTTCTTCTTACAAAAGAAGCAACGGTCACCATCCTACATAAAATGATGCTATATTAAGGCTCAAACAATTAGAATAATCAGTAGTTTCATGATTTCCTTTATGAGTATAATTTTCAGACCTCTAATTCCGCTGGTCTACCGTCCTTATAACATAATTTCTAAATTCACCGGAACTATCAGAAACTCATGCTGAAAATCCTTACAGATGTATCTTTATCTCGGCATTAGACAAGATACATTACATAGTCTCCAAGACTTCCATCATTTGTCTAGCAATGCGGTTAGATGGCACAACACTTTTCGAGTGTTCCCGTATGGATCGCCTCATAAATAATAAGCATATCCTATTGCCCTTTTTCCAAGCAGCAAAATCCACTTTCTAGGGTCCAAAATGATCTCAATGAGATTAGTCGGCTAATTCTTAATAAGAGTAATATGAACATCTACCACCTCCATCCAAAACAGAAAATACTATATCTATTTCTTAATTATTGAACTAGTATGAAAATCAATCCTAATGGAGTTGCTATTACAGAGAAGGTAACTAATTTAAATAAGCAATGTATATAATCACCATCACGTGAGCACTATATAACTCGAAACCGTATAAGTACACATCTGCAGAATATCTACATAACAGCGACCATGGGAACATTTTTCAATCTACGTAAATCACTAACTTTGGGTGTATGAATCATTAGGAATTAGACACTCATCAACTATATGCTGTACATGTGACCTTCTATGAACAAATAATGTGTAACTTGAGATCGAATAAATAAATATCCCGAGAGTTACATGCATCATCATGTAATCATCTTTGGGCAAAATATATGACATGCAATTGTCTATTCTCAACATGACAACGACTATTCTCAACATGACTATGACCATGAGAATATATACCAACCTTCGTGAACTTACCATCTTTGGGTGCATGAACTACAAGGATCAGATAATTCTCAAGCACATGCTGTACATGCATCCCTCCATGAACTAATATACAGTCACCTCCTTTGGGAGTATGACCACGCCTTAGAACAAGAGACATCCCATCATGGTATGAGATCAATATTTCTCAAACCCAATCAAGTGTGCCACTTTGGCAACCACAATCCAATCGAATTCTTGAAAATCTCTCGTACCAAGGATATAAACCTCATGCCTCATATGACATCCCGAATTTTCCTAATACTAAAAATAATTAAAGGGTAAAAGCAATTCTCTCGACCATTTTTTAAGGAATTTTTTATAAGTGGTTACTCCATAACTTCTCAAGAAAGTTATTTCGAAAATTCTCAAGAAAACTATTACTTAACTTATTTGGGAAGTTTTTCGAAAAATTATATTAGAAAATATAATATGAAGAAATAGTTCTTGAATTAATATTAAGTCAATGGTAAGTCAATTTTTTAAAAGATAAGATCAATGTCATTTTCAAGCATTTAATGATAGGATAAGATTAATCTCACTTTCAAGCATTTGATGATAGGATAAGATCAATGTCATTTTCAAATAATTAATGCTAGAATAAGATCAATGTCGCTTTCAAGTAATTAATGCTAGGATAGGATTAATGTCACTTTCAAGTAATTACTAAGATATGATCAATGTCGCTTCCAAGTAATTAATGCTAGAAAACTCCTATAAATAGGGATACGATTTCTTCATTCTGTTGTCCACCAATTCTCTCCTTCTTCCTTACATACTATCCCTTTTCCTTTTTACTCCCCTTCTCCATCACGCCAACCTCCAACTCTTGGCCACCCCATCGACGGCACCGCCTCACGTCATCTGCCATTCGCCGTCACGCAGTCTAGCGGTGCCACACGCCTTCCTACAGCCATGCTGCCGTGCATCGTCCCCACTCCGTACCTCACACATTACGGGTAAATGGGATTATTAGATTTAACGTAGTAACATCCGTTTGTTACTTAAACGAAATATTGGATTAGATTGATATGAATTGTGTGCATCTTATGTGGGATACAAGTATTATTACATTAAGCCATGACAATATTTTCTTGCATTAAAATGATTTGATGCATGTGCCTGCAAGAATATATTTGTGCAGATCATCCGAGGAACGACGTATGGCTCGGATAGACAATTATTATCGCCCGGATAGGCAATTATGGCTTGAATAGTCAAACGTTCCCTTACAGTCTCAATGGTTCGTATTGTAGGTATATTGAGTCGTTGTTCCCATGAAGGTGATTATGCGAGACATTTACCGTTAGGTAACGTTGAATCCACAAGTGAGCATTCCCGAGATACAACTTACTAACTATGGCCCGGGTAGGCAAATATTTACAGCCCGCACAAGCACAAAAATTAGCGAACCAAGAATGGCCGTTTGATGTGACTTGCATGGATTGATGTGTTTAAGGCATTTGAACAAAAGTTATGTGGTGGATTCCGTGCATTTGATGGTTTACAAATGAAGATTTATGTTCATATTTACAATAGATCGCAGGATAGCTTTGTTGAGTATAAAGCTGGTATTCCCGCCTTAGGCCTAGTAATTTCATTTGCTGGGTTGTTCGCTCATCCATTTATTGTTTTTTTAGGAAATTGATAGACCCACCATAAGCTCATCTATTTGGCCAGTCCACCCATATGCATATGTAACAAAGTGATGCTGTCGATGTGGAGTCTTGCGATGTGGGTGAAAAAAGCTGAGAGAGATAGAGTATGAGAGTGAGTAGTTAACTGCTTTCGTATTTCATTTGTAGAGTAATAAATAGGAAGTTATATGATGATGTAAGATATATTGATGCATATATAAAACTATGTGTGTTTATGTATGGAGGTTGCTATGTTTGCTATTTCAATACGTCCACCGTTAGAAATAAAGGTTGGCATAAAATATGGAAAACGGTTAAAGAAAAGTATAAAGAGGGTGATAAGAGGAAAGGTCTTAGGGTTGTTACACCTCACATCTATCATTTACATGAAATCTTAGACTTGATGACTAGGCAATTTGTCCCTAAAATTACATGTGATGTCAATTACATTGCTCCATTCATTGATACATATGAATAAATTAGCTCTATCCATTCCGTATGTGGTCTTAAACATGTGAGCTCATATCATTATTTTCGAAATCAAATGGAAATAGAAGAAAAATACCCAAAATACCCTTAAAAATACACGTATATAGAGTTCCATATGCATTTTTCTAATCATCAAAGTCTCAAACATATAATATTAAAATACCACAATGTAGAGCAGGACCATACGAACACACCGCCGCAAACCACACTCCAAACGGAGCTAAAACGCGCCCTCACGCGCTACTTGAAATTTCAGCGCGTGAGGACCACGTGCATCACGTGCTTTGCACATGTACGCTGTTTGGTGGTTCACTGGCCGGTTCGACAAGTCAACCCGATACGACCATAAATCGGTTCAACCAGTCCAACCTACGACCCGCTCAATTAGTTCGATCGGTCAACGGTCAATCGGGATGGGCCAACGGACGGGTCCGGTCAACAGGCGGGTCGCTTAATGGGTCAGGTCAAGATCCCGATCAGTCCGACTCGGGTGGATGCTGATGTAATGTTGACATCATTATAATGCTGATGTCTACATAACGGTTAACAACGTGTTAACGGACGTGTTGTTCCGCCGTATAGGCTTGTGGCTCTTACACACGGTCGTAACTCCGGTGCGTGTAGGAGCATGTGACGTCGTCCGGTGGCCTATGATGACCAGCAACCACCCATACTGCTCGTCTTGACGAGCTCTATCCATCTATATGGTTATTTTTAAATTTTACTGAACAAAAATACACAAAAATGGCACGAACAGTAATGTTTGGCGGTGATCTCGCGTGCCGCCACCGTCACGGCGTGTGCAGGCGTGCGTGGCTTTTTCCGGCGTCCTTTAGAGGCATGCGACCACTCATTTTTCTCATATCGATGAGACGAATCCAAATATGTAATCAAATATAATTTTCGTTGGACGAAATTAACGAAAATACGCTAGAATAGAATGTATTTCGATTCTCAATTAGATGGTTCTGATGCCAAATGTAAGGCCACAAATATGGCATGCCCAATAATCGTCTAATCGGAATCAGAAACGCTACACGTATAAGAGAGAAGAACGCATGCACCTTTATGGGAATCTGTCGGAAAACCGATGCCGAACGTCGATGATCGAGACTCGAGTGCTCCTATTCCCTCTTATTTACGTTGGCCAAATGAGATAACCATCATTGGAACGAAGTGGTACGTTCTAATTTCTATGAGTGAGGGCTGCGGGGGGGACTTGGGCCTTTATATAGAGTTTCTGGCGTAGACTCTCTCATCAAGGGTCGTTCTTCTTCGGCCTACACTAAGCCAGCCCATAGCATAACTAATTAAGAATATGTATCATACTTTGATGGACCAACCTATACTTTAATTTCAATTAATGTAGACCACATTAGGATAATTCTAATAGAAACGTGAGAGCTAATGCACTCATCTTCAGCATCTTCGAAGAGCTCAAATCACCGATCCTCATTCACATCCGCAACCACGGCTCTTTCCCTAAACTATATGCCGTCGGACCTCTACACATCCATCTCAAATCGAGAGTAATGGTAGCCGACACCAATGTGCCGCTCTCGAAAAATAATGGGATTTTGAGAGCGGATAGAAGTTGCTTGGGTTGGTTCGACGACCAGCCGCTGGAGTCGGTGGTCTACTTGAGCTTCGGGAGCCTTGTGGTGATCACAAGGGACCAGGTCATGGATTTTTTGTACGGTTTGGTCCATAGTGGGGTGTCGCCGAGAAAGATGACGGTGATCGGATCCCGCTGAGCTCGCAGAGGCGACGAACTATAGAGGGTACCGATGCATTCTTGATCTTCTCAGATCAATCAATACATCGCCGATCTTGCGGTTTATTCCTAAACATTTCTCATAATTCGACTTTGGTTCTCACATCGTATGTTCCTAAAAATATAGGTACCTAGTCGAGTGGGCCCCACAAGAGGGGGTCTTGGCCCACCCAGCCATTGGCTGTTTCCCGAGCTACGACGGGTGGAACTCGACCCTCGGAGGCCGTCGCTGCCGAGTCCCGGTGATCTGCTGGCCCCGCTTCGCCGTCCAAATGGTGAACATCACGTTCGTGGGCCATGTGTGGAGGAACGGGGTGGACGTGAAAGACACGCGCGACGCAGTCGTGGTCGAGAGGGTGGTGAGAGATTTGATCGATCCAGAGAGGGACAACGAGTTCAGATACTCTGCAGAGAAGATGGCAAAGCTCGTCAGAACAAGTTCTGGCTTCGGAGGCTCGTCCTATCGCCACCGAGAGAGGTTGATTATGGATATCAAGCACATGGCAGCTCATCAAAATCGGATTCCCAATTGAAAATATTGATGAAATATATTTACTCGAGATATAAGGAAACGTTATCGTCTGTAGAGAGAAAGAGAGAAATCTTTGGGATAAAGTAATTTGATTTGTTCGGCTTAAGTACACCCCAAGTGCCATAAGTTGTATACAGAGCTCACTTTAGTGCCAAAACTTTCAAATCGATTACTTTAGTGCTAAATTTTTGTAACTTCGATCACTTAAGTGCTAACTTCTTTTAAAAACGATTACTTTAGTGCCGGAGCTAACGTGGCTTGCCGAAAATTCGAAACGTGGTATTTTTTATTAATATTTGAGATGACGTGGCTCGGTGAATTTGACACTAAAGTGATCGTTTTTTAAAAACATTGACACTTAAATGATCGTTTTTAAAAAAAAAAGTTGGCATTTAAGTGATCGTTTTGAAAGTTTTGGTACTCAAGTGATCGGAGTTACAAAAACTTAGCACTAAAGTGATCGATTTGAAAGTTTTGGCACTAAAGTGAGCGCCGTACACGACTTGTGGCACTTGGGGTATACTTAAACCTGATTTGTTCCATGTGACTTTGTTTATTGGGAGCAAAAGAAAATTCGCTATGTAGCGTGAGGTTTCGGATTCGATTCATACTTGGCATAATCCCTTGCGGCCGAGTGAGGAGGAAGTAGTTCCTTGCGAATCCCCCAATGTAAAGGACCTATCTTTGGTCGAATTGTGAGGGCAAACTCAATGGGGTGCGCAAAAAATCATTTAAGATACCTCCTAACCTTTATGATGAAAAGGAGTTTGGGAGAAATTAAACAAAGAAATTATGAAACTAAAAGAGGAGGATGTTTGCCTCTGCATATTGGTGTGTGGATCTCCATGCTCTAACCTTTGATCTTCGAGAGGTGGGATCCCACAATAACATTGCTGCCTAACCCTTCGATGGAAAAATTACCCAATCAATTTTAAATCTATTTTATGGATATCAATTTAGTTCTAAATTTTTGAATTTTGCAATTTGATTCTACACCTTTACCCGAAATTCCAATGTAGTGATTTCAATCAATTTTTGCCGAAAATGGCTGACATGGGAGTCCAGTCATCGTTGGCCGTCCTAAGTGGTTTACCGCCACGTTAGCGATTTCAGGTTAAAATTGTCTAGAATGATTACATCGAAATTTCCCACAAATATTTGGCTTTAATTGGCAAATTTGAAAATTTTAGTTATGAATTGGCGTTTATACAATATGTTTAAGGCTCATTTGACAATTTCCCATCGATGCAATTCCAATGTAGTGATTTCAGTCAATTTTTGGAAAGGCCCATCATTTGACATCACCTTGCATCCATAGGATGGGGGTTAGATTTTGAAAAGTAGCGAAGCTCTCGTTATAACCTCCATCAAGTGAATGATGCATCTTTTTTTCCCCCACAATAAATCAGGGAATGATATTTCTATCTCCCAAAGGTATTTTAAGGAATGATGATTATAAGCGTTTTCGTTATGTTTCTATTAATGATCACGATTATTTTCTTAACCATTGCACGACCAGCAAGCCCTTGCAAAGCAAGTGTTGACCGAGCCTTTTGCAGTTATTGATGATCAAATTTATTCATGTTCTTTAACTTGTTGCTACACAACATTCCAATTTCATCAGTAGTCAATGCGAAATTGATCAAGTCAATCATTGTATGAATACACCATGATAATCCCATGTGGATCTGTCAATATGCTGCCTCACCAAGGAAGATTAATACCCTTTTGACAAAAAATAAATAGGAAGATTAATTCCGCAATACCATAGAGGTTTCATACTTATTGTTCTTTTTTCAGGGGACTAAGCTTGCATTAGAATGCAGTTGATTTAGTCGTTTGATTAGATTTACATATCTAAGGAGGGCTCTGGGCCTACATGATGTATGCTTAGATAAGATTTTACTCGTCTTGAGAAAGAAAATTGGACCCACAATTTACCTCATCCAAAGTTAGAATTGTATCAAAGGATGCATTTATTTAACTGAAACCTTTATAGTAAAGGAAAATATTTTTCATGGAAATCATTTTCAGGCTTTTTCATTTGTCTGATGATTTACGGTAAGTAATTTCCTTGTTGCTAGAAGAAAAAGTCGTTTTCCCCTCATCAAAACTTTTTTTGTTCTGTCCAAGGAAAACGTTTTCTGTGGAACGAATTTTGATTTCCGCATCCAATCACCGGAAAGTCGAAAAATAATTTGCCAAAAATAGTTTTCTTTGGAAGAAACAAACCGTAAGACTTCAGTGAAATAAAAACAAAGCTTTAGCTCAGTGAAAGGAGAGTAGAGACCATTACGGCGGTGTCAGGCTAACAGCAACCATTCATCGCATTGCGTCAATAATGCATAATTCCACGCTAAAAAAAGACACCGACGCAATGCGGAAACAAAGCAGACACTTTCTTCAAATGTGATGTGATGTCAACAGCCAACTGCTTTCGTGGTCTATACAGGCCAAGCAACAAAATACAAAGTGATGTCAGGGCTGCCCTCGACCTGTCGGGTTTTGAACTCGGGGACAAGAGCACTGCATCACGAGGCGTCGTAGGACGGCGACTTAACCATAAATTGTCCGATGGAAAAGCGCCGGGGCCGATGAGAATCGCCAGGCAGAATCGAAATCCCTCGGCGTTTATCCTGGATTGATTAACATTTTATCGGCGGCAGTGATTTTCCGAAAGCATATCCTTTGGATTCTTAAGTGGGGTGGGCGAGAGGTGTAGCGTCTAGGAATGCCGCCCGCCACATAAGCCATCAGTGGCCGGGAGGAAGCGAGCGGCACCTTGTGTAGGATGGACGGGGCTTGGAGAAGCGAGCCCCTTTCAGAGAAAGCCATCGTGCGGTGGCCATATCGATCGGGGAGCCTGGCGTGTGCGAAAGGTGCTGGAGTCAACACCTACTGTAGGAACAAAGAAAATGAAACGGGTAAAAAAAGGAAGCAAAGTTGATTTGGGCTTTTGCTTTGAAAAAGTTACTGCAAGCTCGCCTTTTTTTGATATTTGTCTTCTGTTGATATTTGCTTGAGCTTCAAGTTAGTCTTCAATCGCAAGAAGAAGGGAAGTCAGTTTGCTTTCTGAATTTGGCACTTGGACTCCATGGGGCTGTGCAACTTTAGCCTATAAATAAGGTTTAACGCTACCGCATTACCTACGAGTGATATACCACTGAAGGGATCTCACTCGTCGGATCGAAGTAAGCTGAGGATGACCGGTTGATAATTTTCGAGAGCTCTTATCGACAGAGTCGTTTGGCACTTCATAACATTCTCAATAACTTTCTAAACATTACCTCGCAAGTTTCTGACCACAATCCACTCATAGGATCCAAAAGACTGCAATGGATCCACCGCCCGTTCCTCCTCATATTGTCATCTTTCCTTTAGCTGCTCAAGGCCATGTCAACTCCATGCTCAAGCTTGCCGAGCTTCTCACCTTCTCCGGCCTCCGCATCACCTTCATCAACTCCGAGCACATCCACCATCGCCTCCTCCAACATGCTGACATCCAAGCTCGTTTCGTTGCCTACCCATACTTCCGATTCAAGATCATATCGGATGGCCTCCCGATAGACCACCCGAGGACTGGTAACCACTTCATGACCGCATTCAATTACGTCAAGAGCATAACCAAGCCGCTCTTCGAAGAGTTGGTGGCCGCTCCTGATCGGCCGGTGACCTGTATCATTGTGGACGGGATCCTGACCTTCACCATTGATGTTGCTCGAGACCTCGGAGTTCCCATCATTGCATTCCGCACGATCAGTGCGAGTTCCTTCTGGGCTTATTTCTGTATTCCACGCATGATTGAGAAAGGAGAACTCCCCATCAAAGGTAATATTCCCACTTCAGCATTCACTCAACCGATTGATTCTGTTCAATTTAGAGAAAAGCTGGATCTAAAAGCAAGGTATGGGGTTGAAAGGGTACAAAATAATTAAGAAGTTGGACTGAAACTCATTGAGGTATTTCATCAAGCCCTTGGACTTCTGTTATTTTGTAGGAGACGAAGACATGGACCATATCGTGACGGGCGTGCCGGGCATGCAGGACATCCTCCGGTGCCGAGACCTGCCGAGTGTGTGCCGAGTCTCCGACCTTTCCGATTGGTTCCTCCAATACGTGACGACTCAGACCCTCCAGACCGCCCGAGCCCGGGCCCTCATCCTCAACAGCGTCGACCAACTGGAGGGCCCCGCCATTTCCCAAATTCGAACCCACATCCCGAACCTCTACACGATCGGCCCTCTCCACTCACACCTCAAATCAAGACTGTCGTCGTCGCCGTCGTCCCCACCACCGCCATCAGCGAGCAACAGTCTGTGGGAAGCCGACCGTAGTTGCATCTCGTGGCTCGACGAGCAACCTCCGAAGTCGGTCATCTACGTGAGCTTCGGGAGCGTCACGACCATCAACAGACACGACTTCACGGAGTTATGGCACGGCCTTGTGAACAGCGGGAGGCGCTTCCTGTGGGTCGTGCGGCCAGACTCCCTCGCCGAAGGTGGCCCCGGCGCCGTCCCGGAGGAGCTGAGGGAGGCGACGGCGGAGAGGGGGTGCGTCGTGGGGTGGGCCCCACAGGAGGAGGTCCTGCATCACGGCGCCGTCGCGGCTTTCCTGACCCACAGCGGGTGGAACTCGACGCTGGAGAGCGTGGTGGCCGGGAAGCCAATGCTGTGCTGGCCGTTCTTCGCGGATCAGCAGGTGAACAGCCGGCTCGTGAGCCACGCGTGGAAGGTGGGGCTCGACATGAAGGACGTATGCGACCGGGTGGTGGTGGAGAGGATGGCCAACGGAGTGATGGGGGAGTTCGCGGCGGCGGGCGCCGACGTGGCGAGGAGGGCAAGGGAGGCTGTGAGCGAAGGTGGGTCCTCGTGGGATAATCTGGACCGCTTGATTGAGGACATAAGGTCCATGAGGACATAAGATTCCACATTTCAAGCAACAGGCACCAATGGATGCTTATGCGTGTCCCTTTTGACGTCTCAATCTCATAATCTTTAATATATTTAGCCATAACATTCAAAGTTAAGTTCAAATTTACATAAAAACCATAGGTTATATTGTCGAGTCGTCGTAAAGAAATGCGACTAGTATTAGGGACGATCTTTTGTTTCATTTAATTATAGGAGAAAGATACTTTCCTAGATAATATGATCACATCATTTAACTTTTCAAGATCTTCCATTGTGATTCTTAGCATACGGTGATTTCTCTTTCACTCCATACCAAAAATCATCGTTGATTTCATTCCCACTACTTGATGCTCATCTATCGATACTATGGTGTTGATCTTTTCGCATATCATCTCTTCACCGGATTTGTTAGCTTAAGATAAAAAAGAAGGAGAAGAAGGAATTCTATATTTTACCGCAACACAACATACAAGAAATTATCTTTCGCTTTCAACATCTAGGAGTGTGGCCCTCTTGAGTCCCGCTTATAAAAGAGGACAAAAAGTTTGGTGCATTGATCAATGACATTATACTTGGCCCAAAAGAATTTGCATTATAGATCTTCAATTTGATATCGGTCATCCTGTCATTTATGTTGTATGAGATGACTTGTTGGAAGTGATAAAGCATGGATGTTACGACTGATGAACGCACATAGAGGCTCAAGTATCGCTTGGACAAAACTTTTTCCGAAGTAAACCTAAAATAGACGAAAATGAAACTTAAAATCCACGATTGGAGTGATCAGTACGAATGAATTTGGTTTTCCAAAGAATATTCAATTTCGCGAATAAACAAAATGGGTCAAACCGCGACAAAATATGTTCACCAGTAGACATCTTTATGGAAGGACTAAGATCCTGTCAATTAATATCCAAGAGTAGCGCGTTCAGTGTCCAATCAAGAAGTCAATGATCAAAGTCTTCACCAACATTCCCAAAATCCCATCAACATTATTATTCAAGGATAGCAATAGAGAAGCTAAAAGATTTTCCTAGAATGAGGCCAAGTACTCGGTCAATTCCTGAAGAGACCGGTATGAAGAACCACCTTCCTTGAGGCACTCGTCCACCTTCCTCTTCAGAGCCTTCATCCTCTCCCTCATCTCCTTCCGCTCTTCGCCCCCCATCAATCTCCGAATCGCATCCTCGATCTCCCTCCTCTCCACCTTGTATTCCAAATGCAACCCGACTCTCCACTCGTCGCGTACGTACCTGGCGTTCACTCTCTGGTCGCCGAAGAACGGCATGCACATCATCGGCACGCCCTCGCACACGGCCTCCAGCGTCGAGTTCCACCCGTTGTGTGTCCAGAACCCGCCGACCGTGGGGTGGGCCAGGACCTCGTGCTGCGGGGCCCACCTCACGATGTGGCCCCTCCCGTCCAGGCCCTCTAGGAACCCGCTCGGCAGGGCCTCGAGCCATTCCGAGCCACGGACCGATCCGGGCCGGACCACCCAGAGGAAGTGCCGGCCGCTGTTCGCGAGCCCCCAGGCTATTTCCAGGAATTGGGCCTCGCTGACAATCGAGAGGCTCCCGAAGCTCACGTAGAGGACCGATTTGGGCTTTTCTTGCTTATCAAGCCACGGAATGGAGCTCCTATCTTGAGGCAACAGGCTGCTTGATGGCTCTACGGACTGCTTGTGGAATGGGCCGACCGTGAAGATCGGGACGGAGAAGCGTCGGCGACACTCGGCCAGTTTTGCCGGTTCGAGCTCTTCGAAGGAGTTGAAGATGAGGCCTGAAGAGGCCTGGATGGTTTCGGCCATGGCGACGATGAGCCTGAGGACATCCTCGGGGTCCTTTGTGTTGATGACGTGAAGGTCCTTCACTTTGAGCGGAGGGAGTTCGGGCACTGCGTCCTCTAATCGGGAATCTGTGAGTAATGAAATGAAGAAAAGGATAAAACTCGGAGACACATTAGAGCTGTTTTAAGTGTATGAATGTCTGCTTCTTATAAAACAAAAGCTAGTTCTCATGTCAAAATTCGTCATAAATATATTTCTTAACCCATATATGATAAGTTGAGTTGTTATATGGGTTAGTTATATTCAATCAATATATCATAAATGGGATTAAACATAATATGGGGTAAACGAGTCATAAGTGAATCATAAATTGATCGGTTTACAACTTACTTAAATCTACCTCACCTCTATGACTCTCTTTTAATTTTCTCTCATCCTCGCTCGATCTCATGCTCGGCCGCTTCGCACTCTTGTCTCATTTGAGGATGGGTTTTCCTAAACTTGGGTTATATATGGAAGTGTTTTAGGAATATTGATCGAGTCGGGAATGAGTCACTAGATTGACATTATATGTAAATTCATTTATTTGGGTCGGATCATTTTTAACCTGATCCATTCATTTGATGGATCTAACGAGAATACGATCTTTTAACGATGTCAATTAAGGTGAATCTCGATTTAGGTTAAAACAATACTTTCAACGTGCCACTCTCCATCTCCCACGACCACAATGTCCACAAGATGAAAAGCATCTTATTTCTAAGACAAAATTGCAAACAGTAAATGCCAGGGATAACGACATAAAGAAGGAAGACCATAATAGTTTATGATGACAATCCAACAGTTATCATATTCCACCCGGATACGTGAGATCTTGATTCACGCGGAAATGAATTCTAACAATACGACAAAACTGAAATCCATCAATGTGTCTCACTATGATTGCCGTATCCCAAAAGATATGTACGCCCAATGGCGACGCTAAAGCCAATTCGAGCACAAGGGTATATGAAAATTGCTTTGTCCCCGTTCAAGAATTTCTTGATTAGAGGTACAAATGTCAGGTGTGATGCGAGGCCTGACAACTTAATGAGTTAAATAACACAAGGGCTTGCACCAAAATCTGACAAGCAGAGGGGACAATCTGATTGCACCGATTCAAGTTGATACAGATTAATATGTGAAACCTGAAATTTACTCGCCGAAATTAGTTCATCAATTTTTGAAACCTAAAATCTATACTGCATATCCTGAAATTTGAAACATAATCCTTCTAAGGATTTAGGGTCACAGCTTCAAGGTCGGTTTCAAGTGTCTACTTAGATTCCATCTGTATTTTTAATTGAATGATTGCAGTGAATCATCATGTCTAATGATCATCATTTGCTGGCATAATCCATTGACCACAACTCATATTTGGACACTTGAAGAATATAAGACATTGACAAAGTAAAAAAATGTCAATCACGAATATTACCAGAAATGGAAGATCACACTAGTAATTTTAGATTGCACACTCATTGTCGAATATCGTAGAATTCAGTAGGATCGCGAATATATAGGACAAGTAAAACACAGAGACTTGTTTATAGGTTCAAAGTTCTAGGTTCCAGGACCCGTTTAAACCGGTTTCGCAATTTTTGGAACTTGAAACCTATCTTGCAAATCTTAGAAACTGAGTCCGGATTGGTTGATCCAATTCTCCTATTCTCAATACTATTCTAAAATCATGCTGACCCCTGGGAGCGTCAAGACAATATTGATAATGTTTCTACTAGGTCCCATGGAAAATGGCCATCCAACTTTTTATGAAACAAATAATTAGTGTTTTTTTCTTTCTTCAACAGGGGAAATAATTATTACTCGGACGTTCAAGTGTATGTGAAGATAACCATCCAATGCTTGCTCAAACACTTGTATAATGATGATTGAAGGCTTTATCAGCGGGTATTCTGCAAATTGAAAGATTCTGAGAGACCGCTCGTACATCAGAAAGAATCAAGCTCTGGCTTGAAATTTCATAGTCTGCAGAAGAATAATAGATCTATTGCCTTTCCAATTTGCTACATAGAACTCGGTCACGTATGACACAGTAAGATCTAGTGCACATCATAAGAGAACTAAGTTCACTGGTCTAGGAATTTATATGGGGAGATGTGGAAGAAACTTACCTTGGAGCGGGAGGTAACCCTTTTCTCGCATGAGCGGCAATGCGCAGAAGGCGAGAAAAGACGAGATGCTGCTAGTCCGCAGCACCATCCTTGGGACGCGAAGCTCGTCGGCGACTGCCTGAGTGAAGTGCCACACCGGGTCAGTTATCAGGCAGCACGAAATCCGATCCTCCGAAGCATCGGACAACAGCTTGGCCAAGCAGTCTCGGAACGGCCCCACGCAAGTAACATTCATCAGCGTCACGAGAGCTATGAAGTCCACGGTCGAGGCCTGGCCCTCTAGGAAGCCGTTCGGGATCGGTCGGAAGTCAAAGTGAGGGTAGTTGGAGGATTTAGGAGAGTTGAAGTGGGTGTGGACTATGGTGATGGAGAAGCCTCGAGAGTAGAGGATGTTGCCGAGCTGAAGCATTGGAGTTATGTGGCCTTGCAAGGGAAGTGGGAAGAGGATGATTTCGCTGCCCGATCTTGGCTTCGCCGGAGTAACTCTCTGATCCTCCATGAACAATTTTGTTTTCAGGTTTTTGCTGGTGTGTGTGTGGACAGGACTTCCTTTCTTTTTATATTGGTACAAGGGAGTGCCGTGCATCACGTGACTGAGCCATTTTTCCAGAGATGAGATCCTGGTAAGATGGTAACTTGGTAACTCTTTTATTTAGACACTTCTTAGTCTCACTTCATTGCATCTCTTCGGAATTTCTTGATCGGTTGAACTGGACGGTGGTCAAAGGAGTTTCTGCGACCATGACGACATCAAGCAACGTCCCGATCGGTCCATATCACTAGCACTAGACTCGATCTGGGGTCTCTCTGTTATAATATGTCTCGAGTTTTAGCCCGTAAATGAAACCCGGTACAAAATAATGCTGCAGATTGTATTGGTTTTGGTTACCGAATGTGTGTCAATTAGGAAAGTCAATATATGGACTTTGGATCATTGACATGGAGAAGACCGAATTTTGGTTAGGAAAGCAAGAAACGTATCCTAATCGAATTCTGCTAAGGAATATCTAAAAGGATAAGTGTGACCATTGACGAAGATATTCAAATCTTGAATGATACCTTTTTCACCTTGGAGTCGGCATCTGCAAGCTATTATTTGCTTTGTTTCCGTGGGACTCACTTTCATATAAATAAAAGGAAGCAACATTGTTGGCGAAGAAGAGGTCTGCCGAGAGTGCTCAAAAGGTGAGGCGCTGTTGTTGACGTAAAGATTTCTTGAAGCACCGTTTATCAAGTGCTTGCTCGTGGGGTTTATTCTGCGGAATTACATCAAGAATTTAAGTGTCAAAGCCGATTAAATTCTTAAGGTAAGAATTTGTATATAATTCTTTTGCGAGATTGAGAAATTATTTCGTTAGGAATTGAGGATTAAACATTGTATGCGTTCTTGGATGTAATAGGGGCTTGAAAAATATTGAGAGTGTTTGAGTAACTCGAGTATGGTCAGTAATCTCCATGTATCGCTTGATCTATAGCGAAATTCGTTGCTTCTCTTCTCATGGACGTAGGTCTCTATGATCGAACCACGTACATCCGATGTCCGATTTATTTTCTTGTTTTGTCTATTTATTGTTCGATCGCTTAGTTCCGCACAACACTCTCTATCACTCGTATCAACCAATTTTACCTTATCGTATCCGCAGGGTCCCGAATAAGGAAAACTAACTCGGCATCCTATTTTTGCATGCCGAGGACATAAGGGGATTGCCGTCTAATCTTTAACCCCGTAAGATTCTCTATGAGATAGGGAAAAAGCATCGCAATATGCCAGCCATTATTGTTTCAACCGTCATGAGTCGATTAGCATTTTTCTGTCATTTCAGTCGAGATCTAACCGTTTTTAGTGCGGTCGACTTGAGGCGGTGTACCAAGTCTCGAACCTTCTTTGTACCCGAATCGACCCGTTGGTCTACTATGTCCGTAATCGCTACCAATTTTGAGGACGACCTCGGCTGTTTCTAACCGCACTTTATGGAGTTAATGCGAAGACGCAACTCCACACCCCGTATACATCGGGAAGGAACCAACAACTAGTTGAGAGTGAGGAGTACAATTGCCATTGTTTGGTCCCGAGCCCACCACGGACAGCAATTGCTTTCATCGCCAGAGTCCCATCATTTCACAGTGGTCGTGCTCATTAATGTTTACCCAACGAATTCGCTTCGCATAATTAGGTCAGTGGGCCTTGGACCGCTGTTGGAGCTTTGCCTCCGGGGATTCTCAAAGTCGGCTTGAGAGACGTGTTTGAGGAAACAATCTTATCAAGGATAAGGACATGGCATGTGTCTTATATTTCGCCACTTGGCCATAATTTTTTGATCAATCACTCGAGTTTCGTAAATCCCGTAATGTTCATCTGGATGTCTTAACTTTCAAGTTGATCACCCGGGTATTATGGCTTTCGTAAAGGTTCATATAGCACTTGTGATGAATTTTTTCAAAAGCTATCGCACTCAAAATATTAATTAGCAAGTCATGACACTCAAGTTATCAACTGAAAAGTCACAACACTCAAGTAAATGTTTAAAAACTCATGGTACCGAGGTGATTCATTGGAAAAATTATGAAATTTAAGTGAGCATCATACGAAATTATGGCACCAATGATATCCTTTTCATGTTAATTGTATACCTTTGAATTTGGTGGGTCTTCGTGTGTCACGTCCCGATCCCCGAGTACGCAATAACCTTACCAAGCGACTCAAGTCATTAAAGGACGACATCCCAGACACGTCATTGACCCATTCATTTCATTTTTTAATTAAGCGCATGCGGAACGTGCTACTTCCTCAAATAACAATATAAATAACAGGGATAAAACAAGAGGAAATCACATCAATCAACATTAGCAAAATATCATTTTATTTATTTATATTCGTTAACTCTGGGAAGCTACAATATCTACAAGCCCACTCTTCAAGGTTGCTTCCTAAGACCATAAAAAAGATAGCAGGTCGGGGTAAGGTTAACTCCACATGCACAACTCCAAAAAGAGACCAACATCCACGTTCTCCACTCACATCCGGTATAATGCTACTCCATAGCTAAGGATCCAAAAAATAGTTAACAACAACGAATGAGATATAAAATCTTCGTGAGTCAATGTCTAAGTCCGAGCAGTGCATTGATTCGCTCATGGCGCCCTACATAAGCCGATCATCGTCGACAATAGATCAATAGCGTACGACTCTCGCAACGCTCTAACTACCACATGATTAGGCGCAACTCAACAATCGGCCATCAATCACATTCAATCTTACCTCGTCTTGGATCACACATTATACGGTACTCAACATGGCATCCAACCACACACAACCCAAGGTACACAACCAAAACATTCATCACAAACTTTCATGCACAATGCATCACATGTGTTCTAGTGATTAACGGCCACTCGGCCCCAGCACACTAGACAGTTGGTGCTTTTCCGGCATAATAAGGCTTCGTCCCATTCCTTCGGCGACGGCGACCGATAAACCATGTGATTCCGAACTTCCGCCAGCATGGACATATCAAGCATTCCCGTAAGGAGCGTCGGTCCTCAACTTGCCGCAACCAGCATCCGATCGGCCATGTTATTCTAAACTCCCGGCGGCACGGATTGTCATGCATCCGATAAGCCGTGTGGTTCCGAACTCCCGCCGGCACAAACATATCAAGCTCGACCCCGAGTACCCATGGGTGTCGGCTTCGTCCCCAAGTATCCAAGGGTGATGGTATTCATCATGTGACCACACAAGCATGCCAGCCAATCAAGCCGGTTTATATCTTTGCATTTAATTCAATGTACACACAGTTGTGCTCAAAACTCGGCTCAATGCCATTTTTTCATGCTTCAAAATGCAATGGGATATTCACACATGGTCACATGAACACACTTTTCCATTAACCACGATACTCCAACATGGGTGATTAATCCTCATATTCAAGTGTGTGTGTGTGTGTGTGTGTGTGTGTGTTAAGCATGAAAAATGCAAGGCACATAACAATCACCAACCAATCGCCCAATAATAATTAATTATTCCAACCAAGGTTAATTAACATAACCGTAATTAATTAACCCGACTATGATCGATCAACTCATCTTAATTAATTTACCCAATCATAGTTAATTAGCACCACAATAATTATCTAACTCGACCTCGGTTGATTATCCCGATCATGATTAATTAAAATAACCAAGGTTAAATAAAGTAGCTACGGTTAAACTAAAGTAACTATGGTTAATAATAAGGTAACTACAGTTAATTAAAAGTAACCATGCTTATTTAAAGTAACCATGAATAATCAAAAGTAACTATAGTTACTTAATCCAACCAAGGTTCACCTAACCTAACCATGGTTAATTAATTTAACCTAACCATAGTTAAACTAACCTAACCACCATTATTCTAAACTAACCATAATTAACTTAAGCTAATCTACCTCCTAAATGTAATTAACGATCTAATCGGAGGTTAGAGATTAACTTACAAACTAATGACAATCGGCGATAACGGCGGCGGCAAGAACTCGGACGACCACACGGTGGCGACTCACGGGCGAGGCGGAGGCATGGGGCTCGCGGGCTTCTTGCTATGGGTTGTGGGCGGCTCACGGCAAGGCAACGGCAACACGGAGGACGGCGGCTTGCGGGTCTCGGCACACAGGGGACCTCAAGCGGTGGGTGGCCGAGGTGACTCGCGGGTCTCGATGAGTCTCGGGTGTGAGGGCCACGGGGCTTGGGGGGCTCGAGTTGAATAGCGAAGGGCGGAGCATGGCTCGGCAAGGCAACTAGTGACGATCACGGCGGCTTGGGCTACAGGCAATGGACGCGCGGAGGAGGCTTAGCCGGGTGACGGCGGCGGTGAGGGGTAACCCGTGACGAAGACGGATGAAGGGCGATGGTGGTGGGGAGTTGTTGCCAAGAGGAAGAGGGGGGAAAAAGAGAGAGACGGTCGGGTGTCCGAATGGAGGGAAAGGTGAGGAAAGGAGAGAGAAGAGAGAGGAGAGAGAGAGTGAGATATGATGGGTAATTAATGGGAGGGGCCCACGGTCAAGTCAACATTAATGACTTTCGTCTTATTTGGATAATATCTAGGGGCAAAAATGTAATTTGATAATTAAGGGCATGTTAGTCATTTGGCACAAACGATTGAGGGCATATTGGTAATTTCACATCTAGGGCTCAATCGGGACTAGGCTCGGGCGCGAAGGGTCTCGATACTACGACGCCATGGCTCGACTATCCAAGCTTGATTTCTCTAACCGACATCGCTGGATAATCCAATATCCATTTCTGACAAATAAATCAATATCCAATTATTGTCCTTTAATCCTAAAAAATTCAATATTATTTACTAGGCCAAAATTCGTGGTTAAAACCCATCGAACCCAATTATCTTACAGACATCGAAATTTCGGGACATCACATCATGTGACACACCTTACCGTTACATTACGATTTCGATTAATTAGCGCAAGCGGAAGAAAGATTCATATTACGTCCGTGGTAAATATAATGCCTCCATTTCTATAGAAACTTATGGACATAAACAAGTTTATAATCAAACCATAGCCGAAACATACAATACTATCCGAGGCGTTCGGGGAGAGGAGTACACAAAAAGGATCCTACCCCTTCCTATCTGGCGGTCTCGACAAAATTTGTCTAATGCATATGGTCATTATATCCTGTGCGCACAAACATACACATTTATGTACATATACATCCACTATCTACGCCTTTACCACCTCCCCTAGATCGCCCTCTGACCTATTGTCGCCATCTCCGCCATTGCCGCCTCAATTGCCACTATCATATATGATTAGAGGTTTTAACACATGACCACTTTACCTAAAATACTAAGCAAAAAATCTTAAAGTAACAACAGGCAGACAACCCGTGTTTATAAATAAGACGGTTGTATACTTAACAAAAATAGTTGGCGAATCATGGCTAATGATCCGAAATATTAGCAACAACAATGGGTCATAGCCCAACAAATAAAACATCTAAACATTAATGTTAAAATATATCTCGAAGTGAGCCCATTGAACAAGTATCAAAATTAACATGTGCTAGTCGGTCTCGATAAATAACGTCCACGTTGGACTTTTGTGATTGTGATGACCGTACCGCGCAATTTAGTTTAAATATTATTTTTTATAATTAATGCAAGCGGAAGGAAAGCTCATATTGAAAACACAATGTCTTCATTAATTAAAAACAATGGGCACAAAATAGGTTCACATCCGGGAGTCACAACAACTACGATACAACAGACAACCATGATATGATAGACAACGAGACACGGTACAACAAACACCAACAGATAACCTTACACATATAACTACGACCCCAGCAGCAGCCTAGTCATCTACCACATCTAGGTTGCTCTCCTCCTTAGGCTCGCCACCTTTATCGTCCGTGTCGGCTCCACCATCATCACCATCGTTACCCCCAATGCCCGTTATGTGCAACGGACCCAAGACACGGGCACCTTGCCTAACATACTTAGCTATAAATCTATATGGGACTAATATCACTCGCCCCGTATGAACCCACACTATTGACGTCCGCTTCACAAACACCGATTCGAATCAAGGAAATACAACATCTTCACTCCATGACTCGAAATTGACAGGACCTCCATATTGATGATGTGGCAAGAGATCCATAGCTAATGGTCTGAAAAATTTAGCAAGAATGAGTTATCGCCCAACAAGAAAAATATCTAAATATTATAAAGCATGATTAATATATTGTACAACACCAATTTATCCAAAGACATGCATTTTTTTAGTGGGTCTTATCAAGAGAAGCATATTTGGTAATTAACAGAACATTATTTCAATTTCAACAAAAAGTTTTTATTTATTAATATTACATAAACGGTTTTCAGGATTCGATCCCCGGTCATTTTCGGACCTTTTTCATTCCCATACCACCACGCCAAGGTGTTGGCAGTGTTAAATAACACCCTTTTCTTTTTATTTAATATTAACACATGACAATTTATTCAATCAAACGGACAGTCACAGCTACAATGAGTTTTACATAGATAATTATGCAATGCATTCCCGAATATGCAGATATGTATTTATCTCAACTTTAACCATTTTTTTCCATTCACATTTCACAGTATTTCTTGTCAAGAACCCATGGATTCCTCCCCTACATCCGCGCATGGCAACTACCAAGCTTACCGTGCTTGGGCATCTCCAACTCCGGAGACTTCCCCGATCATACAGCGGGGGCTTCCCAAACACCTGGGCTCCATCCGAACTCAATCAATGTGAATTTTCTTTGTAATATTTTATTCTATGATCAATGCACACATGTATTTGAATGATATGTTAAATGATCATGCCATATGCAATTCACTTAATTTATTACCATCCGTCGTTTACGGAACATCTTCTCATATAACCATTTGCTCTATCCCAAAACTGAAACAAGGGTAGATTTAGGCCTGATTAATCACCATGATTAACATACTAATTGAAATAAAAAAATTCCCAACTTTCACAGAATAATAGCTCATTCGATAAGGATCAATTTTTGTGTAAAGCTCGTAAGCATTCAACCCATAGATCAATGGGTTTACCCAATTTTTGCGAATAGCACCTCTAGGGACAGTTTTGCACATTGAACGAATTTTGCACATTTATCCAAGTAAATTAATTTAAAAAATACCAAATTTTAGTATATTGTAGTAAGACCCAGATCTACAATTTTTGTGATAAGCTCCAGAATTAGATCTTTATATATTTTTCACGAAAATTCGTAGAAGTAACACCAGATTTCAAACCTAGAAACAAAACACATCAATTCAAAAAATGGTCTTAATCCCAACTTAGGTTGTCCCAAAAATTTTCCAATTTAATATATGTTTTAGCTTAAGATGTTAGTTTCAATTTTCATGCTTTGTTCCAGAGTCGTATGTATCCACACAAAGAGACACAAAAATGTTAAGCTTCAAAGGTCATATCGGACACAAAATGGGACATGCAGACCCGTGGGAATAGAAAATAGTAAGGTTGGTTCCACATGCTCAAAAAATTCTCAATTAAATATATGTGGTAGTTTAAGATGTTGGAAGTGACTTTTCTGATTTGACTGGGATTATTTACAGTTCACAAAGGACAGTACAAAAATAGAAAAGTGAGGGTTTTGGCCGACCATATGAACTTCAAAAATTCTTAAATTAAAATATGTTATAGTTTAAGGTGTTGGCTTCAACTTTTGTGTTTTTTTCCAGAATATTTGAAGCCCACAGAAATTTGTATGAAAATAGTAAAAATAGTGGATAAAACTAATCTCTTTTCGGGACAGCTTGCAATGTTTCCCCATTTAGTCCTTTTCCTTCCACATGAGTTCGAAATCTACCATGCATACATCCATTTATACATCATACTTCACATAAACTAGGCCTAGCAACATTGAATGATAAAATGTAACAATTAGATGTTGAACTTGCTTCACATGCTAAGAACACTTCAACCTTTGAGAAAATCACCCTTGATCTTCGTTGATCTTCTTTGAGAGCAATTTGTGGTATGTAAATATTTGAAAACCAGAGTGAATGAGAGAGGGAGAGAGAGTTTCGACCATGGGGCGTAAAGAGTGAGAGAGAGAGCTTGAGTGCAAGTAACACATTGTCATGAATTTTCATTAGCTCCCATGGGTGGTGAAATGATCATTCTATGGTAAAAATTAGGAAATTGAGTTAGATAATTTTGGAACAATTCCCCTAAGTTGGTCAGCCATGATTATGGGGCTGAAATGTCCATTTTGCCCCCATAAGCTTAATTATGTATAGTATGTACATTAAACCTTAGTTTAGACTATAGTTTTCTCTATAATTTAATTAGCATAATGTTAGTAACTTTATTATCAAATAATTAGTCGGGTGAAAAATTTGAATTATTAGAATACTTAATTGATTTTAATATCATATATTATGCTCTTGTAAATTTTCTTAGAGGTCAATATATATTATAGTCCTTTTTAATTGATTTTTCGATATAATTGACTTAGTAAAAGTTTAATTCACATCATAACCTTACTCAATTAGCAAAGTAACATTTTTAGGGTGTCCCCTTCATACGACAATTACCCATAATTTATCATCCGAGAAATTGAGCTCATATTGCCTATTATCGAGAATTACATGACATTAGTCAATTCTAAATTACGTAATTTAACTATAATATATATACATATACATATATCACCTTTAATTAATTAGGGGAGAAAAATCAGGATGTCACAATGATCGCCTAATATTTTGTACGGTGGCTGAACTCTCTACATTAAATGCACATGGGCTGTTGGAGAATTAAGAATGCGGCTTGGGGATGCGTGGAGCCGCAATGTAGGAAAGAGGACGGCGTATCACTTTGTATTGAATGTGTTCCCTTCTTTTCTTTTGTCTTCTTTAGGAAAGGCTATGTGAATGTGCGGGGAAGAGAAAAGAAAATGAGGTATTTAATGAGCCATCATTGTTATCCCCTTGGACTTTGACGAAGTGAAGAAATGAAGAGCCAACAAGAGCTCTTCGTGCAGCACAAGAGGAAAAGAAGAGATGGAGCCCTCTATTACAATATGTCACCTTCAAAGAAGACTTCCTCATATAGCAATAAATGATGGGATGCTTCTCTTGATTATAAATAGAGAAGTTCCCTTGAACGTTGAAGTGCGCTAAGTTCGGTGGCTGAAAGATAAGAGAGTTCTTCTCGTGAGGGTTTACTTGTTATAATTACATCCATTAGTGATTTATCCAATTAAATTTTTGTGAGTAGAATTTGTATAATTCATCGAGTGAGAGTTTACTAGGAATTGTGAAATGCTAAACATTGTGTGAGTTATTGGGTGTAATTGGGGGTTGAAAAATACTGAGAGTGTGTTTGAGTAATCTAGTGATTGTAATCTCATTGTATTGCTTGTTTCTATAGTGTGGAATTTCGTGTTGCTCTTCTCGTAGATGTAGGTTCCGACATTCGAATCAAAGCATGTAAATTCGGTGTCCAATTTCATTTCCTTTGTTCCGACTATTTTACCGATTTGCTGGATCCCTTTATACGCAACAATTAGTATCAGAGCCGATATCTGGTTGATTTGAGGCAAATCGGTAATGATGGAAGAAGGAAAAGTGAGAATCGATCAATTTAAAAGGTAAGATTTTGCTTTTCGAAAAATGCAAATTGAGGATTATTTGTACCAAAAAAATTTGCACTTGCCTTTGTCTAGGGTGAAACTAGATTCAATGGAGAAAGATAAATGGGAATTGTTGGATAGACAAGCAATAGGTGTTATTTGACCGACGTTGGCTCGTAACGTTACGTTTAACATCGTGAAGAAGACAACCACTGCGGGATTGATGAAAGCCTCATCGAGCATGTACGAGAAACCCTCTACGATCTGTAAGGTCTCTTTAATACGACGTATGTTTCATTTGAAGAAGAGCGAAGGTATGCTGGTTGCTGAACATATCAATGTACTCAATGTGGTTGCTAACCAATTGAGTTAGTTGAGATTAACTTTGAAGATGAAGTACGTGCATTGATTTTATTATCATCATGTCCTCACAATAATATTACTGCTATAGTAATTCCTCCGGATTAAGAAGTTTAACGTTTGATGAGATTCGTGATTTGATTCCGAGTGAAGACATTTGTAGGAAAGAATCCGGTGAACTCGTGCCTAATGCTTTAGTAGGTGAGAGTAGAGGAAGAACTAGTACTCGTATTAGCGGGAATAACATGAACACGAACAGACGTAGTCGGGTTAGGATTGGCGGGGTTGTCTGTTGAAATTGTGGTAAGAGTGGGCATGTCAGAAGAAATTGTCTTAAGCTGAAAGATGAAAAGGGCAAGAAAAATAGAATTGAGTCTATGGATGATATTGCACCTATAGCTCGGAATAATTCTAATAGCGTCAATTGTGTCTTGTCTGTCACTAAGAATTCGTAATTTGGCGGATGGATTATGGATTCTGATTGTTTGTTTCACATTACACCAAATAGAAACCGGTTTAGTAATTATCATTGCACTAATAGTGGTAATGTTCGGTTGGGGAACAATGCTGAATGCGATGTTGCGGGTGTCGATGATGTTAAATGCATGATGGTATTGTGAGGACATTAACTAGAGTAAGACCTGTCCCAAAATTGAAAAAGAACTTAATTTTTTTGAGTGTCCTAGATTTAGTTGGATGTAGGTATTCTTTACAAGGTGGAGTTTTGAAGGTTGTCCGAGATGCTCTAATGATAATGAGAGGAATCAAGCATGAAGTCATATATGAATTTCAAGGTGAGATAATGATAGGTTTAGCTATGGAAATGTCAGCATATGTTCGAGAATCTAACGATTGCTTGAGGAAGACCTGGATGTTTGCACCTATGCACAAGTTTGATCAAGCATATGCGGACTAACGGTAGCTTGGAGTTCTGCTCGGAGTTGATAATAAATTATGTATGAAGAAGAGCATAGTAAAACACCGCACTAATGCCAGTAAACCACAATAATATGCAGAATTGATGAGCAAAACATTACTAGAGACGGCCCGTGAAATGATCTCTAGTACTGGTTTGGCTAGAAGAATCCTAGCGGATGCGTTTAGTCCGGCAAGCTACCTAGTGAATAGATTTCCATCGATTATGATTGGGTATTGAACTCCCAAAGAAGTGTGGTCAGATAACGTTGCAAATTATTCTATTTTTAGAATGTTTGGCAGCCCGTATTATTTTCGAGTAAATGATGGTAAGCTTGATGTGAGGGCGATATGCATATTCCATGGCTATGCACGATGTGAATGGGGTAATCGGTTATGGTGCCCGAGTATAAATTCGTCCGTTCGCAATAGAAAAGTTGCCTTCGATGAGTTTGCAATACTTTTGGCTAGGAGTGTTTGTAGCAGTATTAATACGGATCCGGACAGTATTCAGCTCAAGGTGGAGTTGCAACCAAAAACTCCCGAGGTAGCGGGTATTAAAGCGTAATCGACACGAGATGATGCTTGTAAAGCCAACGGTTACTGTAGTTACTAAATTTGACAAGGTGCGTGTATGACCTTTTGTCGGATATGGATGCAATAATAGTTTTGCTTTGTTTGTAATACAGGAGGTTGTGTTAGAAAACCCTTATGGAGTAGCTAAATGTAGAAGCGGAATTGGTATCTTAATGAGGTCTATAGTTATGGCGAAGTTCAAGTGCGGCTTGAATGTGAAAGACCTCTATGCTGATTGAGCTCATGGGGGGCTATTGGAGAGTAGCATTGGAAATTAGATTTCACCGAAACGATTGTGACTTGGCTCAAACGTCGAGCCAAGGTGAAAATTATTAAAATATGTCTCGAATTTGAGCCCATTGAACGAGTATCAAAATTAACACGTGCGAGTCTATTTTGATAAGTAAAGTCCACGTTGGACTTTTGTGATCGCCTAAGATTTTGTAGGTAGCTGAACTTTCTACATTAAATGCACGCAGGTTGCTGGAGAATTAAGAATGTGGCTTGAGGGACACGTGCAGTCGTAGTGGAGGAAAGAGGACGATGTACCACTTTGCATTGAACGTGTTCCCTTCTTTTCTTGTGTCTTCTCTAGCAAAGGCTCTGTGAACGTGTGGGGAAGAGAAGAAAATGAGGCATTCAATGGTCATCATTGTTGTCCCCTTGGACCCTGACGAAGAGAAGAAATGAAGAGCTAACAAGAGCTCTTCCTGTATCACAAGAGGAAAAGAAGAGGTAGAGCGCCCATTTTACTTTTTGTTGCTTTCAAAGAAGACTTCCTCATATAGCAATAAATGATGGGAGGCTTCCCTTGATTATAAATAGAGGAGTTCTCTTCAACGCTGAAGCTCACTAAATTCGGTGGCCGAGAGAAGAGAGTTCTTCTCGTGAGAGTTTAGTTGTTGTCATTATTTCCGTTAGTAATTTAGCCAGTTATATTCTTCTCGTGAGGGTTTAAATATATTAGGTGTCCAATTTCCTTTCCTTCGTTCTAGTTATTTTACCGATTCACTCGACCCATTTATTCGCAACAATTACAACAAACGATTTAAATACTTCCCGACAACAATCTACCTAAGATATGCTTTTTTAATGGATCACGTCAAATAAGACACAATTTAATGGCTAACAAAATGTTCTTTGAAGTCAGACAAGGAAACAATTATTATTGTTACTATTACAACAACGACTTCTAGGGATCGAATCCCGATCATTTACGAACCTTTTCATTCTCATACCACCACATTGAGGCGTTGGCGGTGTCCGATAATGTTCTTTGTTTTCATCTATTTAACATGCCATGTAATTTACATTCGTTTAATCGCATCTAGAAAGACCACGACATACTAATCAAATATTCATAGAAATAAAAGTCACATCGCATGAAGTATGCTATGCTCTCATGAATATGCAGTTAATTTATCTTTAAGCTTTTTTTCAATTCACATTCTACAATTCCACTTGCCAAGACCCATGGATTCCTCCTCCACATCCACACAATGGCACTATCAACATTTTCACACATGGGCATCTCAACTCCTAAGACTTCTCTGATCACACAGCATGGGCTTTCCTTATACACAAAGGGGTGTTCCAAATACACGGGGCTCCATTAGTGCACTAGCCGATAGGAAATTTTCGAGTCTTTTACTCCGTGGTCACGTACACATGTTATTATGTGATATGCAATATGAACTATCCATGCATAATTCAATGAGTCAACCAGTACTCAGTAAGTTTAGGTGTACATTTTCATGAGAAATCCATCATTGTAGCAAAGAGCTGTTGAACGCAGCACAAGGTACAATATTGGGCAGATTTGGACTTAATTAGATTGCGTTGATTAAAATTATCAAATCAATTCTGAAATTAGGAAAATTCACAGAATGGTAGTCCAATGTATGCTAAACAACTTAAGTTGGTAAATTTTTCTCATTTGGGCTATGGCCATATGATTTTTCCTTAAAATACGAAAGCCACTCACAAACAGTCAATATTGCACACTAATTGAAATTTCCACTTTTCAAAAAGTAAAATAATCTCAAAAATCACAAAAAATTAAAATGTTGTACATAAGACTTAGATCTACAACTTTCATACCATGCACAAAGTCTAGATCAGCATGTATAAATCACAGTAAATCGAGAAAATTACAACACAAATCAGTCTCAACCACAAAACAGAGTTGATCAAAGGATCAGAAGTTTCACCAAATTGAAGAACTCAAAAAATTCTCAAATTAATATATGTTATATCTTAAGATATTATCTTCAGCTTTTGTGCTTTGTTCTTAGGTAGTAGAAGCTCATGGAAAATAGTACAAGCGCATGTAAAACATACGGCAGGCATGACGCCTAAAGGTAAGGCTTTTCATAGGATTCGTAAACATGATAAAATACACAGCTTTCAAGCAACAGACTTGGGAAATAAAGTTAAGTTTATATACATGTACATATACCTTTTAGAAGGTTATTTACAAAAGTTCAAAGATTTGAAGAAAATTAAAGGAACAATAATTACTCCCAACTAACAAACACTACCTTCGAGCTCCAATAGCCTTCCTCTCTTCCACGGTATCTTATCATCTTTGTCTTTGCTGTCGATCTAAAAGGGATAATAAAAACGGGGGGTGAACTGAAGGCTCTACAAGTAAACATCTAGCCACCGACTCGGCAGTCCATCCATTTATTCCATCAAGTAAATCTTCGCAAATTTCAACTCGATAGAATATCAAACAAAAGCAACACGAAACAAAGGCACATAGGTTCACTAGACATAAAAAGGAACATAAGGGAGCCTAAGAAATCCATGGCTCCTCCCATTGATACTTAAGGGCCAAAACTTACGTAGTCTCGATTTCCATTCACGCTGAACCGACGACTTAACAAGCAATCTCATTGTACTTTCATCCTTTCCCAAATCAGATAACCCTCGTACAACCATCGGCCTCCACTTGCAACCACCGAATTCCTTAAGCCCTTTCTCCAACTCAAATGGAAGAACCTCCTCCTTCGCAATTCCATTTCAATTCATCAAATTCCACCAATTTCAGGACGAACGGTCCACCATTTATAGTCAATCATGCCTTGTAGGCACTAAAGTAAGCAACAAACCCCACATATAAATCCCAAAACTCCTCGCTCCATCCCTTAGGGTCCATGCCCAAATGCCCACATATGGTCCAGTTTCAATTCCCTCCGAACAAAAGGCGGCCAAGATGATCGGCCCTTGTAATCTAGTTACCCAGGAACTAAAAGCACTAAACCGAGCTATAGATTCAACATCCAAGGCAAATTCCCCATCCATGCAAGCACAACTTTCGCTTACAATATGCATAATCAAAATTGGCAATCCGCGCCCAATCAACGAACAATGGGCCGTCTAGTAGGAGAAATAGATGAATAATTGCCTCGGATTAAAGCTTGGTGAAGATGAGAGATGAAACGACGGGTAACGAAGCCCGGGCCGTCTCCTTCATTCTTTGGCCACTGTGACAAGGAAAGGGAGGGAGGGAGCGACATCGAGGAGCTGAGCACGAGCTTGAAGCTTCGAGATGTCACCGCCATCATGGTCGAAGTGCAGCTCGGGCAAAAGGAGGGTGGGCAAGTATGGGTCGGGTGTCGGGCGAAGTCCACAAGAGAAAGGGGCGTGCACAAGAAGAAAGGGGAAGGGGAAAATGAATAAGGAGAGAGAAAAGGGGGCCTTAAATAGATGAGGGGGAAGTGGGTCGATCGGCGAGGGTTTTTAGGATAAGCTTTTTCCCCAAATTGTGAGTTATTTTTCGGCCTGAATAATTCCTTTGCGGTCCAAATAACCGACGTCAATATCTGAATGCGTATTAGTTAAACCTCAAGTCAAAATTTCTAACACTTAAGTTCAACATTGCCAAACCCACTTGTTAAATAATTCGGTAAAAATTCAAACCGTCACAACTCTTCCCGCCTTAAGAAGTTTCATTCTCGAAACTTCCATGCTTGTCTCCTTAGGAAAATTCGTCCATGAAGTCTCCGTCCTTATTCTTTCTCATCACATCTCGTAATTTTGACCAATACTTGTGATCACCACCGACCTTACCGGTTTTCACCTCAATTGGCCACATTACTATGCCATTCTTACCACTTACCAGTCCACATGCCTGCCTATGGTACGTTTAGTTATAGTCTTCATACAATTCGCATCCCACCACAACACTATTGGGTCGTTGGCTAGCTAGTTCATATGGGTCTCACCTCATTTTAAGGCTACCCTAATCACACAGCGGGGGCTCTCTCCGACACACTTTCGAAGGCACACATACAACCGACTTTCACAACTCCCCACCGGGTATTCAAGGCATTACATATCCCTGGCACCATCCATGCGTCCTTTCGCCCGCTCATCATGTAATGCCATGCATTTTCAAAACGCTTCACATTTTAAAATCCATTTCAACTTTTAAAATAATGCATATTTCAAAACAAGCCAGACTTAGCCCGATACCTATACCCACCTTTTTCGATTTATGACTTGGTTTATTCTTGCCCCCATCGCCATCTTAGAAGCCTGCTAAGAGTCGTTCCTTGTCCAGGCCTTTACGCCTCGATGTCACTCACCACCCTCATCAGACCGGGTCATTGCAAGCCCTATGCATGGTTTGTCCCCAAGCTACACATCTACGAAGGGAGTCCCGTTCGACGAGTCTCATACCAAGTCTCACGGTTTGTAGGTATCCCGTCTATCTCATCCCATACCGAGCCGATGGTTTATCAAGTCCGACTAAAATAGATGATATGCTCATGCATGCACATTTCAAGCTCGGCGGTTTTAAGACAAGAAATTCGTGCAATGCATAATCATCTTCTCTATCTTCATGTATCACTCACTTCCACATCAATCTTTATCTTAAATTGAACATTCTAACTCCACAAGTGACCAGCAACATCAAAGTTCAATTATTTATGATTCATCTATAAACCACAAGTTTGGTCGTTGTCCTTGTTAAAAGTAACATCATTCAATCAGAATGGCTCGTCATCCAAATTCAATGGCTAAAACCTCAATGCACAATTACAAATACAAACCTAACACTTCACAATCCTTGTTCGCTTCCTTGCGAACATTTCACCTCATATCATCCAGGGCCTTACGATACGATATCTAGAACCATCAATA
Source organism: Rhodamnia argentea (assembly GCF_020921035.1). NCBI lineage: Eukaryota > Viridiplantae > Streptophyta > Magnoliopsida > Myrtales > Myrtaceae > Rhodamnia > Rhodamnia argentea. The sequence goes on along the minus strand of NC_063157.1, from coordinate 27,801,794 downwards.
TTAGACATACATATTCAAGCCTATAATTCTCTATGTTAGTCCATCATAACTTTGATTATTCAAGCCTAAATTATTAACATTTGAACCTACCGTCCAATCCACTTGTTGATCGCTGTACTATAACCACAAACAACCACCGGAATCATCAATCCTAAGCAATGATCAATAAATCTCTTGTATAATAGGTAGCCTAAGCTATTGCTAATCCCCTTACAAAAATAAGCATATGCACTTGTAGTTTTAAATGCGTACATGCCTACTAAATACTTCATCCACTAGCGCATCTTATCAACACCGACCCATTATGATATCGACATTGTTAGGAATGGGCCCTCGATCCTTCGATTCCGATACCAACATTGTAAGAGAACGGTCCTCAATCTCACTACTCTGATACTACATTGTCAAGGACAATTCTCGATCCTCTTGCTCTGATACCAACTTATAAGGGACCGTCCTTAATCCCTTACTAATCGCGATCTATTTTAATATTATAGTACGTATGAGGGGTCGCATGCGGAAGACTGGGTAAAAATAACATAAGTGCATGTAAAACATACGGTAGGCACAACGCCTAAAGGTAAGGCTTTTCATAGGGTTCGTAAACATCATAAAACACACGATTCTCAAGCAATAGACTTGGGAAAGAAAGCTAAGTTTATATACATGTACATATACCTTTTAGAAGGCTCTTTACAAAAATTCAAAGATTACAAGAAAATTAAAGGAACGAAACTACTCCCAACTAACGGACACCACATTCGGGCTCCAACGGCCTTCCTTTCTTCCATGGTATCACATTAGCTTTGTCTTTGCTGTCGATTTGAAAAGGGGTTATAACAACGGGAGTGAGCCAAAGGCTGGGCAGGTAAACATCTAGCCAATGACTCGGCAGTCCATCCATTCATTTCATCAAGTAAATCTTAGCGATTTCAACTCAACGAGAATACCAAACAAAAGCAACACGAAACGAATGCACATAGGTTCACTAGACATAAGAAGGAACGTAAGGGAGCCTAAGGAATCCATTGCTCCTCTCATTCATACTTAAGGGCCAAAACTCACGTAGTCTCGGTTTCCATTCACGCCGAACTAGCGACTAAACAAGCGATCCGACTGCACTTTCATCCTTCCACAAATCGGATAACCCTCGCATAACCAACGGCTTCCACTTGCAAGCACCGAATTCCTTAAGCCCTTTCTCCAACTCGAATGGCTGAACCTCCTCTTTCACAATTCCACTTCAATTCATCAAATTCCACCAATTTCAGGAAAAAGGGTCCACCACTTCTAGTCAACCATGCATTGTAGGCAATGAAGTAAGCAACAAACCCCGCATACAAATCCCGAAACTCCTCGCTCGATCCCTTAGGGCCCACAGCCAAATACCCGCATATGGTCTAGTTTCAATTCCCTTCGAACAAAAGGCAAGCAAGATGATTGGCCCTTGTAATCTAGTTACCTAGGAACTAAAAGTGCTAAACCGAGCTACGGATTCAACGTCCAAGGCAGATTCCCCATCCGTGCAAGCACAACTCCCACTCACAATACCCATAGCAAAATTTAGCAATTTGCGCCCAATCAACGGATAATGGGCGACATAGTGAGAGAGGAATACTTGCCTCGGATTGAAGCTCGGTAAAGACAAGAGCTACAACGACAAGAAACGAAGCTTGGGCCATCTCTTCCATTCTTCGACCGCCGCAAGAAGGAAAGGGGGGGGGAACTAGCGACGTTGAGGGACCGAGAGTTATTTTTCATCTCGAATAATTCCTTTGTGATCCAAATAACCGACGTCGGTGTCCCACTACGTATTAGTTAAACCCCAAGTCAAAATTTCAAACACTTAAGTTCGACATTGCTAAACCCACATGTTAAATAATTCGGTAAAAATTCAGGCCGTCACACTTCCGGCCATGGCCAAGAGCCGATCACCGGAAAAAGGAAGAAGAAAGGGAAAAAAGAAAGAAAAAATGGTAAAAGAAAAAAAAATCATGAAATATTAAAATGTTATTGCAGTTGTGCACGCTAGCGGTGACCATGCAATGTGAAGAGAGATTACGCGTGCAGTCAAGAGAACAATGTGGAGAGAGATTAAATTCCGTTATCGTGCAACGATGTTTTTAACTCAATATTCATGGACTTTTTTTTTTATGTATAAAAAAGACATGTAATATTTATTATTAAAATAAAAGGCATGTAATATTTAACATCTAATTAAAAAAAGTCACATGATGTTTGGGCTAAGTACAACACAAGTATCATAACTTTCGATCTGCGCTCACTTGAGTGCCATAATTTTTTTTTTATCACTTAAGTGCCATAACTTCTAAAAAAACGTTCACTTAAGTACCAAAACTTTCAATCGATCATTTAAGTTTCAATTTTTTTTTTTAAACATTCACCCAATTACCCAAAAATCCGACTTGGCATATCACTTGTGGTGAGCGTTTTTAAAAATTTATGAAACTCAAGTGATCGAAAAAAAAGTTATGACGTTTAAGTGAGCGTTGTACATGAGTTATGGTACTCAAGTGTTCGAAATAAAAGTTATGACATTGAAGTGAATGCCATACGAAAGTTATGGCACTTGTGGTGTCCTTGTCCTCATAATATTTTTTTTTTTTTTGCGGAATTTTATCGTTGAAGGCACTTAAATGACCGTTTTTTTTTTAATTGAACACTTGGAGTGATTGGGAAAAATATTTTTGGCATTAAAATGAGAGTTCATGGAAGTTAATGCCCTTTTTTTCAAAATAGGCTGACTTTTTATTTTTATTTTGTTAGAATTTCATTCCTTTTAATCAGGTAGTATGCTACGGATTAGTTTATAATATGTAGAGCAAAGTAAAAAATTTCAGTAGTCATTGCACAAGACAAAGATCCATGGTGAACAGTCAAAACTTTTCACATTGAAGTTACTTATAGAAGGAGAACATTCAAAAGGTTCAATCAAAGAAACGTTTCCCATTTCATAACCTATCATCCCCAACAAATTGAAGAGACAAAAGAGTTCCTCGGGAAAAGTACACTAGAAGTGCCATAACTTTCAAAATGTTCACTTAAGTGCCATAACTTTTAAAAATCGTTCACTTGAGTGCCATGTTGACGTAGACACGGGAAAACCTGACGTGGCATGTCGGAAAAGTTACTGTAGCACGCCGGAAAAGTTACTGTAGCACACCGGAAAGCCGACGTGGCACGCTGGAAAAGTTACTATAGAACTCAAGTGAACGATTTTGCTCCAACGTAGCACTCAAGTGAACGATTTTTGAAAGTTATGGCACTTAAGTAAACGTTTTGAAAGTTATGGCACTCAAGTGAATGTCGTACACAAATTATGGTACTTCTAGTGTATTTTTCCCGAGTTCCTCAGCTAAAAGATTAATGTCGTCAATTAAGCCGGCTCTTGGCTTCTTCTGTGGAACCAAACCACAACACCGTTTTCGATACGATTTCAAGTGAAACAAAAACATCCCATCAATAATTTTGGAGGCAATGAAACACTCTGGTTTCTGCATCATCTACACTACCACAGAAGCTGCAATCCTTCTTCACTTACTCTCTAATGGCGACTACCAATTTTTTCCTCCTCCAATGGCTTCTACTCGCCCTTGTTGGCAACGCTCCACTAATTAAAGGGATAGTCTCCCAAGATGATCGAAAGGCAAGCCCCCTGTGTTCCCTCGCTCGAAAACTTTCTCTTGTCCAATTTTGTGCCGGGGTCTGATGGGAAGTATCCCTTCTTTCTAACTAAATTCTCGCCTAAAGATCATTTCGATAGACTGAACAAGATGAACTTGGACCTTAAATAGGATTTATTCATTGTGATTGATTAATGCTCGTCGCCTTTGATGTATAGAATGCTTATGTGGTATGATTCTATCAATGTTACACCTGAGCAACTCTACTCTGATAGCTAAGAGCAACATCTCAGTCATTTACATATTTCTCTCTTAAATACTTCAACTGCCTTGCATTACTTCCAGATTGACTGACTTTTTTTTCCCTATATTGATTGAATTTTTCTTGTCTGTTTAATGTGCAATCAGGCCTTCATTGTATACATGGGCAACCGGCTCAGAAATGGTGTTTCCGCGCTGTCGCCTCAACACATCAACATGCTCCGGAAAATTATCGGGAGGTCAGATAACTCGTCCGATTTTAGAACCTAGCTCGCTATTAATTTCTTACATTTGTACAAACCTATCTGAAGCAACTCCACAGGCATGCATAAGAGAAATACTATTCCACCGTTTTTTGAGATCTGTATTGATCGATGATGAAATTAGTATTCATTTGCCTTTGATCTAGAGTGGACCGAACTATTTCATAAGAATTTTCTGAATGTGTACAGCGATGTTCCCTCAAAGCATCTGCTCCACACTTACAAAAGGAGCTTCAATGGATTTGCCGCAATGTTAACTGAAGAGGAAGTGAAGAAGATGGCTGGTAATCAGCATCACGGATTACTCTACATGTTTTATCTCTTCTTGCTTGGATAATCTGAAAAAAGAAGAAAAAAATTCATTTCTGGGACACAATACTGAGGACTGGAGGGCGTGGTGTCCGTTTTCCCCAACCGGAAGAAGAAGCTCCACGCCACAAAATCATGGGACTTCATGGGCTTCTCACGACATGTGAAGAGATCGCACACGGAAGGCGATGTCATCATCGGGCTGCCCGACGGTGGCGTGTGGCCGCCGAGCAAATGGACTGGGACTTGTCAAAGTTCATCCAATTTCACTTGCAACAAGTACATAAATTAAATAATATTCCTCATAGGATAAGTACATAGATATCTTATGTGTATATCATATTCTTTAATGTGCTACGACAACTATATTTATGTTTGCTAGCAAGTCGAGACATTGTTGTCACATCAACATTTTCTTTAAAACAAAAAGAAATCAAATAAAAAATTTTGATGGATATGACTCGTTCTATCCATCGATTGATAGCTTTGTCTTGTAATGAGATGGTCGAGTTTTACTTTGCATGCCTAGTTTCAAAGTAAACTAGAATGGCATTTTCGATAGGCTCAATCTTTTTCCCTTCATTTCTGCACAATGTCTAGGAAATAGAAAAGCAAAGAACTACATCCGGAAAATCACGAGGCTTATGATTAGGATTATCTAAACAAAATTATAATGCAATCATTCCATATCGTAACAAGGACGCTTATACGTTCAATTCGTTTATAGCAAGGTTATCGGGGCGAAGTACTACCGAGCAGATGGCAAATTCGGTCTGAGCAATCTCCAATCACCGAGAGACTCCAATGGCCACGGGTCGCACACGGCGTCAACAGTAGCCGAAGGCGAAGTAAGCATGGCCAACCTATATGGCCTGGCTCAAGGCACGGCTCGCGGCAGAGTTTCATCTGCCCGCTTTGCGGTGTACAAAGTGTGTTGGTCCAATGGTTGCTACGACCCCGGCATCCTTGCCTCGTTCGACGACGCAATCACCGGCGGAGTCAATATCATTTCCGTCTCAATCGAGTTCTTCTACGCTAGAGACTATTTCAGCGATTCCATCGCGATAGGAGCTTTTCACGCCATGCGGAATGGAGTACGCACATCAACTTCTGCAGGCAATGAAGGACCCGATCTCGCCTCCATCACCATTCTACTCGCCATGGTCTCTCTCAGTCGCTGCTAGTACCATGGACAGGAAGTTCTTCACTGAAGTGCTATAGGGTAATGGTAAGACTTACGAGGTAATAAAGTAATCGCACTGGGATGGGTTCGGTTCAACATATCGTGCACAGGCTAGTCGGTACAAAGTGAAAAATTCTTTTTTCTATGTACAGAACATTTTTTGGTACGTGAAATTGAATTGGCAGGGAATCTCCATAAACACCTTTGATCTCAAACGTGGGATGCATCTACTGATTTATGGAACAAATGCCCCCAATGTCTCCGCTAGGTATGATTGGTCCATATCCAGGTAATTTTACTAATCACCAGAGATTATAGTAAATTTCACTAGCAGCTACTAAGGGCGTGAATGGTAACTATTCTATTTTTTTTTTTTTTTTTGGCCTTATCCCGGAAACAGGTTTGGAATAGAAATCCATTTGGTAAAATAAATTTATTTTTCTATTTCCCGAGCAAATCTAACCCCGAGATAGGTTTGGAAGAGAAACGAGAAATATAAATTTTTCACTTTTCTATTTCTGAATTGAAACATAAAGAAAAATTCTTCTCATCGCTCACTTCCTCTCTCTCGCACCTATCGCCGGTCGACGATCACCGATCTCCTATTTGCTAGCCACTAGTCTCCGGTCCGGCGGCCAGCAACCATATAATTTTTTATTGTTATCCAACAAATTTATGTTCCGGGAACAGAAATTTTGTATCATTATCAAACGCGTTTCTCTATTCAGAAACTCGTCCAGGCAATAGAAATAGTAAAATCTATTTCTTGCTAGAAATAGGTCCCAAGAACAGAATGATTATCGCTCATGCCCTAAGTTTAGGGCATTTTGCAGTCAAGTCACCAAAGACGAATTTCGATTTGAAGGTATTGCTTTCCAAGCACATTGGACTCCCAACTTGGTGAAGGGCAAGATTGTGTCTTGTGATACTGTTGAAAATAGTGGGCCGTTCTTTGCCGGTGCTGTTGGTGCTTTGATGCAAGAAGATGGACCCAAAGACGCCGCCAACTCTTTCCCCATACCCACATCTTACCTAGACCCAGAGTCCGGCAACGATAACTACTTGTACATGAACTCCACCAGCGACCCGACGGCAGCCATATTCAAGAGCTATGAGGGACCCGATAAGCTCGCACCTTATGTGGTGTCCTTTTCGTCGAGGGGTCCAAACCCAGCTACATTTTCTATTCTTAAGGTACAAGACTGAGAATCGAGAGTCGTGTGAACCGGCATTGAACTTTTTTCTGGTACAATTGTGACAATAATATGCGATGTCCTGCTAATTACAGCCGGATATGGCGGCCCCAGGCGTTCATATTTTGGCTGATTGGTCTTTGGACAGTCCAGTTTCGGGGCTTCACCGCTTCAGGGAGATGACAGATTTGTACCTTACAACATTATATCAGGGACATCGATGGCATGCCCACACGCGACTGCAATCGCGGCTTACATCAAGTCATTCCACACCACATGGTCTCCTGCTGCTATCAAGTCTGCTCTTATGACCACTGGTAATGTGCATTATCTGGTTGATAAAAAATCCATTTCTTATGGCTAGATTGACAGTTTCGAAGTAGAACAAAGGAAAATGTGATCATGAAAAGTTATTTGCAACTTTAGACGAATGCCGCACCATTTGAAAAGCATACATCCAATGCTGCTATGTGATATCCAATGTATCGATTATTCCATGAATGATCTGATGTGAATACACCGACTAATCTGGTTTGGTGACACTACTATCAATTTATCATCAGTAAAAATTATGATCGCTAAGAGACATTTATTAGAATGCAGGTCTAGTTGGTAGGTTTTCAATGAGGTTGTGCAAGGAACACAGTGACCCCCAGGAACCTTTCAATTTTCATGTTTCACAATATATGCACATCGGTCGGGTCTGATTCACCTTCATTTCTAAATAATTTCTAGCTCTTCCCATGAGTACGGGGCAGGCCACATTGATCCCGTCCGATCGCTAAATCCTGGCTTGTTGTATGATGGCGATGAAACTGACTATGTCAACTTCTTATGCAGACAGAATTACACCACGAAAACGTTGCAGCTGGTCACGGGTGAAAATAGCACTTGCTCGGGTACACGTATTGTGACTAAATGGGGTAACCCGTTTGAGGTTATCTGCAACCCATCTGTTGTCTGAAGAGCATGATGCTGATACTAAACTCTCGAAGCTCAAGAATCTGAGTAATCTTTCCTCAAGCAAAAATCTCGAGTGAATCGGTTGAAACTAGGTGATCGAAACACAGGTTATTGTCATAAAGTAGTCTAAGTTAGAGACTCGAGAATGCCATCGGAGTAAACTATACTGAGGATGGAAGAAAATTGCAGAGTCAAAAGAGCTAGCTGAAGTGGCTGTGAACTTTTTCAAGTCATTACTTGGTGCTCCTGACAATCTGAATGTTGATCTGTCTGATGTTACAGAATTTATTCGATTGCAGGCTCTTTGATGCTCGAAGGGATCTTCTCACTTAAACTGTCACTCCACAGGAGATTAAGCTGGTTTTGGGGTCCATGAATGGGGACGGGTCTTCCTCGACCAAATGATTTTATACCGCCGTACTTGACAATATCGTTTGTTGTTTAATGTTCTTGCCTTACTGTTAGGTCCACGTTATACCAAGAAAGGTCACATGCCACGAAAACCAGAAAACGTGCTACAAACTTGGATGTAGGCAACATATGCTTCCTCTCATTCTTGGTCCAAATTCGTCCACAGAGACCAATTGCTTTTATTGCCGCTCTCCCGTCCTTTGCAATGCTCATTCTCACTAGTATTACCACATAAATTTTGTTCTACAAGATGCTAAATTGAGGTGGAGTTCGTCGAATCAACATAGGTGCTTTCCCCTAGAGATAATTCTGCAGTGGCCTTGATTGTTTGCGTTGAGCTTGCTTCAAGGACGCGCTCGAGAAAACAATATTTTCTGTTTAACAAAGATGGTAAGACATATGCAATTCAAAGTGCAAAGCACAAACTATAACAAGGGGTGTTCAAGGAATGAAGAAGTTTGAATCTTTAAGCCTGAGAGTTATGACAAAACGCATAGATTCGCTGAATTGAATGTTCGGTAAAATAACCAGTTGAAGGATTAATTTAGCATGGACAGAAAACTCAGAAAGGATGAAGTAGGAAAGGAAATTATGAGACTCTTGTAAATTCCAGAGATCTATCAAAGGGAAAGCTAACAATTTCAATTCAGCAAATAAACTGATGGAAAACTAAAGATACAGATAATCTTCAAGATTCAAATTTTCACTAGCATGAGAGTGCTAATAATCAGGAAACAAAAGCAATGGAAAGGAGAATTGAAAGACGATTCCTAGAAGAAGTTTAACCTCTAAAAGCAGAGTCCTACAATGATGATAGGAAACCAGTTAAGCTGTCAAGAGACCTATATGAGGAACCCCCTTCCTTAAAACACTGATCCACCTTGTCCTTCAGTCTCACAGCTCTGTCCCTAATAGCTTCACCTTCTGGATCTGCCATCAATCTTCGAATCGCACGCTCTATCTCGCCTCTCTCCAGCTTATCCTCCAAATGCAACCCGACCCTCCAAAAGTCACTCACATATCTCGCATTCACCTTTTGATCCCCAAAGGAGGGCATACAAATCATTGGAACACCTTCACAAATGCTCTCCAATGTTGAGTTCCAACCACAATGAGTCCAAAATCCGCCGATGGCCTGATGAGCCAGCACTTCTTGCTGCGGTGCCCACTTCACAATATGACCCTTTCCATATAACATCTCCAGGAACACGCTTGGCAAATGTTCGAGCCAGTCCGATCCACATATTGATCCGGGCCTGACAACCCACAAAAACGGCTGCTCACTATTTGCTAGCCCCCATGCTATTTCCTGGAACTTGGCCTCATCAATGGATGCAATGCTTCCCAGGCTCACGTAGATGACTGATTCGGGCTTTTGCTTGTTCAGCCAGGAGATCGAGCTCATGTCTTGCACCAGCAAGCTGCTCGAAGAGGCTGGAAAGTACTTGTGAAATGGACCGATGACGAAGAAAGGAATGGGAATGGCTTCCTGAGCTCCGGCAAGTTTTGTCCCCTCGAGTTCTTCAGAGGAATTGGAGATGAGTCCAGCGGAGGCCCTGGTCTCTCTGCCCGTGTTTGCTAATATCTGTTGGAGATCCTCGGGGTTCTTTTCGTGGACAACCGGAAGGTCTTTCATTTTGAGAGGCAGAACTTCGGGAACAGCCTTGTCTACTTCGGAATCTAACAGAGAAACGAGAAGGAAGCAGTCAATACTCTCTTGAGGTGAAAAACATAAAAACCCTATTAAAAATGAACCATTTTGGTTGAAAACTCAACTCTTGTGGATACCTCAGTGTTGGCTGTCGAGTGATAAACGATTTTGGTCATCAGGCAGCTGAGTTCAACATAAACTTCATCTTTATGTCTAATCTAAAGTGTAAAGTACGAATTTGCTGCTTAGTGCTGGACAAAGAAAGTAGCCCACTATACAGTAAATGAAAGTTTCAAAGGCATACTGTTCCATTGAGTATCCACGAAAGATGTTTGCAAAGCAGTAAAATTTGAGTGGAGAAAGATGGAAGTAAAACAAGCACATAAAATCTACAGGAAAGCATACAAGGGTGGTCATTTGATGTACAAACACCACTTGCCTCTTGAATCCAGATTGTTCAGACATGCAAAGATTTCTAATAATTTAGCTAGAAGGCACACCTTTTATTGGGAGGCAACCCTTTTCTCTCAGAGCGGACAAGGCAGAGAAAGCAGAAATTGAAGAGATACTCGTACACCTCAGGACAATCCTTGGGATTTTAAGCTCATCCGCGACAGCTTGAGAAAAATACCAGACAGCATCCGTTATCAAGCAAGCAACTCGATCCTCCGAGTCATTACTCGAGACCTTTTGCAAGCAATCCCGAAATGGGACAATGCAGCTAACGTTGAGGCGCATTATGAAAGCCAGGAGATCGGATTCGGAGGCGTGCTCGGTTTCCAGTAGACCATCAGGGAATGAGTTGAACGTGAAGTGAGGGAAGTTGTGAGGATTGGGGGAGTTGCGTTGGGTGTGCACAATGGAAATGTTGAATCCTAGGGAATGAAGAATGCGTGCAAGCTGAAGCATTGAGTTGATGTGGCCTTGAAGGGGGAATGGAAACAGCACAATTGTGATGACCATTCTCTATCTTGAGCTGAGAAAGAGACTGATCACACTTCATAGACAGATCAATTCTTATGCTGATGCTTCTTTCTTGTGGCTCCCTGTTCTTCTTGCATTTACAGTATTGGATTGGTGGGGCTAAAGATTTGATAGTCTGTAACACGTGAAACTGATTTAGTATCGGAGCATGGGAGAGACCTCAGCGGGTTCGACAGATCATCATCTATTCAATAGGCTCCAATGTATATATCGATAATAGTAAGAAGAAAGGGATAAATGTACTGAAAGTCCTAAATATTGTCACGAAAGTGCAATTGAGGCGCAAACCATTCAAAAATTCAATCAAATCCTAAAATTGTCAAATTGATCAAATCAAGTCCTCCCGTTGATTGCACTTGTTGAAAGATTTAGAACTCGATTGCATTTTATGAGACTTTTAAGACTCGCTTGCACTTTTTTTTCAAAAGTAGCTCAATTTATGTTCATATATGCTAAGATGACACGTTCATAACAATCGAATTATAATCTATTATTTATATGTTCGTTTTGATCAGCCACCACACACTAGACTAAACTCACTTTTCTCATCTCCAACTCCTCCGATTGCAATGGTTCGACCACAACATCACCCATAAACTAAGGTCTATACATTATCTTCTCAAGTCAAGCAAGTATGCATAGATCAGGTGTACCAGAACAAGCTAATTACATTTCTAGGATTTGAGGAAAAACACGAATTGCCATACGAATCATATACTATACTCTATACATTATCTTCTCAATTCAAGCAAGTATGCATAGATCAGGTGTACCAGAAGAAGCTAATTACATTTCTAGGATTTGAGGAAAAACACAAATTGCCATACGAATCATATGCTGTAATTGATACCGTATAGTGTCCCTCACATCATCCATAAATGTTCTCTCAACCATATAAGTAGTAGCAGCAGCAGCAATCTTGTAATTATGCACTGGTCCAGGGTCAAATCAAAACCCGAGCCAAATCAAATCGGCGCAACCCAACCAGTTCTAGTCCAGTTCTTGGTTCCAAAAATTTGGAATCGGTTTCTATCAATCCGATACCAGGCTCAAGGTGCTGAACAAGACCGAATCAGGTACTGATGTTGTTCAATAAAGATGAATAACCTATATCAAGGGGGTTCCTTTGTCGGATAAAAGAAAAGCTGCAGTGTGCTTCATCTTCTTCGTCAATGAGTTATACCTGGCCCGACCCGGCCGCTTCTCCGTGGCTCCACCGCTCGCCTCTTATTCTTGCTAGTTAGCTTCTTGCTCCTCAATGGCAACGATTGAATTATTATTGGTGGTGGAAGTTGGAGTTCAAAGACCGGAGGTGCACCGGCAAGTCCCTCTTTGAGGCTCACAGCCATCATCAATCAATCAATTTGCGAGTCTCGCTCATTCTCTCTCAAGTAGTAGGTTTGTCTTTCAAGGAGTTAAAAAAAAAAAACAAGAAAAAGAAATCAGCCGGTTCCCGCCATGAATTTGGAATTGAACTGGACCGGTAAATTCGATTCCATGTTTACCGGGTCAGTTTCAAGTTTCAGAATTTGGAAACCAGCACTATGAAGGTAGATTTCAGGCTCCAAATCTATCAATCTTAGAACCGATGATCCCAACCTAGAATGTTGCGGTATGAGGTAGACCAATCGTGGGAAAGAGAAAGGTGATCCCAAGTGCCAAGAGAGATCTATAAACGTGACAAAATGTAAGTAGAAGACCATCACGACCCAATGCATGGCCAGGTTGGAATGTGGATTACACCCAAGGCCATAAGCACAGCGACCCTCATGATCTCGAAAGTACGGATGCGATATTTATCTTCTGTGATTGTTGTATCTGCCGGGCTACTTCTAGTCTACACATCATTTTTTACACGCGATACAACACGACACGTCATTCCGATAAAATAGAGAATATCAACTTGTTGGGACACATATATTATATATCCATTTTTTTATATACATGATAAGTTAGCATGTATATAGTGAGTTTCTTCTTCTTCTTTTGTTAGAGATTCATGATTAGATTTTTTTTTTTTTTTTTTTTGCTGGCTGGGTATATTAATTTTGGATGGGCTGAGTATATAACTTAAGTATATATATTTTTTATAAATTTATATTTTGACGCCTAATTTATTGAAAATGCTTAAAATTGACTCCATGTAGCTCGCATATCATTGGCGTGTGTGAAGCGCTAACCACATGTCAATTATATGTCAAAGAATACTGTAGAGTGCCGAGCATGACACGATACGAAGTCCTCAAAGAGTGTCGATGCTTCCTAATTTCTAGTGACTTTTTAGTCAACCAAAAGACACGCATCATCATGTAAACTAAAATTGTCAAATAAATAATTGAGAAAATCATACGAGGTATTGTGTGAATTCACTCGAGATGGAACAAAAAAGGGCTTAAGTACATTACAAGTGTCATAAGTTGTGTACGGCGCTCACTTTAATGTCAAAACTTCCAAATCGACCACTTTAGTGCTAAATTTTTGTAACTTCGATCACTTAAGTGCCAACTTCTTTTACAAAACGATCACTTTAGTACCAGAGCTAACGTGGCTTGCCGAAAATTCGACACGTGGTATTTTTTATTAATATTTGAAATGACGTGGCTCGGTGAATTTGACACTAAAGTGATCGTTTTTTAAAAATATTGGCACTTAAATGATCGTTTTTTAAAAAAGTTGTCACTTAAGTGATCGTTTTGAAAGTTTTGGTACTAAAGTGATTGAAGTTACAAAAACTTAGCACTAAAGTGATCGATTTGAAAGTTTTGGCACTAAAGTGAGCGCCGTACTTAAGGCTTAAGTACACCCCAAGTGCCATAAGTTGTGTACGACGCTCACTTTAGTGTCAAAACTTTCAAATCGATCACTTTAGTGCTAAGTTTTTGTGACTTCGATCACTTCAGTACCAAAACTTTCAAAACGATCATTTAAGTGACAACTTTTTTTAAAAACGATCATTTAAGTGCCAATGTTTTTAAAAAACAATCACTTTAGTGTCAAATTCACCGAGCCACGTCATCTCAAATATTAATAAAAAATACCACGTGTCGAATTTTCGGCAAACCATGTTAGCTTTGGCACTAAAGTGATCGTTTTTAAAAGAAGTTGGCACTTAAGTGATCGAAGTTACAAAAACTTAGCATTAAAGTGATCGATTTGAAAGTTTTGGCACTAAAGTGAGCGCCGTACACAACTTATGGCACTTGAGGTGTACTTAAGCCAACAAAAAAGTATAAATAGCTTTCTTTAAGGTTTACTTATCTGTGTGCCTACCGTGGCCCAACGGACGAACCTGTTTTGAGGATATATATTATCCATCTGTTGTCTGAAAATTTTGATGCAAGGCTAAACCCTGAAAGCCCAAGAAGCTGAGGAATCTTTTCTTAAGCAAGAATCCCGAGTGGATTGGTTGAAATTAGCCAATTACGTGACCAAAGTAGTCAATGCTAGAAACTCTAAGACCATGTTAAGAGTTATCCATGCTCTGGATGGAAGAAAAGAGGAGGGTCAATAAAAATATGGAAAAAAATCCAAAATATATTGTACTTGTACCAATTTAATCCTAAATTTTTCTATTGTGCCATTTTTTTTTTTTTTTGCCAATTATGTCGATTGAGTCCACAAGGCCAATTTTGGCTGGAAATTGTTGATATGAACAATGGTCATCCTATGTGATATGATCGTTCCTGACGTGGATAATTTTTAATAATAACTTATTATTTTTTTGAATTTTTATTAAATTTTTCCTTATTTTGTCTTTCCTTCTCTTTTCCTTCTTTACTATTTTTCACTATAGCCAGCGAGGGTCACGGGCGAGGCAGCCTTGCCGGATCCGAGCAAGGCCATAGCAAGACCGGTCTCGACCGGATATAGGCAAGGCGACCTCACCCGAGGCCCTCGCTAGCCATTAGGGAACAAAAAAGGTAGAGAAAAAGTCACAAGAAACCTTAAAATATGCTCACCGTAACACATTTGCCCTAACCTTTATGTGTGACATCAAAAACCTCAAATTATGCTTACTGTGACACATTTACCCTAAACTTTTTCTTTAGACATAAAAAAATCCCAAACTTGTATATATGGCACATTTACCTTTCGTTAAGGTGCCTTAGATGATTTTTTAGCCAAAACGTCCTTTTTATTTGACTTAAGCAATATGGGTGCAATATCAACACTGTTTGCTTTTTGGCGACTAAATAGGCAGATTTTAAACAATTCTCATTGATAGAATTTTGACGGAGAGTAAATGTGTCACAAGGATACATGTTTGGGATTTTTTATGTCAAAGAAAAAAGTTTAAAGTAAATGTGTCATAATGGACATAGTTTAGGATTTTTGGTGGCTTTTTCCTAAAAAAAAAAAAAGGATAAGAGAAAATAACTGACCCAAATAAAAGAAAAACTAATAAAAATTCAAAAAAATTAAGAAATTAAAAAAATTGCCCATATTAACACCGATGTGCCACGTTAGACTGTCCGTATTCACGTCGGTGATTTCTAGCCAAAAATCAGCCGAATAAACTCAATTGATGAAACATGAAAATCTCTAGTACTCAATTAGCACGATTAAAAAGTTTACGACTTTTTTGGCAAAAGTGCAATAGATTTAAGACTTTTTTTTATCATTATAAAATTGGATATTTATTTGTCTAAATTACGGGATCTATAAGATTTCAGGCTCTTTGATGCTCAAAGGGATCTTCTAATGGAAGGATAGTCCATATGTTAAAAAGATATAACTTATGTGATAAATACAAAGGCCTAATTTCGCAAAAAAAATCTCCAACTTTAGGTTCACTCCCAAATTTGCCCAGAATATTTTTTTGTCTCAGAAAAAACTCCAAATTTTAGGCCTTGTCCCAAACTACCCCAAAATTCTTTTGTCTCAAAAAAAATTCCCAACTTTAGATCCAGTCCCAAATATGCCCCAAGTTTTGTTTTGTCTAAAAAAAATTACCAACTTTCAATATATTCTCAAATCTACACTTGTACTCCATTCCCAATTTGACGTGACGTTTTCACGTCGATAACAAATCAAGTGCAATAAAAATTATTGAAATTCTCCAAAAGAAAACCGTTTTAAGATATGAAATTTAGGGATGATAAATGATGGTTTTTGTATAGAGGGCTAATGGGGGCAGATGTGAGATTAGAATAAAAATTTATGATTTCTCTCTTAGAAAAAAAGTTTGGGGTACTTGGGACTAGATCTAAGTTTGGGGTTTTTCTCGGACAAAAAAAATTAGGGGCTGGTTTGGCACTAGACCTAAAGTTCGGGCTTTTTTTTTAGACAAAAAAATTTAGGATAGATTTGAGATTGGTCTTAAAAGTTGAGATTTTTTAGGAAATTAAGCCGAAATACGTGATTCGTATAACTTACATGGTTTTACATCTTGATTGCTTGCTTCCTACAATTCGGACATATGGGGTATTCCATATCAAAAGAATTCACTCATTTGATAATGGAAATAAAACTGTTGCGGAAAACGCCAAGAGATGCGCAAATTCAAGAGTAAAATAGCTAGGGATAAAAGTAAAATAAGAATGCACAAGACACGATATACGTGGAAAACCCAAAACGGGAAAAATCACAGGGAGAGAGGGGGGTTTCACTATATTCAATAACGAGTACAAGCGTACAATCAAAAATCTAAAGAACTGACAAGAATAAAGTGAAAAACAAAGGGTTTTGGGGCAAAAATAAAAGATTCTGAGGCAAAAGCAAAAGCAAGAGTTGCAATATAATATGCAACATATCCTTTTGTAGCCCCCTCTAAAAAACCCTAAAACAAAATGGATGGTCCAAAATAACCTTATCACTAATTTGAAAGTCAAAATATAACAAATCTCCACATTGACTTCAAATTTCCGGAAGAGCGTTTCACCAAACACCACAAAACCTCTCTCCCTCACCATCAAGAGTGACCCCACAAGGCCACCCGCCAAACGGCAGAATCGACAACACACATCCCTAAGCCTATGAGAGCATATTCGATGTAGGAAACAAGAAATGAACCGCTATCAATACCGCCTAAGCAACTCAAATGGTGAGAATACCAACCAAGTTCAAACAATGCTTGAACTTGGTCAAAGGAATTGGTTTGGTCAACATATCCGCTGGATTATCGGATGTAGGTACTTTCTTCATTGTAACTATACCCTTAGCAACCTCATCACACACAAAGTGATAACGAATATCGATGCGTTTCACTCTCTCGTGATACATCAAGTTCTTGGTCAACGAAATCGCACTTTGGTCATCGCAAAAGATGACGGAGACTCCCTCCCGCTTTACCCCAAGTTCTGTAACCAAATACTTCAACCAAAGAGCTTCCTTTATTACATCCGTTGCTACTATGTACTCTGCTTTGGTGGTAGATAAAGCAACCGTGTCCTGCAAAGTTGCTCTCCAACTAACCGCGGAACCACCAAGTATAAAAACATAACCTGTCAAAGATCTCCTTTTATCGAGATCACCTACATAGTTAGAATCAACGAAGCCAACGACCGAATGCCCTATATCACAACTTCTATCAAAAACCAAACCAACATCCGAGGTACCCCGAATATACCGAAGAATCCACTTCTCTGCTTGCTAGTGAGATTTACCTAGATTTGCCATATACCTGCTCGCAACACTAACTACCTAGGAAATGTCTAAACGAGTACATATCATAGCATACATAAAACTACCCACAACACTAGAATATGGAACTCGAGATATCTCATCTTCCTCTTCTTTGATTTTCGGTGACAAAAAAGCAGAAAGTCTAAAATAGGATGCCAAGGAGTACTTACAAGTTTAGCATTCTTCATATGGAAACATTCACGCGCTTTCTCAATATACCCCTCTTGCGAAAGGTATAACTTCCCAACCTGTCTATCTCTACAAATCTCCATACTTAGAATTTTCTTGGCAGCTCCAAGATCCTTCATCTCAAATTCCCTACTAAGTTGCCACTTTAACAAATGTCTCTCCGATATGTCCTTCGCTACAATAAGCATGTCATCTACATACAATAGCAAATAAATAATAGAACCATCATGCAATCTCTTATAGTACACACAACTGTCATGCGCACTTCGCATGTAGCCATGACTTAACATAAAATTATCAAGTCTCTTGTACCATTGCCATTGAGATTGCTTGAGATCATACAATGAGCGTTTCAACCTGCAAACATGATCTTTTTTACCCTTAACAACGAATCCCTCGGGTTGAGACATATAGATTGTCTCCTC
This sequence comes from Rhodamnia argentea, assembly GCF_020921035.1. NCBI lineage: Eukaryota > Viridiplantae > Streptophyta > Magnoliopsida > Myrtales > Myrtaceae > Rhodamnia > Rhodamnia argentea. The sequence continues at coordinate 27,783,694 of NC_063157.1, read as the reverse complement.
AAGCTCGCCATGCAGAAAAGCAGCCTTGACATTAAGTTGCTCAAGTTCTAGATCATAAAGGGCCATTAACGCGAGCAACACACGAATGGAACTATGTTTCATAGCTGGAGAGAACACTTCATTAATGCCGATCCCTTCCTTCTGACTAAAGCCCTTTGCTACCAAATGTGCCTTGAATCTTTCATCTTCAACCCCCGGAATTCTCTCCTTTCTCTTGACGATCCACTTGCATCCAACAGCTCTTTTACCCTTAGGCAATTTCACAAGATCTCAAGTTTGGTTCTTATGAAGAGACTCCATCTCTTCATTCATTAGAACAAACCACTTCTCAGATTTAAAGCAAATAACAGCTTCACGGAATGTAGAAGGTTCTTCAATATCAAGCTCTTCAACAACCGCAAGAGCATATGCTACCAAGTCGCCTCTCTGCAGCCAAAGTCCGAGGTTGTTCAACTTCTTATACCTCTTCTTTTATCAAATCTAAGTCTTGTTGCTCACCGTCACTTTCTAACCGAATAGGAACATCTTCACAGGTTCTCCGTGGATGCTCTACGCTAAACTCTACCTCTTTCGCTATATTCTCTTCCTAAATATCCGTAGACTCAACGACTTTTCTTTGTCAAGCATAGAATTTTCATTAAAAATAACATCCCTACTGATTATAAACTTTGGTGACCGTAGGTCAGAGCATTACAATCTATATCTCTTAACACCATCCGCATAACCAATGAAAATACCTTTCTTGGTTCTAGGTTCTAGGTTCAAGCTTACCATCTTTTACATAATAATAAGCAAGACATCCAAATACTTTCAAAACAGAATAATTAGAAGGTTTACCAGACCATACCTTATTTGGAGTCTTACATTCAATTGCGGTGGAAGGAGAACGATTTACCAAATAACATGTCGTGTTCACGACTTCAGCCCGAAAACCTTTATCAAGTCCAGCATTAGAAAACATACATCTAACTATCTCTAAAAGTGTTCAATTCATGCACTCCTTCCCTCCCCATTTTGTTGAGGTGTATACCTGACTGTTCGATGTTAAACAATCTCTAAATCTTCATGGTACTTGTTAAAATCACCTCCACAAAACTCAAAACCATTATCTGTTTTGAGATGCTCTATCTTCTTGCCAGTTTGATTTTCAATCAACATCTTCCACTTTGTGAACGTATCAAAAACGTCACTTTTATGCTTTAATAAATAAACCCAGACTTTCCTAGCAAAGTCATCAATAAATGTCAGAAGATAAACTGCACCACATTTAGATGTAACTAGTGTAGGTCCCCACAAATCAGAGTGAATGTAGTCAACTATGCCCTTCGTCAAGTGTACCCCAAGATTGAAACTAACTCTGCGTTGTTTCCTGTAAATATAATGCTCACAAAAGTCAATTGAGACTGTATGCTCCCCACGGAGTAAATTACGCTTACTCAAGATTGTCATTCTTCTTTCGCTCATTCGGCCCAACCGCATAGGCCACAACCTTGATTTATCAGAATCTGAAAAGGATGATATGTTTAAAAAACCAACAACGATACTTTCTGCGAGAAAGTAAAGACCATTCTTCTTGTTACCTTTCATCACAATCAAGGAGCCCTTTGAAATTTTCAAAACTCCACCTCTACGGGTATACATGCATCCAATGGAATCCAAACCGCTCGAAGAAATAAGGTTCTTCTTCAAACCCGATGTGCCTAACATCTGTCAAAGTTCTTACTACCCTGTCATAACATTTGATTCGCACCATATCAATACCCACAATCCCGCAAACTACATTGTTACCCATCAAAACCGAACCACCAGTTACTTTCTCATATGTGTGGAATCAATCTCTATTGAGGCACATATGGCATGAACAAGCCGAATCCAAAATCCATTCATCGTCTACACGACAATCCGAAGACAAAACAGTAAGAGCATTATCTGCATTAGTAGACTCATTATCCTTCACCGGACTATCCAAATTAGAACTCTCCATCGACTTTTTCTCCTTAGCCTTGAGCAAAGGACAATCGTTTTTATAGTGTCCGAACTTATGACAATAGTAACACTCAACTTTTTTTCTTATCCCGACTCGACTTAGACTTCGAACTCCCTTTACTATTACCGCGTCTATCCCGATGATTCGACCTTCCCCTAACAACTAAGCTATCGGCTTTATATGCACTACTACTCGCATTTAACTTCGTACGCATCTCTGCAGAATTCAGCGATGATAAGGCCTTCACATGCTCAAGAGTTATGGATTCTCTTCCATACAACATAGAATTCACAAAATTCTCATACGAGCTCGGTAGTAAGCATAATACAATTAGCGCTTGATCTTCTTCATCGTCTAACTTCAAGTCTAGATTTTTCATATCTATAACGATTTTATCAAATTCATCTAGATGTTCTTGGATAGGAGTACGTTCTTGCATCTTTAACTTATAAAGACGCCGCTTCAAGAATAATCTCGTCGTAAGAGATTTCTTCATATAGAGACTCTCTAGCTTTTGCCATAATCCCGAAGCCGTTTCTTCATCAGCAACTTCACGAAGCACCTTGTCGGACAACGACAATTGGATAGTGCTATGCGCCTTCTCTTCCATCTCCTCGATCTCTGCTGTAGTCATGTCGTCGGGATAATTCCCATCCAAGGTTATAACCGAACCTTCCCAACGCATCAAAGCCTTCATCTTGATCCTCCACAGCCCGAAATTGTTTTGGCCATCGAAAGGTGCCACTTCGAACTTAATAGATGTCATCTCGGACAAAAGACCGAAATTACTTCACTCTAATACCAATTTGTTGCGGAAAACGCCAAGAGATGCACGAAATAGCAAGGGATGAAAGTAAAATAAGAACGCACGAGACACGATATACGTGGAAAACCCAAAACGGGAAAAACCACGGGGAGAGAGAGGGGTTTCACTATATTCAATAATGAGTACAAGCGTACAATTAAAGATCTAAAGATTTGACAATAAGAAAGTGAAAAACAAAAGGTTTCGGAGCAGTAGCAAAAACAAGCGTTGCAATATAATATGCAACATATCCTTTTTATAGCCCCCTCTAAAAAACCTGAAAATAAAGCGAATGGTTCAAAATAACCTTATCACTAATTTGAAAGTCAAAATATAACAAAAACTATAAACATTTACAAATGCCCTTTTGAACGAAAAATAGCATAGTCAATTTGCGGTCCACAAACATAGTAACGACCTACTTCAATATAGACAAAAGCTCTTTTAAGATTAACAAAGGATAATACCAAACTATTAATGTGCGTCCAACACATGGGAAGCGAACGTGCCCATGCCACACCACAGATAGGTCTTGCGCATGCGACACACTACGACGTGTTCAAATAATCCATTCTCGTATAGGAAAATTCATTGATATATAGCAAAGAGAGACTTCATTTGTGTCATTTTCTTCAATTTAAATTAAAGGCTAAAAGTTTTAAATGTCCGGTGATTTGTTGATGTTGTTGAGGGTAGAATCGGCAGTCGAAACGTTTTAGATAAGACGTAGTTAGGTTAAACCTGTTAATTTGAGATGTTCAAAAGCTTGCTGATTTTTTTTTTTTTTATATAGTTGGTGTGGCATGGAATTGGATTGGTGTGTCATATATAGAGAGCAATGTGCAAGTTTTCAGTGGCCATAGGATAGGACAAAGATTCATGGAGAACAGGTGAAAGTTACAACCATTAAAATGAAGTTAATCAAATAAGAAGAGCGTTCAACTAAAAACCACAAAAAATAGAATGGACGGGCGCGACTGGAACATTGAATGTCACCTATAGAGCCGGCTCTTGACTTCTTGCGTGGACTCATTAGCATGAGTTTGGAGAGGAAGCTCTGTTTATCAACGGAAAATGAATGACTTACAAAATATTTTTCTAAAATGATCGTCCATAAATAATTTTATGGTTCATGAAAATATTTGAAAATAAGTAGTAGTCGATGATGAAAAAAAAAATTATCAATTAATTATTTCAAATAATATAAATAATCCTTTTAAATAAATAAATAATCCTTTTAAAAAATATATTTTTTAATTTCCGTGAAACAAACGAGCCACGACATCAGTTCAAGTAAAACCAGACATCGCATGGGTATCATAAACGCGCCCCGACATCGACTTTGTCCCTATGCGATAGTACTGTCAACTATAAGCGAGGAGACTTGGGGGGGACCTATGGGACTGGGAGTGCCCTATTTTCTGCGTCATCTGCCCTAACACAGAACTGCAACTTTCTTCACTTGCCCTTCAATGGCAACTACAAAGTTTCTCCTCCTCCAAATTTTTGTCCTCGCCCTTGTTGGTAATCTACTGATCAGATGGATGGTCCCCCGAGATGATGATCCAAAGGCAAGTCCGCATCCCCTCTCGCTCTCTCTCGATCTCGCAAATTTTTTTCTTGTTCAATTTGTTGCCGTATTTAGGACGTAAAGTATATATTCTTTTTGTGCAAGTGAAAAAATTCTTGGCTAAAGACCGCTTCGATAGATCGAACAAATCATTATTGAACCTCCATAAATCATATGAAATCCACAATTCTATTTGATAGATGAAATAGAGATCAATAGGGATTATTCTTTGTGATTGGTTACTACTCGCCGACTTTGATATATAGAATGTTAACATTGTGTTCCACGAGGTATGAATCAGATAATTATCAGAAAAGTCCTAAATATATTGTACGGATGTTAATTCAATGAAAACTTTTTAACTTTGCCAATTTAGTTCTAAACCTTTGAATAATTTGCCAATATAGTCATTTCGATCAATTTTGTATGGAAATCTCCGATATGAACACCAGCCGTCCACATGGCACAATCAACGCTGATGTGAACAATATTTACATTTTTCTGAATTTTTCTTTTTTAATTTTTCTATTTTATTTTCTTGCCTTTTTTTCAGTTTTTCTTTTCTTATTTCCATCCCCTGGTTCAAGGCCTTAGCGGTGGCCAACGGAGGTTAGTAGTCACAGGCAAGGGCCAAGAGGCACTCTTCGGCCCACATTGAAAAAAAAAGGAAAGAAAAGTAAGAGGAAAAGAAAAAAAATTATGAAAATTATAAAAATACTCACATATATTAAGAAAATGCAAAAATTGTCCAAGTCAACGCTGGCCATGCCATGTAGGACAGCCAGCTAAGCAATTTCCAATCAAAATTATCCGAAATGACTATATTGGCAAATGGCCAATAGATTTAGGACTAAATCGGTCATATTGAAAAGTTTACAATTAAATTGACCGCCATTTAACAGATTTATGAACTTTTTTGATAATTTTCCTGATATGAATCTATCAATGTTACACCTGAGCAACTGTATTCATCTGGCTAAGAGCAACTTCTTAAGTCATTTACACATTTATCTTACATATTTCAAACGTCTACCTAATATGCTACCAGGCCTTCATTGTGTACAAGGGCGCCCTCAAAAATGATGTCTTCGCATCGTCGCCTCACCACATCAACATTATCCAGAAAATCACTGGCAGGTCAGGCAATCAACAAATTTTCCGGCCTAGATCATTCGCAAATGCTAATAATTTGTACCAATCTATAATCAAGGAACTCCATAGGCATGTAGAAGAGAAATGTTATCCCGCCATTTTTTTCACATTTGAATTGTTAATGAACCGATTCATATTTTAGGTGTATTAATACAGCTTATCAATGACCAAAATTTTTTTGGAAGACCCCGTTTTTGCTACCTTTCCTTATATAGCTCAGTACCATTCGAAAAAAAAAAATCCTATCCACATTTATCCCGTCCTCCACGTGAAATTTTTTAATCCAGATTATATCCATGTTTTATCCGGCCTTATCATATCTTGGACAACAATCAAATGTCGGATAGAACAAAATTTACCTTATCCAGACTTTCATCATGGTGGCCAACCCTGGCCTTAGTATTCGTTTGACTTAATCTAGATTAGAGCGAACTATTTCATAAGAAGTTTGGGAATATGTACAGCCATGATCCCTCAAAGCTGTTGCTGTATAGCTATGAAAGGAGCTTCGATGGATTTGCTACGATGCTAACCGAAGAGGAGGCGAAGAAGATCGCTGGTAATTCACATCATAATTTACTCTATATATATTATTGGGCAAAATTTATCAAAAACCTTAAACTATGTCTATTGTAACATATTTACCTCCTAAATTTTTTCCGTTGGTACCAAAAATCTCAAACTTGTACCTATGGGACACATTTACCCTCCGTCAATGTTCTGTCAATCAGAACTATTAAAAATCTGCCTATAGGGATGACGGAATGCAAACAATGTTGACATGACGCTCACACGGCTTTAGTGAAATAAAAACGGTGTTCTTTTGTCAGAAAAATTATCTAACGGAACCTTGACGGAGTAAAGGTGTCACGTAGGTACAAGTTTGGATTTTTTTATGTCATGAGAAAAAAATTAGGGTAAATGTGTTGCATTGTTTGAGATTTTTATGTCAGAACAAGAATTCAGGGTAAATACGTCCTTTGGACATATTTTGAGTTTTCTTGTCATATTTTTCCTATAATTATTGCTTGTAACAAACAAAAAATAAATTCTGGGACAACCTAGGATTGGAGGGCGTGGGGTCCGTGTTCCCCAGTCAGAAGCAGCAGCCCCACACGACAGGATCATGGGACTTCAGGGGCTTCTCACGACAGGTGAATAGATCGGAAACCGAAGGCGATATCCGAAGGGATTTATTGAAACCGAATCGACGATCACACGAGAGAATCAAGAAAAATTGAAATGACGCACGAGATTACCCAGGTTCACCTCAAGATTAGGGCTACGTCCCGCAAAGAAATTTCACTATATTTGTCGGTTTACAACCAATTCTTCCACTTACAATGATAAAACCGAGCAAAATATATGTGCCCCAAAAACGGGCTAAAAAACCTAAAACCTCTTAATTCCAACCATACGGGCCAGCTTAAATAAAAGTCCAAACCTGTAGAGGTTTCGGGGGCGCTGCCTCCGAATTCCCACCCGCTCATCGGCGAGCGGGCCGTCTCTTGGCCGACCGGCAGTGGAACCCCCATTGGGAGGCGCTGGCCCTGAACCCCCGCCCGCCGACCGGGCAGCGCGGGGACACCCGTGTCGGGGCGCTGCCCCCGAACCCCCGCATCCTGTGCGCAGGGATCACATATCGTTGGGTAACACTTCGGTTTCCCTAAACTCATATGGGCGTACCCGGTGTAAGAAACAAGGGTCCCCGAAGTATTCGCCAACTCCAACAATATCATCGTCGGAGTGCTCGACAGTGGCATATGGCCGGAATTGGAGAGTTTCAGTGATCAAGGGCTGTGCCCGCCCCCTAGCAAATGGACCGGCATTTGTCAAAGTTCATCCGATTTCACTAGCAACACGTAAGTCATTCTATAACATTCTTCTTAAGAAAATACATGAACATCTATATGTAGCATATGCTTTTAATATGCTACGACAATGACATTTATGTCTGCGAGCATATTGAGAGATTGTTCTCACATCGATATTGCCTTAAAAAAAGAGGTGAAAAAATTGAACAAACTTCTGTTCGACTACAAATTTTGATCGACTTGACTCGTTATATCCATGTATTGATAGTTTTGTCTTGTAACGAGATGATCGCTTTTTGCTTTGCATGCATAGTTTTGTGGTCAATTAGAACCGTTTTCTCTATGGATTTAATCTTTCTACTTCGTTTCTGTACAATCTCCAAAAATTAGAAAAGCAAGAGCACTGAATGGGAAAAATCAAGGAACGTATGATTGGTATTATCTATAACTTGTATTGGCCATTTTAAAACTATATATGTTATGAAGCTAGAGAGATGAGACCCTAGAATCAAGAAGAAATATGAGGCAGCACGACAATGTGATAATGAATACACTCATATGTCCGATTGTTTTTATGGCAAGGTTATCGGGGCGAAATACTACAAAGCAGATGGCAGTTTTCATCTGAGCGATGTCCAATCCCCGCGAGACTCCTGTGGCCATGGGTCGCACACGGCGTTGACGGCAGCCAGAGATGAAGTAAGCATGGCCAATCTCTACGGCCTGGCTCAAGGCACGGCTCGCGGCGGAGTTCCATCGGCCCACATCGCAGTGTACAAAGTGTGTTGGGCTGATGGCTGCAACACGCCGACATTCTCACCATGTTCGACGACGCGATCGCCGACAGAGTCGACATCATTTCCATCTCGATCGGGTCCAGCACTAGAGGCTATTTGAGGGATCCGATTGCGATAGGAGCATTTCATGCCATGCGGAATGGAATACTCACATCAACTTCTGCATGCAATAGCGGATCAAAGTTTAACTCCATCTACAACTAGTCGCCATGGTCTCTCTCAGTCGCCGCTAGTACCACCGACAGGAAGTTCTTCACCAAAGTGCTACTGGGTAATGGCAAGACTTACGAGATAATAAAAGCCCACTCTAAACACAGCAGGTACCTTCCGGGTTCCATCTTGCACGTAGAGAACAAGTATTCCGTAGACTAAATCATCTAATTCAAGCCAATAACTTGTGGCACTCCCAATGGTCCCCTTTGAAAATCACAAGTTCCCATGCAATTTTTTCATCGTGATTGGTTATGTTCACCTGAGGGTAGACCGTTGTGTCAGGGAAAGGAAATCCTCCTGATCATTGAGGAATCTTCGAATTCAGGAACCCATTTCCTAACAAGTAGCTACGGAAGTTGAGCCACGGCCTTAACCTCCCTAAGATATCGTCCGTAAACTAGGATTGTACAAGATAAATCCCCTAAACATGTGGTGCGGTAAATCGAATTGGCAGGGAATTTCCATAAACACCATTGATCTCGAAGGTAAGATGTATCCATTGATCTATGGTGGCCATGCTCTCAATGACTGCTGGATACAATGCGTCCATATCCAGGTAATTTCAGTGCATTTTTTGATCAAGTCCCTAATTTTTTTTTAATTACGCTAGACAAACTGAAGATTTAGCTTTTATCTGAAGAAAATGCTCTCCGGGAACATTGGACCCCGAGTTGGTGAAGGGCAAAATTGTGTTCTGTGATGCTTTTGAACGTGCTGGACCATTCTATGCTGGTGCTTTCGGTGCTTTGATGCGAGACGATGGACCCAAAGACAGTGCCCGCTCTTTCCCCATACCCGCATCTTACCTAGACCCGGAGGCCGGCAACGAAATCTACTTGTACATGAGCAGCACCAGGTCTTCTTTCTTTCTCTTTTTCGCCTTTCGTAGCTTCGGTTAATTTGGCTATGGCAATGGCATGAGCAATGAATTGTTCGAAAACTCTCTTAGCGATCCGACGGCGACCATATTCAAGAGCTATCAGGAACCCGACAAGCTTGCGCCCTACGTGGTGTCCTTTTCATCGAGGGGTCCGAACCCAGTTACACCTGATATTCTTAAGGTAATTTTACATGTTATGCTAGTGTACAAGATTGTGCATGGAGATTTTTATGAACCAACATTGAACTTTCTGCAATATACCTGTAACAGTAATATGTGATATCTTGTTTATTACAGCCGGATTTGGCGGCCCCGGGTGTTCATATTTTGGCTGCATGGTCTTTGTACAACACGGTTTCACAGGTTCCCGTTGAGGTTGATGTCTTGTATTCTGTTATCCAAGAGATTATGAGGCGGTTCCAAAAGGCCCCCTGCGATTGGACAAGACTACCCGAGCCGCCGCAGGCGTTTTATGTTCGGTTATAGAAGGATTTCTATGAGAAAATTAAATATTTTAGGCTATGTGGGCAATTTTGTAATTTGTGCCATGTAGGGTTTCGCTATATATATTTAGGGCGAAACAGGTCTCTATTATATATAGAGAGGGTGTGAGAAAGAGTGGCTGTACACTTTTCTTTGTTATTAGTAAAAAAGATCTCATCTTCCCGTGGACGTAGGTAGGCGGAACATCTCCGTTGCCGAACCACGTAAATTCTTGTGTTGTGCGAATTTCCATTACTTTCTTGCATCGTTGATAGGATCGAATTTAGATATTCGACAGTTCCGGGAGATATGAGAGTTGTATCCTACAACATTATATCCGGGACGTCGATGGCATGTCCACATGCAACTGCAATCGCGGCTTACATCAAGTCATTCCACCCCTCGTGGTCTCCGTCTGCTATTAGGTCTGCTCTTATGACCACTGGTAATGTTCATTATCCTGTTGAATGAATTTGATTTTCTTATGGCCAGATTGACAAATTTGAAGTAGAACCGAGGAAAATGTGCCAGAAAAAAGATGCATGAAAAGCTATTTATCTCTCTGGTCCAATGTGATGCCGTTTGAGAAGTAGCACCATCTAATGTATCGAGCACTCGATGAATGATCTGACACGAGCACATCGACTAATGTGGTTTGAGGACGATACTATCATTTTGTCGTCAGTAAAAATTAGGATCAATAGCAGACATTTGTTAGAATGCAGGTCTAGTAGGTAAATTTTCTAATGGTGTTGTGGAAAAAAACACCATGAACTCCAGGAAGCTTACAATTTTTCATATTCCGCAATATGGACATATACCGGGTCTGATTCGTTTTCATTTCTCGATAAATTCCAGCTCTTAAAATGAGTGCAAAGACCAACAGAGAAGCCGAGTTCGCATACGGGGCAGGCCACCTTAATCCAAAGCAAGCGCTAAATCCTGGTTTGTTGTACGATGCTGATGAAACTGATTATGTCAACTTCTTATGCGGACAGAATTACAGCACAGAAAAATTGCGACGGGTCACAGGCGACAACAGCGCTTGCTCGGGATCGAACAATGGAACAGCAGCTTGGGACCTGAACTATCCATCGTTCGCACTTTGCACTGCATCAGAGGCCTTTAGCCGCACCTTTAAGCGGATCGTGACCAATGTCGGGCTACATAAATCCACGTACGCTGCTGTTGTTGAAGCCCCAACCTGTTGAGATTATACGATCGGCACATAGTGCTGCCTATGCAAACCATACAACTCCAGTACGTAGTGCTACTGATAGCTCCAGCATTGCGTCTTCAACCAGGAAGAAGAGAATGGTTTCAACCAGAAATAAAGGAGTTTGTTGAGCTTAACAACTTCAGTTGTTACTCAACAGTTTTTCTGTTAAGTAGTTTTTCCTGTTACAACAGAAGACTTGTAGTAATAGCACTATATAAAGAAAACCAAGCGTGAGGAATGTGTTGAGCTCTCAGATGAAGAATGTATGATGTTGAGCATCTAAGCATCTACTGGTGAATGCAGCGTATCACTCTTGTTCTCTGTTTTACCTCTGTTCTCCTCTTTCTTTTTTGTGCATCATCACTCTAGATTTCTTCACAGGGTATCAGAGCCTTCTCCGAGAGCTAAACTGTGAATTCCGATCTTCTCTTCTGTGAGCACATCAATGGCAACAAGAACATCGAGATATCCTTTTCCAATCCATGTAAACATTGCTAACTTTGTCACAATCAAACTTGTTGAAGACAACTTTCTACTCTGGCAAGCACAATTTCTCAGATTCCTTCGCAGTCAAGAATTGCTCGGCTTCGTTAATGGAAAAATCCTACGACCTCCACAACAGTTGCAGGTTGAAATCGAAGGAATCGAGACTCAAGTAGTGAATCCAGATTACACCGATTGGGTACGAACGGATCAACTGGTTTCATCATGGATTAGTGGTGCAGTTTCGAGAATATACTTGGGACCGATCATTGGCCTGGAGACATCTTTCGAGGTATGGCAAACTTTCTTGAATCGTTTTACACGTAAATCAGCTGCTAAAGAGTTTGAGCTGCGAGGAAAGCTTCAAGCATGTCAGAAACGAAATCGGCAGCTATCTGATTATCTTAGGGAGTATAAACCGATCTGTGATCAATTAAATGCAATAGGAAAACCTGTGGATGAGATAACTAAAGTTTTTGGTGTCTTGGAGGGCTTAGGTTTGGAGTATGAAAACTTCAGAACGACGATGTATTGTGTGAAACCTCAACCTGATTATGATGAGGTTATATCACAACTGGAAAGGTTTGAAGCACGACCGCAAAACTACTCTTCAAATCAGTATAATCCTAACCTGGCTTATTACAGTGAAAGGAATGGAGAGATGGAACCGAAGATAGCATTTGACAGAGAATCAAGTCGCCTTAATTTTGCATTTATAGGACAGAGAGGGAGTATCCGTGGAGGACGTCACTATGGCGGAGGGCGTCACCTTGGTAATCGAGGCCGTAGCTATGGATATCAAGGAAGAAGTCAAGCTTATAGACCATTGAGCTCAAATCAAGATCAGCGGGTTCAGTATTCTAAACCGCAAAATAACTTCTATGTAACAGGTCGGGGATTTAGACCTTACACTGGTTCATCACAGAGGCATTCGAATACCAAATCCTATCCCTCTCCAAATTTCACAGCCCCCAAGATCTTGCCTCAAGAGAAAGTACCGAACGGCACTCGAGTAACTTGTCAAATTTGCAAACGACCAGGGCATGATGCTCTTCGATGCTAGTATCGATTTGACAATTCTTACCAAGATGATGTTATTCCTCAAGCTCTTGCAGCAATGCACCTTGAAGATTCAACAGGCGGTGAATGGTATCCAGATACGGGAGCCACAGCCCACATTATCGCTAATCCTGGTATACTTCATAATCTTTCAAAGTATACTGGTACCGATACGATTATGGTAGGAAATGGCTCATGTCTTCCTATTACTTATACTGGTGATGCCTTGTTATTGTCTAAACTAGATGCATTACCTCTCAATGATGTGTTGGTGGTTCCCGAAATCAAGAAAAATCTTCTGTCCATTTCAAAACTAACCAATGATTTTCCTTGCTCCTTTGTGTTTGATAAATATGGTGTCTATGTAAAGGACAATCAGACAAATTCCACAGTGATGCTGGGAAAGAAAATTGAGGGACTTTACCGAGTGGATCAGATGGCAACTCGGGCTCTGTTTACACAAAGATATAAGACTGTTAGAGAGGATATCCGGCATCAACGTCTTGCTCATAACAACTCACAAATTGTGAGGTACCTTCATCAGAAACAACAGATTTCCCGTGATAAGAACATTTCATCCGTATGCGGTAGTTGTCACCTTGTTAAAAGTACTGCCTTACCATTCTCCTTATCAGACTCTGCTACTACGGTTCCACTTGGAAGAATTCATTGTGATATCCGGGGTCCTTCCCCAGGAACCTCTCTTCGGGGCTTTCGGTTTTATGTTGTTTTTGTGGACAACTTCTCTCGCTATAGTTGGCTTTATCCAATGAAGTTGAAGTCCGATTTCTATGATATCTTTCTTATGTTTCGGAAATATGTGGAGAATCAATTTGATCACAAAATCAACGGTTTTCAATGTGATGGTGGTGGTGAATTCACTAGTATCGGGTTTCGAACTCATTTGGAGAATTGTGGTATTCAGCAATATCTTTCTTGTCCTTACACCCCTGAACGTAATGGCATTTCTGAAAGGAAACATCACCATGTTGTAGAGTTGGGCTTGACTATGGTCTATCATGCTAGAACTCCGTTGCATTTCCGGGTTGATTCCTTCTTAACCGCCAATTATGTTATTAATTTGCTTCCCACTCCAAAGTTGCAGATGGATTCTCCTCACAGTAGGTTGTTTAAACAAGCTCCGAGTTATGATCATCTGAGAGTTTTTGGCTGCGCTTGTTATCCTTGTCTCCGACCCTATGCCCAACATAAATTCGATCCGCGATCTCTCACTTGTGTTTTCCTGGGATATAGCGAGCGCCACAAAGGGTATCGCTGCTTGGTACCTACAGATGGTAGGATCTATATTAGTCGCAATGTGAAATTTGATGAGAGTTTCTTTCCCTTTACTAAGAAGCTCACTGCTGATTACCCTCATTATACATCCTTATATCAAAAATGGGTTGACGAGATAAATTTTCTTGATTATGTCAAGAAGAATCCCACACCCCATCCTTCAAACTATCATACCGGTCATCTTCAAGATGATAGAGCTCAGGTAGTTAACTCACTTCGTCTACCACACAGTACAGACTAGTCCCCAAGTTCTATCCTGCCATACCCGGATGATGTTTCAGGAACATCCGCATCACATTCGGTTCCGCCACACTTAGATGTTGTTTCAGGAGCCTCTACTTCCAATTTTGATGCTATTAACAAATAACCTCATTCTTTATCCCACCACCAAAGTGGCATCTCTGTTCATCCTATGCATACTCGACTTAAGTCCGGCATAGTAAAACCAAATCCCAGGTATGCCTGCTTGGCTGAATATCAAGTACCCGTTGAACCAAAGTCCGTTAAATCAGCCTTGGCTCATGATGGGTGGTTTCAAGCTATGAAAGAAGAAATGGATGCTTTGTCTGAAAATCTAACTTGGACTTTAGTTCCAAGAACTACTCAAATGAATGTCATCGGCTGTAAATGGGTGTTTAAAACCAAGTTAGCACCCGATGGGAGTCTTGACAGATTAAAGGCTCGATCGGTGGCTAAAGGATTTCACCAAGAAGAAGGAGTCGATTTTGCTGAAACTTTTAGTCTAGTGGTAAAACAGGCAACCATTCGTATTGTTCTATCTGTAGCTATGGTCAAAAACTGGCATATTCATCAACTGGATGTTAAAAATGCCTTCTTACATGGCTCCTTAATCGAACCTGTTTATATGGATCAACCTCCTGGCTTCATAGATCCCGCCTTGCCTCATCACGTCTGTTTACTCCAGAAATCTTTATATGGTCTTCGTCAAGCTCCACGTGCCTGGTTTGAGAAATTCAGTAATTTTTTACTTGAATCGGGCTTCTTTTGTAGTACAACAGATCCTTCTCTCTTTGTGTTTCACAAGGGCATGGACACAATCCTGCTGCTGCTTTATGTTGATGACATTGTGCTCACAGGCACCTCTCCTCGGCTCCTTACGGACTTCATCAAGTCTTTGAGTACCAATTTTCACATGAAAGATCTTGGTTCTCTTCACTACTTTTTGGGTATTGAAGCCAAACGTAATTCTGATGTTCTCTTCCTCCGCCAAACTAAGTATGCTCTTGATCTTCTTAAACGAGCACACATGCAAGATTGCAAACCTATTTCAACTCCCCTATCTGTTAGGTCCCTCTCCACGTTAACCGATGATGTTTGTCTTACCAATCCACTTGAATACAGAAGTCTAGTTGGTGGCCTGCAATATCTCACGCTCACTCGCCCTGATCTTGCATATGCAACGAATCTTACGTGTCAAAAAAATGCAGCAACCCACCATTGCTGATTTTCTTAAGCTCAAAAGGGTTCTTCGGTATGTCAAAGGCATTGTGTCTATGGGCATCTTTCTTCATTCCAATACCACCATGAACTTATATGGCTTCTCGGATGCTGATTGGGCTGGTTGTCTTAATACCAGACGCTCTACTACTGGTTTTTGCACATATCTTGGCTCCAATATCATCTCTTGGTCAACCAAGAAGCAGCCGACAGTCTCTCGTTCTTCCACCGAAGCAGAGTATAGGGCTCTTGCTTCCGCCACTGCTGATCTTACCTGGATTGGATTTGTTCTCCGTGATATTGGGATTTCTCTTTCCTCACCTACGGTGCTCTTTTGTGATAATCGATCAGCCATATCTCTCACTGCAAATCCTGTTTTGCATGCTCGCACAAAACATATTGAAGTTGATTTCCACTTCGTCCGAGAGAAAGTTTCGTTAGGGTCTTTACGTGTGCAATATGTTCCCGGTCGCCACCAGATTGCCGACATTTTCACAAAAGCCTTGTCTCGACTGGATCATTTCACGCTTCGCACCAAACCGGGTTTGGGATTTCACCCTCTCTCCGGTTTGCGGGGGGATGCTGAGATTATACGATCGGCACATAGTGCTGCCTATGCAAACCATACAACTCCGATACGTAGTGCTACCGATAGCTCCAGCATTGCGTCTTCAACCAGGAAGAAGAGAATGGTTTCAACCAGAAATAAAGAAGGAGTTTGTTGAGCTTAACAACTTCAGTTGTTACTCAACAGTTTTTCTGTTAAGTAGTTTTTCCTGTTACAACAGAAGACTTGTAGTAATAGCACTATATAAAGAAAACCAAGCGTGAGGAATGTGTTGAGCTCTCGGATGAAGAATGTATGATGTTGAGCATCTAAGCATCTACTGGTGAATGCAGCGTATCACTCTTGTTCTCTGTTTTACCTCTGTTCTCCTCTTTCTTTTTTGTGCATCATCACTCTAGATTTCTTCACACAACCGGGATCAAGGTCACAGTTACGCCCAGAATCTTGTCTTTCTCAAGTGTTGGACAGAAACTGGCTTTCACGGTAGTGGTTGCAGGGAAGTTGGACAGAGACATCCTTTCTGCTTCTCTAACATGGGATGATGGGGAACATCAAGTAAGAAGCCCCATTGTCGCGTTCTCCAGCAAGATTACTATGTTGTCATCTTGAATAAAGGGGTTTAGAATAGCAAACTTCAAAAAAATATATAAGTGTTAAATGGTTTGAGAGGGTGAGAATTATGCTTGTGAACTATGTTCTTGATGTATTGCTTCAAGAAATCATAGCTATATGCTCTAAAAGATAATCCATCAGAGAGATTGCTGCAGGTACCCATGAAAATCCATATTTTGAATGTGCTTTAAATGAAATGGGTGTAAGGGAATCAATTTAAAATTCAAATTGTCCTCCGTAATTTCAGCCTTTCTCATTATTGTTAATAGCTATCAATTAGTCGAGATTTTCTAGCTGTCAATTAGTCGAGATTTTCTAATTGTCAATTAGTGAGATTTTCTCCATATCTTTTAGTTGTTGTCATACTTGTATATGTACTATAAATATCTTAGAAATACAGCAATGAAAGTTATTCTGGAAAACATTCTCTCAATCTATCTCTTTAATGGGTGCGGGTTTTCATAGGTAGGATTAATTATAGAGGTGTTTTAGTAACACAGGTCGCGTACGGAATCGGGTATGTGTCATTAAATTTACATTACATGAAAATCAGTCAATATGGATCGAACCATTTTCAACTCGATCTACCCATATGACAACTTTAAGTAAGACAAATGAAAGTTGGTAACTTACAAGAAAAGTTTATTGGTTACCTTCATTACCAACATTGTTCTTAAATGTTACTAGCCTAAAAGTCTATTTTTTCTTTACGATGAATTTAGGCTCCGTTCATTTCGCGGAAATGAGGCGTTTCCGGAAAATGTATTCCAGAAAGTCATTTTTCGAGAAAATAGCAATATTTTTTGGTGCTTAGCTAAAACTTGAAATGACCTAAAAAAAATATTTCCGTCGTTCAGAATGAAAAATCGTGATGTGATTTTCCTCCATGCATTGGATTTAATAAATTTTATTTTCATTTCAATTGTTCTTTTTCTTTTTCTTTTTTTCTCTTTTCCCTTCTTCTTCCATCGAACATCGGCCACAAGCGAGGTCGAGCTCACCGGCCTCGAGCAAGTCGAGCCGAGCCAAGCCGAGCCATCCTTCACCGAGGCCAGCAATTGGCAAAGGAAGAAAGAAAAGAATAAGAAAATTCAAAAAAAGAGAAAGGAAGAAATGAAAAATAAAAAATAATTGAAAAAGAAAATGAATGTGAAGGAGTGGATGGAGGAAAGATGAAGGAAAATATTTTTATCTTTTTCAAAAAGAGGAAATCATTTCCATAACTTTTTGAATGTGTTTTTTCCATGGATGGAAAATGTTTTCTTTGACTCATTTATTTTCGCTGAATTGAATGCCGAAAAATCTATAAAAAAAAAATTTGAAAGTGATTTTTCGCGAAACGAACGGAGGAGCCTGATAAGGCTTGCTTTTTTCCCTTATTGCTTTGCCACGTTTTCGGTGGTTAATAATCGTTCTATAGCCAAAGGAAATTGTTTACTTGTTTCAGTCCTACCTAATGTGCAGTTTCTCTACTTCTTCCGAAAAAAGATCCGGTGAAAGAGACAGACAAAAATACAACAGACAGAGAAGAAAGAATATACGTTTCGAACGTCAGAAATGATAAATCACATGTTTCTGGACTATTTAAATGATCCTACTTTACCATTTGATGAAGTCCTGATTCCTGACAACATTACTTGTATGTGACCGTAATCTTCATTTGCTGTTTAAAGCAATTACAAGAATGACAACAATTACTTCTCATATTAAATAATCTTGTCACGTTTCAAAAGTTATCCAGCCATCATCCCTACTTTTCATACAAATTGCATTTACTACCCACGTAAAACTTACCACATCGCCATTTTGCTTTACAAATTGCCCCTACCCTTTCGAAAAACCCAACACCCACCCACACTCTCTTCCCCCCGCTCGACAGGCTTGCTCGGTCCGACACGCTCGCCGCCACGTCTCTCCTTCGCGACCGCAAGCCGCTGTTGCTCATCCTGAGGCCAGCACTAATCGAATCTAAGGTCAGAGACGGTCGCCCGCAGCACCAGCTTAAGGCCAAATTCAGGTCAATCCCACTGGCCTCAATTGCCACGGCTGAGGTTTTGCTGTAGATCTAGTGTGGCTCGTGAGACTCATTGCAAAGGCTCATAGCTTTGCCAACTTGAGGCCAACCTAGCACAGCCTCGACAAACCCCGAGCCGCCGTTTAGGCCAAGCTTGTGATTTTCGGCCAACATTGACTGGATGGACTTAATTGGCACAAATGTAAAATTTTTAGAACTCAATTGCCAAAGAAAAAAAGGCTTCGGACTGAATTGGCACAATTATAATGGGTTTAGAACTTTTTTCGAAAATGCGGAAAAGGGATTCGGTCGTAGATTTTCGACGCGCATGAGGGCAAATTTGAGTTTGGAAGCTGCAAAATGTAGGTTTTGAAATATGAGGACGGTGATTGATATGCGGAGTTTTCTGTGGCAGACAACAAATGAGGACAACATTAGCAACAACCACAGTCTCGGATCACATGGTCGGCATAATCACAAAGAGGAAACAATGATTAAGGGCTTTGCTTAAACGCTTATAAATTTAAAGGATTCTAAATCCAGTGATTGGACAAAGATTTTGGTGAGGGGAAAAGTTTAAATAATCAAAGTTTCCATGCTTCTCGAATCTTGCCTCCACCAGATGAAGCCTGCAACTAGTACTCGTATTGAAAAATGCGTTAGAGAACAAAAAGAACACGCGAGACCAGTTTCTGATGCCATGTTCCGAAATCCAAATCGTCCCAATTCCTGACAAAAACCATTTGCTTTGGATCTGTAAAGCCAACCAGACCACCAAGTCCTGTCAGATCATAACGCATGTTACCTGAAACTGGGGCCAATTCCCTTAAAAACCCTCAATTTTATGTCCAGTCTCAAATTTACCTCGAACTTTTTTTTATCTCAAACAAAATCCTCAACTTTCGGTCCAATCCCAAATCTATCCCAAATTTTATTTTGTCTCAGAAAAAAAAAAAAAACCTTAAACTTTAGGTCCAGTCCCAAATCTGTCCCAAACTCTTTTTTGTCTCGAAAAAAATCTCAAACTTTAGGTCCAGCCTCAAATCGGCCCAAATTTATCTAAACAAATTCACAAAATTTCAATTCATTCTCAAATTTACCTTGTGGTCCAGTTCTAACTCGACGTGGCATTTCCACGTCGATAAAAAACCCACATAGGCAAAGTAATGAAGCGATATGTACGAATCAACGTTGCATTTCCACATGAATAACAAATTCACCCCAACAAAAATTCTTGAAATTCTCCAAAATGAAACTGTTTTTAGATATTAAAGTTAAGGATGACTAACGACGATTTTTTAACATAAGGCTAATGGGGGTCTATTTGAGACTAGAGTAAAAAAAATGTTCGGGGTAGATTTGGGACTAGATTGAAAGTTGAGGTTTTTTTTTAAGAAAAAAAAAGTTCGGGATAGATTTGGGACTGGATATAAAGTTGAGGATTTTTTCTAAAACAAAAAAAAAGTTTGGGGCAACTTTCGGATTGGACATAAAGTTGGGGGTTTTTTTTAGGGAATTAGGCCACTGAAACTGCTGCTGTGATTGCTGAAATTATCAGACTTGAGATATTTCAAGAAGGACGTTTCAATGAAACATTCAAAAAGAAAAAAGAAAAAAAGGTAAACATTCATAATCGAACTCGATATTTTGAAATTACTACTTTGTTTTCTTCCATTTTCACTTCGATTGTTTCACAAGTATTTTCCGAGTACTTTTTCAAGCTTTTTTTTTTTCATTTTCAAAAAAAAAAAAAGAACCTGCTAATTGAAATATTCTCAACGATCTTTGTAATATGTACAAAAAATTTCGCTATCCTGACAATACGTGTGGCGATCTCCAAAATCGTTGATTCTCTCCGAACTCGACCCTTTCCTCTGCATGGATTCGGATGTTGGATCGAGCCCTAGCCCATGCAATCTCCTCATTAAGCACAGAGGAGAGATCTGATGCCTCACCAGATTGAGATTATAATGATTAAAGAGAGTATCGAGTAAAGATTAAAGAGGAAAATACTCAGCAGAATTAAAAATATAATGTTAGCAATGCGAAACATAACATTAAAATAAGCCAACAGGGGATTCATGTTACGTTTCACACAATTGTCATACTAACCAAAAACAAAAGTCAAACGTAGGAAATCTCCCCACCCCCACCCCCCTTGGGGGGTCCTCCTTCCTTGGAATTTTGTATTATCGCCTAAACCACAGAAGGGTAAACTAAGTACTTGATGAACATCAAATTTTATAATCATCGTCTTATTTAACGTTGAGCACCTCAAGATTGACAACAAATTATCATCTTGAGTTCCCCCGTAATTACAAAATTTAAGATAAATTCAAAATGTAGAGTGCTTATTTCGGCTTAAAGCTAATCCGAAGCCCTTTGCGAAATTTCTTGTTAAAAGTTTCACAAACTTATTCGATGAGTTAATCTCACAGGCCCGATAGTTGATTTCTTTTTCTTACCGTTCAAGAAAAATCTCGAAGTTGATTAATCAGACATGAATGTTCACCTAACTATTTACGGTTCTGCTAGACAAATTTTCAAATTGAACCGTAACTAACAACCGAGGAAGGCGGATTCGCGCAGTTCATTGGGTCCGGGGAATCACCTCCACCAGCCTTGCATCTCCTGCAGGAACCGGTCAGATTTTTCTCACTCAGGAGTAGAGAGAATTTGTTGGGAAAAAAAACGGGTATGCGGAAGCGAATCCTTTTTTCCCACTTTGCGTGATCAAGGTGGGAAAGAAAATATAAAGTAATGTAAAGGCGAAAACACGCGAGTTTTACGTGGAAAACCCCTCGAAAACGAAAGGGAAAAACCACGAAGATCTTCCATTATAATAGTAGGATTACAACAATATTTCCTCACCGAAGTTGGTGGATCACCCTCACCTTTGTAGTGGAATACACTAGTTCAAGAGGATAAAACTCTCTCAAACTCTTTAATCAATGGTGGCTTTCTCGCTCTCTCTCTCGGAGGATCTCTTGTCGAATGACTTGTCGAATCTGTCGAACTTGCCGACGATTTCTTTCTTTTGATACGAAAAAGATTGCTTCAACCCATCTCTTCATCCCCTATTTATAGATGGCCATGGGACCTCTTTTTCATGCTCTAAAATCTTCACCAATTAATAAAGGTGGATTTACGAAGATGAGAAGTATCTTTCCAATACATTGAGCCACAAAAATCTATTTTTCCCGTGCGAGGTTGTTGCATTGGGATTACGTAGTCAACAAAGCTTTAATGCTTTGATTCACCCAACTAATTAAGGAGAATCTCAATCCCAACAGAATCGTTGGGCCAAAATAGTCCAGTTGGCCACGTGTCAATCCGGATCCAATCGGACGAATGAGCATCGCTTTGGGCGCCGACATGTCGCTTTGATGACTAACGACTATTTTCTCCCGGCGAGGCTTACTTGCCGCTCGCCGCTTCTCCGGCGACACAATTTCCATAGCCTCGAGGAATTCCCAAGTCTCGCATCATTGCGCGGCATTCGCCATTGCCATCCTCCCCAAGGAAGAGAACTCCCCTCCCCAAGCTAAGTTCACCTTGCGCTCTTAAAACCAAAGGTTCCTTCGGATCGGTTTCTCATTTTCGTGAAAGAGCCTCAAAGGAAAATCCTTCGGGGAGCTTACAATGGAGGCTTCCATGTTTCTCGTTTTATTACGGAGACAAAGTTCGATTAGAAAAGAAAGTTGCTGGCTCAATAGTAGTGTCAATTATTTCTGATCACGCGATCTCTCAATCAATAAGTAATTTATGCAAAACACATGTTGATGGTGTGGATTTACGGTTGAGATTGTATCATTCCTAACAAGATTATCGGATAAGCATTTCTCATTAGAAAATAGTCGTAAAATGATACGAAAATGATGTTCGCAATTCAGAATTCAAATTCGAATCGAACCATTATTAATGGGAGATTATTTCCAAAGTCTATAAAGTCTGGCTTTCGATTTGAAATGTCGTCCAGATCGAATCGACAAGTTTTGCGGAACGTTATTTTGAAATTTGAAATCTGCTTGTACAACGCCCAAAGAGCGCAAAACGTTCAAAAACCCCAAAGGGAGGGTTGACTGAGTCAACCACCAACTCGCAGCTACCAAGGCCGCGAACCTGCGACTCCCCCACGGGCCCCACCATCCTCCTCCGCCACTTGGGATTTTTAAAAAAAAAAAATCGCAATTTTTGTTGGGAAACCGGACGTACCGGAAAACGACAAAAAGAAATAAATGAAAAAGGCAGACGAGGGAGCGAGCGAGCGAGCGAGCGAGTCGTCACATTGGGGGGTGTGCAGAACGGGCCCCACTTGGGGGACTGAAATCACGCAAAGAAGGAGAGTGAGGATTGGAAAACGTACGTCAAAAAAGAAAAAGAGATTTCACGCCCGTCCACGTCACGCCCCCCCAATTCAATGCTTCCCGCTGAAGCAAAAACCTGCCCCTTCTCTCTCTCTCTCTCTCTCTCTCTCCTCGCTTTCCTTTTCCTTTTGCTTTTTATCTCCGTAATGATAAACGCGTCAATTAAGCTCTCGGCCCGTAACGCAAATTGACGCTAATAACCTCCGATTAATTAAATCTTTTTTTTTCTCTCTTTTTCTTTTCTCCCCCAATTGTGGCTCATAACATGGGATGCCATTTTTGCCCGAAGGGGGACCTGAATATCCAAATACAAATCACGCATGTACTAGCACAAAAACTTAGATCCTTGTTATTAAATATAATATGCTCTTATACTTTCGTCGTCGTCGCCCTCGTTGTCGTCATCGTCGTCGTCTAGGCAAATGTTACAAAGAGAGGGGGGATTGTGGTTGTGGATACCCTCATCTACAACCAATTCACACTAAACCCAAAAAGAGGGAAGAATACCTATTCTTCCCCCCACATAAAAAAAAAAATCACATCTTGACCTAAAACCCCCCCAACCCAACAACCAAATTCGACACTATAACCCGAATTTAAACCCGACAGGGACATCAAAAACCTTTTCTTGATGTTTTACCCACTCCTTATTACAAGAAAACCCCTCCTAACTATTCCCCTAATTCAATTCCTAAAGATTTGTAGCAAATCTCCTTAAAAGCTGGAAATTATATATATATACTTAAAACTTATTTCTAACTTCTATTTCCCTACCACTAAGATGCACTTGATTCAAGTACCATTCTCCCTAGTCCCGACCTTCCATGGGGCCCTGTCTTCACGAAAACTAATGGTTTTATCCAACAAACAGCATTAACAAATTCTTGGTCGTCTTCGTCTTCTTCAGTAGGTCCATTCCTGAGGGAGCCGTATTTCGTGGTTTAAGCTCCTCTGTTTTGACAAAACCGCATTCCTTCTCGCCATCAACGCGGCTGCAATCAATAACGCCTCGGCATTAGCATGAACGGCAATCAATGCCCGCGTGAACAGTAATTTATATGAGACATCTACGAATCACGCGCACCGTGGTCAGGGGCAAAAGCGTCATTCAGGTGCGGCTGAGCTTGACCCCTCGTGCCGTCGACGTTCAGCTGCAGAGCCTGCACGACTTTCGGAGGGACGACCACCGTCGTCGAACCACCTGAACCAGGGACCCGAAGCGGAAGAACCCCACCGAATCAGCCGAAAAGACAGGAAGAAGAAAAAATTTTACCCGCCAGCCCCAAGAACCTCAAGAATCGGCCGACCCCCAGTACCTGATTTCTTGCGAGGTTCCGGCAAATCCCCGTATCTCCGAGGGAGGAAGACGCCGGTGCCGGCGCACTCGCGCTTCGACCCGGATCCGGCCACGAACGGAGGAGCTCTCGCGCCCGAACAGTTGTGCAGAGGAGTCCATGCGGATTGGGGAAATCCCTGATTTCCCCCGCATCTTGCATTCACGAGCCCTGCATTTTTCACTCTGCTCTGGATCTGTAACTGTAGCTGTTGTTGCTGTTGCTGATTCTCGGACCAGCCCTCCATTGTTCTTTCCCAGACCGGAAGGGACGCTTGTCGTTTTAGCACTCGGTTCTCTCTTGCATGTTGAGGATGCTACGAAACAAAGACCATGAAAAAAAAGGCATGTCCGCATCAGTAATGGCTCGAAAAGCTCATTCTCTGCGCTGCGAAGCATTTATGAGCAGAGTATTGTCACCACACCTGAGCTGGCTGAGTCAGAACGTGAGCGACCCGGTGGTGACCCGAGTGGAGCCCTGAGTTAGCGATTCTCCCGGAGACGAGCCCTCTGTTTTGCTGGTGAGTGCTGTACTTCGCTTCCTGGCATGCCATCTTCAACCTCGCCACCTCCATAGCTGCAGCGTATACGAGATCCCAAGTCTCGCTCTCGGCCCCGAACGCCGTGGTTGGGGATGGAATCTGAGAGACGCCCTTCGGGCTTTCGTTCGCGGAAAGCAGGCTGCGACTCGACCAGCTGCCGATTCCACTCAGTGTGGACTTCGGTGAACCGGCCATGGCCCAAAACTCCTGAGTCAAAAAGAGAAAAGAGGAGAAAAAGAAACGCATGCTACAGCTCAGTTTTCCTGTAAAGTCAAAAGGAAAAGCAAACCAGAGCAGGATAAACTCGTCCTTTAGAAGTTTTCAATGCGTTCCTTGTAGATTTTGCTTTCGAAAATTTTCTCCAAAGCAGCGAGTGACGAAACAGAGCACTCCTATTCTCTTCTCTTTTTTCTCTTTTTCATCCTTTCTTTTTTGGGTGCTTTTCTCACCTCGCGCTTGTGGCGTGCGAAACCAGGAACGGGCAGTTTCTGAGTGGGGGACTCGTAAAAAGGGGACTGAGTCAGCGCTCGAGCTAGCCCGGCCCAAGGGTCGTCCTCGTCGCTGCTCTCCGTCTCGGTCGAGCTCAGGACGGACTCCACCGGCGAGTCGATCTCGTAGGGGAACTCGCTGGGGAAGTTGCTGAGGCTCTGAGCATACTCGCGGTCGAGTCCGGACTCAGAACCGCGCCGATGAAAGGAGAGAACGCCATTGGCGCTGAGCCCGAGCTTGTCTCCGCCCATGCACGAGCCGTGGCGAGGAGGGAGGTGCTTCAAGGGAAGCCAGAAGTCAGCGTCGTCAAAGGACTGCGCCATGCAAACCCCAGAGAGAGAATGAAGGGGAGAGAGAGAGAGAGAGAGAACGGAGGAGAGAGTGGATGGGAGAGAGGAGATATCGTGAGGAGTGTTGTTGCAGAGGAGGAGAAGAGGGACCCAACAAAAGAGAAGGAAAAGGATGGACAAGCGAGAGAGAATGTTGAGGACAAAGCTCTTCTTATTGAGGTTTCGCGGTGTCTCCCTTTTGGCTAATTTCAAAGTTTTGTTTTTTTTTTTTTAATATTATTCCACTTTTCTTTTCTTTTCTTTTTTCCAGAAACGCCGGAATTTTTTTTTTTTTTTTTTATTTTGTTTTTTGGTGTTTGATGGAAAGGAGGGCGATAAAATCTGCAGAATTTATTAGTCTGAATTTTTTCTTTCTTTTTTTCTTGGAATGTTGATGATTTTGGATTAAATTAGTATTGATGGTGGAAGCAGATGACTATAGAATTTAGTCTGAATTTTCTTTTTCTTCTTTTTACATGTTGACGATTTTAGATTAAATTAGTATTGACGGAGGAAGTAGATAGCCATTCTGAGGTAATTTTTCTATAATTTTAACTCCGTTTATTTTACGAAAAATGAATAATTAAAAAAAAACGATCTTTTATATTATTTACAAAAATGAATAAACGAAAATATTATTTAGATCTAAATTATTACCAATGATGAAAATAATTTCCGTTAACTAGTTATTTAAAGCGATCATTTTTGCATAAGAATATTTTCGAATTATTCAATTTTCGAAATATTTTCGAATGTCATCGCTGACGTGGACGCCGGAAAGCTAACGCGGCACTCTAGAAAGCCGACGTGGAATGCCGAAAAAGGCGACGTGGATGCCAGAAGAGTTAGCGTAACACTTAAGTGAGCGATCTTTGAAAGTTATGGCACTTAAGTGAACATTTTCAAAGTCATAGCACTCAAGTGAACAACGTACACAAATTATGGCACTCACGATATACTTATCTCGATGGAAACTAAAGGAGGGGCGAGGACTTGTTTGGTTGAGGATGTTGAAGCCAAAGGAGAAGGATGGTTGTTGGCCTCCGCATATGAGATGGAATCGCGATGGCACACGACACGAGCCCAACCCCTTCGGTACATCAAGGATGGGTCGGCTGCTCAATGCTTGAATTGCACTCGAATATATTTACCATCTCATATTTACCTTTGAATTGCGCGGTTTGTATCCTCGAAAACAATAGCAGGCAGGCATTCTAGTGCTACTTCAACGCAATCAGCATTGTAACAGCCTAATTCGTTTTGCGAGAAGTCGTCTCGATACTCTAATGACATGCATAATGGTTGCATTTGGTTCAGCTTTATCAAGGGAAGCATCCAAAGCCCTTTGGAGAAAATATAAGGTGTTTGGTAAGTGTTTTTGGAACTCTATTAAATTGGTCAAATGCTACCTACTTTGGACTTTCAACATTTTCGAAATGTTACTGTGAGAGTTTAATGGTTTTTTTTTTTTTTTTACCTTTCCTTTATAGCCCTCCGTCACTGATAATTGCGTGTTTCGCTTTTGTCCTTGAAAAAGCACCATTCATGTTCTTCCTCTTTGTCCTTCCTTGAGCTTGTTGTTTAAAGGTGATGTCTTTACTTGACCTATCGTGGGTCGAGGACCCAGATCCGACCCTTCAATCGCAGTCATGCAACCTCGGCATTGTGCTTCCTCAACGAAGCCTCACCTGAGGTTGCGCGATCCCGGCGTCTCATCCTTTGAGGTCACTCGAACCCAATGGCCGGTTGCAACCTCGCCAACGGGCCTTGCCTAGGCTTTCCGGAGCTTTATCGACCTCCATCACCTGGGCTTCGCTGAGCTCCGACAAGAGCTGCGACAAGATCTATGGCCTTGCCTAGCCAACGGTTGCCTCTGGCTATCGCCGATGCTCGCCTGGCCAACGGTCATCTTTGGCCGCCTCCATGCCTTCCTTATCGATGCTTGCCATATCTGCCTTCTTTTTTTCTTTTGTTTTTATTTTTTTTTTGTCGTTTCAAAAATGCTTTGCAAAGTATGCCCAAAACGAGTTATCCAAACAACGTTGCTTTTGCCAAATACACCTTCATTCAAAGTTTCTTGAGGAAATGGCTTTGTATTCCGCCAAAGCCAAATCAAACGCACCAAATTATAGATGAATTTCGTAAGCACAACAACATATTTTATTACTTAAGCTTTTAGTTCAACAATACTATGGTCCCGAAACACACTTGTTCGATTATTCAAACAAGCAGCATAACAAAAATTATAGACTTTGAAAATTTAAATTTGACATCATGACAACCTAAGAACATGCATTCTCGACAATCCAAATGAACAGCATAACAATGTACTCTCGAATCTATGATTCCAAATGAGTGTAATGGCTCTTGGGAAAATCTCCTATGACAATTTGAAATTGATAAAATTATTAGTTCATATCAAATAATAGATACATGCATACGTTGTCTTATCTTAAGTTAAACGAATTCAAGGAAATTCTTAATACCATTGACAGAGCCTGGAGTATGGAGTGAAAGACTGATAATAGTTGTAAGGCCTTTAATGAAGGTGAACAAGCTAGAGAACGATAAGTTCATAAGGACTTCGAGGTACCGTGACAAGTTGTGCTTATACAGTCATGGCCACACTCGTGAAGATAAAGTGGAAAGCGGTATTGTAACGTCCTGGTCCGATGAGGGAGGAGAGTGGTTGTCGAGGTTAGAAGCCCTAGACAAGAAGCGGATTTTGTCAAGCTTCTAGGATAATAAAGAGGGCATGTATCAACTGAACTATGCACCGAACAAGAGGAGAGCAATTCTGCAATATATATGAAAAATTTGAAATTAACTCACCGAAGAGTACTTTGACGTAACGGCAAACTTTGCTTTGGAATTCCAAAGTAAGCGTGTTTAGGTGGAAGCACTCCTAGAATGGGTAACCTTCTGGGTAGGAGACTACATGTACGCCAAAAGACAAAATCGTGAGATTTGATATGAGACAAGCCAACGCGAACAAACCTTAATAGACTCAATTGTTGCTTATAGAAGCGATTCCTTGTATCGACCGAGACAAGCATGAGGTTCATACCATTATACATTATTGTTTTAAGGCCTAAAAACCTATTAATTATCAATCTAAGTCTCAAGGAATATTGATAGTAGACCACAAGCCGAAACTTCAGACAAAGATATATGGAGGAGAATCCAATTAGTTGTTAATCAAATGGCCAAAAAGGATTCCTAATTTAGGCAATTCTATTTGTGGAAATCACACTATTGCTAAGAAGATTTGATTATATAGGCGACCGGATCTCATGATGATTGTGTTTATTTTCTTTGACGGATAAAATAATTACCTTGAAGATAATCCAACCGTTAGTTTGGATCTTGAGAACTAAATGAGAAAATCAATACATGCCAAAGAAAACACAAATTACGAGAACTACTATTGGGAAACCTTTATTCCCTTATAAACGTGTACTTTTGTTATTGTGCAAGCAGTTCATCCATATTAAGACCATTCATTGATTGTAATCTCTTCTAAGAAGTGTACAACAGTACAAGTATCCTAGTGGTGCTTGGAACTTGCTAACGTGATCTATCAGCTTTGGGTAGGGGCAACACGCAAAATTCAGTAGTGATAACTGTTCGTCTAGGAGAGTGGACGTAAGTTTTATCTTAAATGAATCACTAAGAAATCTGCGTGCAACTCTTTTATCTCTTTATTCATTTCAATATTTGTTTGATAGAAGCATATTGCACTAGATATTATCAGCTTACTCTTGCATATATTATCGAGCATAATCGCAAAAACATAAACCTCAGCTTTTGACCATACTGAGGCTTGTATGGAAAGTTCCGGTCGATTTTGAGACCTCTAATTATGGTTTTAGACTTTGAGATTCTTTTGGGTACCGAATTGTGATAGGCAATTACTTCCTCGTCCAACATGTGATCAGCCCTATTTTTGTTTGCCACACCCGGTTTCATGATGTGCTATTGAAATCTGGAAATCGGAAACTTCTCGGCACTAAGGAAAACGGGCGTTCAATTAAGAAGGGTCCAACAATTTACAGTCAAATTCGGATAGTAACATAAGTGTCAAAAGACTCGTCTTGACGAGCAGAAACCATTTTTGAGGTTTAAAATGCGTTCTGTGCGTGCTACTGAACGAACAAACTTGGATTAATCCTCTGTCGGAGACGTGGAGAAACACATTAGCTTGACCGATCTCTTTTGGCTCATGTAAAATTGGTAAGTACTGAAAATAAAATCTGTTATTTGAGAAATACCTTCTCTCTTCCAAAAGTCAAGTCTCGTTAGCATATTCAGCTCTACCTATAGCTAGTAATAGTTGTTCTTTTGTATACCGGACTTCTCTCTCTCTCTCAAAAATCCAGGCCGCCACCATTGTCGTCAAAACCACCACCGCCTACTGGCGTTACGGTACGGCCAAGTGTTCCATAATCACTACCAATATTGCCGGAATTATGGCGCCGCCATTGCCTTGGCAGTCTTTGACGATCTTTGACTCAACCCTTGCCGATACACACGCGCGCACAGATGTGGGAGGTTGGCGATAGCAGGTGGTGGCTCGGCAGACGATAACGGACAACGGAAGCGGCCTACAATGGTTGGAAACGATAGCCAGCCGCGACTTGGCTACCGTGGACAAGTAGTGGATAGATAAGAGAAAGAGGAAGGGGGTTGTCTTGTTGGGCTCGAGGGTTTTTTGCACTACGGGGGATGCTTGGTCATTAAAATCGTATTATCTCAATGCCGATGATTAATGATAGAGCATCCTTCATCCGACAGCTCAACATTTTAGTACAACCGACAATGGTCCCATAAAAATATTCTAACACCTTAAGTTATAAAGGTTTAAACCCTTAGATAACAACATGGTTTCAATATTTTAATAGGCCCAATATAAAAAAAAAAAATCGACAACTTTAGTATCTGTCCCAATTATATCCAAAAAAAATTTTATCACGTAAAAAACCCACAATTTTTACTTTTGTCCAAATTCTACCAACCTAATACCCTAAAAAATCCCCAACCTTGGTTTTTACCCCAATTCTACTGACCTAATACCTAAAAAAATCATAACTTTAGCATTTGTCCCAATTATATACAAAAAATTATTTTTGTCTCATAAAAAACCCAAACTTTTACTTTCTACCATCGTTAACCTGCTGTTCATAATCATTGTTAGTTAATCCTACGTGGCATTTCCACGTCGTTAATGAATTACAACTCGGGTAAGCCGACATGAAAAAATCCAGCAACTTCTCTTATGTTGTCTGCCTCTACACATTGTTGAGAGATATAGAGCCGTTGAAGACAGTGTGTTTCGGATTCTCCCCAATACTGTAAGAACACTAGACATTGAGATATGATAATTTGGACGAACGATCTCAAATCTTGTCATCCCCGAAGCTTATTATTTTTGAATTTCGAAGATTTATTGGTAAGTTCGGCTATAAAATTCTAGCCATGTAGAACTAACTAATAGTAGTGAAATTGGGAGAAAAATAAAAGTTGAGAGTTCTTTATGAGACTTCTTTTTATATAATTGGGACAAATGCTAAAGTTGAGGGTTTTTTAGACATCAGATCTGTAGAATTTAGATAAAAGTAAAAGTTAATGATTTTTTGTAAGACGAAAAAATTGAATATAATTAGGACAGAACTAAAGTTGGAGGTTTTATATATATATATATATATATATATATATATATATATATATATATATATATATATAAAAATTGAGATAGAGGCTAAAGTTAGAGGTTTTTTCGGTATTAGACCAATTTTAATATAATATCGTCTTTCACAAATATCCAATAAATTATCGGCAGATCACTAGAAGAAAATTTAAGTCTTGTTTTTTTTTGGGTCGAATAAGAAAATTTTAGTCTATCCTCTAGGATTTCTTCATTTAGACGCTAACACATGATCGTCCTGGCTACTGCTTTAGTCGCCCCACTTTAAGGTCATCAATTAAAGTTAGAGACATAATCATTAGGACGTCTTTTGACCACGACATCTCATTATCTATTGGGGCTGGGGACCTTCCTAAGATTGGTCCCGTTAAACGTCCGAATTTCTGCCCCCCTTCCTTTTCCTTGTCATGAATGCTAATAATTGAAATAATTTAACTTATG
The DNA here is from genome assembly GCF_020921035.1 of Rhodamnia argentea. Lineage (NCBI taxonomy): Eukaryota > Viridiplantae > Streptophyta > Magnoliopsida > Myrtales > Myrtaceae > Rhodamnia > Rhodamnia argentea. The sequence continues at coordinate 27,752,079 of NC_063157.1, read as the reverse complement.
ATTTCTCCTTACATGAATGTCCGGACATGAGATGAGACGATCCAATGAAAAAAAAAAATCGAATTTCGGTAATTATCATACTGCAATTTCACGCCAACCACCAACCTAACTTTACATGATTGCATTTTTTGACTTTTAAAGTTGTTTTATTGGACTATTTGATTCCAATAATACCATGCTAGAGAGTTTTTTTATATATATAAAATTGTTTAATTAGACTAATAATTTCTGTGATCCTATGTCGAGTGAATAATACTATTTTTTGGCTTTGTTTTTGTTTTGTTTTGTATTTGATTATCGTTAACCTTTTCACTTCTAAAATTATTTGACTCGTCCATGTAGTTTTAAGTAAGAATCCGCAACCGGAACCACCCCTAGCAAAGTTGATGTTTGTCACTGTAGTCATTAGGGTGGTTCGATTTCAATTTTTTTTTTCTCACTTTTTTAGTATTTTAAAACATATCTTTTTATTCGGTTCAAAACTTGTCGAAACATCGCTAAATATTTAACAAGCAAATCCCAATGTAAAAGAAATCCTACGCATGAGATGCGTTAGGTCACATTTTTGGACGAAGAAGGAATTACGGAGCAGCCTCGAGGCCACCGCATTCCAATGGTAATATTGAATGTTCAAGATAAAATCGAATTTTTCTTTATTTCGAAGTTAACCTCGTTATTATTGTTATTGTCGTGACTGTTGTGTCCTAATGTTTTTTCTAATGTTCGTTACATATTTTTCACATATTTCTGTATTTGTTGTATGAGTTCTAATTTATTTTACACTATTCAATACAAAAGAGTGATTTAACTAAGACAAAAATAAAGAAAAGTTTCCATTTTGCCCTAAAAAAATATATTAGGCACGCGTAAAAAGAAAAAAAAAAGTAGACCGAAGGATGACGGCCATAACAAAATGAAAATTGGGTAGGAATTTTGTGTGAAGTTTGAAAGTTCAAGAGCAAACATGTACCATCTTGAAAGTTTTAAGGAATTTTTCTAGGGAAAATTTTAAATAACGGCCCGAAATGTTCTTATTCTGTCAAATAAAAGCTTGAAATGAATCTAGTTTCAAATAAGGGCATGAAATGCCCTTTTTGTTTCAAAAGAAGGCTTGACCAGGAGTATTTTTGTCATTTCCTTTTATGATTTTCTTTTTGCTTTTTTTTTTCATGTCTATTTTTTCCCTTTGTTTCGCCCAAACCCTCACATGTGTACCCTCTCCAAGGCACTGTTCGTCGTCCTCAACCCAGGGCATTGTTCATCATCTCTTTTACAAAGACAACTAGGACTGTTTTTTGGGAAATGAAAAGAAGAATGAAATGTAACGAGGATTCTAGACACCTTGCGGTGATAGATGGAAGCTGAATGCCGAATAGAGTACTATGGCGGGACAATTACCAAAAAAGTCCTAAACCTACAGTAATTGTGTTAATTAAGTACTAAACTTTTTTTTTGCCAATTTAGTCTCAAACTTTTTGTAATTATGCCATTTCGATTTATTCGGCGAATTTTAGCTGGCCGCCGCTGACGTGGAAGCCGGTCGGTTGGCGACCCAATATTCTAATATTTTTTTTGAATTTTTATAATTTTTTTACAAATTTTTTTTTTATTTTCCCCTTTTTTTTTCTCTTCCCTTTCCCCTCCTTAACTCTAGCTGCTCGTCAATCGGCAACCGGCCGGAGACTCAACCAGAGAGGCCGAGCCTCGTCCGACCATGGCGGGGGTCAACCTCACCGACTCGGGGCAAGGCGGTGATGGCGAGGTCAAGCCCCGTCATGGCCACACGAGGCTCGAACTCGCAAGCCCATATATAGGCCGGCAAGGTCGAAGGCCGGGCGAGGCAGCGACGGCAAGGTCGACCCCCGCCATGGCTACGCGAGGCTCGACCTCTCCGGCCGCATCTCCGGGCGATTCTGGGACCTTAGCGACCAGTTGGAGGTAGGGAGAAGAGGGGGAAAGAAAAACAAGGAAAAAGAAAAAGAAAGAAAAAAGAAAGTAAAGAAAAAGTTTTATAAAAATTCAAAAAAAATTAAAATATTGGGTCAACGGCCCGCCGGTGTCCGCGTCGGCGTCGATCGGCCAAAATTCGTCGGATAGACCGAAGTGGCACAATTGCAAAAGATTTAGGACTTAATCGGTAAAAAAAAAAACTTTAGGACTGAATTGATACAATTACAATAGTTTTATGACTTTTTTGATAATTTCCTCGTACTATGGCTCTACGAAGAGTACAGAAAAATGAAATTAAGAGCGACTAGGAATTCCCGAACGTCCATTCCTTCGCGGTAATGCAAAAAGTACGAAAAGGGATAAGAGATTTGGAGGGTCAGAATCGCGATTCCGTTCTAGCCTTGCCATCCTCTCCCTCTGTCAACTCGTGTTAGGTTGAAAATTGATTAGCTCTAGCGAGAAATTGAGGGTTTTTAAACAATTCTATGAGCCCTGGTTGTCTCTGTAAAAGAGACGATGAATAGTGCCCTGGGTTGAAGACAATGAAAAGTGCCTTGGAGAGGATGAATAGGCGAGGGTCTGGGCGAAATAAAGGAAAAAAAAATAGAAATGAAAAAAATAAAAAATAAAAAAAGGAAATGACAAAAATACCATTCGTGAGACTCTCTTTTGAAATAAAAGGATGCTTCGTGTCATTATTTGAAATGAAGTTCATTTTAAATCTTTATTTAAAAAAATTGAAAGTATTTTAGGCTATTATCTGGAATTTTTTCTAAAATAAAGCATCGGCAGGCCGAAAAGAAAAATAAGGAGTATCTGAAAAAGGAGGAGCAAGAGGAGAGAAATTATCCAGTCAATTGCGTCCCCACCGAGCACCAGTAGGGTATCATCAAAAACCCGTGAAGCCAACGCAGTGATCAAATCATCGCCGTCCGTGCGACCTTCCCTCCCGACCGCACGAGAATCTGCAATCCTCGATGACGTGGCAGCCACACGCCGCCCCGTCCAATCTTAACGCTCGTCGCCATCGCCGTTAAGAGGGCGAAGCAGGCCGAGGCGAGGGACGGGCGTTGACGGGGGTCCGTTAGCTCTCGCTGGATCGGAACCGGCCAATCGGGGCAGCGGACCCGAAGGCCTGCTATTAATCGGATTGGATAGGGTTCCCGCCAAAAGAAGCGAGTGGTGGTGGGGTCGGGGGGAAGAGGCATAACCTGCGGAAAAGGACAGGACCGTAAGTCAAAAGAGCGGGAAGTTTCTTCGTCTTTGCTTTTTCGATTTTCGTGTTTTTTGTTTTGTTTGGGGAGATTAATGTTTTGATTTGATGTACGGGTCTTTGAGGAAATGAAATATATACCTCCCTCCTTCTTGGACAGCTACTTTCTTTTTTTTTTCAATTCACTTTATCCCTCTTTTCGCTAATTCTATTTAATGTGATTTCTAAACTTTAATACGACGCGTAATGTCATCCATAAATTTTTAATTCGTTAAACGGATCTATTCCTAGATTGTATGACAATGTTCAATGATGTGCTTTCTTTAATTGAAGTTATTGGAGTTTGCTGATTTTGCTTCCAATCCGGTATGTTGAACGGCGGCAAAAGAATAATGTCCCACGTGGATTATCCACGTAAAATATTCAAACTTATTATGATATAATGATCCTTTCCTCTGGTTTAGATTTAACATTTATTAAGAGTTCGAGGAACACATTGAACAAATTAAAGCTCGGGAAGGACATAACGTATTAGGCCAAAGTTCATAAACCATTTGTGTCATTTTCCCTAAAACTTTTGATTTCGAAGGTATCCCATCATTCATTTGGTAAACTACCGAGATCGTGGCGGATATTACTAACTTTAATTTTACAAAGTGTCCGATAGAACCTAAGATGTCATTCAAATAGAATTGAGAGAGAAAGAGAGAGAGAGAGTCATATCGCGCGACCACCGCTAGGTGATTGTGAGCAGCATTGATGTGGCGTTGCTTAAGCATGAAGATCTTTCTTCGTAATTACAAACCATCACGGTCGAATTTAAAAAAAAAAAAACCGACTAGATTACTAGAAGGTCGTGTCGGACCGAAATACATGACCTAACTCGACCACAGCTCGTAAGAAAATATTCAATGAACGAAGGAGCTGAACAACTCTTAACATATAATATAAGGAAAATAAAATTTCATGGTTAGATGGATATTCTCATGGCGTGTTAAAAGAACAGCAAAAATATAATACATTTTCCGTAATGGATCAAATTGTACTTCGAATTTTCCCGCCGAAAGCAAAGCACGGACGAAACTGGGACGGTCGTTTTCAAAACATCCCGAGACAGATGCGTTCGTTGCCGCATCTTACTTTGTCTTTGTCGTTGGGGTGGTGTGGTGGGTGGCGGTCACTTTCCATCATCATCTACCTCCGAACTGTTCCCTTGTCGTTTGAAAATTTAAACCAGGAACGGTCGGGGTTTCTTGTTCTGGTGTGCCACTGCAAAACGACGAGCGGACGAAGATCTCTCCCCATGCGACGCCACCATCTCCCTTGTCGTTTCGAAGTGCGGGCCTTTTGCTTTCTTGGGTCATTCTTTTACTGTTTTCCCTCCAAAATTTTCTCCGAGGAGATGAGCGAAAATGAGTGCTTCCTCTACCCCCGTCTAGAGAAATCTGACTCGCCCAAACTTTGCCGTTGCCTACCGTTCTTTAAGCTTTGCGAGATACCTGAGAACCCGAAGAGAGAGTTGAATCAGACAGGCTTCTGTCCTGATCAATCCGACCCGTCCAGTGCCGCCGCCACGATTGCCTTGAGGGCAATTTGTGGACCACTGCGGCCATGGTCGCTTGTGAAAAAATACGGCTAGGTTCGATCAATAGGCATGTTCGAGTTTGCGTGTGAGATTATTCCGGGACCATTATCATCCATTTTGAAAGCGTAAGTCGTTAGATAAAGGCATTATTTGATATTTAGACATTCTAACAAGGCGGGTCTATGTGAATACCAGGATTAATACTCAATGTCTAGGTTCACTCGTTATTGTGATGAGTATTGAATTTTCTCCGTGAAATGATCATGCGGTGTCGGGAGCTAAAGGGCGGGCTCACCCAATACATGCTTTGGGCGTGGAGGGCCTAGATAAGCACGATGAGTAGCTAGGTTCACAATCGCGTCTAGCTATAAACCTGCGATCATATCGTTATAGTCAGATTGATCACCATGTCTAATATTATCTGCCCGTATCCTCAAATGGATTAATTGATTACTTGAGAGAGCGATATAGAGAATCCAAATAAAAGTTGACTCAAGCGGGGTCAATTTGATGGGAGGATGATACTAATTGCATAAGATATGGATCCAATTGACAAAAATAAATTTCAATGAAGATGTAGGACAAAGTTAAATTTAAAAAAAAAAAAAAACTAGTTGTGTCGGTACTCATTAATTTTTACTTATTGAATCTAAGTAAACAATTGCAAATCATTATGAAAGAGTTCCTTACCAGTCCTCCTTTGATTAACGCGCCTAATGATACAATTTTATCGGGCTTCGAATATGAAAGTACAGAAGCATCGGAACATTTGAAAAGTCTTCAACAAATGAAACAGATTTGTTTCTTTCTTATTAGTTGATTATCGACTCGTTGAGGAACGGCTTTTGAGGATTCTGGAATCACCCATTGCTATGAGACAAGGATTGGATGGCAAACACACTTTGACGAGGAAAATTACCAAAAAATTTCTAAATTTATTGCATTGATACTAATTTAGTTTTGAACTTTTTATAGTGATACCAATTCAGTCTTACATCTTTTACTTCGATCAATTTAATTCTAAATCTTCCGTAGTGGTACTAATTCATTCCAACCGGCAAAATTTGATTGAAAACCGCCGATATAGGCATCATCTATCCTATGTGGCTAGATTATCTTTGACGTTGACAAATTTTATAATTTTTACGAATTTTTTTTTTTTTATCATCGTGGCAGCCAACCCCTCGCCTAGGCTACAAGGGTTGAGACCTTGCACGGGTGAGGGTTGCCCACGCTAGATGTGGCGGCCATAATGATTTAGCGAGGGCTCAACCTTGGGCGAGGGCCATTTGTGTTAGATTTGGTGAGGGCCCGACCCTCGTGGTCGAACTAGGGTTGCCTTCGTCGAACCTAGTGAGGGGTCATCTAGGCAAGGGTTGTGACCCTCTCCGACCACAATGGAAAATAAAAACAAATAAAAAAATAATAAATAAGTAAATAATAAAAATTTATCCACGTCGACCATGATCGTGCCATGTAAGATGACCGACGATAGCCAATATCTATGTCGATGATTTTGAGCTTAAACATATGGATGGAATTGGTACTAATACCAAATGTTTACAAATAAACTGGTACCTTACCCCACTTTGATGTTCTTGTAAACAAAAAATCTTTAGTGCACTAAACCGATGGATAAGGTGGTATCTGGGGAAGCTACCCAATCAGTCCTAGGCCTATTGTGTGGATGGCAATTTGGTCTTAAACTTTCTAACTTTACCAATTCATTTCTAAACCGTTACGAAAAATTTCAATTGAGTCATTCTAGTCAATTTTTACTGGAAATTTGTTGACATGACGATCTAGTTATTGTCGGCCATCATACGCTACACATAACTACACATACCATGCTAGCGGTTTACGAAGAAAATTGGCCAGAAAGGCTACATTGAAATTTTGCGCAAAGGTCTAGAACTAAAAATTTATGACTAAATTGACATCCGTATAATAGATTTAAGATTGATTTGATAACATTTTTTTAGATCATGTAGGATTCACATAATCTAACGATACACGTGAATTGGTTTCACATACATTAGGATGTAGCCTATAAGATCTCGACGCCAATATCTTCTTTCGGCAAGAAGATTCACTTTATTTCTTCAAGAAAAATAGAGCTATGAAATTCTTTAGTGCATTACTGTTTGGTTCGGCAAAGCTAGAATCAAAAATCTCTTTTGGCATTTTATATTTTATTTTAACAAAGTTAATGCCATACTTTTTTAGTAAAACATGAAAAATACTTAGATGAAGCACATACTACATGCTTGAATTCCGAGGGCAAAAGTTGATCAGTCAATTCTTGATTGTTAAAATATCCAATCTAAAAGTTTTTAACCATTAGATGGAGACAGATGACATGATTAAGATATTAAGCACGTAATTAGGCAATGTTGAACTACAGTTAATAATCGCTCACACATAATTTGACCCCTTACTTGTGTATGACTGGGCTTAGTTCTTTATGAAATGGGCACGTCTCTAATTTTGTGTGAGTCAATTGTTGTGAATCCAAGACGACCCAGTTGAGAGGGAAGTGCGGGACTTGAGCTCTTAACATGCGCTCCAATATCAATTTTTAAATATCCAATCGAAAAGCTGAACATCTTATTGTAAGTTCTTACCGTCCAAATACATCTCTTTATTTGTTTGTTTTTTAGGTATTAGCCAAACACCGGAAAAGATTGTCATTTTCCTGAAAAATGACTTTTAGAAAAACATTCGTAGAAATGACTATAGTTCTTTCTCGGAAATTGTTTCCGGCAAAATAAATGGTGCCTTACTTAGACTATTTACCTTGAAATTACTCTTCGGGCTAGACATCCACGTTGATTAAATCCCATCAAATTTTATAACCGACGACAACTTTGCAGCCGGGCATGTCTTAGGAAAAATTATACGACGTGACATCTGTCAAAGACCAAAAAGAGCTTTTTACCTAGGAACAACTGCTGCGTTGCATGTGCATGGTGCAAAAGGCTACACAAAAAGAGGAGAAGAGAAATTATTTCTGCTTGGCACTCACGACGGTCCTTCACATGCACAGCCGTCTAGCGCTGCCAATCAGGAGAAAGAGGATGGGGCGGTCAACGGGTCAACGGTCAAATGGTCAGACTACTTTCGAGGAGGGTGGCATGGCAAGCATCCTCCGCGATCCAGCCTTTTAGGGTGTGCATGATAATACTTTTGAAAGTGAATTTCCGTTCCGGAAGTGCTTACGGAGTAAAAATCTGTTTGGTAATATAACTTATGAAGTGGAACTTTGTTTGGTAAAAATTTTAACTTTTAAAAGAAATTTCCACATCTCAAGTTGTTTTTTTTCCATAATTTGAGAAGTAAAAAAAAAAATAGCTTATTCAACTCAATAAGTACTTCTCGCCTCATCCTCTTTTTATTATGCCATCACCCTCTTTTTGATCATACCCACTTTCACCAACCTCCACCGCTGTTGACCGCCGCCGAACCATTGCCCATTGTCGACCTCCACCGGCCGCCGCCCACGACCACCGCCAACCGCCAACCATTGCTCGCCCCCGCCCACTGCAGACCTCCATCACCGGCCAACCGCTAACCTTCGTCGGCCGCCACCTGCCAACCGCACCCATCACCGCCTGCGATCATCGACCGTTGCCGCTATTGACCTCCGCTAGCTGCCACCAACTGCCGCCAACCTTCGCCGGCCACCACAATTACGACTAACCGCCGATCTTCATTGACCGCAATAGCCACCAACCACCGACCACCTCGCCTAGACATGGCCACGAGCCTTGAACCGCCAATTCCGATTCATGAACCGACGGTTCCGATTCATGGCCATGCTTGAACCGGAACCGACCCTTGAAGTGGCGAACTCGGTTCTAGGCCGGTTCAAGGGCCGGTTCCGGTTCGGCCCAATTTTGAGCCGTTGGGGTCTTTTTCCCTTTTTTTTGTGGACGGATTGGAACTAGTTCGGAACAGCCGGTTCCGAATTTTTTTAAATCGTAATCGGCCCATAAGGGGCCGGGTTGGTTCCGATTATTCCACGGGTCGATTCCCGGCCCAAACCGGCTCGTGGCCATGTCTAATCGCGTCGGCCTCCGCTGCCGAGTCGTCGTGTTCGACCGCCAGAGTTAAAAATAAATAATAATTTTTTTAAAAGAAATTTAAAAAGTTCAAAAATGAAGTAGAAATTTTTAGACCGCCGATAATAATTTTTCATAGAATATTTTGTGTTAATAATGTTTCAGAAGTATACATTTTCAACTGTTACTAAAGGATTTTCTCTTATCATAAATAACTTCTGAAGTATAAGTAGAAAAATCAACTCTACTTCTGAGGAGAAGTAAAACAGTCAACTTCTGGCCAGAAGTTGATTTACGAAGTGGAAGTGTTGCCATGCGCGTTCTAAGGAAAATTCTCGATTTCATCTCCACATGGACCGAAAAACAAAACAAGCTAAATTTGTTATGAATTAATATCATGAAATATGTTAATATGAGACATTTACAATAGATTAATTATAAATTAATCTTAAATTGATACACATATGATAAACTTATGCACGTTAGTTTTATCGTCAAATGGTTGAGTTAGATGACATGTAATAGTTAACCGGTATACCAATTTGGTGTTTTACCCTCCGTTTGTCAAGATGAATTCTTCATGGTATTAACCTAATTTAACAAAAACTAAGGAAGGATGCTATACCAATTTATAACTTTTGGTAGTCGAAAAATTAGTGTGGATAAATTTATCGCAAGTGTGTCTATTTAGGGCTTTTTGTGGTCAAAAACTAGTTTTAAGCAAATTTGTCACTTGTGTATCAATTTAAAATTTTTGATGATATTAACCTTAATTATTTTTATGAAGCAAACTTTTTAAATGTCTTTTTTTTTTTAAATACTATACATTTATTGAAGTATCTGACAATATTGAATCATGTTTTATAGAGGCGCTGTTAGTTTTACCTTTATAAGATATGGATAAATGGTTTTTATTCATTCTCTTTCAGTTTCTAGTGATTAGATGTATCAAATGGTGACAAATGCTGCAGCTGCCGAAGATCTCATATTCCACTACAAAAGATGTTCGGAAGCTCGAGTATTATGTGGTTACTTGGGCCAGACTCCGTTTATTTCGAAAAAAATAAATAATTTAAAAAATATTTTTCTAAAAATTAATCACTTAAAATAATTAATCAATAAATAAATGTGATCAATAAAAATATTTTGTTTATTCATTTTACAAGAGATAGAAGCGGTCATTTTTAGAAAAATACTTTTGAAATAATTCAATTTTCACGAAACAAACAGAGTATGAAACCCATTTGATCATCACTACTCTAGTATTGTGGAATTGGAAATAGCAGGAAATATAACTAATTGTGGAAGCCTAAGTTATATACATATATACATTATATTCGATATGAGTCAGTCGGATTTCCTTATTGATGATATGTCCAAATAAATCGTAAGAGAATGACTTTACCCAACTATAGGAGAGTGAATTTAGAGGATCCGATTCAATTGGCGAATTTGACTTACGGGCCTCCACGAAACACCCGCATTAATACAGATTAAGATGAGAATCACTGCAGAGTACCAACATTCATGCTACTGTCACAGACGGAAGAGACATTGTGACCCAACCAACCAACAACATAGCCCGAATAAGCAATAAGACTTAAGTATCTCGGCCTTTCGATTTTCTTGAGTCTCTTGACTATTCCTAGAGATGGCGATAAGGTAAATATACAATATTCTAAATTGTTCCTTGGAACGTGAGTAGGGATGTAAACTCTCATGAATAGATAGGGAAGTGGAATCTCCACCATTTGATTGAGGCAATCAACCGTAGTCATTGAGAGGCTTCTTGTATAGGGGAACTCTCCTCTCATTTCTCTCACTTGTAATCACCCAACAATTGCAATAATAGTACATTCTCTCCCAAAACTTCTCTTTCTACTTTCTCTCTACGATCTGAGTAGGCTAGTGAGCGATCAATCCTTGGGAAGGCTTGACTTGGGCGACTCATCAATCCAAAGTAGCCTAGACTGGCTTAGCGACTCAACAATCCAAAGTAGCTTAAATCGCCACGTGATCTCGCTACTGAACATCGGCCCGTGACACTACTCTCTTCCCTTTGCAAGACCACATTTTGAACCGTTGAACCAACTTTTATATTTTCGACTGAAAAAAAGAAAAACCAACTTCTATATTTAGCAGGATCGCAAAATCAACATGATGCACCATTCGGGAAGTCCAAACTGCTCTGCGCCTAATGGCTGCATGATGGAACACCGAACAGACACATCTTCAGTTCCAAAGTTTTCTTTCCCCAATTTTGTCCATTAAAAAGTACTCAGGATCACAGAGTAAAGTAAATGTGAAAAGTAAGGGGATATACACAACAATGTACAAGCAGCAAATGAATATGCATATACAAATGAATGCATGTAATAATGTGCATGTGAACCAGGGAGTTATTTCTGTACATGTAATTCCACTATAATACTCATTATCAACAATCAGGTTTACCATAGCTGGTGCACCTGATCGCATTCCTCATACTCCAGTATCAAGGACCGCCATTGTAATGAGCAGAATGTAGTTTTTCTGTAGAGCTATTGCACTTCTTGCTCTATTCCAAGCATATCTGCATGTAAGATCAAAATTAAGGGGCTCTGATGAGGAATTCAATAGTTTTCCCATAATAGGAAAAACTAATAATCGCCTTGACCATGAAGCCATCAAAGACACTTTCAGAATTGGACAAAAGGTGCAACATCCAGCAAAAATTGTTGTGGGAATCTGATGTAGATAACTTCAGTACTCATGAAGTACCAGAAGTGCTCCTTTAGAAGGAGGAAAAAATTTATCTGGGACAATGGTTTGTCAATTTGTAATTCAATGTGGCCATTAGCCAAAAGCTCACGGCACACAACTCAATTGCTAAAATACTTCACTAAATAAATAATCACAATACAAAATGAAAGTCAAACCAATTTTCAAACTGAATGCCAAACACAAAACATTAGAACTTAATGCTGAGTATTGTGGGTGAAACTGGTCTCAACACCAGAAAAAGGAGAAAGCACAAGCGAAAAGGTAGTTGAACGGACATCCATTCCGGTCCAATCAAATCATTAGCACTCCCTCAGCTTGTTAGGAATTTGCGTATGAATGTGTGTGTGTGTGTGTGTGTGCGCGTATCGGCTCAAGTAAAAGTTTCAACATAGTAATTTAAAGACATTGCTGATTTAATCATTTAATTTGTAATGCTAGGCCGAGACTGGCAGAAACTCCAAGTACGCTTAGAGCTTTGAGAAGTGTTTAATTATATTTGAGAAAGTTGTGTTAGTTTTAAGTAGTTAACTTGACCAGGTCTGCGATCAGATTAACCTTCCTGAATCATATAATGGAATTCAGTCACCTATGCTATCCAACGACCTACTGCAAATACCCATAGCCTAGACTGCCAAAAGTCATGTCCTTTCACTTTCCAACTCCCAAGTTTAAGCATAAACTCGTTCATTGTTCCAATGCTTTTGAGTTTCACGATAGAAATGCTATTCTTTGTCCTGCCGATTGTATCACCATATGTATCCTCTGACTCCACTCATTATTTCCACTTATTCACGAGGTAAAGCCATTTAAACAAGCCAGGTATCTAGGGAAGGAGGAACTGGTATGGTGAGACTATGATATGTACTTAGAACAACTTAACTTGAGGATAGTGACCGGGTATAGCTGGTGAGGTTGACAGAATCCAAGCCAAGTTCCTAAAATAAATTTTCTATAACTATGAATATCTGACAACTGATAGCATAGCTACTAATAATATCACATGAACAACATACCGAGAATGTTAAATTTCCAAGCTCGATCGATAATCTATTTCATAGCTGACATACTCAAAATGTAAAAATGCGCAACAAAATTGATTGGTTACCAAAAGAATATCCTCATCTGTGCCGAATGATTTGCGGGCTTCCCCTAAGCAGCTTGATGTGACTTTTTCTTGCTTCCTGCAAAGTTAACCAAATTTATTCTCCCTAACACAGTAATACACATAAGTGTAATAACCAAATCCACTTGTTGAAGAAAGAAGTTCCCAAAAACAAGAACATCCCAAATCTCAGTAAATATAATCTCAAGATCAATTCAAGCAAACATTATAGGCAGACGTGCTATACTGTTATCTTCCGAGGCAAAGAATCTCATCGATGAGGTCATCATAGATTTTAACCCTTTTTACTAACAGGAGCATCCTTTATGTTGCACATCACAAATATGGCCTTTTAGGTCAAATACTCAACAAAGTCATGTATACAAGGATACACACGACACATCAGAGCATATGTCACGGGTACATGAGTGCATCGATGCACACAAGATACATCAACGCATATGTCACAGGCACATGACTGCACAGATGCGCACAAGGATATCATAGAAGCTCCTAGCAAATAACTTTCTGTTTAGGAGGTTATCTGTGAACTTCAATCAAATATTCGTTAGCAATAACATCCACATAGTGTGCCCTAGAAGTTAATCTAGATTTTACATGCTACCATTTCTTTTTCCAAGAGATTGCTCATTTGTAGGTGATGGAGTCCAAACTAAAGAGTTATCGCTGGTTTCCAGAAAATGCATTCCAATCGCGTCACTTGATGAACTAATCATATAGAAAAAAAGTAGTAGCTAATCTCCAAGACATGGCATGAGTCTCTTTCCATTAGGAAGAAACTGGAGAGCTGAAGAATCAAAGAGATACCTAGAACTGGCAGGATCTCTTATCTCGAACTCATCTTTGTCCGCATCATAGCCGCATATCACAATGTAGTGACCTAAAGTGAGACATGAGACCCATAAATTGATATGCGCCATATTTGCAATTCATAATTGGTTCGTAATGAGTAACATATTCAAGTGAGGAGGAACCAATAAATTATATACAGAAATAAGATTATGGAAGTGAGAAGTTTTCCACCTTGACAACTAGTCCAGCAATGGCTAAAGTACTCTTCTTCTATGTGAAATCGACACTATGAATACTAAAAGCAGCTCAACAATTGACTTCAACAGTTTCTGTTTCCCCATTACTATATTCAAACTAACATATGATGAGCCTGATCTAATAAAAACACAAACGCATGAACTAACTGACCGAAATAAGAGCTCCATTCTTTCAGCAAGTAGTTCTCACATATACTCTCCAAGAAGGAAATACATATATATAATCAGCAACAAAGTGCTCCTAACAATTGTCATCTTTGCAAATTCTGTAAAATAGTCATGCCTGAGCAACGAAAGTGCTAAAGTTACCTGTATAGCCAGACTCGCTGTCCCCCAAGCCAGAAGCACAAATACCATCTAGCCACGATCTACTGCAGGAAATAATTTGGAACAAGCACATTAATCTCCAAATCTCAGACAAAAAGATTGTCTGGAAAAAGAAGTTAATAAGCAAACAAAGAAGCATGAGTGGAGAAGCGTGTTATTTTCTGGGCAAGCACAATTCAGGATGCCTATCAAGTGACGGCATGTTCAAATGAGCTATTCATAGTGAGAAGACAGAGATGAAAGGAAAGCTATAAATGGCGATAGACTCAAAAGGCAGAGATTTTACAGTGATCTACCTCAATTTATGCTGGTCAACCAATGCAATTGCAACATATTTTCCAGACAAAATTAACAGTGAAATCTGTTCTTCATTGATTGATCTGCACTGTTAAAAGAGAGGGGTCGTCAACTTAGCTCAAGAAAGGTAAGATCCTAGTGATATTCAAGCAAGTGATAGATGATACAAACATAAATTGTTGCAATAAGTCTGCAATCAATCTTGCAGTAACTGAGTTTACCTGTATAGATATTCCTGCTTCTATAGCTTCGTGAAAGAGTTTATTCACTCGAACTACATCTGTGGGCAATTGCTCCTACAAATAAATAGAGTAAAAGGTGAAGCAGTTAAGAACTACCATTGGGAAATCATATCAAGACGATCATATTCATAAGACAAATAACTAAAGAACCTGACTATTAATACTATACTACAAGTTTTTGATCTCCTTTTAAAATTGATACATGTAATTATCACAAAATGTATCGAATTCAAATTTACACGAATGAGAAAAACAAGGCCAGAAAGGGCTCCTAGGCATTACGGGCAAAAGATAAACTACAACAACAAATATCAGAAGAATCCTTGAGAGCAGATCATTCCAGTTTAAACATAGGTTCTGGTTCAATATTTCTCAGAACACAGCACAATACTGAACAAATCCTTTGATATTAAGGAGGATATGGCATAGGACAGAGCACAATGGCGCAAAAGCACCCATGTCAGAAGGATCCTCAAGAGCAGATCATTCCTATTTTTTTTTTTTTCCGGTCGATAGATCATTCCTGTTTAAACATAGCTTTTGGTTCAATATTTCTCATAACACAGCACGATACTGAACACATCCTGTGATCTTTATTTTATTGCCATACTATTAAAAGTGAAACATGATCAATAGCAATATAACAACAGAACAAAATTTTACTAAGTACAATATCTCACAATAAACTAAAAACATCATTTTAACAACTCGCAAGTTATACTAACGTATGGAAATGTTGATATTCAAAAATAATGATTACCTTGTAATAAAATTCATCTGAGTAACCTGGATTTGCACCTAATGTCACAGTGTAGTAGGAAAACTTAACAGAGAACTTCTGCAATAGGTACGCCAGATCAACTGTCCATATGCTGTAAAAGTGAGAACAATAGAATTTGTTCAAAATATATCACAACACATCAGGAATGATGTGAAAAACCAGACCACTGGGGGATACCTGTTTGTACAGCACAGGTCAGCTAATGTGTCAACACTGCAAGTTTTGATGCCAATAGTTCTCAAAACCATCGATATACAAGCAAGCCCACAATCCCATGAAGAAAGCTGATTTACATGTGGCACCTGTAATATGTTTTACTACGAAGGAATAAATCTATGGATTTGGCTTCAGGAAAACAAACAGTGCAGATCATTGATCAGAACCAGACACTAACTTCAATAAATTGTGCTCGAGGCAACGCTTCCTTATAGCACCCATCATCAACCGAACTCGGGTGTCCCTCAACCGATTTTTGAACTTCTACGCTATCCTCGTCCTCTTCTGCCTTGAGAATCTTGTTTAGTAGAAGATATAAAGGCCACATAAATGACCAGATGGATTATCGAATTCACTGAAAGCACTAAAACTCATCCATGAGTGCAATCCCAGAAATGACTAACTGACTTAGCCGTCTGCAAGCAACATTTGTCTCCATCTAATGGTTGTCATGATGACGTCATGGCTTGTACACAGAAACTCTGTCACAGGTAGAAAGGAGAAATCAAATTTAAAAAATTGAAGTTACAATGATGTCTGAAGATAAACAGAACTTGGAAGGTAGCTTGCAGAGCATATCACCAGATGACTTCTACAAGAAGGCATTTTTGACATAAGCGAGCACAGAGTGCTGGCAAGTTGCCATGGGCAAAAGTGTGTGGTTACAAGACGATGCAACTAACCAAGAACTTATAATAACTCCCATCATAGTATTAATGAAATTACATCGGTTTAAGGTGTACGATCCCCATAATTTAGCGGCTAGCATATCATGAAACCAAGGACTCCCTCTTATCAGCTAAGGCGCTGTTACGTTCTCAAAGTACAAAAAAATAAAAATAAAATAATAACAATAATAATAAATACCTTGCCTATACACATACATGAAGTCAACTAGAATCTGCATTCACATCAAAGCCCAAGCTATAACCGCAGCATCTTACACGGGGGATCAATCGGCGAGCTAAATCATCCAATGGAAACGCAGAACGCTTGACACAACACCCGATTCAGAATCAGGAAGCTCCACAGCGAACAACACGCGTCGCAGCCAACTAATTCTCGGGCGCACACGCCAGACAGCAAAACAGAAAGATATGCTACGACCGTAACAATAATTGCAGATGAACGAGAGAACGAGCGCGCGCGCGCGAGAGAGAGAGAGAGAGAGAGAGAGAGAGAGAGAGAGGATACCGGCGGAGAATCGCTGGAACTGCTCTGCGGGGTTCGCATCGAAGAGCGACAAGATCTTATTCGCATCCGTCTGTTCGATCTCTGTACCGATTCTTCGGTTGCACGGAAACGAAATTTCGATTCGTCAACAGGAGGAGGAGGATGAAGAAGAGGCCCGGTCTTCCCTCTGTCGTTATTATTGTCCCTTAGGAGCCATCCATCCATCCAGGCCGAGCCACGAGTACCTGCTGGAATCAGTGACGCGCTGTCGTTTTATATCAGAAAGTCAAACGCACCCACCCGACCGTAACGCAACATCTATCATGCGGTGACGTAATAAAGCTGTAATAATTATTTCCCTGTTTGATTTAAGCGATAGAATACATGTCAGACTATTTAATTTCAGGAATGAGATACAATAAGGGAGGAATAGCATCGGAATTTACTAAACTATCTCTAAAATTTGAATGAGAGGGGATGCCATAGTCATCAGTTTAGGGTGCACGTGACAATACTGCTGGAGTAAAAATCCGTTTTCTAACGTAACTTTCAAAGCAAAAATCCGTATGATTACGTAACTTTATTTTTCTACCTCTAGAATTTTTTTTTTACTTCAAAAGTAGTTTTGGAACCACTTGAAAAAATAAAAAAAAATTACTTCTCTCCAGAAATAGAAAAATTAACTTCTGCTAAAAAATAGAAGTAGAAAAATCAACTTATGATCAGAAGTAGATGTTTAGAGTAGAAGTGTTGCCATGCGCGCCATAGTCAATCAGTGAGATGACGATCGATGCATCTCAAGTCTTGCAAGTTCAAGACTTTCCTGGGGAGAAGTTTTCCCTATTGGTGAACAAACCTTGGACTGCATATTGGAGAGACTCTCACCAGTCAGGCTATGTAGTACAATTGAGGTTTGTAGCTCAATGAGGGAAAAGTTCAGGAGTGACCATTTGAGGGAAAAACACATGAAGCAAAAATGGAATAGGCACCGGCCCAGGGCTTCCCTTACCCAAGCGAGGGCGAGGTTGCTCGCTAGACGTCGACAAGGGCGGCCGTCGCTCGAGGCCGGCGATGGGCCGGGGAGGTGAGGAGATGGGAGGAGAGAGGAAAAAGAAAAAGAAAAAGAAAAAAGAAAAAATTGCAACAAAGAGTAAGAGACGAAAATACCCTTGAGTCGGGCCCTTCTTTGAAATAAAGAGAGCACTTCAAGCCTTTGTTTGAAATAAGGTCTATTTTGGGCCATTATTTGAGAAAATGAAGGCACTTGGACCCTTAATTGAAATTTTTCCTATTAATTATTGGATGTATATTACATTACATCATATATTTACCCGTGTCTTGTGAAGTTGCTTACGATTATAATTTCAAATTAAGACAATATGGCACTATATTAAAATAAAGATCGTATTATTCTAATTATCATTTTAATAGTCAATCATGGGTGCAACATGTCATATATATATATATATACACACACAAACATATTCACCAATATATTAATAATTTATAGATGAATTTTTATTTATTATTTAAAAATTAATTTATGATTATGATTTAAGTTCAATCATATAGTATGTGATTATATGCAAAAAATATTATCTATTACATTATTAATAGTATGACTTAAATAACAATCAAATCAAGTTTAAGAGATAACTAATATAGATGAGTTAAGATGATCGCTATATTATGAATAACTTAATATCTATCTATGAAATTAGATAACTGTACCTAATCGGAGCAACAATTATGCTAATTATATATAATGAATAATTCTAACATCATTGGTAGCTATGTCTCATCACGATATCATAACAATTATTACAACTATCGACCCATTATTGAATATTTCACGTACAAATCATATAATATGTGATTGAAGTCAAAAAAAGTTGTATTGTTGTTATAATTCATAAATGCTTTGAAAATATATAATTATAATGGACATAAATCTTAACTGCAGTAAATAATCTAACATTGATAGAGTGAGTGAGAATTAAAAAGTCAACGTAATTGCGGAATTATTTACTACAACCTGTTTGTAATTGCTATTACACAACGTGTCCATGTAATAATTACTACGGCTTTGGTTTAATAGGAATTACGCAGTAATAGTTAGTGATGCGTGCGAACACCGTAAAAGATAGTTAATGTAATTGACCTGTAATGTGGCAACTGTTATTGCAATTAAATGTACCGTTAATTTTTCTGTTCTGGCCCATAGATTATCAAGGGAGCGTTTGGGAGATCATTTGGGAAAATTGTTTGCATCACATAAAAACTGTAAATTAAAGTTTTCTTTTTTACGAAATGCAAATAGTGTTTGATATAAAATATAATTGAAAAGTGCATTAAGAAGCAATTTTGATTAAATGCTATTTGGAAAAAGTTATCGTAATAGCCTTTAGTAATAGTTTTTGAATAAATATATTAAAAGAAAAAAAGAAAACTGAAGTTCGGCAAGCAACAGCTCTCAAGCGACAGCCGGACGTCGACCGGATTAGGCGAACCAGCTCAAGTGCCAGATCGCCGTGACCCAGGCAAGGTCATAGTTGACCACCGCCAAGCCAAATCTTGCGCTAGTGAACCATATTCGGCACTGGCGACCCTCACTCGAGGTCACGCTACCTTCCGGTTGGGATCACGTGACCTTGGCAACTCTAAGCAAAGGTTGCGTGATCCTAGGCGGCATTGAACTTAGGCGAGGGGCACTGATGCTAGATTTGGATTGTTGGCGATCTAATCTGACCTCACCATTGATGTCACGCGTTGTTGGCCTTGGTGAGGATAAAATTGTAATTTGGAAATCTTAGTGAGGGCTAAATTGAAAGGAAAAAATTCATTAGCAAACTTATGAAATATTGTACAGCTTGCTATATACAGGCAACACTAAAAGATACGGGAGCGACCAAAACAACAATTGCAGATCAACAAGCGACTATCCGTGAGAATCGACTTAGTTCGCCTTATGGGGGTTCTTGTTGGGGCGTCGAGATTGTATTTTTCTTCTGTCTTTCTGGTCTCTCTTAGTGATTCTGTTTACCTTTTGCAGGGAAACAAAATGGCGGTTCGACAATGGAAGGTGGAGAACATGCCTTTTTATCTGTCCGACCAGGAACACCTTACTGGAATCCGTGATTTGATTAGTTGGATGGACTCAATTGAAAAATTTGAAAAGTTTACGACTGAATTTGACAAAATACAATAAATTTAGGATCCTTTGGATAATTTTATCTCGTTTCGTTTCGTATGATTGAGGATAGAGAGTCGACACACCTGATCTCTCTTCCGGGTCTTGTTAGGCTCCATCAGGCCCAATTCTCTTTCCGTCGTCTCTCATTCTTAGGCCCACAAACTGAATCATCTATCCATTCCTAGAAACCCATGCATTTCAACTTTGTCCATACATTTTATTCTCAATTTACGTTTCTATATTATGAATTGTAATCTTGCTATATCAACATACACTTTTTACCTATGCGCGTTGTAGTTCTTTTGTTTGCCTATGTCTATGTGCGTTCATTTTAAATTTACTGCCGAGGCATAAGTAAAATTCACCTGCTTATGTGTAATCGGTGCAAAACACATTGACCTAGTTTGTTATAATCCTCAAGGAAATGCAAAACAAGCAAAGGCCAGGGGAGCAGAAGAGAGCTATTCGCGCAATGTTTTGGTGTATCAATCAAGGAAGGAATGGCGAGTAAAGTGTATGTAGAAGAATGAGAAGGAGGACGGTGGTAAGTGCATCAGAAACTGCCAAACAACTATTTTTCCGAATATATTCACTTGGAAAAAAGTAATAAGTTGGTTAAAAGAAATTACAAAAATTGTGCAAAAACTCCTAAACCTATTGTACTTTTGTCAATTCAATCCAGAATCTTTTAATTTTACCAATTAAGTTCTAAATCTTTTCACATTTTACCAATTGAACCAATTTGATCAATTTTGGCCGGAAAGCGGCGACGTGGATACCGACCCTTTTTGGTAGAATGTCCGGTGCTGACATGGATAATATTTAATAATTTTTTATTAATTTTTTCTTTTTTGTTTTCTAGTTTTTTTTCTTTTCCTTTTTCAACGGTCGTGAGGGTCGCCGGCGCCTTGCCGGCCATGGGTGAGGGCCGCGACATCCTCATTGGCCTTTGGCGAGGGCCGCAAGCATTGGCAACATAGGGCAAGGGTCATGACCATTGCAACTGAGGCCAAGGTAGCCTCGCCACTCTCGCCAATGGCCGGCAAGGGCCTGGAGACCCTTGCCGACCCATGAGAAAAGAAAAATGAAAAACAGAAAAAATAACGAAAAAAGAAAATGATAAAAAAATTAATAATACTTTGAAGAAATATTAAAATATCATTATAAATTATCCACATCGATACTGATTGCGTTATATAGGACGGTCGTCGTTCACGTCAGCATTTTTCGGTCAAAATTTGTCGGATGAACTTAATTGTAAAAAGTAGAAATGTTTAAGACTCAATAAGTAAAATTGAAATATTTATGATTAAATTAAGAAAAATATAATAATTTTATGATTTTTTGGAGAAAAAAAGAGGAGTACACGAACCGGTAGTTCCGGTTCCTACAAAAGGTGGAACCGGAGGTTTCGGGCTGGTTCCCGGGCCGGTTCCGGTTTCGTTTTTTAAATTTAATTTTTAAAATAATAAATAATGAAATAAACATAATAAATTATAAATTATAAGTAAATTGTACATTGTAATAAAATTTGGGGAAAAAGAGATAGAGAAGGAATGAGCTTGAACTTAATGAATTATCATTAAGTGCTTACATATCTTCTTGGAGATAGAAGAATTAAAACCCATATAGTTCTTTTACCTTTGATAACCTCAATTTACCTCATCGTTAATTGTCGCTACTCGTTGTGGTACCTATGACGGTGGTATCTTCACAATCCTCACTAAAGAATTCGTTTTTTCGATCTAGCTCCTAGTGTTGAAATCTAGCTTTCGTCCAATCGTCGACATAAGCTTGAGCTTCCACGGATTTCGGACTTAATTTTGAACGACGAGAGTCCAAAACTAATCCTCCAGCGCTAAATGTTTGTTTAACTACAACTATTGAAGAAGGGGTTGCTAATATCTAGCGAGCGATGAGAGCGAGAACTGGGTAATCAATTGAGTGACTCTTCCACCACTCCAGGATTTAGAAATTTGCACTGTGTTCGGCATCACGAAACTCAAATTGAGTGGTTAAATATTTTTCTAATTCAGAAATACTACATGTTGCCCTTTTTTTTTTGTCTACTCTTGAGCATATTGTACCATCTACTAAGTGAACCACCAGCTTCGTTTTGTGAGGCAGTAGATTATAAAGATCCATAATCATTTAAACCATATCTACTATAAAATTCTTCATATAATACTACTATAGATTCTTTAACCCCTTATTGTATATTTTAAATATCTATTGCATCTTCCAAATGTAAACAATCATAATAATACACATTCAGATAATCTAGTAAACCATCTAATTTAATATGTGGATTAAAAACAATACCAACTAAATATACAAGAGGGATTTTGAAATAATAATGCAACTATTTTTCTCGCATTACGAAAATAGTTCGAGCTAATTCAGTATCTTTTTCATATTCACTAAAAATACCACAAATATTAACACACTCTATTAAAAATAAATGCGTAGTAGGATAATAAATATTAGATAAAGTATTACTAGTATCATTAAAAATTTTCAAAAATTCTTTTTTTTTTTTTGCAAACGTTCCAATGTTGCGGAAGTAAAGTAATTTCAGGAATATTTTACGAAATAAACATACATAATAAATCTTTGTAATCAAAAGTTTGACAAAGCAACTCGAAGGTAGAATTGCAACGAGTCGAAATATATTTTGAAAACATTTTTGCCCTTTTCCCATGTTTACAAAATTTTATACTTTCATAAAATGGACACCACTCCATAAAAATTTAATTGCACCCTTTATTGGGGCAAGAGAAGTCTCAAGAGTTCGTAAACCATCTTGTACACATAAATTTAAAATATGGCAAGCACATCTAATTGGAAAAAATTGTCCGTCAAAAGAGGATTTACAAATATTTTCTAAATTGGGAATGGAAGAGGTATTTGCGGCAGCATTATCAAAACCAATTGAAAATACTTTATTTATCAAATTATATTATTCTAAAACTTGTCTAATTATTTTATAAATATTATGAGCCGAATGCTTTTCATCAAAAACTTGAAATGCAATAAGTTTTTTTTTAATGGTCCAGTCGTCACCTATCCAATGACATGTGACATCCATATAAGAATGAATTTACCAAGGATCACTCTAAATATCGTTACCTAAATACACACGTTCATTGAATTCCGCAAAAATTTTTGCCAACGATTTTTTTTGTTTTTTTATAAAGATGTAAAAGTTTGCGTTTAGGAGTAGTTTTCGAAATAGTTGGTGCTTGCGGAACCAACGCAGTATTTATCAAATATTTCAAATTAAAATTTTCACCAGTAATAAACGGAGAATGATCAATGGTAATATATTTAGTAAATGTTTGTTTATAAAGTGTATCAGTGTAACGGAATGAAGGCTGAGTATTAGGATTGGCGTATCCGGAAATTTGTTATTGTCTAGTATCGATCCCCGCTTGCGTTGGATGTTTTTTCGTCAGATGTTGACGGAATGTTCCGTAGTCGTCTTCTTTGGTAAATTTGTATGTTTGCGAACAATATTTACAATTTATATTATACTTACCTTCACTTTCATCATATACCTTGTCGAAGTGCATCCACAAGTCGGATGTACTCTCTCGGCCCTTCCGTTACGGCTCATTTGCCTTCGACATTTCTTCGACACCGGTAGGAGGATGGGGAATTTATTGTATTGGGACGTGCTCAACGTTCGGAATGGGAATAACGTTGATATTGTCGTCGTTATCTTCCCAATATGTATACTCACAAGGATCATATCCAGGAATAGGATACTCGGAATCTCCTATTGCCATCTTAGCCTTTCTAGTATTTCTACTTCCACTTGTCATTTTTGAGAGAATTGATCGGAAATCCGAATGAGAGAATTAAAGCGGGATTGAGAAAATTGAGCGGATTGAGAGAATTTGAGAGAATTTGAGAGAATTGTTGAGAGAATTTGTGAGAAAAATAAACGAGGGAAGATAGGTATTTATAAAGAGGGGAGGGTTATTTAACTTTTAAAAAAAAAAAATTGGGGGAGGGAGGGCAGAAATTTTGGCCTTTGCAATTTTGGTTGTAACGGCCCAAAGAGCCGTTGGGGCCTTTGGGGGGAAAGAGCCCAACGGCTCTTTTCCCCCTCCCCCGAGCCCTCTTTTATTTTTTTTTTTATTTTTTTACGAGTCGGAACCTGTCCGGATCGATGATTTCGGATCGAAATCGTGCACCTGATCAACAAATCGGTTTCAGGCCCCCGATTTCGAATGGCATGTTTCGGAGATCCGATCATTTTCCCAACGATGGCACGTACTCAAATCTCGATAAGAGTCAATGCAAGAGGGCTCGAAAAATGTGCGGAAGTACCTCAGGCCCGCCTACTTTGTCCGCCTGCTCTGTCCTAGACAAAGTTTTGCTTCCCTAGTTGGGGGAAAAAGTCCCTCACACTCTCACGAAACTTCCCTGGCATTTGCAACTATTCCAACCTTATCCAAAACGAACCTAAATTAAAGCTGATATGAAGGTTTTTTCTTTTTTGTTTGGTCGGAAAGCTGATATGAAGGTTGATTCCCCCACATTGCTGAGCTTGTACACTATACTAAAGTTTCATGTTAATTATAAAAAAAAAAATTTAAATTTATTATATTTTTATCAATTCAATATGAAATATTTTAATATTACTCGTTCAGTCCTATACTTTTTACGTTTGTGCCAATTCAATCATTAACATTTTTTTTGTGCCAATTCAATCCTAAAGCTCTTGCGTTTATGTCAATTTAATTAATCCAACCAACTTTGACCGGTCGGTGCTGACGTGGATGATGATCGATGCTAATGTGGATAATTTTTAATATTATTTTTTTCATTTTTCATTTTCTTTTTTTCTTTGTTTCTTCTACCTCCAACCGATTGCTGGCCTCATGCAAGAGTCACCCTCGCCGGCCACTGGAGAGGTCGGCCTCGCCCGACCATGGCAAGGCGCGACCTTGTCCGGATCTAGCCCGAGCGAGTTCGGCCTTATCTATGGATCCAGGCGAGGTTGCACTTCACCAGCTTTAGCCTCTAGGCGATTGCTGCCGACTACCGGATGGAGGTAGAAGAAAAAAAAAAAAAAAAAATTTAGAATAAATCTTAAAATAATATTACAAATTATCCACGTCAAGATTGTCTGGCTAAAGTTGACCGGATGGACCGAATTGACATAAATGCAAGTAGTTTGAGATTGAATTGGCACAAAAAAAGGTTCAAGACTGAATTAGCACAAATGCAAAATATTTAGAACTGAATTGACAAAAATAAAATGTTTATGACTGAATTAAGACCGAATTGACAAAATTAAAAGATTTATGACTGAATTAGCAAAAATGCAATAGATTCATGTCTTTTTTGACAATTTCTCCCCGAAGTAGTCGTGGTGGTTATTGTTATTGTTAATTTTATTTACAGTAACTATAATATAGTATAAGCAAATGAAAAATATGGGAAGTCAGCTAAATATATAGAAGAAAAAAGACATAAGTCGAACCATAAATAAAGTGTACCAACTAGGTTTTCAACCTCAAAACTTCGAGGAAGAATATTTCATGAAACTTCGCAAGCTCTCCGAGCGTTACTATAGACATCCCACGCCCTCTCTAATTTTTCTCAAGATAGCATGTACAAGATCACTCAATAGTGGATAGAATCGCCATTTAACCTATAGTCACTATAAAAATTCGTGCATTTTTTAAATTCAGAATAAAATTGAAATCAGTCGTTCTACCGCTCTTACGAAATTGATCAAATCATCACATATTGTATACTGTTACTCGTTCAAAATGTCCAATTATTTTCATGGGCATAAGCTTATCATGGAATCTACCGGCAAATCTGATGAAATTCGATACGACGTACTCATGTACTTTGGCAAATACTAGCATCGCAGCACATGCAATATGCATACGAATAAAAAGAAAGAAGGATATCGATCTACTCTTGTTAAAGAAAACCTTTACGATCTTTTAATTAAAGTAGAGATAAAGACCACACACACTTTTTTTTTTTTTCGCAATCTTTTCCAATGCCATGAAAAATCCCTCACTCGACAAGGTTCGCCCGATTTGATGCGGGTCGATTCGAGATCTCTAAAATTCGGACAAAAGCGAGAAAGGATGAGGCGCGCACGAACGAACGATGACATTTCCCCTCCCACCGTCCCTTTCAGAGCCCTCGATCGGATATATATTCCGTCTTCGATTCTTCAGGATAGCGACGACTTTCTGGTCAATACTGGACTGGGCATCTTTTGCCAGATCGAGATCAAGAATGGGAGCCACGCTCCTCGGAGGAGTCAAAAGGGATTATCGCATCCGAGGACAAGATTTGCCATCTCTAAGATTTCGGTGTGCATATCCGAGTTTGCTTCCTTGAGATCATGCCCATTTGTATCAAATTTATGTGGATGAGAAGAAGGATCCCCATGGCTCCACTTGACAAAAAAAAAGACGGGTGGGGCAATTATTTATAGCAATTCATTCTCTCTCATTTTGTCTCCCAGTCGATATGACACAGCAAGCCATTCTCTCTTGCAGAATGACTTGCTATAAAGATGTCATGTGTAACTCACTTATTTTAGCCTTCGACCGGTTCCATTGGACTGCCTGGACCAAACCGGAACCGGACCGACGATTGATCCCTAGTTCCGGTCCAGTTCGCTATTCCTTAGGGGATCGGGCCAATGTGGCCAATCAGTAGTCTAGGGTAAAGGAAAGAAGGAAAGAAGACGACCAGAAAAAATAAAAATAAAAATAAAAATAAAAAAGAAAAAAAGTTACAACTTGATTTTTCAGTAATTTTTTTCAAAAAAATAATATTGGATTTTCCATCAAATAGCAGAAAACATTATCCTATTCACTTGTAGGTGGCAGTCAAACACCGAAAAATATTGTCATTTTTTGAAATATATTTCCTTGAAATGTCTTATTTTTTTCACGAAATAAATGGAGCCTTAGTTGAAAAATGCGTATAAGCATGTACACAGTCGTGTCGGTTTCGAGTTAATCGTGTTCGTGTCGTGCCCTATGCACTCGAAGTTGTCCAGATTGATTGTTGTCTGTGTGTTAGGGTCATGTCCACAAGTTAAAGGCCATAAGATACCATTGCAAAATGGCTTTAACCCTCGATTTTTCTTTCGGTTGTGATCTTTAAAAATAATTCCTTTATGAAGAATTTAGGCATCAAGTTGCTTTCGTCCTACGTAGACTTGCCTTATCCATCTTCCCCCAAAACCCTAAAGCATATGGAGATCTTCTCAATATTCGTTCAAACGGCAGTTTGGACTGATGTTCGATGAATGCACGCGGGGATAGCAATCGCATCGAGAGTGAATTTTCAATATGAAAAGTGTTGTAGTTGCCGAACTAATTATTTTCAATTGTTCAAAAAGTCCACAATTTATTGAATGTCGGCTAATTCAATTCTACACGTTTTAATTGTGTCAATATGGTTATAAACCTTTTGATCATTTATCAATTTAGTCCTAAACCTTTTGATAATTTGTCAATTTAGTCCTTCCGGCTAATTTTGGTTGGACCAATCCTATATAGCACATCCAATACTAACGTGGACAATTTTTACAATTTTTTCCTTTTTTTTCCCCTTTTCCCTCCATCGGTCATTGACGAGGGCCTCGACCCCCTCTCTCGATTCGGCAAGGCCGCCAGCCATCGATGAGGCTCGATGATGGTGAGGGAAAATGGGAAAAGAAAAAGAAAAAAAAAAGAAAAGAAAAAAGAAAAAAAAGAGAAAGGAAAATAATTAGTAGTTTATGTTTTTAATGATCATTCACTTCGGCGCAGGTAGTGCCACGTAGGATGGCCGACGCCGATGCCGACTAGACCGCTACGTTAGCGATTTTGGGCTAAAATTGACGAATAGTAAAAAAGTTTAGGACGATAGCAAATGATCAAAATGATTAAGATAAAATTCACACAATTGAAAGATTTAGGACAAAATTAGCCCCCACACAATAAGTCGGTACAATTGAAAAGTCTACGACTGAATTAGCTACCCCGTAATATAGGTTTATGACCTTTTTAGATAATTTTCTCCATCTTGATTCGGTCGGCCTTCATCACACACCGTTTAATTCTTCTTTTCTTTTTCGGGAATAAAACTTCTTCGTAACCGTTGCGCACAATCCAAGAAACAAAAACATTCATCCTTATCATACACGCCGTTTTAACGATCGGCGTCCCGAGAGATTTGCGAAGCATTACCCACACATGTTTCGATGCATCGATTACATACTATCAAAGAAAACAAGAGTACTCACAAAATTCACGGGTTGTACTAGTCAATAGCATTAGAAACACGGCACTGAATCCTCCCATAACGAAAGCTAGGAGGGGAACCTGCATGGAGAGGCAGAGGACTCGTGTTCTCACTCCCGACAGGACAAATTTGACCAAAGTGTC
Organism: Rhodamnia argentea; assembly: GCF_020921035.1. Taxonomy (NCBI): domain Eukaryota; kingdom Viridiplantae; phylum Streptophyta; class Magnoliopsida; order Myrtales; family Myrtaceae; genus Rhodamnia; species Rhodamnia argentea. Next base: position 27,723,683 of record NC_063157.1, on the reverse strand, counting down.
GTGTCGGGACATTTATTTCTTGCCATCACGCCATTTTCCAATGACATTCATCTCCCCTCGTCCTTGTCTGTGTTAAGCGTATGACGCATTCTAAAAATTTAGGAGCAAATATTAGAATACAAAAAAAAAGCTTTTTTTTTTAATTGGTTCAAAAGAATCTATTTATCAACACAATTTCCTAAGACCGCATTAGATTTTCTTGATAATCTTTGTGCTCCTTGCATTTTACATTAGACTTTTACGAGGAAGACGATGCCTTTTGGATCACGAAGATCTTTCGGTTTTACAGTTGATCACCATTAGGTCAAAACCGCTTGTTTTGGGGATCATCGTGCTAACATTTTTAATCTAAGTTACAGACGATTTCAATCGAATGCATATTTTGGCATAGATGCAAATCTTTTTTTTTTGTTTTTTGTAACAAGTGCTTATGCTTCTTTCAACTTAAATTGGTCGTTACTGAGATTTATTTTGATCCTACAATCCAAGGGAGGATATCGAAGCGCAGTTCGAATTCGGGTTAGAGAAAATTGAAGGACTTCAGTGCACATATATGATGGATCTATGACGAGGGTTAGAAATAATCCGCTGTGCAACTATCTTATTTGGCAAATATCGATCAAGGATTATTGGCGAATCATTTCCAAGATGACCCGGCCCATCATCTTGATGGGATTCCGAACCCTCCTGTCCTTTGATTCGAAAACATGCCACGAGCAACGACATGCCATATTAGGTCCAACACGATGACACGTCACACGTGGGCAAGCCAATGACCGGGAACCCAACATGTCCCACTTGGAGGAAGGCAATGCTAACACGTGGAGATAACGCAGTGTGCATCAGGATACATGTGTCTGCTCTCCATCGGAACCTTTACATCATGTGTAGATGTGTGATTCATATTCCCTATCGGCATATGACTTTTATAGTTTGAGTTCGTATTTTATTGATAATTTGAATTTAGACTTATAAATAACTATTATTATATATAATGATTAATATTACGAAAATTCTCAAATTAGTATACATATGACAAATTTACGTCAAATTAATTTTTAATCACAAAAATCCGAAACCGTTACGCTTGTGAGAAAGTTATCCCAGATTAATTTTTTGATTACCAAAAATCCCAAACCGGTATACCCGGGACAAATTTACTGTCCGTTAGTTTTCGTTAAATTGAATTAATACCGCAAAAAATCTCAAACCGGTAAATCTATGACAAACAGATGGTAAAAACTCCAAACCGGTACATTCCGACAATTTCCACGTGTCTTCTAACTTTATTAGATTAGTCATAGGCATACCATCGAAATAAATTTGTCGCATGTGTATGGATCTATGTGCCCAATCTTAATCGGATCTCGCATGCAATTTGCACTGTTCGAGGATTGAGATGGAGCGGGCTCGCATATTCCGAACGGAAACGAGAATCGAATTGAATGAGAGCACATGGGAACGTCGCCCTCGCCCACATTTCAACCACCCAATCTATATAAGTAGCTTCGAACGCAGACCGTTTTCATCACGATCACTCTTCCTCTCTCTCTCTCTCTCTTTCTGCAAATCTTCACGTGCCGTCACTGAGCAGTTGCTGGTTTATCCGTTTGTTTCTCTCCTGCAAATCTTATCCATTGCCACCACCCACTCCCTCCTTTTTCTGGATCTTCGAGGCTGTCTCTCTGCTCGTGTTTTTCTGTTACGGCCTCGTATCTACCCAACACAAACCCAAATCTAATCTTAAAATCCTCGTTCTTTTTGAAGTAAAAGAGCAGTTGTTTTGTTCGTTGGGTCAAGTGTTTGGAGGGTTTTTTTGGACTGAGCTCGGTCGAGTCAAGTTGAGAGAATAATGGAAAACAGCAGGAGGCAAGTGGGCAAGTCTTCTTCGCCTAACAACACCACCCACGCAAGCGACAGTTTGGATCATCTCTTTGGTCCCAAAGACTCGTTTACTCCTTCCTCCGGGGGCTTCGGCTCTATTTTCCCTCCACCATCCACGGTAACTCTCTCTCTCTCTCTCTCTCTCTCTCTCCCTCCATAGAAGAGCTTTAAGGATGAGCCACAAAAACCAGAGTGCTTTAAGGTGACGGCTATGATACACTGGACTCACGTGAACTCGGAGTTTGATTAGGATGGTCGTGGCAGAGTCAGGCCAATACCAACTAAAAATGTATGTCGTTCATGGAAATGATCACTTTTGGACCCTTTCCGTGCTATGCAAAGCTGAAGCGATCCTGTTTTTCCCCTTCCTCTTTTGGGTTTTGTTTATGGAGCAGTGCAAGAGAGTACCCGATCTTCCAACATGTTTCCTAGGAATCAATATGATGCCTTAGGACCTAAACTGGACGGGGGGGATCTGAGTTGCAGTGCTGATCTTTCCAGCAGTCTTTGACTGGAAGGAATGATTAGGATCTTGACATGGGCTTTGTTCAAGTCTAATGATGTCTGTATATAGTTCTAAAGTTGATATCTTCATGTAATAAATGCCGATTGCTTGATTCCTCTTATGTTTCCTCCTAAATTATCAGGTCCTAGGGAGGATTAACAGCCATTCTCGTTCTGAGACATTTATGGTCTCCCCCAGAAACCCGGATACAGGAAATCAAGCCGGCAGTTGCAAATATGAGAATCCAGGTTTGTCGAACGCAGCACAGGCTACCAAAATAACAAGGTTTTGGAGTCTTGAATTGTCATTCTACTTCTTTTAATCACGTAAGAAATTGGGCTCGCGGATCAAATTAGCCAATTAATTCACATCAGCCTTTTTCTTTTCAAAGGAATCTAAGTGGTGAGGAGTATACATGACGGGTTCGTGTGTGCTAAAGTACATCATATGATGACTATATTATGAAAATATCATGACAAGTCGCTATGTTTGTGGAGAGATCACTTGTTCTGCCATGATATCGGCATGGTGTCGTTATCGTGAAACATCAGCTTTTCTTCTTATTGTTTGACCTTCCTCATTTGATCTCGTGTCCTTCATATTCCTTATCCATTTGGCCAACTTAGGAGGGAGTAAAGGTCAAAGCTTTAAGGGTGATGGGAATAATGCAACTAGCAAGGCCAAGAGTGCCATATACCAGAATGAAACAGCTGAGCCATGCTATCTGAGTTCATCAATCTACTATGGTGGACAAGAGAATTATTCCCCGAGAACCACCGAATCTCACTCCGCTGTAAAAACTAATTCCTCCTTTTGCTTTTAATCGAATACATAGCATCAATGCTTGCTAAGTTTAAAACTTATTCTTGGCATCGCTTTTCTCAATTTTCGTTTTTGACCTTTCAGTTCAAGAAGGACGGCGTCGATGATGAATCGAACGGAAACAACTCAGACAGTGCTTCAAGAGGGAATTGGTGGCAGGGTCTGTAAACTTTCATCATCTCCGAAACATCTTTTTCTTTGTTTTTTTTTAAAAAGAAAATCTGAAGACTTCATTTTTTTTGGGTTTGATTTAGAAAGGAAACCTAATTTCTCTGCTGAAAATTGGCAATTTCAGGGTCACTCTACTACTGAGGCGTGCCTCTTCTACCTTATATGACCTGTATGCTGACTGCCCTAAGCTGGTAAGCCTTTTCCTTTGATACATCCATTGCACCTGTTTTTTTAGTGAATGATCCTCTGGTTCCCGCCCCAAACAGATTACTAAGTTAAGTAATTCGGGTTCTGTTTTTCCTTGAAAGATGCTATTTTCGTGTCGATAAATTTCTTTAATTAGCTTCTAGACTCATCAAGCACATACATATCGCCATGAGCCCTTGCAAAATGTCGTGTGCACTCTCCAATGCTCAGTGGGAGAAAGAAGTTTTTGATCATGACTTAATTCTGCCTTGCGGGTTAGAACATACGATCGAATCTGCGCACAAGGGAAAAAAGCTGTTGACTACGTACGCTCGAGAACAGCTATATGATCTGGGATACGGCACGGTTGGTACTCCTAACATGGCGACGACAAATTTGACATTGCCTCTTTCCTTTTAGAGTTTTTCAGACAGCGAGTCGGATGGACCGAATCATGGAGTTATACATCGTCATACACTCTGCTCGTAGTTGTAGCTAACACTAATCTATGCGTATATGTTTAAGTTTATATCTGAAGTTTTGTTGCAGGAACAGCAGACTCTAATCAGAATATGAAGGCGTTAGAGTAATGAGAGTAGAGAGTACAAGCATGATGACCAACCGGGACTTGCGGCTTGATGGGGTCTTTTTTGTCCCAGCTAGTAAAGTTTCCCATGTCCATCTAATATGGATGACAATCAATAAATCTTATGCAAAGTTTCATAGTATTGTACTGTTAAAGGAGAGACTTGTTGACTTCTCGTCGATCTTGTAACCAGAAACTCTCACTTTGCTTTTCGATAAAGCATCTGATTGTCCCAACTCGTAAAGCGCAGTAAGGCATGACTTGCGTTACAAGCGCATTCGGGGGCGCGATATTCTCCAGCATACGAACATGATTAGCATCAGGAGCTACTTCATAAATTCTATCCTTAGAAAATCGTCGTTAGACAGTTAAGAAAGTATGTTTTGTCAGGCTTCAAAGCTACCTTCCATCTTAAACCAATCCGCGCAGAAACTTACAAGCCTCTCTAATAGATGATTGTCCACAAGCAATTGGAGCGTGGAAGTCTCCCACTTATTTGGAATCATTCACAGCTTCCAATGTTATAGTCTCGCTTCTACTGTTCAGGTGGACAGCTTCTAAAGTTTATCCATAGTCAAAGAATCTATCAAGTGAATCCCTCTCAGCATAGGAGGTGGAATGATACAGTGAGGTTATTTGACGCATGAATAACACCAAATCAAAAATCTAACGGAGCTCGATTAGTCAACAAGTCGCGTATGCCCTACTGTCGTAAATCGTCATTCCTCCCGACGAAGGCATGGCGCCGATGGCAGGGGATGGCTCTAGCAGAAGAAGATATAGAGTCGTGCTTGTAAAGTTAACTCTTAGTTCCAGAAGATCTCAATCCAGGGTTAATTAGATGTTATTCGCACAAGCCAAACTAAAGTACTCGTAAAATTTCTCAGGAAAAATAATGCAAATCATCTTATAGGGATATTAGCATTTCGATAATCAGAATGGTCATACTGCAAAATCGTTGCTCGCTGAAAGGATTTATTCTCCTTGTGGGCATCTGAGAATTTTACCATATGTTTCTCTTACAGGACAAGCTTCAGTCCAGTGCTTAGGCATCGTTGTCGCTGAAATGACTATACAATGCTTTTCAGAATATCAAAAAGCATCCTGGATAACTGTAAAAGGACGGATTGTTTGTTTGCCAAGCCCATTGCCATTCACATTCTACTTGTTTCCCCATTTTCGTTGCCATTTCATCTCACAATACTATAAGAGCGCAACGACTTGCGACAAATATATACCTCAAATGACCTCCATCAGCAAACTATCTGGGCTCCGGTACTAGCTATAACTTGGCGCAACTGCACAATCAATCTCAACGTGCTTGGTTCGCTCGCAAAATGCATTATTGCAGGCAATCTTACTTGCAACTCTTAAGAGATACGGGGATATCCAAGAAGAAACAGTACCCTGTAGTCGAGCGGTGATCGGGGGGATCACTAGCCCAATCAGCATGGAAAATGCTTGGATTTATCTGTGTATGATCAGATCACCTCCCAGGATGACTGATCAATAATGGATTTCAGCTTTGAGCCCGTTTAATTACCCAATAACACAACAGCTACACCACAGACGAAACACTCATCTAACAGACGACCAGCTTCTTTGCCTACGACTTTCTTGCAAGAACGGGGATCACTACTCAAGTTTCCAGAACATGGAGTTGCGGATCTCTCAATGTATGGATTGACATCAAAACCGGGGAAGGCGGGCATCGCTCAACCGAGTCGGAGGATTCACCGTAAGAATGCAAGGTGAACACAACCACTACCTAGCTAGCAAATCTCCCAATAAGCCTAAGAAATTTTTCGTGAACAAAGGGATTAAAGTAGCAGAAGATGGAAAGGCACAGAAAGCTGGGGCGCTCTGCTTTGTGTTACATACAGATTCGCATTCATAAACTGAAGCACGATTCAATGGACAAATTCATAAACTGAAGCACGATTCAATGGACAAAAAAAAAATGATGACTATCCTTACTAATACATCTTGCAGATACAAATTTACAAACCGTGGTGCAACAAAATACAGGAAAATCAAATTAAGCACGTTGAGTGAAATGCAAGCTAATTAAAGAATGCCAAGAAGCACCATTTGAAAAAGCAAAAGGCTTTATGAGGAAATAAGAAGGCTTATTTGACTGATGGAGCGGAAGCTCAACCCCAATAAGTATTCGTGGAATGGCATACTTACTCCAAGAAAAAATAAATCAACAGGATCGGTAGCCTCTGTGAATATCTGCAACTCTTCTTTTCACTGCGCTGCGTTGTTTCTGCTTTAGTTCGCAGCTCCTCATCCATCATAACAACTTTTAAACATCATCAAGCAAACTCTGGATTGAGTGCTATAGCCTCCTGATATATCATATCCTTCATCTGCTCTTCTCCCAAAGGCTGTAGCTCAAACTCAAAAGAAAATGGTCGCGGGCATACGGGTTCATCAGCTATGTCGTGTAATCTTTCAAGATAAGGATGAGCAAGTGCCTCTTCAACTGCCAAAAGATGAGTTGATCGGTAAGTGCATAATTTACAAGAAGTATTGAAGGTAGATCTGCTGTTAAAAAGTTCTTTGATTGAAATCTTGCCTCCGTAAATCATATATTAGGTCATGACAGAGCTTAAACAGGAAAAAATCCTACGAAAGCTTAGTTTTTGCCCTTGAAACTAAGTGAATGACCTTAAGAATGAACCGAAACATGCTCATGCTACCATATCTGTTTTAATAAACCAAATGGATGGATGGACCATTCAACAACATTTAATATGACTCTAAAACTCTGTCACAGTTAACCAGGATCACTTGGTATTTGATATGGTTCTCTCTCTCTCCAGACGTCAACCATTATTAACATAATCTGATTTCCCTTAACAAGGCCAAACTTTGATAATCTATACAAATTATGGGAGATTGGATGTTGTACTATCTAAGGTCTACAAGTTCCTCGCATATCAGAATTGGCAGAGGCCGAACATAGAGGTGAGAAACATGAACCTTACCTGTGATTCTCTTTGTTGGGTCAAATGTCAACATCTTATCAACCAGATCAATGGCCAAAGGATGAACATGAGGGAAAACACTAGCTAATGGTTGACGGGGATGTCGAGGAAGCTGTCTTACGTATCGACGTGCATCCTCATTTCGCACAAACCCAAGATCGGTATCAGCTGGTGTGCCAAGAAGCTGAAAAATCCGAAAGCAAAATAATCATTGAGTTATTTAAATAAGACACCACAGAGTTATGATCACCACATTTGTGTTATTATACATGAAGGAATGCTGAAAAGAAAAGAAAGAAAGTAGCACCTCGCTGTTAAAAAACATATAACTTCCAGCTTCCTTTTTCATTCAATCCACCAAAGGAGCTAAAATGCAAATTGTGATAGTTCTGGAAATTGTTCCTAAAAGAAATCGCATCTTCACGGAAGGAACTCCAAACCATTATATAACACAGTTCAACATTTTCTACCATCTAAATTCCCCATTTAGTGGGACAAGGCCTAGTTGTCCTTGTCATCGTCGTCGTTACACATGCATTTGAAGATGCATCGATGTTGTGCATTCTTACTTTATGGTGTTATTCAGCCATAGTGAACCTAAATATGAAAGTATACCAAATTTTATTAGTGAATCTGAGTGTTGCTTTACCTCTACGAGCAAACGCATCTGATGCACATGATCCCTCCCAGGGAACAAAGGCTTTCTGTTCATAAGCTCCATAAATATGCACCCAACAGACCACACATCTATAGCAGCAGTATAATCTGAAGAGTTCAACAGCAACTCTGGTGCCCTGTACCATCTGGTGACCACATATTCAGTCATAAATTCATTCTCCGCAGTTGGTCGTGCCAGGCCAAAGTCAATGATCTTAAGGTCACAATTGGCATTCAGTAAAAGATTGCTGGGTTTCAAGTCTCTATGAATAACTTTTGCAGAGTGTATATACTTCAGTCCACGTAGAATCTGATACAAGAAGTACTGCAACAGAAAGATACGCATAATTTTAAGACTCTTCATGCTTTCAAAATCTAATTAAGAAACTTAGTCAACACCCAGAACATAGGCAGGAGCCACTAGCATATGAAGACTAATACCTGACAGTGTTCTTCCGACAAGCCTTGGTTTGAACGAATAATTTGGTGGAGATCAGTGTCCATGAGTTCCATGGCAATGTAGACATCAGAAAATTCTCGCCGCAAGGGAGGAGGAATCACATCTCTAATGCCAATAACCTGTTTTCATGCATCAAATTCCACCATTTAATCACTGTTGCTATCATAAAGAACAAATTTGTAATTTTAATAGCTAATCTAAAGACTACATGCGATTGGCCTAGCCATCCAATATAGATCCAATCATGAGGCTGACCCACTCTACAATTGAGACCCCACAAAGTATTATCCCGCGGACAGGATGCAGCAAGACTAATGACATTAATTCATATCACCAAACGACTGCTCTTGAGCACATTTCAACTCTGGAATCTGATAATGGCCCAAAGGGTCAGTCCTTGCAAATAGTAACAGTATCATCTTGATTAGCTATACATGGAATAAATAAGTTACAATGGTTTAATTCGAAATTTTTCATCCTAAGCTAACAACTATGACACTACGAAAGCCATAGTTTTCCTGTTAATGCAGTTAAGTATGGGCTTGAATTAATATTTTAAGTGAGCTTAATTTAGTTACTTTATGGGAACATCCGATCCATCGCAACCTATCGATCGACAACGAGTGAACTGATTCTATATGAGAAGCGATTGAAATTTCAGAATTCTTTAAGACTAACAAAAACCAGAACCAATCGGTCTTAACGAGAGAGAGACACACACACACAAACACTCACGTTCTCGTGGTCCAGATGGCGAAGCAGCTTGATCTCGCGGAGCGTCCGCTTGGCGTCCATGTGGTTGTCGAACGCGTTCGCTATCTTCTTGATCGCCACCATCTCGTTCGTCTCCGAGTTCAGAACAGAGCTGACACATCAATACAGGGGGAGAAATCCACAACAATAAATAAATAAATAAATCCGTCAAGCAAAAGAACCATCAAAACACAAGAGTATCTAAGAACGATGCGGGCGATGGCGACGGCGGCGTACCAGACGATGCCGTACGCCCCGCGGCCGATAGGCATGATCGGGGGCCGGTACTTGGACGTGATCTCGAAGTGGTTGCCGAAGATGTTGTACTGGACGAACTGGCCGCCGTGGGTCGGGACCGCCGGAAAATCGGAGAGCTGGCCGTTTTGAGCAGCGTCAGCCATGACCTCAACCTCAATACTCTCTCTCTCTCTCTCTCTCTCTCTCTCTAGAAATGGATTGGTATGGTATGGTGATGACTGATGATTGATGAAGATCGTTGGAAGCAGAGAGAGAGTTTAAGTAGAGGGAGACCATCTGATGGCGAAGGAAGGAGAGGCGAAAACGCGCGTCGGGGGAAATTGATCGGAGGGCCGACGTCCGAGCCGCCTCCATCGACGGCCGAGATTCGATTCGGTCTCACTTCAGGGGCCCCACGCTTTTTTAATGATAAATTAATTAGAGATTGAATGAAGCAATTAATAATAATAGTAGTAGTAGTAATAATAATAAGTAGAGTGGGGCAGATGAAACACGAGCTTTGACCGTGGCTCGCTTGTATTTTAATTGATCCTTTTCGGTGTTTGTTTGGCGAGTCCGTCGTCTTAAGTACGTATCTCAAATCAGGTTTCTTTTCTTGTCGTTTTCTTTTCTTTTTTTTTTTTTTTTTTTTTTTTTTATGGTCGGATTGTCGTTTTCTTCATTTGTTTACAAACATTATCAATCAAATTATATAGCTCGCCAAAATTTCAATCTTTCAGCTTTTCACTTATGAACCCCTGTGGGGCCTACCGTTTCATTTTTGTTTGTTTTTTTTTTTTTTTGCTTAGATGAAAAACGAGGACTAACTTTTCATAACCGACAGTTATACTATGTAATGTCGTAATTTCGAAACCTTTTTGGGCCCGTTGAAGAATTTTCTGAAGGGAAGTCAAAAATTAGTGACGGATATGCATTTTATGTGCGTCCGCTGATTCGGTCATGCAATTTTCAATTGTGCCATTTTGGCCTTAATTTCTTTTTTAACCAATTGCTAATTCAATCATTCTATCTAATTTTGACGAGAAATCGAGGATGCGCGGCGGTCCAACCATCGATTTTTGCTGCCAAAATTAGCTGGAGATCCGTTTAAAGGTTTAGAACCAAATTGGCAAATCGTCAAATGTTTATGATCAAATTGGGAAATAGTCAAAAGGTTTATGACCGAATTGGCTCCCCTTGCAATATGTTTAGGACTTTTTGGACTATTTTCATCATATACAAAAGGTCATGCATTAACCGATTGGTTCCATTTGATCCGTTGATAGTCAAGCTGCTCTTAGGACTTAAGAAGTGTCTCTAAGCAAAAATCAAATCCCCGAACAACGTCATAACATCGTGAAGGATCAATGCGATATCGAAATTTTACTCGAGATCCTCTATTGTTAAAAGATTTTTTTTTTTTTCAGATCGTGCGTTTAAGTGGATCCAACAAGTTTTACAGCATGACTAGAGTAATGCCATGTTAGAGTTCCCGGCACCTAAGTCACTTTACCGATTGCATGGTTAAAGGCACCGGAACTCGAACGTTCGTCCGAAAACTTTTAGCACCAAAATGCACACCGCGTGGCGGTTTCGACACCGAACCCCTTCCTTTTGCCCTAGCTTGAACACTGGCTTTTCAATTCATTTCATTTTGCAAAACTAGTGCATGAAGATCAAAAATTGGTTTTTGGGGGGGATGGTTGCGGACGGTCAACGGTCAACGGGATCCGCGGGACTGATGGATGGCTGACTGGAGTCCACAGTGGAGGATTGTACGAGAGCTTTTAAACAGCGCTCCACACGTCACGTTTGACAAGGCGGAAACCCTTTTTCTGGGGCTGAAACTTCTGACCAGGTTAAGAAGAGTTAGTAAGACGTGAATAATTTCTCCTGGGGGGAGAGAGGGATGCCGAAATTGAAGGGGCGCGAAGCTTCCCAAATCTCAAAAAAGGTCTCTTTTTTGCCGAGATTGACAAATCCTACGCTTTCACCTTTGACTTCTCAAACTCGGCACTTCGGCATAGGTAGCGTTGATTTTAGGAAGAATAATTCGAGGGGCGACCTAGTTTCGGCACCGCTCCCGGGTGCCTTTTATTACTACGTCTCTCTCGTTTCGTGTGTCATCTCGCTTCGCGCCGGGGATCGAGATGATGCCGCCGTCGGCAAATAGCATGATAAAACCCCGTATGTTTACGGAAAAGATAATAAAGAAAACGTAAAAAGAAGAAGAAGGGTGGCAAACACATGGGGCTCGGAAAAGATTTAAATTCAGGACTCTTTTGTTTCGATACCATGAAATTTTTTTGTAAAAATATTACCGGCCGTTCTGAAAATTCAATGTATAGATGGAGGTATGATTTAACGTCGAATATCCCATCGGACGTAGCAAATTGAAATCTCCCCGTCATTATTCGCACGTCATATCTCCATGCGGGACAACAAGAAGAAGACCGAGTCTTTAGCTAAAATCAAGGGCAAGATCCGGAACCATTCCCTCTCAATACCTCGAACGGGGACCGACCACACCACCCTTGGAAATGTCAAAAGCAGCGGCCAAAAAGTCATCTTCAGCGCTTGCGAGTCCCGGGGTTCATGAACCACGTCAAGTTGGTAGCGTATTGGCTGACCTTTTGGTGAGATTCATGATTGCGTGGATTGAAATTTGATGTGCTTTTGGCCACGCCAGCTATTTTACGTGGTTAAATCTTCTCGACATCGCCATGCCGTCGGCAATTCCAAACGTTGCATTTCGCGCGCTTTGGCCGAAATCCGATCGATTTCGGAGCAGGCGGCGATGTTGCAAACACGTGACCAATTTTAGGGACACCACGGCATAATATGAACTTTTAGTGATTTGGCCACTTTTTTTTTTTTTCCGACCAAAAAAAAAAAAAAAAGTAAAAACCAAAAGTTGAATGTGTTCCTTTATATAACATCGAGATATCGAAATGAACTTTCTTACCCTATTTACGTGCAAATACAATAATAGATGAATAACCATTCGATGAGTATTCAGTTGAATATTTCGCTTCCTATCGGAATAAGCATAGAGATCCAATCACTAAATCATGATAAAAATAAAAAAATCGGTATTGCAAAGTAAGAATATCACGATTCGGACAAACTTTTGACAATTCAACCACTAATCCAGTTAGCTTATATACGAAGATAAAAAAAGTTACGACTAGTGCAATTTGAAAATCAAAAATGTTTACAAGTTATATAATGCATCAAGTGAACATGAAACCCCGAATTTATGCGCTGATATTTCGAAGCCAAGTTTAGAAATGCATTCTATCAAGTAATGACAGACTTATTAAGACCGGCTTACCAAATTGGCTCGTCGAGTGATGTGTTGAATTGTAAGGGCCCTTGAAACGAGTGGGTCATATTCAAGAACTTGTCATTATCCGACACATTACTTATAAATCGAGCTGTCTTCTAATTATATAAATTGCTTAGTTTTTAAATGTTTTATTTATACATGTCCAAAGAAGACCGTGTGGGTCGGGGAGGAAGTTCCGTTGACGCTGAAAATAAGAGCAGATTTCCGGGTAGCTGACTTCATGTCCCGACAGAGTCAAATTTGGAGTTGGGACGTTGGTCTTCTGCCGTTATATATCGCGTAACATGAACCGGCCTTCAAAACGAAATAACCAAACGAGGGAAAAAATGAAGGATGAGCTGGACAAATACTTCCAGGATCGATCCCTGATGAACCGAATCAATCGCAACTATTGATTATGGAGATATCACTAAATTTAACAGCTTTGATCTCACTCTATCTCGAGTTAGACTCCGATGAAAGTTCCTTGAGTGAATTAAAACGGCAAACCATCTGAATCTCAGTCAACGAAACACAAGATTTAATCTCGTTTGATCACATTGAAGCTGAGACCTGATCGACTGAGGTAGGGTTGATTGATGAACACTTGCTGAACACTTGTTATTTGGTTATTCTTACAGTTGTTAGATAGAGGTTGGATGTTTCGATGCTGACATGATTCTAAATGTGATTATGACATGTTGACACCAACCGTCAGCTCCAGGTTTAAATGGCAAAACCAGTTGAATAGCGAATGGAAGTTGCGGTGGTTTTCTTGCTCTACTACTTTCTTTTAAAACATCCGTGCCATTAGGGGCGAACACCGATCTAAGTAGGTAGATTCTCGAATCACACCAAACTGGCCTTATTTGATCGGTTTTGGTTCGGTATTAAGGTTTACAAGGTAGGTTTCAGGGTCTAAAAACGAAGAATCGATCTTGACAATGTAGGTTCTAGATTTCAGGTCTGGAATTTTCCTATTCCGAAACTGTTCACCCATACTTGGTGAATGCCGGTCCAACAAAGTAAGTTCCAGCTTCTAGCGACATCCATCTGTCTCCCATTTGGTGAATGCCGGCACATCGAACAAACTTTTCGTGGATAGGTATTATTTGATCTCCACCTCTTTCATAGAATTCAATTCTTTTAAGCTGTCGAGGCTCTTAATCCTCCACAATAATGTAGCCGAAGATGCCATTGTTGCTTTTGGCAGATGAAAATTTCTGTTGTTGCTTTGACTTTCATTTTGCTTGACTAAGGAATGAGTTTGACACTTTTCCAATTGCTTCATTTTTCTGTTTGTTTTGTACAGTACTTTTCGCCATTTTGTTACTCTATTATTTTGTTATAACTGCTATTAGTCTCGGTTTTAAGTTATAGGATGTTTACAAAAGTTTATCTTTCTAAGATATAAAAGAAATGCAAAAAAAGAAAAAAAAGAGAGAGAGAGAGGAATTGATCGGTCCTCGGTAGACCTTGGGATTGGTTTGGATTGGATCGATTTCAAGGTCCAATTAAAAAAAAAAATCAATTATGAAGTTTACATGATAAGTTCCAAAAACTAAGAGCCGATCTCAACAAGTTTCAAATTTCAAGTCTTGAACTCACTCACCTTAAAACTGATTACCCTCAGGTAAGATAGGTCAACCACAATTTTCCCTTCCTTGACAATATTACAAATCAATTTCTTTTGGTCAATGATATGAAAGATCAAATTGTCAGACCATCACTCATATACATACTATAGCTCATTATCTTACGACTAATCTTTTCAACCAGGCATAAGAAAACTGTAGACAATCCAAGGTTTTTCTTCTCTTTCGTTTTGGAGAGCCGAGAAACCTTCTGGGTTGAACCTTAACGTAAGGGGCATTTTTTAGGCCAAACATCACTCAGCACAAGAAGTCTAAGTTGCTAGAACAGCACTTGATCATAATTCTTCCTTGACACCTGCTGAAGGACGAGGAAGTTTCCTCAACATAAGAGAAAGAACTACAAGATACGATTGGAGTTGAATAAGTAACCACAGGCAAAGTATTCTGGTAAACTGAAGGGACTGTCGGTCCGCAAAAATATGATGATGAAACGCCTAAACGTCCCCCACCAAAGGATGGCTGGGTATAACATGAACGAACACAAAACATGCTAGACCATCAGGTTTAGACCAGGGTTCACTTATTAAGGTTTAGAATTAGGGTAATCATAGGATGTACCCATAAATATGGGAGACACCGTTGGCTGTATGTCACAAATGTACCAAGTAATCTCGCTAATGCAGCTTCTCGCATGTATTGAACCACCTTGAAGAAAATATCCTCATCATATTTACTTCTACATAGATTGCTCCAAATGTGACCAGAGGCCAATGATGGTTGACAAATCAAGGGAAAGAACAGGAGCAGAATGTATGCAGAATGTGCTTTTATTTATATAAAGGATGACTGCCACAGCATTCAGCCCCAAAATTCCCAATCTTTAACATGTTCAACAAAACAAACAGAAAGCATTCAATTTCGCCAACTGACAACCAACTAGAACATTCCATTCTGAAACCAAAAAGCATGTGACATTAGATTGTAGCACCTGCCCCAACATTAAACTTCAAAGTTCTTAGGCCTCAGCAAACCTGCGAAAGAAGTCAAGAGTTCAATGACAATATGCGCCAAAGAAATCAATTAAGTATACAGTAAGAGTAGAATGACTTTCGAAATTTAAAGGTTACCCTAGCTCAGAGAGCTTCAGATGGGCTTCAGCATAATCTTCAAAGAAGGCATCTTCATTCTAAATCAAAAGGAAAGTACAATGAGCTCCAGCATACAGCAGCACAGAAGTTTTCGACAAGAGAAAAACACATACCGCAGCATATTTCTCAACAAGAGGGCGGAAAGCAGGGTCACAAAGAAGAGCCTTATCAGATGGCAGCTGGAGAAGTCCTTCCTTCTCTCCGCTCAACAATTCCCTAGTCAATGATTCAAACAATCACCATATGAACACGAAGACAATAACTTTATCCAACAATGGATTGAAAACGGGAAAATTAGAAGCCTCACTTGAAGTACGAGTTGTCGAATATGAGAGGGTTTGGGGTCCAGGCTCCCTCAAACCCGGACCTCTCTTTGTGGCACCTTCCCTGTTATTGAGTGCCACAGAGCAAAGGAATGAACTCAATGCAATAATTGGATAATTGTTCACAGACTGCATTTCATGTATTTCATTCTGACGGAGACAGAGACTGCATTTCATGCTACGCATAATATCCTACACTTAACAGAATCAGAACGCATGAAAGGATCTTAGGTTTGGGCACAAACCAGGGTATGCCCACCAGAGAGGGCCACAATATCCTTGTCAGAAAGGCCCATCTGAACACTAAACACTTGTCTCAAGTGGTCACAGCCTGCACGAAATGTCGATAGATCAACATTCAATCAAGAATCTACAAGCATGAAGACAAAATATTGGATTTGCTGGACATAAACTAACCCTTGGTAGCATCAGGAAGACGGCCTTCGGGAGGTGGTTGTGGTTTGTCCTGGATTTGGTGGATAAATATGAAAATATATCAGACAAATAACAAAGTAATAAGCACCACGATGAAAGCCAATAGATATAATGGCAAAGTGCAAACCATTATGAATGGAGAAAAAATGCAAACCGAGAGAAAGCAAAATCTTGTAGACCTTCGAAATGAAAGAGCACAAAAAGCAGTCAAGCATCCGACAAGAAATCCATATGGAGAGGCCTCACGTGGCTTACATTTTCTCAAAGCATATCAGTGGACATCTCTCAGAAATTTCTGAGGGATCATTGCAGCACTTATGTTCTACGTTAGAGGCTTTTCCACACGTAATAAACATAGCCAAATTATTTAGAAAAGTGAGCACAAGTGCCCAGGTTTGCAGTACCAAGTTCAGCAAACCAAAACGCAAAACAGTGTTGCTTTCAAGTGACCTGAAGAATATTTTTTTAATGAAGTTTCCTGAAAGAATGAACCTAAAAACAAGTGAATAGTTTTACTTTACTATCAGAACATTGATATATCTCCTACAATTCCAAGAAAGTAATATAAGATCCAAGTGGTCAGATTAAAGGGGCATAAGAACAGCAACCATAAATAGCTTCCACATGCCTAACGAAAGAAGGCATCGAACCAAATACCATATAACAACCAAATCTGTTTTGGTTACTATGAGAACAATTTCTGCTCGGCACATATCAGAACCCATTAAGAGTAATTCCACTGATCTTTCATCATCCCTCTTCTGCTTCTTGACACATCAACATTGCAAGTCTAGGAAACATAAATTATATGTGCAGTTCAGTAGTAAAATTTAGGCATCAGTCGTTTTCTCACGTTAAAACCTCTATTGTGTGTCATTTTCCACTGTGTGTATACAGATCATCATATCAGAAGGCATAGATCCTGCTATGATAAAACGAAAGCAAACAAGATCGACTGACCTCTCTTCCAGGGTGAAAAGGGACTTCAGGTCCACCAGTAATTTCCACAGCAACAACGCCAGCCAGCTGTGTCACATTGGACAACATCATCAAATCAAGGTCATAAATGCATATTATTCAGAACGAAATGGTCGTTAACCGCTGCTCACGAATGCTTTCGAGCCGTCGGAAAAACCCGATCACAAGACCTGCTCTTGATATGTTCGCAAAGTGAAAAAACAGAACAAAGAAAAAAGACCTGGTAGAAATCAGCATAAGTGATGATAGGGAACTGGTCCTTGATCGGCTGCAAGAGTCTGACAGCAATGTCAAGCCCGTTGTTGGCCCCGTGACTGAGCTCCGCTGCGTGCTTCATGGTCCCAAATGGGCCTCCAGTCTTCGTCTTCACATCATATGTACCAGCAGAGTGCCACCTGCACGAACACACACAACACCCACGCACACCCAATATCACACAAATCCTCACACCACTATCCACAACTCTCTCTAAGTCTATGAAACTCCTAGTCAGAGAGAGAGAGAGAGAGAGAGAGAGAGAGAGAGCATACGCAATACGGAGCATGAGCGGAGCGCAGTTCTTCTCAGCGATGAGGCCTCTCAGCTTCCTCTTGCATTTCTCAACAGCCTTCTTGTACTCCTCGTTCACAGTCGGATACGACTTCCCCATGATTCTTCACCTATCGCAAGTAACCAAAGCGCACTCAGTCTCAGATCAACAACGCCCAACGGGAACGCTAACAACGACGACAAACAGAAACGAGGAACACAGAATCGCAATCCACAACACGCAAGACTACGATCTAGAACCCGGTCCAACATAACTGCATCAACACGCAGAGATCCGCCCCCCAAACGGACACAGAACCCACTATCGACGAGTGAACCGTGCTCAAGATACAGATCGAAACGAAATGCAGAAGACCAAAAAGGCCTCGAGGATCGGCGCGATCAGTGAATCGGGACGTACCGACGAAGCTGGAATCGAGAAATGGACGGCCAAAAACCCTATCTGAATCCCGCTAGGAGCTTGGAAGAACCGAGAGTGCGAGAGAGAGAGAGCACACGCAGGTCCGAGTCAAACGAGTGGGGAGTGGGGGAGACTAAGTAGGAGGTCGCGACCCGTGATGCGAGACAGCCGTTGGATATCCCCCCGAGCCTGCGGTTGCGATCGGGTGACTGGATGGACGGCCGAGGACGTTTCTAAAGCGACAAGCTCGGGCGGTCCTGATTGGCCGCAGGGTTTCTCCAGAGAGAGAGAGCGCCTGATGTAACGACGTGTGGCCTTGAGGAACGGTAGAAACCACGGGCGCGGTCGTGTGGCCCCCACGCGGACGTATCTACCTAAAAAGGTCCGACCCGAATGGAGCATGAATTGAAATTCGCGAGGCCAAGGAGAAACACTTTGGGCATGTAATCTAAACATTTAATTCCAATTGACTCAAACGGGCACGGGCCAGAATTGGGAAATGACTGGATTGGCCTCCTCGGTTCGTTTAATTACCGAAGTGGATTTTTATATGGGTATTGGGATTAATTGGAAAAGTAGGCGTAGAAGGGAACCTTCCGAAAAGCAGGGAAAGGCCGCATTATTACTTTCTTTTCTTAAAGGTTTATTATCCCGAAAAATTTCAAATCAATATCTCTATAATAAATTTATACCCAATTAATTTTTTGATCACTAAAAACTTCAAACTCATACACATGTGACAAGCTTATCACAAACTAATTTTTTTACCACAAAAAATTCCTATCCGATACACCTCATTCGTTAGCTTTCATTAAATTGAGTTAATATCACAAAAAAATCCAAATTGATACACTTTAGATAAACAAAGGGTAAAAACCTCAAACTGGTACATTCGTTATCATTCCAACTCAGCAATTTGACAAGAAAATTTAATGGAAACTAACAAAGGGTAAATTTTATCACGGATGTATCGGTTTAGGATTTTTCGTGGTAAAAAAAATTACATTTGTGTAAATTTATCATAGGTTTACCAGTTTGAGATTTTTTGTGGTATTAACCATTTCTTGAATTTGGTAAATTTAGGAGCTCAATCTTGCTATGAATGACCCAAATCCTTGACTCATTTCATGTTGATTTGATCCTAGGCTATTTAACTTTTTAGGTATATTTAGATTTAACTCGCCTTATATATGGTTGGCTGTCTTATTTGTTAACTCCATATGAACCGAATTCGCTGAATGAACGTGAATTGTGAGTCTGCTTTAAGCCTTTAACCCGAGACACATCTCGAATTTGGCTGAGTCATAATACATGAAGGCAATAGAGATGTTTGTTCTTTATTAAAGAATATTTGTTAAATAGTTGGGGAGCCATGCCTATATCTCATGATTACGTTTTCCTTTTCTTTTCTTTTCTTTTTTTCAAGCAAGAGTACAATCAAATCGATATGAGATATGTATCTTTTTATATTATTAAGATACTCGAATTTCAAACTTTTACCATATGCATTTTAGGGCTACCAAATAATAAGCATGAATGTTACGTTTTCAAATTTATTACGAGAGATTTTTGCAATCATACATTGATAGTTACATGTAATTCTTACACAAGGTAAAAAAAAATGGCAAATTTTCATCCTTGTGAAAAAGAAGTAAATTACTAAAAAAATTAGGGCTCCATATCACTTATAATTCGTAACTTTAGGGAAATTGTTCAAATGATAACCTAAAGTGTTCTCATTTTCTCAAATAATTACATGAAGTGCTCATATTTTATTAAATAAATGCCTAAAGTGAATCTTGCTTCAAATAAGGGCCTAAAAAAGCTATTAGTCTCAAAGAATGGCTTGGCCTTCAAGTTGGTTAATGGCATTTTTTGTGTTTGCCTGTGGCCGGGCCACGCCTAGGGGGCTGACCGGTGGCGATGCCCGAAGAGGGCTTGGTGAGGGTGGCCCTCTCTTGATCCGGCGAGGGCTACCCTCACCGGCCACAATGAGCCTTGGGCGAGGATCATGGCTCTTGCCTGCAGACGACGAGGTACAACAAAGAAAAAAAAAAAGAAATGAGAAAAAAGAAAAGAAAAATCAAAAAATTATTTAGAATCAAAATTGTTTTTGGATGAAAGTACCCTTGACCAGTAGGACTATTTAGCTGGCCGACATCAAGCCCTTATTTGAAATTGTCAAAGTCATTTCAGGCCCTTATTTGATACTAACATGGCTACTCGAGCCCCTTTATTTGAGAAAATGAGGGCATTTCATGCCTTTTTTTGGAATTTTCCCTAACTTGCAAGAATAGAAGTAAAAGCCACTCTCCTTATCACAACATTCAAATTCAACTTTATTATATTTATGATTGGATAAACTATCCATAACACCTATTACATTGTAACCAAGCGAGCATGTCAATTTCATTTGACGATTGAAAGATGATAAATCCATGCGATCATGATTCTTTTCAAGAATACCTACGCCGCAAGAAGCGAAGACGACAATATTATGGACAATATTGATTAATTAGAGTGGAGTACAACAAGTGTCACTAATCTCATAGCCATCGCAAAAAATATGCTCAATGATCTCAATTCCACGTGACTTGTCATATTATTAAGGGTAAAAGCCATAAAAAAATCCTTAACTATGCTCATTATGATACATTTATTCCAATTTTTTTGTGACACAAAAAATCCCAAACCGATATCCATATGACACAGTTACCTTGAACTTATACCAGTATGATACATTTACCACAAGTTTTTTTTTTGTGACACTAAAAAAGCTAAACTTGTATTAGTGTGATACACGTCCCTTACAATTTGGGGTAAATGTGTTACACGCCCATACGTTTATGATTTTTGGTGTCACAAAAAAATAATTTGAGCTAAATATATCACACGAGCAATAGCTTGATGTTTTTGGCGTCACAAAAAAGCTTAGAGTATTTGTGTTATTCGGGCACAAATTTGAGATTTTTGGTATCACCAGAAAACGTTTTCGATAAATATGTCATAATGAGCATAGTTTAGAATTTCTAGTAAATTTTTCCCATTATCAGCACACCGTTTGATAGAAAAGTCATGATCAGGTGCCGGCTGAGTAACGTGTTTGGCAAAATCCTTACCTCGTAAGACCAATCACATAAGGAGAAGCACAGAAGAGATGATCAAGATTATCTAATATTTTTTGTTTCGCTCTCTCTATCTAGTTGTTATTTGAAATATATATGTTTAAGAGAAGAATTTGGTAGGCATTTGATTTCTTTAATTTACGCACGAATCTACGAAACGCAAATTCATTTTCTTTTCCTTCCCCAAATTGAGCACATTTGCTCTTCAATCATATAACACGCCTCTAATTTCTCGGTCACTAATGACACAGAGCTTGTTTGCCACCTCTTACTACGCCTCCACGGGGAATGTCATGGCAATATAGTGAAAGAGAAGCAACAACGGGGTCAATTTGGTCCTATCACATCCCATCCCGTATCGTGAGTCGCGGACATTTTCCTTTGCAAGTGTGAACGCGTTGAGCGTGGGAAGATTCTCTCTCGACCAACGACCGCGACATGTCACGTGCGGGCCCCAAGAGAGCTGTGCCACCGCTCTCCCAATTAATTGGTCGCTGGCAAATAAATGCGACACGCACGATGAGACAATATATATATTAGGCTTAATACCTTCAAATTCATCTTGCAAGTACATCTATGTTTTGAATTTATTTTGATTTAGCCACCCATTAAGTCTTGATAAGTACGAAAGCCAAACAATCGTCACATGCGTTGCTCAAATTATGTTTAATCATTTGAACTTTGCTAATTATCTGTAAAATTATGGGCTATCAACTTATTTAAAACATGCATCTACGATTTTTTTTTTTTTCGAAATATGGTTTTATGATTCTCAAGTGTCAATTATTCGTAACTAGGAATGGCAAGGGAGGGACCACTCTCGTCTCATTATTACGGTGCACATCGCAAGGAAGTGGCGGCGTGAGGCTTGGCTTGTGATTGCTTGAAATTTTCATGATGTGTGGTAGGCATTTTTGTGCAAACCTTTTCGAAATAATAGGCCTGTTTCAAAAAGGCTACACGCGACAAGATAATGGCATTACACAGCTAACGGAATAATTACCACATCTTTCTTAAACCTGCCAATGCTTTCCCAAATTTTTTTCAGCATTGCCCACGTAGCTTCAAACCTTTGCACAAAATTTCAATATAACTTTTCCGGTCAATTGCAACTTGAAATGGGTGATGTGAGGATCTGTTGAGCTTATAAAGAGAAGCCTCGAAGAGTGCCTTCAAAGTGTCTTTGATGGATCTAGGAGGCGAGGTGAGGCTCTTAACAACGTCGATCGGGGCATTGATGATGGAGGTGGGAGGAGTCGGCAACGAGGAGGCTATGGAGAATGGCGGTATCACGTGTGAAGGCGGACTGGACGGTTGCGTGAGAAGTGGTGGCGCAATAACCAGACATATATAGAGTACATCTCACTCTTATGTGGGATTTTTTTTTTTTTGTCTAGATTATATCCAGTTAATATATGAATAAATTTGAGATTCCGAATTCCTTCAAATACCAAATTAAATAACTTTAGAATAAAAGCTACCCTACCGGTCACCATATACAACCGACAGTATTGCAAAGGGCTTTATTAGCAGAACAATCTTTGGGTGGGTGTGAGTATCACAATATATTGTGAGCTAGACATGGCCGGTTCCTCAAAATCGCCGGTTCCACGAAAAGGTGGAACCGGCGGTTCCAAGCCGGTTCTCGGGCCGATTCTGGTTCCGTTTTTTAATTTTATTTTTTAAAATAATAAATAATAAAATAAACATAATAAATTATAAATTATAATCATATTATACATTGTAAAAAAATGTGGCGAAAAAAAATGAGAGAGGAGGAATGGACTTGAACTTAATGAATTATCATTAAGCACCTACATATCTTCTTGGAGATAGAAGAATCAAAGCTCATATAGTTCTTTTACCTTTGATAACCCCAACTCACCTCATCGTCAATCGTCGCTACCCGTTGTGGTACTCGTGGCGGTGGTATCTCCACAATCCTCACTAAAAAATTTGTGTTCTCGATCCAGCTCTTGGTGTCGAAATCTAGCCTTCGTCCAATCGTCGACACAAGCTTGAGTTTCCACATACTCCGGACTTAATCTTGAACGGCGAGAGTCCAAAACTAATCGTCCAGTGCAAAATGTTTGTTCAACCGCAACTGTTGAAGAAGGGGTTGCTAATATCCGGCAAGTGATGAGGGCAAGAACTGGGTAATCGATTGAGTGACTCTTCCACCACTCTAGGATTTAGAAATCTGTACTATGTTCTGCATCACGAAACTCAAATTGAGTGGTTAAATATTTTTCTAATTCAGAAATATTACCTGTTGCCCTTTTTTATTTTTTTTTTCTACTCTTGAGCATATTGTATCATCTACTAAGTGAACTACCAGCTTCACTTCGTGAGGCGATAGATTGTAAAGATCCACAATCACTTAAACCATATCTACTACAAAATTCTCCATATAATACTACTATAGATTCTTTAACATCTCATTGTATATTTGAAATATCTATTGAATCTTCCAAATGTAAACAATCATGATAATACACATTCAGATATTCTAGTAAACCGTCTAATTTAATACGTAGATAAAAAACAATACTAACTAAATAGACAAGAGGAATTTTGAAATAATAATGCAACAATTTTTCTCGCATTACTAAAATAGTCCAATCTAATTCAAGATCTTTTTCATATTCACTAAAAACATTACCAATAATAATACACTCTATTAAAAATAAATGCGTAGTAGGATAATAAATACCAGATAAAGTATTAGTAGCATCATTAAAAATTTTCAAAAAATCTAAATTTCTTTTGCAACTGTCTCAATGTTGCGGAAGTAAAGTAATTTCCGGAATATTTTGCGAAATAAATATACATAATAAATCTTTGTAATCAAAAGTTTAACGAAGCAACTCGTAGGTAGAATTCCAACGAGTCCGAATATCTTTTGGAAACCTTTTTGCCCTTCTCTCATATTATTTACAAAATTTTCCCCATGCTTTCATAAAATGGGCACGATTCCTTAAAAATTTAATTACACTCTTTATTGGGGCGAGAGAAGTGTCAAAAGTTTGTAAACCATTTTGTACACATAAATTTAAAACATGGCAAGTACATCTAATGTGAAAAAATTGTCCCGCAAAAGAGGGTTTGCAAATATTTTCTAATTCGGGAATAGAAGCGGTATTTGCGGCAGCATTATCAAAATCAATTGAAAATACTTTATTTATCAAATTATATTCTTCTAAAACTTCCCTAATTATTTTATAAATATTATGAGTCGAATGTTTTTTTTTTATCAAAAACTCGAAATGCAATAAGTTTTTTTTGAATGGTCCAGTCGTCACCTATCCAATGACAAGTGACATCCATATAAGAATGAATTTGCCAAAAATCACTCCAAATATCGCTACCTAAATGCACACGTCCATTAAATTTCGCAAAAAATTTTGCTAAAGATTTTTTTTTATTTTTTATAAAGATGCAAAAATTCATGTTTAAGAGCACTTTTTGGAATAGTTGGTGCTTGCTAAACTAACGCAGTATTTATCAAATATTTCAAATTAAAATATTCACCAGTAGTAAACGGAGCATGATCAAGGGCAACATATTCAATTAATGTTTGTTTATAAAGTGCAATAGTGTAACGGAATAAAGGATGAAGATTAGAATTGGCGTACCCGGAAATTTGTTGTTGCGTAGTGTCGATTCCCGTTTGCGTTTGATGTTTTTTCATCGGATGCCAACAGAATGTTCCGTAGCCGTCTCCTTTCGTAAATTTGTATGTTTGCGAACAATATTTACAATTTATATTATACTTACCTTCGCTTTCATCACGTATCTTGTCGAAATGCAACCACAAGTCGGATATACTCTCTCGGCCCTTCCGTTCCGGCTCATTTGCGGACGACGTTTCTTCGACACCGGTAGGAGGATGAAGATTTTTTTATATTGGGACGTGCTCGACATTTGGAATGGGAACAACGTTGATATTATCGTCATCGTTTTTCGAACATGCATACTCACGAGGATTATATCCAGGAATAGAATGCTCGGAATCTCTTATCGTCATCTTGGCCTTTCCACTATTTCTGCTTCCACTTATCATTTTTGAGAGAATTGATCGGAAATCTGATTGAGAGAATTGAGGCGAGAATGAGAGAATTGAGCAGATTGAGAGAATATGGGAGAATTGAGAGAATTTGAGAGAATTGTTGAGAGGATTTGTGAGAAAAATGAAAAGGGGAGAATAGGTATTTATAGAGAAGAATTTAAAAAAAAATCAATTTTTTTTAAAGTGTAGAACTACCAATTTGGCCGTTGCATGTGCTGCAACGGCTCTTTGGGGGGTGGGGGGACCTGCAGGGGGGGGGAAGAGCCCGGGCCCACCCCCACTTTTTTTTTAAAAAAAACTAAACGGGTCGGAACAGTAACCGGCCCTTGAGGGCCGATTCCGGGCCCTGGTTCCATTTTGGCCATATCTATTGTGAGCCATAAATTCTTAAAAAAGTAGACCCAACAATAATTTTTAATTATTTTTTGTGGCCAAAACAGATTGCTAGCATAACAATCATCCAAAGACTATTACATAATCGATTTCTTATTGCAAATTATGCTCTGCATTCACTGGTCATAGATTCGTTCCCATGTAATTACAAGTGAAGATCTTTTGTGTTTTTTTTTTTCACTTCCAATTTGTTTGAATCTTTCGATATGAAGAAAGAATAAACTCCTTTCTCTAATTTGACCTGGTGAATTTACACAATGTAAAATAAGCTCATCTTATTTTAAGCCCATCTTACTAATAAATTTCCTTCTAATTTTTAGTGTAGTGATTGCTTACGGTAAATAATATTGATCATAAAAAATAATTTCAATTAACTGAAGGATTCCAAAGAAATTAAAAATTACAAGAACCAAAATCACACACCTTATTTTGTAATACATTATATACTGCTAAAATAGAGACAAAAAAGAATTTTCGGAAACAAATTTCTTGTAATATATCTTATTCTTAGTTGTGACTTATAGAAGTTAAACATGAGATTAATTAGTTATTAAACTATACTATAGATGGAACATAAGACTAAGCTGACGAAAGCCCATAAGACTCGAGGGAGCCACTAAGGCAATTATTGCAGTGCAGTCCACTTGGACTTTTCGATAAAGCTGGGTATGTCAACATTACACCAAACGTAACAGTCGAATCGCTAAGGTGCACATCGCAATCTTCTGCTTCAGAAATTAATTTTCGATTAAAAGTTGATTTTTTTACTTCTTCTCAAAAGTAGAAATTATTTATTCTATTTCTACTCCAAAAGTTGATTTCTGATAAGAGAATTCGTTTAATAACGGTTGAAAATTTATACTTTTGAAACATTATTAACACAAAATCTTCTACAAAAAATTATTATCGACAGCCAAAAAATTTCTACTTCATTTTAAAACTTTTTAAAATTCTTTAAAAAAATATTTTTTCATTAAAAAATATTATTAATTTTTTTAAAATAAAAAAAATATTATTTATTTTTTACTCTAATGGCCGAAGACGGCGACTCGGCTGCAATAGTAGACGGCAATGGTTGGCGGCGGTAGACGAGGTGATGGTTAACCGTTGGTAGCCGTGGTTAGTGGTTGGTAGTAATAGGCGGTGGACGGTGCTCAACGGCGACGGTGGTGGGCGGTTGGTAGTGAGGGGGTGGCCGATAGAGGTTGGTGGTGGACGGTGGTCATGGGCGGCGGCGAGCGATGGTTGGCGACGGTCGACGATGGTTGCGAGCGACGATAGGTGGCGGCCGGCGGAGGTTGGCAATGGGCGGCGGCCAGCAATGGTCGGCGATTAGCGATAGGTGGTGGTGGTGGTCAACGGTGGGCGGCGTCTAAGGTTGGTGGCGGGCAAAGGCGAATGTGGTCGAAAAGAGAGGGAGGGTGTAATAAAAAGAGGGTAAGGCAAAAAGTACTTCTTGAGTTGAGAAGTAATTTTTTTTAACTTCTTCAATTGGAGGAATAACCAACTTTAGAAGTGAAAATTCAATAGAAATTCCTTTTAGAAGTAAAATTTTTTATCAAATTAATTTCTGCTCCTGAAGCACTTCCAGAGCAAAAGTCCACTTTCAGAAGTATTACCATGTGCACCCTAAAAGCTTGAATATGTTATATAACCCCAACAAAAATGAATGACTTAGCAACGCCGCACCGCTTTTCTCGTGCTTTCGGATGATACCGAAGCGGAGTTCGGACGTGTCCCGAACCATCCCTAGGGGCTTACCGCGCGCTTTTCTCGTGCTTTCGGACAATCGATCATGGCGGTTCGAGTGAATCTAATCAGACCATTCGGTGTTTAGTAAAGACCATTGCTTTGTTTTGATAGTATTCATATTAAGGGGAATTGTTTCTTGATCCAGTCTAATCTCACTCAGCAATCGAAAATCGAGTTGATTCCTAGGCGATCGTATGAAACTAGTGGATTATTAATTAAAATGCAACTGGTCAATAGTTAGATTTACTAAGAATTGGCTTTCTAATATGCCTCGTGTTCTTTGGGACCTTATATGTTCGAAAGCCCGCATAATTTGTAATGATCAACCTACTTGAGGAAATGAAAGGAATCTTTATCTGACCAAAAAAAAAATTAGATTTACTTTTAAGAAATAAATAAAAAAATAAAAAAGTAATTGGTCGAAAATCACCGGTTCCAAGTTTATGGAACTAGAAATCGCACCAAGTCGATCTGGTCTTGGTGGTTCTTGATTCGATCCAATCTTATTGACCCCCACTTCGTATAGTCAAAGCTTCTTAATTGGATAAGACATGATGGTGGGTCAGGTGTCAACTTGTCCTTTGGCAAAAAGGATCTGTCGACACCAACGTGGGCATCCCCCCTATAAGTAGGCGCCAGTCTCTTCTATCGCCCAACAAGTTCACTCAAGAGTTGAAGATGGAGAGGTCAGGCTCAAGCAAAGCCAGATGCATGATGGGCGACAACGGCGAGGCCGAGCTAAAACTCTGCAACGCCGAGAGTAAACGAGCTGGTTGGATTACATTCCCATTCATCACAGGTCTCTCTCTCTCTCTCTCTCTCTCTCTCTCTCTCTCCGAGTCGAACGGATTTTATTCGAACGTCTGAAACGTCTTTGCCATGATGAACCAGGCACCGTGGCCTTGTTGATGATGGGTGGAAATGGATGGATGACGAACTTGATCGTGTATTTGATCCAAGAGTTTGACGTGAACCGGATCGACGCTGCGCAGATTTACAACGTGGTCAACGGCTGCTTCTGTCTCCTTCCGATCCTCGCCGCGATCATAGCCGACTCTAAACTCGGATGCTTCGTGGTTGCCTCCGTCTCCTCCTTCGTAGCCTCAGTGGTACGGAATCATCTGAACCTCACAATCATGCCATTCACAGCTTCTCTTTCAATTGTTGAATTACAGAGTCTTTGGTAATAGTGGGCTAATTGCAAGTAATATACTACTTAGAGTCTGGACATGATCACATCGTTTTCATAGTGAACTGATCGAGAACATTAGAAAACAGATTCTCAGTAGCAAACCGTAACAACCTGCCTTCCAAGGGAGTCTCTGTTTTTTTCCTATGCTGGAAATATTGAGATTACTCGAGAACAGACATCTCGAGGGCTCTCTTGTATGTAAGACTTACTGAGAATCTTGTCTCTGATGAATTTTGGCCGAATTGCCAATTGCAGGGTGTGGTCTTTTTATCCTTGACGGCGACGTTTAATTCGTTGAGACCCGAGCCCTGCGGAGACAAATCAAGCTCGTGCAAAGCCCCATCAAACCTTCAACTCGCCGTGCTCTACACGGGGATAGTTCTAGCGACACTCGGAGCATCCGGAGTGAGGTTCACCACAGCAACATTAGGGGCGAACCAGTTCGAAAGCCAAAAGGATCAATCGACTTTCTTCAACTGGTTCTTCTTTGCACAGTATGCCGGTTTCGTTCTAAGCAGCACGCTGATCGTGTACATCGAGGACAGTGTGAGTTGGGCCCTGGGATTTTGGTTATGCGTCGCCGCGAACCTCGTTGGGCTTGCGGTTCTCGTCGCAGGAAATCGGTATTATCGCCACGAGACACCTGAGGGGAGTCCAATATTGAGCTTAGCTCGTGTCCTTGTTGCTAGTTTTCGGAAATGGAAGCTTCAGCTCACGCTGGATGGTGATGAGTTCTATTATGGCCGACATGGACAGAATAAGGAGGTGGAGGTACCGCCTAAAAAGAACTTCAGGTGCCCACAAACAAGAGCGCGGAATCAATTCTTTCTGTATAATGTTTGCTAAGACTTCTTTACCTAAATGACGAAACAGTATTGTGGCACTGATTGACGAACATGTTTTCTTCTCAAATAGATAGGACCAGCAATCGAAATTCCTAGACGAAATCTCATTGTGTTGATTTAGTGGTTAGGTAACAGAATATGAATTTAATTTAGGCACACAACATCAGTTCGATTCCTCATCTAAGCCGGAACTAAAAATAACATCGATTGGCGAAATCAAGCTATCAGGAGATATGAAGTTACAGGTAATTCACAACTGAAAGTGATGGGAGTTGATTCCTTTTCCCTTTTGCAGGTTCCTGAATCGTGCCGCTGTGAAAACTGATGGGGACACCAAGCCCGACAACTCGATCGCCAGACCTTGGAGGCTATGCACAGTGCAACAAGTGGAGGACCTAAAGGCTGTGATCAAAGTGTTACCACTGTGGTCAAGCGCCATCTTCCTGAGCACCCCAATCGCTGTCCAAAACAGCATGACAGTCCTCCAAGCCCTAACCATGGACCGCCATTTAGGACCCCATTTCATGATCCCTGCCGGTTCAGTCCTTGTCATGGTCATGATCTCCAGCTTGGTCTCTCTCGCTTTGATCGATCGCTGTCAATCCCCGTCACCACTGTGGAAGAAGCTGACCGGTTCGCCTCCAACAGTATTCCACAGGATTGGTGTAGGTCATCTCCTGAATGTGCTCGGCATGATTGCATCGGCACTAATCGAGTCACGCAGGCTCAGGACAGCCCATCTCCACCATCTCCAAAATATCAACAATCATTCAGTCCCAATGTCTGTACTGTGGCTATTCCCCCAGCTGATTCTGGTTGGAATTGGAGAAGCATTCCATTTTCCGGGACAAGTGTTGTTGTACTTCCGAGAATTCCCGGCGAACCTAAGCAACAGCTCAACCGCAATGGTCTCGGCGATGATCGGGATAGCTTATTATCTGAGCACCGTGTTGGTCAACCTGGTACGGAGGAGCACCGGTTGGTTGCCGGAGAACTTGAACGATGGGAGGTTGGATTGTGTGTATTGGCTGCTGGCTGGGGTTGGGCTGGCGAATTTTGGGTATTATCTCGTATGCGCAAAGTTGTACACGGGGAAAGATGGGAATTCTAGTTCGAATCTTCCGATGACGGACGTTGCTGGTGAAAAAGAGTAGAGGTCCTAAATACGTTTGTCCATGCATGCATGCTCGGATTATGTCTCCGTATATTTCTTGTCTACTTCGACAAAGATGTTGTCAATGTGAATACCCGCCTCTTCATTGAGGATTCATATTTATCCAATAAAAATATATGTTAGTGCATATTTATGATATAATTATTTATAGCTGAAGCCCGGCCACTTGGCATAACTTTGCCACGTGGCCTTCGTGCGTTCAACTAATAAACATTCGTTGATTGATTTGTCATCTCCAAAATTTTTCTCTCTTATTTACTTTGATCAAGATGTGAATAGAGAGACAAATTTTTTTTCAAATTTAGTCCTAAAGCTATAGTTTGTTTTCCTTTCCAAAACCTCTATATTTTATCTACTTAAATGTCAAAAATACATAAAGAGAAGTATCGTATTGCTCAAACATTAAAAAAAAAATCTTCCAATAACGAATTTCATTTGATTTAAAGCTTGGCATTATGCAATAAACTAGTGTTGTACTACGATACTCGGTGAGTTATAGCTAATTTACGTATAATGTTGTTTATTTAAGCAGTGCAAATTAAGGAACCGATTTCAATTGTAAGGAAGTTAGACATGACATATGTGTTATAAATATATTAATCATAGGTGGATGCTTCACCTTTCACCATTTTCTCTTCCAATGTATGTTACAAATACATTGATATACATTGATGTACATTGATATGGATTGATGTTTCACCTTTCACATTCCATGAGCAGCTTTTCCTCTCTCAATGTAATGTACCCTCTAGCCTATAAATAGAGGCTTTTGTAAACTTGTTGAGGCAATGAAAAAGAGTTAACATTTGCTCCCGACTTCTCTCTTATCTCTTCTCTCATATTTCAAGTTGGTGTTATGTTTCTGAGTTGATTCCAAAGATCACCGTTTACTTTTACAACACGTTATCGGCACGAACCGGTTAGAATCTTGGATATCACTCGAGGTAACACATCTTTACCTCTTCATTATCTAACATCTCTACATTTTCTTTTTAAGTATGTCAAACATTACCAAGAGAGAGTTTGCAATGTTAGATATTACCGGAAGTAATTATCTAACATGGGTTTTTGATGTCAAAATACACTTAACATCATTAGATCTTAGTCGATCTATTCTCCCAGAATCTAATTATACCCCGGCCCAGAAGGCTAAGGCTCTTATCTTCATTCGCCACCATTTACATGAAGATTCAAAGGCCGAGTATCCGACCGAGGAGGACCCTGCAATTCTATGGCAATCCCCGAAGGATCGCTTTGATCATCAACAATAAGTGGTCCTTTCTCATGCCAAGTTTGAATGGATCAATTTACGCTTTCAGGACTTTGAGTCCGCAGCAGAATATAATTCTGCTATTCATCGAATTGTATCACAATTAAGACTTTGTGGCCAGCAGATCACAGAGATTGAAATGTTGGAAAAAACATTATCTACCTTCCATGCCAATAACCTTGTACTCCAGCAGCGGTATAGGGCAAAGAATTATTCAAAGCATTCAGAATTAATTTCCGCACTACTTGTAGCAGAAAAGCACAACCAGTTGTTGATGCAAAATCATAATTCCCGTCTTATTGGATCTGCACTTGTGCCTGAAGCACATGTCGCACGTCATAAAAACAAGAGTCACTGGCATTGGAAGGGCAAAGGGCGTAACTTGAAAATCAACCTTATAAGAGCCGAGATAGAGGTTCATAAGGACCTAAACGTGGTCCACAAAGAAAAGAAGGTCCAGAAGTACCTAACTAGGTTGGTGCCAATATTTGTCATAGATGTG
This sequence comes from Rhodamnia argentea, assembly GCF_020921035.1. Lineage (NCBI taxonomy): Eukaryota > Viridiplantae > Streptophyta > Magnoliopsida > Myrtales > Myrtaceae > Rhodamnia > Rhodamnia argentea. The sequence continues at coordinate 27,691,351 of NC_063157.1, read as the reverse complement.
GTTCTACAGGCCATTGGTCTCCCACTTGTCGCACCCCAAAGCACCCGCTTGACCTCTATCAAAGGGAACAAGATGAGAGAAAAAGGGAAGCCAATGTTGCAACCAAGCCCTTTATGGAGGATAAAGAATCATCTCTTGACAATACATCTTTTGATATTGATCATTTTTTGGATTTAGATTAAGCAATATATATAAGTTTATGTTTATTCACACGTATTCTCTTAGTTTTTAAATAATATTCACGTTTAATATTATAATTTCATTTCTTATTCTTTTATGTTAGTCATCAATGATGCTGAACAATTATCTCGAGGAGAATAATGGTATTATTTGTCTTGTAGATAGTGGTACTACACATACTATCCTCTAGCAGAGGAAGTTCTTTGAGGCATTAAAAAATTGCGAAGGGAATATTACCACTATTTCAAGCGATAGTAATATAATTACAGGCTCCGGAAGAGCTCGTGTAATATTACCAATGGGCACAGAAATTTTTATTAATGATGCTTTATTTTGCCCATGGTCTAAAAGGAACCTACTCAGCTTTAAAGATATTCGTTCCAATGGGTTTCACATTGAAACCGAGACCGAAAGTGGTAAAGAATACTTGTATCTAACTCGGATGAGTGGATACAGAAAACAAATTATGGAAAAGTTACCATCATTCTCCTCTGGGTTATATTATACTTATATAAATGTGAGTAATAAACATATTGCGATGAACTTGAAGTTCACAAACCCACAAGGTTTTCAATTATGGCATGACCGTTTAGGTCACCCATGGTCGAATATGATGCGCCGAATATTAACACATTCAGTTGGACATGCATTAACAAATCGTGGGCTCCCTTCACCTACTGATTATGTATGTGATTCGTGCGCCGAGGGTAAAATAATTATACGGCCGTCTCATACTAAAGTAAGAGTGGAATCTCCTATATTTTTGCATAGAATTCAAGGAGATATCTGTGGGCCTATCCACCCCGCATATGGACCTTTCGGGTACTTCATAGTCCCGATTGATGCTTCAACGCGATGGACATACGTTGACCTGTTGTCAACATGTAATATGGCTTTCGCAAAATTACTCACTCAGCTAATTAAATTACGTGCACAATTCCCTGATTACCCGATCTAGAAGATCCGGTTAGATAATGCTGGTGAATTTACGTCTAAAGACTTTGATGACTATTATATGGCTATTGGGATAGACGTGGAGCATCCTGTGCCACATACTCATACACAGAACGGCTTAGCATAATTTTTAATCAAACGCCCGAGAATGATTGCTAGACCATTGCTGTTGAGGGCTAAATTACCCTTTAGTTTATGGGGACATGCGATATTGCACGCTGCATCATTGATTAGAATTCGACCCACTGCATATCATGAATACTCCCCGATTCAACTTGTACGTGGATGTGAACCCGATGTTTCCCATCTGCGAATATTTGGTTGTGCTATATATGTTCCTATACCACCTCCACAGCGTTCCAAAATGGGGCCTCAACGTCGACTTGGTATTTATGTGGGATATGAATCTTCATCTATTATAAAATACTTGGAGCCCCGGACGGGCGACTTGTTTACTCCCCGGTTCGCTGATTGCATATTTGATGAGGCACATTTTCCGGCATTAGGGGGAGAAAGCCTGAAGCTTAAAGAATGCCGTGAAATTTTCTAGAAGGAAGATCAATTGAATTACCTTGATCCACGTACAAGCATGACTAAACTTGAAGTTCAGAAGATTATTGACTTGCAACATTTAGCAAGTAAACTGCCGGATGCATTTACTGAACACAAAGGGGTGACTAAGTCCCATATTTCTGCAGAAAACGCACCACCTAGAGTGGAGATTCCTTTGGGACCAAAAATGTCCGATGAGCCTAGTTAACTCTGGAAGCGTGGACGACCCACAAGGGCTAAAGACATAAATCCGCGAAAAAGAAAAAACATTCAGTCACCCAATGCGCCTCCTGCTGAGGAAAGCAATCCCGGTGAAATTAGTGCAGCTGCCCCAAATAACAATTCCGTGAATACGGAACGGCCAAAATCCTATTGATTTGGGAAACGATGAGGATTTGGTTGATGTTAATATAGAGGTTGCAGTAAATTATATGAACACGGGAGTGAGATATGATAGAATTACAACTGTCGTCGACGACTCATTTGCCTCCTCGGTAGCGCCGATCGTATCAAAAGATAATCTGGATCCAGAACCAAAATCCATTCTTGAATGCCAGAAGCATTCAGATTAGAATACATGGAAGGAGGCAATTAAGGCAGAACTAGACTCGCTTAATAAACGTTGTGTTTTTGGACTCGTTATCCGAACACCCAAAAATATTATCCCTATTGGATATAAATGGGTGTTTGTAAGAAAATACAATGAAAAGAATGTGGTGGTAATATATAAAGCGAGACTAGTTGCCCAAGGGTTTTTGCAAAGACCCGGTATAGACTTTGATGTCACTTATTCTCCTGTAATGGATAATATTATGTTCCGTTATTTGATCAGCATGGCAGTAAGTATGAATCTAGATATGCACTTAATGGATGTTGTGACTGCATATTTATATGGGTCACTTGACACCGATATATATATATATGAAAGTTCTCGAAAGATTTTCAATTCCCCGGATGGGAAAGAATGAAAATCGCAACATGTCTGATATCAAATTGCAAAGATCATTATATGGTCTTAAACAATTAGGTCGTATGTGGTACAATCGGTTAAGTGATTACCTCCTGAAGCGGGGATATGTAAATAATGTAATATATCCTTGTGTGTTCATAAAAAGGTCATCAAATGGCTTTGCCATCATATCCATATATGTGGATGACCTGAATATAATTGGAACCCCAAAAGAGCTCGAAGAAGCTCGTTCTTGCCTAAAGAAAGAATTTGAAATGAAAGACTTGGGTCAAACCAAGTATTGTCTTAGCCTGCAGATCGAGCACCTCCCGAAAGGAGTTTTATTGCACCAGTCTAATTACACAAAAAGGATATTAGAGACATTTTACATGGATAAATCTCATCCTCTCAGCACACCAATGTTGGTACGTTCACTTAAAGTGGACAAAGACCCATTCAGGCCTAAAGAGAAAAACGAGGATAGGTTGGGACCTGAAGTTCCTTACCTTAGCGCCATAGGAGCACTGTTATATCTTGTAAATTGCACCGGACCTGATATTGCATTTGCAATAAATGTTCTAGCTAGACACAGTGCCAATCCAACCCGAAGACATTGGAATGGCGTTAAACATATCCTACGTTACCTCCAAGGAACTGTTGATATTGGTTTACTTTACCAAAAAAACAAAGATTTAACATTGGTGGGATATTCGGATGCTGGATATATGTCCGATCCTCATAATGCCAAGTCACAGATCGGTTATGTGTTTTTATGTGGAGGTACGACAGTTTCATGGAAGTCAATAAAACAAAGTGTAGTTGCTACTTCCTCAAATCATTATGAGATTATTGTATTATTTGAAACTGCCAAAGAATGCATTTGGTTAAGAACTTTGATACACCACATTCAAGATTCATGTGGCTTATCCTCAGTTCATGATGCCCTCACTATACTTTTTGAGGATAATGCGGCTTGCATTACACAAGTGCGTGATGGATTTGTCAAAAATGATAGAACTAAACATATTTGACCTAAGTTATTTTATCCACATGAGCTTCAAGAAAAAGGTGAAATAGATATTCATCAAATTCGCTCTAGTGACAATCTTGCAGATTTGTTCACTAAATCCCTACCTACTTCCACATTTGAAAAACTTGTATATGGAATAGGGATGCGTCGACTTAGGCGACTACTTCAATCAGGGGGAGCGAATTAACCATCCTCGAAGGATGGAACCCGGAAGGTTTATGGCTGTACTCTTTTTCCCTTTGTAAGTCTTTTTTTTCCCATAGAGTTTTTACTTGCCAAAGGTTTTTAATGAGGCAGCCTACGTGCAATGACTATTACAATGAGGGGGAGTATTATACACACTGTACTCTTTTTCCCTTTGCCGAGTTTTTTGTCCCACTGGGTTTTTCTTGGCAAGGTTTTTAATGTGGCGGTTTAAACAGTGTATAATAAAAGGTGAACATCCAAGGGGGAGTGTTATAAACATATTAATCATAGGTGGATGCTTCATTCACCATTTCCTCTTCCAATGTATGTTACAAATACATTGATATACATTGATGTACATTGATATGAATTGATGTTTCACCTTTCACATTCCATAAGCGGTTTTTCCTCTCTCAATGTAATGTACCCTCTAGCCTATAAATAGAAGCTTTTGTAAACTTGTTGAGGCAATGAAAAAGAGTTAACATTTGCTCCCGACTTCTCTCTTATCTCTTCTCTCATATTTCAAGTGGATGTCATGTTTCTGAGTTGATTCCAAAGATCGCCGTTTACTTTTACAACAATATGATCCTATTACTCTAACATTACCATTTTTCAAACTTGCAATAAAATCACAAAATTCAGAATCTCAACTTCATCTAAACATAACACATTTACATTTTCAGTGGAGTTTAAAGAAAATAACTGAAATGATTTAGTTTGTAAATTCCCCTATTTTTTTGGTCAAAACAACATTTCATTAAATTTCATTCACTCCCTCGGGATACAAGAGAGATACATCGCAAATCAACTGCAAACCAAAATAACTCCCAGACAAATTCCAGATAAGAGGGGAAATTGTCAGAACAAGTTTATGAGTCACACGTTTAAAGAGCAAATCTATGACTTTTTCACATCCAAATCGGCGGCCGATCACCAAATCCGTCTTTAGTAATGAGTACACACCGAGATCTCTAGCTGTTACTACGACTTTGCCTTTCGATGGTGCGCGCCTAGGTTTGGCATCCCTAACACTACCACCGAGCAGAGTAAAAGCTTGAACGAGCACATATTTGACACTTTTAAGAGCAAAACCTTCATGGAGCCCATTTGATCTTCTTCAAAATTGGATTTGTTTACCAATGAAACCCAAGAAAAGCAAAACCCCAAAAATATACACGTAGAAAACCCCAAATCTAACTAGATTGGGATAGAGATCTCCCTAGAAAAGAGAAAAAAAAAACTTCCAGATTTACATTAAATCGTAAAAGAAAAGTTTCCAAATGGGAGAAAAGCAAGAAAAAGAAAATAGAGAATCAAAACATCTTAAGAAAATGGCGAGGAAAGGGAGAGATCTAGCTCAAACCCTCCCCTCCATAGAGTTTGAAGAAGAAAGTGTGCAAAGAAAAAAGAAAGAGGAGAGAGAAAAGCTAGGGCCAAATTCCCCTAGTTTGACTTCAAAGTTTTCTAGAGGTGTTCATAATGATAGAAGTGCCACAACTTTTGTATGGCGTTCACTGAACGATTTTGGCAATTGTTTTAAATTCCATGAGTTTTAGTTTGTTGGGCTGCATTTTTTCCTCAATTTAACAATTCCAATAAATTTAAAACAATTGATAAAGTTAAGTGAACGTTTTAAAACGTTCAAAACGTTCACTTAACTAAAACTCTTTATCAATTGTTTTAAATTCCATGAGTTTTAGTTTGTTGGGCTGCATTTTTTTCCTCAATTTAACAATTCCAATAAATTTAAAACAATCGATAAAGAGTTTTCGTTTTGTGCATTACCTTAGCCAAAGATCGGGAAAAAATGATCAAAAAAGTCCTAAACTTATTGCAATTGTGCCAATTTAGTCCTAAACTTTTTTTTTTGGGCCAATTCTATCTTCAACCTTTTGCAATTGTGTCAATTCAGTCCCTCTGGCCGGCCCCGATGTGGACGCCGTCCAGCGGCGGCCTTCCAGCAATGTAATATTTTAAAAATATTTTCGAATATTTTATTTTTTATTTTTTCTACGTTACTTTTTTCTTTTCTTTTTTCCCCTCTATTGTTCTTCTTCCCCATAGACTGTTCTTCTTGCTCCCGGAGGTTGAAGATGACGATCGTCTTCCCATCTCTCCCTCGCAGTGGCTCCTTCATCCTTAGGCATATGGTATCGGCAAATCGGACAAGTCCCGAGCCTCGCCTCGCCTCGCCAGCCCGGATCCGGCGAGGCTCGACCTAGCCGTTGTCGAGCGAGGCGGGCTGAAACACCCCTCTCCTCCTTCGCCTTTGTCGTTGTCGTCCTCCCATCTCTCCCTCGCGGTGGCTCCTTCATCCTCGAGCATTTGATACCGGCACCCTCGCCAGCCCAAATCTAGCGAGGCTCGACCTCATGTCTCGCCGGGGTTGGCCTGGCGTGGTCTCGCCTGGCTTCCCCCGGTGACGGCGAGATTGATCCAGGCTGGTCCGGGCGAGACACGAGGTTGAGCCTCGCCGGATCCGAGCTGGCGAGACACGGCCTTACGCAGCCACGACGAGGCTCACCCTTGCCAGTAGTTGCTAAGGCGACATTCACCGGAGGCCCGTTGCCTCTGGATCAACTTCTCTGTCACGAGATGAAACAGTTTGAGCGAATTCGTTCATGGTCATTGTCATCTTGACCAGGAGGAAGCATAATAGTCTTTGGGGAAGAAGAACAATTGGGGGAAAAAAAGAAAGAAAAAGAAAAGAAGAAAAAATGAAAAAATAAAATATTTCAAAAATATTATTAAAACATTATATCGTCGGAAGGCCGGCACCGGACGGCATCCACGTTAGCACCGGCCGGTCAAATTTGGTCGGATGGACTGAATTGGCACAATTACAGAAGGTTTAGGACTGAATTGGCAAAAAAAAAAAAGGTTTATGAATAAATTGGCACAATTGCAATAGGTTTAAGGCTTTTTTGGTAATTTTCCCCAAAGATCCGTTGATCCAACCATAACCTAGGCTTCCATCTCTGCAAGAGTGTTTTCGGAAAGGCCGTTACATGACACGTTCGGTCATCGTTGGCCGCTACATGACATGTCACAAAATGACGTCCTATGTGGACCGCCACGTTAGCGATATCTGGCGGTAATTGACAAAATGATTTAGAATTGAAATTTGTGCAAAGATTTAGGATTACATTGACAAAATCAGAAAGTTTAGGATTGAATTAATCATGATGGATCTATGAGCATAAAGAGAGGCCTTGAAGAGCGCCTTCGAAGCGTCTTTGATGAACTTGCGAGGCGACTCGAGGCTCTTAACGATGTCGATCACGGCGCATATGGTGTTGTGTTTGGCACTAATGATGGAGGCGGTAGGAGTCAGCCATGAGGAGGAGGTTGTGGAGGATGGCGGCGGCAACCGGATGGCGGCACCGGGGGTGGAGACAACTAGACGGCGGCATCGGAGGTGGCCGTATAATATCCGGTCATATCCAGATTATGTTCCACTCCCATAAGTACCTTCTCTCTAATTTGACCGCGTGAAGTTACATAGTCAAAGACCCTCTTAGGACAAAGTAGTCATGAACGATCCTAACCTCGAATTAGCCCATGTTATTTCATGTCAAAGGTGTATTAATTAAATTTAGAGAAACTAAAGCTGTATCTTACCAATAAATTATCTTTCTACTATTAACATTGATCTGAAAATAATAATTCAGTTAATTGAAGGATTATAAAGAAATTGAAGATTCAAAAACCAATATCGTGTACTCTCTACTTAATACTTTTGAATGGCTCGTGCGTGCATCGCCTATTTCCTGCTTTGAAAATGGAGACAAATAATAACTTTTGAAAACTAATCTCTCGTATCTTACCATATTTTTAGGTGCGACTTATAGAAGTTAAATAAAAGATTAATTTGATGGTAAACTAAACAATTGACCGTACGAACTATCCGCTTTGAAAAGGTGCATTATATAGTCCACTGTGATAGAACCCAATGAGAGGGGGGTGGGGGCACTTAGGCAATTATCGGGGGGCGTCCTCCTGTTTTTATTTGCATGTTAAATGACATGAATAATTCTAAACTTTGGTGCAATATTTGATGTGATCCTTAAATTTTAAATTTGTTCAATGTGATCTTCAAACATTTAGTAAATGTTCAATTTAAGTCCTAAACAGTATGAAAATATTCAATATTGCTGCTGACTTTCAATTAATGTAAGGACAATATTGAACATGTTCATATAGTCCAGAAATTAAATTGAACATGTATCACAAGTTCAGGAATATCTTTATATATTTGGCTAGAGTCTAGGATCCGCATTGAACGTAGGAACAAATTTTGAGAATTATCTGTGTCGTTATACCTAGACCCTAAAATCCTGCAAGTCCTCCAATTAATTGGAAGTCCCCGGATCGGTTCTTCAAAGTGTCACTTTCTTTGTTTTTTGCTTGGTTTGAGGGCTCGGGCAACATAGGGACGATGACGAGACGGAGTTTAGACCTGTCTTGAACCATCCGAAGGGGCTCACCGTGCCATTTTCTCGTGCTGTCGGTTGATTGGTCATGCCAGTTTAAATGTGACGATCCAACAAGAGTACCCTTTGACCAAAAACAAAAAAAGAGAAACAGACTACCCTTTTATTTTTCTTTTCTTTTTTGTTTTTGTCTTAGTTGGAGGAGAACTGATTGGTTGGGTGTCAACTTGTCTCTTGGCATCGACAGATTTTCTCACGTTGTGAGCTGTCCTTTTGGCAACGAAAAGATCTGTTGACACCAGTACGGGCATCCCCCACTATGCTAAGTAAAACACATAGGCTCTCTCCTATCTATTACCCCGACAAGTTCAGTCGAGAGTTGAAGATGGAAAGCTCGGGCTCAAGCAGAGCCAAATGCATGACAGGCAACGACCGAGAGGCCGAACTAAAACTCTGCGATGCTGAGAGCAAACGAGCTGGTTGGATTACATTCCCATTCATCACAGGTCTCTCTCTCTCTCTCTGAGTAAGACTAGTTTTTGTTCCGACGACAAACGTCTGAAACGTGGCTGCTGATGATGAACCAGGCGCGGTGGCCTTGTTGAGCGTGGGTGGAGCTGGATGGATGACGAACTTGATCGTGTACTTGATCGAGGAGTTCAATGTGAACCGAATCGACGCGGCACAGATTAACAACGTGATCAATGGCTGCTTCTGTCTCCTCCCGGTCCTCGGCGCGATCATAGCCGACTCCATTCTTGGATGCTTCTTGGTCGCCTCCATTTCCGCCTTCATAGCCTCCACGGTAGGATAGCATCTCAACCTCACGATCTTGCCCTTCACGGTTTCTCTTTCAATTTGCTGAATCAGAGGTTTTCGATAATGGTGGGCTAATTGCAAGTAACATAGGATGTGTTTGATTCGGAGAAAATTTCGTGGTAAAGGAAAGTATTTTCTCAAAAATTATTTTCTAGGAAAACGTTCTTCCTTTTGAAATTAGGAAATTTATATCCTTCGTGTATATTTTCTTTGACCGTAAATGGATTTCTGCTCAGTAATCATTTTAGGCATATGCTCTGTATCCTCACATGGTTTCGACAGTGAACTGATCATCAAGAACGTTAAAAAAGAACAGAACAATAAAAGAATTGTCAGTAACAGACTGTAACTCCCAAGCAATCTATATTCTTTTTCAATGTTGGAACATTGAGATTGCTGAAGGGCACGCAGCTCTAGGGCTCTCGTGCAGACAAGTCTTCCTGAGAATCTTGTCTCTAATGCATTTTCAAAGCGGGTTTGCTCACGGCTGATCCGTGATCAATGGCATTATCTGTGGCCAACTTGCCTCTTGCAGGGTATAGTTCTTTTATCCTTAACGGCGACGCTTGATTCGTTGAGACCCAAGCCGTGCGGAAACAAATCGAACTCGTGCAGAGCCCCGTCCAACCTTCAACTAGGCGTGCTCTACACAGGGATAGTTCTAGCAACACTCGGGGCGTCCGGACTGAGGTTCACCACGGCAACGTTGGGGGCGAACCAGTTCGAAAGCCAAAAGGATCAATCGACTTTCTTCAATTGGTTCTTCTTTGCACTATACGCCAGTTATGTCCTAAGCAGCACGCTGATCGTGTATGTCGAGGACAGTGTGAGTTGGGCCTTTGGATTCTGGTTATGCGTCGCTGCAAGCTTCACTGGGCTCGCGGTTTTTCGCCGCGGAAATCGGTATTATCGCCACGAGACGCCTCAGGGGAGTCCATTACTGAGCTTAGCTCGTGTCCTCGTTGCTAGTTCTCGGAAATGGAAGCTTCAGCTCACGCTGAATAGAGATGAGTTCTATTACGGCCGAGATGGACAGAGTAAGGAGGTGGACGTACCCCCTAGAAAGAACTTCAGGTACGCACAAGCAAGAGTGTGGAATTGATACTATTTCTCCATTTTGCAAAGACTTCTTCCTCTAAATGACGCGAAAATTCCGGTGCCATTGATTGATGAATGTTTTATCTTCCGAAATAGATAGGATCAACATTCACAAAATGAATATTGATCGGTGAAATCCACAACCAAAAGTGATGGGTGTCGATTCCTTCTCCCTTTCGCAGGTTCTTGAATCGCGCCGCCGTGAAGACTGATGGGGACACCAAGTCCGACAACTCGATCGCCAAGCCTTGGAGGCTGTGCACGGTGCGGCAAGTGGAGGACCTAAAATCTGTGATCAAAGTGTTACCACTGTGGTCAAGCGTCGTCTTCTTGAGCACCCCTATCGCTGTCCAAAACAGCATGACGGTCCTCCAAGCCCTTACCATGGACCGCCATTTAGGACCCCATTTCATGATCCCGGCCGGTTCATTCATTGTCATGGTCATGATATCCACCTCGGTCTCTCTCGCTTTGATCGACCGCTTCCGATCCCCATTCCCGCTGTGGAAGAAGCTGACCGGTTCGCCTCAAACGGTATTCCACAGGATTGGCGTTGGTCATCTCCTGAGTGTGCTCGGCATGATTGTCTCGGCACTAATCGAGTCACGCAGGCTCAGGACAGCCCATCTCCACCACCTCCAACATGTCAACAATCATACAGTCCCGATGTCTGCACTGTGGCTATTCCCTCAGCTGATCCTGGTCGGAATTGGAGAAGCTTTCCATTTTCCAGGACAAGTGTTGCTGTACTTCCGAGAATTCCCGCCAAACTTAAGCAACAGCGCGACCGCGATGGTCTCGGCGATGATCGGGATAGCTTATTATTTGAGCACCGCATTGGTCGATCTGGTACGTAGGAGCACCGGTTGGTTGCCGGAGAACCTGAACGATGGGAGGTTGGATTATTTGTATTGGCTGCTGGCTGGGGTTGGGCTGGCGAATTTTGGGTATTATGTCGTATGCGCGAAGTTGTACGAGGGAAAAGATGGGAATTCTAGTTCGAATCTTCCAATGACGAATGACGCTGGTGAAAAAGAGTGAGGTCCCAAATGCGTTTGTCCATGCAATGCTGGGATTAGTCTATGTACATTTCTTGTCTACTTCGACAAAAATGTTGTTAATTTGAATGCTCGCTGTGCCGGCATTTGACTTTGTTACTGTAATTGCCACGTGGCAAGACGCTTGGTACAATTTTGTCACGTGGCCCCCGTTCCGACTAATATGCATTCGCTTATTGATTTGTCATGTCAAAAAAATTTCTCTCTTATAGAGAGTTTGATCAAAATATGGATCTTTCAAATTCATTCGCAAAGACATTGTTTGTTTGCCGATTCCAAACCTCTATATGTAGTCAGTCTAAATGTAAAAAAGTGCATAACGAGAAGTATTGTATGGCTCAAATATAGAAAAACTCTTCCAATAGGGAAATTTATTTAATTTAAAACTTAGAAAAATGCAATGGATGATATGTCTTATTGCCGGGCAAATTATTGCTAATTTAAAGTATAATGTAGTTTATTTGAGCAGTGCAAATTGATGAATGAATTTCTTACTTTCAATTGCGAGGAAATTTAACAGAACACATGATCATGTTACATTAACATTACTAAAACCACTCTAAGAAGTCCTTCATACCTGGCTGCTCAAATAATGAGTCACTCTTATGTTTGGTTTGGGGCCCACCCAATTTTGATGCAAAATCTCACCTTTTGGAAATCTCAAATAAAGGAAAGTGGGATTTACGATGTGATACTAAAGTATGACCTGAGGAGATAGATGCTAACTATGGGTAGGATGCAAGAATCATTATGTAAAAATTTTCGTGGGGTTAAATATCTCTTATACTATCATCGATCGACAGAGCGGAACAACCAAAAAAAGAAGTGAAGTTAGAAAGCCGTATGATAAGTGGTAACTATCTTGTACAGTTCGGGGGGTAATCGGCGTACTCCGATCAGGCTTGCAATAACATTGAAGAATATATAAATCTCAACTTCATGTGGACATAACACATTTACATTTTATTGGAAGTTTAAAGCAATAATTGAAATGATTAATTTGTAAATTCTCTTAGTTTAACTTCCAAGTTTTTCAAAGGTAATGATAATGATAAATTCCATGAGTTTTAGTTTGTTGGGCTACACCTTTTCCTTCAATGTAACAGTTCCAATAAATTTTAAAGAATTCATAAAGAGTTATGGTTTTGTGCATTACCTTAGTCAACGATTCTTTGATTTAACTTAATTTAGAACTAAACGAAATTGAATGGCCTTTTTGTGCAGTCAAGTAATCCTATTTCTTGAATGGCAAAAAAAAAAAACCGAAATTTGAAGAAATTATAACTCATTATAAATACATTAGCTCATTATAGAAACATCGCATTTGGGTTTTATTTATTAGGGTTATTATTATAAAAAATCCTAAACTGATACATCCGTGACAAATTTACTCTCAACTATTTTTTTGATCACGAAAAACTCCAAACTAGTACACCTATGACAAATTTACCCCAAACTATTTTTTTTATCACCAAAAATCATAAACCGGTATATCTGTGACAAATTTACATAAATTAATTCTTTTGACCACGAAATAACCCAAATTTGTACACTTGTAACAAATTTATCTTACATTAAATTGAGTTAATATCACGAAAAGTCTCAAATTGATAAACTTGTGACAAACAAAGGGAAAAAACCCCAAAATAGTATACCCGTCAACCGCCACGTGTCATCAAACTCAGCAATTTGACAGTTAAATTTATCAAAAACTAACGGATGGTAAATTTGTCATAGGTGTACCAGTTTGGGATAAATTTATCACAAGTATATCAGTTTAGAGTTTTTTACGGTTAAAAAAGTAGTTTGGGGTAAATTTATCACAAGTGTACCAGTTTGAAATTTTCTGTGGTATTAACCCTATTTATTATCTAGTGTAACATCTAAAATGATCAAATTTAACAAATAATACCCAAAATGATCAAATTTAACTTTTTGTCAACTATATTGATGAGGACAAAGTTTATTTAGTTTGTAAAAAGGGGTTTTGGATTTTGTTTGAGTCCGACAAGGTTATCCTATCGAAAAATGGACTATTTGTGGGAAAGGATTACACCAATGATAGCATGTATTAACTGAGTATTAACAATAATATCGTGTCTTCTATTTACATTGTTGATTCTCTTCATTTATGGCATAATTAGTGCATTTAAATTTTTACTATTTGCAAAAAATGAAAAAGTTAGACATTATAAACTTTAATTGTGAGCTTGATAAATGTGAAATCTGTGCTAAGTCCAAATTAACAAAAAAATCATTTCCAAGTGTTAAGAGAAATTGAAATTCAATGGAGTGGTACATAGTGGCATGTGCCAATTCAATGGCATGTTAACCCATGGTAGTAAAAGGTTTTTCATTACATTTGTGGATGGCTGCAATAGGTATTTATATATGTATCTCCTAAGATCAAAAGATGAAGCATTTATCACGTTTAAAAAATATAAGGCTGTTGTAAAAAATCAATTGGAAAGGAAAATTAAAGTCCTTCATTCAAATAGAGGATGAGAATGTTTCCTAAATGACTTTTCAGCCTTTTGAGAAGAATATGATAATATTCATCAAGTTTCAGCACCATATACTCCACAGTAACATGGTTTAGCTGAAAGGAAAAATCGATCTTTAAGAGAAATGGTTAACAGTATGCTCTCGAATTCGAAGCTACCAATTAATCTTGGGAAGAGTCATTGCTTACTGCATGTTTCATTCATAATAGAATACCATCCACGAAAAACATCAATCCTTATGAATTGTGGAAAGATAAAAAACCGACCTTGTCATATCTTCAAGTGTGAGGGTGCTTGGGATACTACAGAGTACCTGACCTTAAGTGGAGGAAACTTGGTCCTAGAACTATTAAAAGTGCTTTTATTGGATATGTTGAAAATAGTAAAGCTTGTAGGCTTTTTTTATTTAAATCCAAATGTCATTGTAGAATCAAGAGATGTTGAATTTTTTGAGAATAAATATTCTACGGATTCTGAAATTATTGAGAATAATGCTCAATTATAAGATACGAATAACTCAAAACTCATTGAAACACATGTAGAATTTCATGAGAAAATAACAAATGATTCTGAAAACATGATTGAACCTAAGTGCAGCACTAGAGCAAGAAAAGCGAAAGATTTAGGTCTAGACTTTATTACTCATGTTCTTCTTGTTGAAAGAGACATAGATAATAAAGTGGTAAATAAGAGAATCCTAAAAATTTTAGTGATGGGCTTCTAGATACGCTTCTTTCAAAAAAGAAGGTATAGATGATGAAATGGACTAATTTTGTCCAATAATACTTGGTATTAGCATACTTACCAAAAAGATATAAAACAAATGGGTGCAAATGTGTTTTCGGGAGAAAATACAATTTTGATGGTTTTATCCAAGTTTTTAAGGCTGGATTAGTAACCAAGTGTTATAGACAAAAAGAATGAATAGATTATTTTGATATGTACGCTTCTGAAGCACGTATCAAATCTACTCGAATTCTTTTTTCTTTAACATCTATTTATGACCTTTGCGTTCATCCAATGGATATCAAAATTTATTTTTTAAATGAAGATTTAAATGAGAAAATTTATATGGAATAACTAAAATTTTTGTTCTTCCTGAAAATGAGATGAAATTATGTAAATTAGTTAAATTTCTTTATGGGCTTAAGCAAGCATTGAAGTAGTGGCATGGAAAATTTGATTCAGTTATATTGTCTAATGGTTTCAAGCATAATAATGTTGATAAGTGTATTTATTCTAAATTCACTAAAGACGATAGAGTTTTAGTCTGCTTATATGTTGATGATGTGCTTATCTTTGGAAATCATATCACATGAGTTATTGAAATTAAGAAGTATCTAATTTCAAATTTTAAAATGAAAGATTTGGGTGAAGTAGATACTATTTTAAATATTAAAGTTAAAAAACATAGTAAGGGTTATTCTTTGAGCCAAAGTGACTACGTAGAAAAGACGTTAAATAAATTTAAATATCTTAGTTTCAAAGAAATGAGTTCTCTGTTTGATACCGGTATCAATTAAATTATAATACTGGTAGAGTAGTAGCACAACTTGCATATACGAGTGTTATATAGTCTTTAATGTATGCGGTGCATTGTATTAGACATGATATTGTTTTTTTCATATGTAAGTTGAGTAGATACACTAGTAATCGAAGTATAGAACATTGGAACGTTGTCACCATAAATTTTGGTTATCTTAAGAAAAATAAAAATTTGGGATTGTCCTATAATGATTATCTGGCTGTATTAGAAAGGTACATTGATACTAATTGAATTTATAGTGTGTGAGATAAATATTCCACTTCTGGATGGATCTTCACGTTAGGTGGATGTGTTGTATCTTGGGCGGCGAATAAGAAATAAACATGCATAACTCACTCAATAATAGAATCCGAATTTACTGCTTTAGCAGCAAGTGGAAAAGAGGTTGAATGGATAAGAAATTTATTGTTGGGCGTCATATTATGGCCTAGTCATATCCATCCTATTTCTATTCACCATGAAAGTCATGTTACTTCGGGAAAGGCTTATAGTTGCATTTATAATGGTAAGTCTATACATATCTGTCTAGGATATGAATACACGAAACAAATCATTCAGGATGATGCCATAACAATTATTTACGTGAGGTCAAGCAAGAATTTTGTCAATCCATTTACAAAGGCCAAGAGATGTGGTAAATGTGGCCTCAAAAGAAATATGGCTCAAACCCTTTGCTTAAAATCACTAGTAATGGTAACTTTACCTAATACTAACACGTCACTAGTTATAAGGTTTAATGGGTAAAAACAAGTTACTAAAAGTGATTATTTGATACTAACATTAGCCCGGACATGAGAAGTCGGTATTGTTTGTTACGCTTTAAAGGCTAAGTTATAATTTTAATGAAGTATAATACGATTAAGTAACGTGTTTATTAGTAATAGAAACACGTGGTAATAATTCACTATATGGGCTTAGAAGTGGTGCCACTTCTTACGAAAGTTGAATTTACTTACTAGAGAGCTCATGAAACAGGAACAAGCACAAGGCCATAATAGTGCTGAGTAATTATGAATTTCTCACTGAAACAAAAGGTTAGTATATGTGCGATATATCCAATTCTATTATTTAAAGTAACAAGTTTAAAGCTATGACTACTTGTAACTTTGATAGAGTTTTGAGATACTCATACTAAATAAATGTTTAACTCGAAAGAGACCTTTATGGAGGTATATTAATCTCATAAAAATATTGGCAGCATTTTTCTAGCAATTTTATTTTTGTGATTTTATTTTCAAACAGAATGAGGATTGTTGAAGCCTGTTTGTGAAACAAACATAAGTGCCCTTTTTACAATCCCCTATAGGATGAAAGGAAGAGTGTAAATCATTTTATTAGTTAGAAGGCTACTATAGTATGATAGCCTGAATTTTCATCGGTTTGTTTAGTGAATAAGACGGATTATATAATAATGTTTATGCGGTGAAAGTGAGATTATAAGGAGCTAAATGGAATGTACTCCAAAGTTGAGTATGATGGTTTGAATGTTCGACGACAATATGATGTTTTTGGATCCGATTAAGCTAGTCCCGAAATTGGAATGTGAACGGAACACCATGGTCTTGATCGCCCCTCACCCCTATATAAACCCCCTTCTCTCTCTTCTTTCATTCTCCCCTCCCTCCCATGAGAGACATCCTCCCCTATCCCTTGTTAGTTTCACCCGACGCCGCTTCCTCCACTCGTTTGAGCTCCTCGACGGCGATGGCAGTGGGCACCACTCCTCAAACTCACTCACTCAACCCAACTCTAGCTCATCTCATCTCAACGCCGCTCGTTCCCCCCTATTTTGTTCTCGGTGCCGCATGACAAGGATGAAGACCTAAGCTCGTTTTGACGCGATTCAACTTCTATTTTCCTTAAACGTTGACTCTAAAGCAAGCGAAGCCCTTAACTCTTTTACTTGATCGTGATTTGTCACCCGATCGGGTGCGACATGATGTTTCGAAAATGGGTATTTAGAATTGTTGATCACTTGTATGTGGGGGAAACTTGATTTCTTAATGGATCCATTGCTTAAACTAGATTCTATGGGTCTTGGGTAAGTCACTTGTATGGAGGGATCATGTCGATTGTCGTTGAAACTGCGTGATTTATGTGCGGTCTTATTGTGGGTTTTCAGCCTTGTGGTCCCGTGGAAGGTGTGGTGTGCTTGAGTCATGTCTGTTGAAATTGATGGAGTTTTGAAGTTGTAAAATGGTACTATTGAAGTATCGGGCTGCGTTGCATCTAAGAATCAAAGCACGAGTGGTGTCGGGTTTAAACAAAGCGTGAGGTCCGGTGCATATGGTTGAATGATTTTGGCTGATGCTTGTGGGGTTGAAAGTCGAATGATTGGTATCTCGTCTACATCCGTGATTGAGAAAATGTAATAAACCGAGGATCCCATCAGTCCGTATCCCAACGAGGATGTTGATATCCGCTTGTATCCTAATGATACCCCGAGGGAGCCGAAGGGAAATTGAAAAGTTCACGTGTGTCCGTTGGAATATAATGCCCGAGGTCTGTGTCCCTCGAAAGCCCTAGAGTAAGGGAGAATTCCCAAGACCGGTATCCCATGGATGAAAAGCTGAGGTGTTTATCCCTCAAAATCAAGACTTGTATCCCTCGGAGATAAAATTGAGGCACATGTCCCTAAAAAATCATGACTCACGTCCCATGGAAAACTAGTAATATAGTGAAAATTGAAAAGTATGCATTGAGTCTCTTGTGTGTTCATTTGCATGTGAAGTTGAACTGCTTTATGTGTGGAGTCATGGTTGGTTCTCATACTTGCATGTCTTTGATGTCAATTCCCGCTTGATTGAGTGATGAATTAGTAGTTAGCATTTGAGTTAATTGTTTTACTGATAAGCTATTAGCTCGCTATTGTGATTAAATTATTTTTCAGACTAGTTAGATATGTCGATTCTTCCCGCCATCCCCACCCTTCATAATGGTGCTTTAGTTGATTTTGTTTACTCATGGGAAGATTACCATGACCCTAAGTTTCCAGCGAAGCAGTTTCATATTGTCGTTTCAATGTTATGGGTAGACATGGGATTGCCAAAAGTGTTGATTCCCGTTCATTTCGTGTCTTTGTTTATGAGAGATACATCGGGTCGTCTGACGGGTCCGTTGCCCTTCGTGCCTTACGATGATGACATCGACGGTGACCATGGTGTGGAGTAGTAGTGGTGTTTGCGGTTGATGGATGGCTAGTGTTGTAAGGAGCCACGATGTCCCAAGGCGTCACTCTACTATCGAGCTTTGTTTTAATATGATATTATAGATAACAGACACAAAGGGTGCATGCGGAAACTTAATGAACTAAAAATAATTAGGCGGTCATACATAACAAGCAAGTACATGAGAAAGGAAGGCAGGTATGATGGCTAAAGGGTATGACCTTACTCAAAGTTTACTAACTTGTATTAGACACACGAGTCTCAAGCAACATATTCAACAAAATAGTGAGTTTAAACACGCACACGCACACGCATGCACGCACGCACGCGTGTGCGCACACACACACATATCCTTTTAATCGGTTTTTTTTTACAAAAGTTCAAAGCATTACTATGAGACTACACAGTATTATCCGCTCCCGATCCACCAACGTCAATCCCTTCCATGGCTCCCCTTTGTCCATGGCCACTTCACCTCGCCAAATCTCCATGCTTGTTTCCCGAGATAAGGTCCTGGAATCCCATGCCACCTTCATCTTTTCTGGTTTTAAGGATCTCCCATCTCTTCCAATGAAGGCCCAAGTTTGTACTATTTTGTTTTCAATAGAAAGTTGACATTCTTCTTTTAATCACTCTACACACCGAGAGGGGTATTTTAAATATAAACATTGCATGCTAAGGCAATGCTTGTATGACTTTTTTAACCAATGTTTCCTTCCCCGCTTTAAACATGATTTTTTTTTCCATCCCTCTAGCTTGCTGTTCACTCTAGCCAAGATCCAAGATAACATATCCTTCTTAGTTTGTCTCCAGTCAAAAGGAATACCTAAATACTTCCTAGTTTTTTCTATCACAAGTACCCCGAGTTCTTCGGCCATGTTTCTTTTCAAAGATTCTAGGCATCTCTTGACTAGAAAATACACTTGATTGGTTTAAATTAAAAACTTGTCCCGAAGCAAAGCAGTATTGGTTTAACACAGAACAAGATTCTAGCACTCCTTAATTTTTCCATCTAGGAAAAATATCGCATCATCCGCAAACAATAGGTGAGATAAAGTAGGACAAAACTTGTTTAACTTAATTCCCGCGATATTGCCCTCTGTTAATGCTTTATTTAGAAGGTGAGACAGCACATTAGAAAGGATGATAAATAGATATGGAGATAGAGGATCACCTTGTCTAATATCTCTTGAGCGCTTGAAGATCTCCAGTTGTTCACCATTAAATTAAATAAATTTCACACTAAAGATCATTGATTTTATGCATGCCATAATAAAGGAGACCCATTTATCACAGCTTAAGTACATTACAAGTGCCAAAACTTTTAAAATAATAACTTAAGTGCCAAATTTTTTTTTTAAAACGATCACTTTAAGTGTCAATTTTTTTAAAAAACAACCACTTCAATGCGAACTCCGATTTGAGCAGGCGTGGGTCGCCCAAAATCCGATGTGTCCTATTTTTTATTAATATTTGAGCTGATGTAGGTCGCCGAAGTTGGCACTGAAATGAGTATTTTTCAAAAAAATTAGCACTTAAGTGATCGTTTTAAAAAAAATTGATATTTAAGCGATCATTTTGAAAGTTTTGGTACCGACGTGATCGTATTTCGAAAAAGTTGGTATTTAAGTGATCATTTTGAAAGTTTTGGCGCTAAAATGAGCGACGTACCCAAATTTTGACACTTGTAGTATACTTAAGCCCATTTATCACATAATCCTATTTTCCTCATCCAAGCTTCCAAAAAGTCTCATTTCACCCGATTGTACACCTTTTGCATATTCGGTTTCAAGATGGCCTAAAATTTTTCCTTCCTTTTCCTAGCCCACAATTGATTGATCTCCTCTTGGACAATCATAATGTTATCCTGGATTTGTCTTCCACTCACAAATGCACTTTGTTCCGCTCAAATTAATTCAGGAAGCTAAGGTTTAAGGCGATTTGTCGAAACATTGAAGATGATCTTATATGAAAAGTTGCACAAACCGATGGGAAGAAATTGTGACAAGTGCTTTGGATTCAGTACCTTGGGGATGATAGTAATATGTTCTTTATTGAAATTAGGTGGAGGGTACCTATCTCAAAGAAGCACTTGACTTCCTCAAAAATGTCCCCTTTGATTTCCTCCCAATGATACTGAAAGAACTGTCCATTAAGTCCATTGGGTCCTAGTGCTTTAGTAGCCCCAAATTTTTTTAGTAGCCCCAAGTTGAAATGCCGCAACTTGCACCTATTCCAAAATAAGTGGACTCACCAAGGCATCATTCACATTCTCATCCACTAAGCTTGGGCATTGCTCTAAGATAGGGAAGAAATTCCATGACCTTTCCGTAGTATAGAGTGATTGGAAGAACTTGGTCGTATGTTGCTTTAACACATTCCGATCTCAGCACCACTCCTAATCATCAATTTTCAGCATTGAAATTTATTTCGGTGTCTTCTTTGCACAGTTGATTCATGAAAATATTTCATATTTTAGTCGCCCCATTTCAACCATTGAATTCTTGATCTCATTCCCCAAGACAACTCTTCTTGCCTCCGTAACCCTTCTATTTGCCCTCTAATAATCCACGCCTCTTCATGGTTTGACTCTTCCAACCTCCCGTTGGTAATCCTAGTGAGTTGGCCCTTGAGACTCTTTATCCGGGTGCCCACATATCGAAAATCTCTTTCTATTCCATTTCTGTAGTGCATAAGTGACTTCCTTGAGTAGAAGATGCAAACATTTGTCTTTGAATCGAGGATCGTGCCAAATTGAATAGACTGTTCGTTATACTCCTCATCCTCAAGCCAATATGTTTCTAGTTTAAAAGCTCCCCTCCTTTTCACCCCTTTCGATTCCAACATCAAGATGATTGGGCTATGGTTGGATCCAACTACTCGTAAGGTAAAGGCTTCAGCATTCGAAAACATTACCCGCCATTTTAAATCGCATTAAGCTTTATTCTGTCTTTTCTTGACTAAAGCATCCCAGTCTCTATTATTAGCCCAAGTAAAGGCGCAACCCTTGCTTTCAATATCCATCAACAAACACTCGTATAGGAAATCACGAAAAGAAACTAGCCTAGAGTTTTCAATAGTGTTCCTCCCCACTTTCTCACAATTATGTTGTATCTAATTGAGATCCCCCATGCACTAACAAGGATAGGTGTTCGATCAATAAATGCTTCCGAGAATTCCCTATAAGTTCCGCCTTTCTTGCATATAAGTCAAGGCATAAATAAACATGACTCACATAGCCTTGCTACTATCTTTAGGAGTATAAATGAGATCAATGTAGTCCCTTCTCAATGCTATAACTTTCACTTTGGTATAGTCAATCCACATAACCGCTAGTCCACCCCTATGCCAATTGGATCCTCCATATAAGCATGCTGAAACTGCATACGCTAAATAGTAGATTCATTAATGCTTCTTTATTTTTGGTCTCAATAAGAAAAAAGATATTGGGCCTTTCCTAAGCCATCGGGGCTCTCAATGCCTGGAATGTCAAGGGTGTGTCCAATCCCAAACAATTCCAATTTAATAGCTTCACTTGTCAACCGATGGCTTTCTAGGGCTAACCATCAAAGCCCAGTTCTTTTAACTATCTTTGACCATAATCGGTGTCTCCAAAAGTAGCGTTACATCAATTAAAGTAACCATACCTCCTTGAGAGTCACAGGGGCTATAATGCTTTTATTTTTTTCCGTAGCTGGTTTCTTCTTTGATTTCTTTAATGAATCACCGTCAGCCCATGATGCATCCATAAGTAGGAGCTGATTGTTCTATTGCCTTTTTCCACTAATAATTATCCCAACCTCCAAAACTTCTTTGCCCTTCCTCTTCAAAGATTATGCTTGTTGAATTTACATAGGAATATGCTACTATTCACAACCATTCAAACCTAAATCAATCATGGAATTCGTCCGATCTTATGTCTCGAGCACTAATTCCTCCTCTTCCAATTAAAAGGCTTGTTTCCTATTGAACATCTTCCAAAAGGGACTAACCTCTCGGGCTTCTACCTTCAACCAATAGCCCGATTTCAGTTGGATGTTTTTCCTCGACTTTGCTTCCTTATAAGGCACCTCTTCCCAATTAGTGGTGAAGTGACCAATCCGTCCATGCAAGTAACAAAAATGAGGGAGTCGTTCGTATTTGAAGTTAATCCACATTTGATCTTCACCAATGTATAGCACTAATCTTGGTTTCAAATGGGCTGCAACATCAACCAGCACACGTACTCTTCCCACCTTGCACTAACAACCCCCTTTCGCGTCCACCTTCACTTCCGTAACACTTCCCACTTTTAATGCTAACTCTCATAGTATATTCTTATAGACCATAGCCAAAGGTAAGCCCTGCACTTGCATTCAAAAAGCATAGTGGGTAAACTCAAGCTTATACACTGGCACCTACGGTTTTAAATGTTGAAGAATAAGTAAGTTTCCGAGAAAAGACTACGAACTAGCCTCCAGGATCCCGTACTTATCCCTCTCTGTGCTAAAAGTAAAGGTAAATAATCCTTTCTCATGCTCCATATGGTCACACACCACATTGCTAATCTTCCATGCCTTCTTCATTGTAGAGAAGAGAGCCTGAATATTCACATTTGGTCTAGCATGTAACTTGCCCAACAACGTACTTTGCACGCACTCTTCTTTTCCTCGGGAGTTTTCTTGAGCACCTTGGCTACAACATCCCTAGACCACACATTGTCCATTTTCTTGCAAAGGTTTTACGCTTATTCTCCAAACTAGTGTATCGATATTATGTTTAAGATTGAGGATTGATCCCAAGGTGTTCCAATCAAAACCACAAAAAAAAAAAAAAACTATGTTTTCCATTGACAGATAATATTTTCAAATGGAGTTCTGATTTTACTTTTTGTTATAAGTTTGAAATTTTTATGGTTATGTTCAAGTGTTTAGTTTCCTTATAATAGAAAGCAAGAAACTAATTAGCCAAATTGAATTGCTTAAGTGAACTAAATTATACTTATTTTGTCACACTAAATTATACATTAATTAGCCGTTACTTGTTGGTTAATTTCCTTATTATGTTTATTATTATGTTTCAAGGGAATAGAAGGCGACAAAAGAGCGAAAAGTACAAATCGATGAATTTGATGGAAAGGTTTTGGTTTCTTAGAAAATGTAGATTGAGCATTATTTTTACCACGGGAATATGCACTTACCTGTGCTTGGGGAGAAGGGAGGGTCAATGAAGCAAGTAGATTGGAATTTGCTAGATAGGCAAACGTTGAGTGTTATTCGACTAAGGTTGCCTCATAATGTTGCATTAAACATTGTGAAATATAAAACCACTACGGTATTGATGAATATCATGTCAAATATGTACGAGAAGCCTTATGCAATCAACAAGGTCTACTTAATGTGATGCCTATTTCATTTAAAGTTGGTCAAATCTAATCGGATGTTGAGTATACCAATGAATTCAACGCGGTCCTTTTACAATAGAGTTTGGTTGAGATTAACTTCGATGATGAGATACGTGCTTTGATTTTATTACCGTCATTGCCTAATAATTGGAATACTACTCTTACTACCGTTAGTAATACATCTGGTCAAGAAGCTTAACATTTAATGAGGTTCACGGTTTTTTTCTGAGTGAAAGACATCCATAGGAGAGAATCGAGTATGTGTCTATAGATTTAGTAGGAATGTAAGACGAAGAACTAGTATTCATGTTAATAGGACATGAAGAGACATAGTTAATGTAAGGTTGGCACCATTGATTGTTGAAATTGTGGCAAGAGGGACATCTCAAAATGATTGCCTTAAACTCAAGAGCAAGAAGAGCAAGGGAATTAGAGTTGAGTTTAGTGGTGATATTGCTACAACAGTTGATTGGGCCTCGAATGGTGACAATCATGTTTTGTTTGTCACTTAGGAGTCATCATTTGACGGATGGTTTATGGACTGTGGCTCATATTTCCATGCTACACTAAACAGTAGCTAGTTTGCTACTAATCAATGTACAAGTAGTTGTAAAGTGCAATACGGTAACAATGTTGAACATGATGTTGAGAGTATTGGTGACATTTAGTATTAGAATGCATGATGGTATCGTCAAGACATTGATTAGTAATCCACAATTGAGAACCTAATTTCTTGAAGTTCTTTGAATTCAGTTGCGTGATATGTTAGGTGCAGTAGAAAAGACTGTTCGAGGTGCCCCGATGATAATGAGAAAATCAAGCACAATAGTCTATATAGTGGTTTCGTCGGAATTTGTCCCGCAACAAATAATCTTTTATCGAAAGTAGCTATTCGATTTTTAAATGTAGCAAAAGGGTCTTATGGCTATTCCGGACATAAGTGATCTAGAAAATCAAGAAATCCACTAATGAATCTTCAGTAAAATTATACTTACACAAACCGAACCAAAGTTTAATTCGACATAAAGGTCTACGAAGCACAATTTTTTACAAACGAACCAATGTAAATAAATTTCGACGGAGTTTTGACTCGACGACAAAGCTCGAAAACGCTTCGACACTATACTGGAGTTTGACTCGGCGGCAAAGTGTCGAGGACAAAGATACACATTGGAGTTTGACTCGATGACGAGAACCTAAAAGTTACAACTAAGGAAAGTAAAGTGCAATACGATAAGTAAAGATAAATTTGTTTGATTTGTCGAGGGCTCCTTTCAGTTGACACCTGATAGTACTTATAATGGTTGAGTGATAATTGCTCCTTGGCGGTTACAACTTTCAAATAGTCTTCATTGACTATTTTCGCGTTCACTATTCTTCATCAACTGATCGACCACATTCTTGGGCTGTTGTCTCTGCTGTATAGGTGGTCGTATAACTATCGATAGTTCTCCAAGGACTCCTAGTAACATGAATCCTTCCAGTTGCCTCTATCGATCATGCCCACGTTCTTTAGTCCTCACAAGTCCCACGATGAGGCCCTCGGGCAGTTATCTTTATGAAGTGCAGGGGCTCATATAAATGTTCATGACCACTCTATTGCCGGGTGTCCAAAAAATAACCGCTCTTTGCTTCGGACGCGCATTTATTTTTTACCATTCCAAATCTCTGACAACATGACCTGTTGTCGACGCCAAACTCAGTGATCATTTCAATTTCGACGTAGTATTCAACAAATAGACACATGGCATCAATACACACCATTGTCGATTGGCACGTGAGCAACCTCCAGTAGATTAGCATACATATGATAGTATCCACGTGCCGTACGTATGGTCTATTCATGCTCTGGTATTCCGCTGTGGTTCTCCTTCACGTTTTGAGCACGTGTCAGGATGGATTATTTTTTGGGTCAACAATAGCTTGTAGGGGAGACGTGACGGATTAGGCACACGATATATCTTCGATTCACGTACCATTAAGTGCAATCAATCTCATATTCAGATTGCCCAAAAGCTTTGGTCGGAACCTAAAATGAGCGCCCGCAGTCTAAACATTACCCTATATGCAAAAGCACTTTACACCATGCGGTCAAGAACTGTCTAGCGAATGAAATGAAAGGCCATCTCGATGCTGCTGCTTTGTAAAAATGCAATAGGTTCAGTACCTATTCTCCAAAAAAAAAAAAAAAAAGAAAGACCCTACTCTCCAGAGAGAGGTATCCGTGCACTACTATAGAAAATCCTACTCTTGCATTTGCGACTTCGATTTCATCCAAACTTCATCGCTCGAGATTTATTTGCAGGCACAAGCACAACAATATTGCAGATGCATCGGAATGTTGGACAAGGTTGAAGAATCAAATGACACAAAATGAAGAGCTCAGAAGATAGAAACAGGCATTTCCTGCAACAAGACTACATAGGTAAACTTGCAAAGTCGGTATTTATAGCGCCACAACCTGTAAAACCATAATCCTAGCAAATAGAAAATTTCTAATAAATAAGAAATAGGAGACCAGCACCCTCACTCCATAAGAGATAGAATATGGGTAAAAAAGCTACTAAAACAACTCAAAAAATAAGCGAGCAATCATCCATTCTCTTCCGCATTAGAAGTTATATTCGATGTAGACTGTCGACAGTTCTCA
This sequence comes from Rhodamnia argentea, assembly GCF_020921035.1. Lineage (NCBI taxonomy): Eukaryota > Viridiplantae > Streptophyta > Magnoliopsida > Myrtales > Myrtaceae > Rhodamnia > Rhodamnia argentea. Next base: position 27,664,839 of record NC_063157.1, on the reverse strand, counting down.
CAAAGATAGACAGTCCATCACGCTGGAAATTACTCGTATTGCAAACAATGGAAATAAAAATTGCTTATTATCTCGAATCCAAGCTAGCTTCAGACTGAAATTTACATATCTGACTTCGAGGGACTCGACGCCAAAATTTGTATGGTACAAAAGCTCCATGTACAATAGCTCCATGGCTCCCTCTTTACAAAAGATAATCCTACTCAAAGTAAAACTTGTAGCAAAAGATGAATGAAATAGACTTCCTCCAGGTGACCGTCATATATACCGACAGGTTGAAAGAAACAGAGACTATCTTCCCAAATGTACTATGTACCAAGCACCATGTCACCAAACCTAAAAACCACCTAAGGGATACCGTTATTTTTCCGTGCATTCTCTACTTCTCGTTTCGTTAGTTAATTCCTTCCTCTCTACATATCCTAAGTCTCAAAACTGGGATAACAGGTCTGTGATTACTCGTCATCATCGTTTAACAATGCAAAGGAGAAAGGTTTGAATTTGTAACCATCACCATGGTAAAACTTATTTTGGAATTCTACCCAGTGAAGACGCAGGGCATGAAGGAAGGCGCTCAAGGTCTCCATCATTAGAAGAATGAAGGCAGTTGCAAAAGCAAAAACGGCGAGACCCACCAACCGAATGATCGCATTGTCATACCTGCAATAACCAAAACTATAATTACTTCTTTGCACGACATCATACATATGGTATCCCAATACCCCAAAGAAAAAGAAAAAAGACGTAGCCTGCTTCATTGTGATGACCTTTTCTAACCAACATGCATTAAGACACGATGACCAGGCTCATTGACAAAAAAGTAAATGTGCCCGCAGTAAACCGACATTGAGACCAGAGAGAGGTAGAAAATGGCGGACCGCCTCCGGCTTGGAACGGCCTTTTTACTTTAGCGGGCTGGCCGGGCTGAGCACAGTTGGGGCCGGCCCTATTCCAAACTTTTTTGGCCCTTTGGTCCACTTTCATTATTTATATATGGGACCAAAGGACTTTTTAGGACTAGCGGCCACTAAAAAAAAGACCGTGTGCGCCGGCCCGCCCTATTTGCCACCACTAAGACCAGATATAATTTAAGGTTCTAGAGCAAAAAGTAAGCAAATAGCTCCACAATTTTAGTTATTTGCAAACATCCTTCAAAAGATGCACTAACGGTGTGTTTGATAACCATATTAAGTGCTGACAAAAATAAACATCATTAAGTGCGTTAAGTAAAGGATTTAATTGATGCACTGATAAAATTACTTAATGGAAGTTAAGATTTTACCAATTATGTTGCCAAAAACTACCAATAATCTACACAACTCCATGTTTGGTATAAAATTAACTATATTTGGTACTCAACACTCATCGACTATTATAAAACAGATTTTTATTCCCTATTCAGCACTTAAAACTGTTGACACTAAAGTGCAATGCTTATGTTATCGGTATATTCAATTTACCAAACGTATGCCCTAAGTGTAAAATCCCGCACCCCCAAAGCTAAGTTTGTCCATCAAATAATTTGGACGGGTGCATCTCCTGATGACCTGATGTAAACATGAGTATCCCGTTCTAGATCATAGAATAAAAAGGGTCGTGACTATAGTATATGACTCGGCTAATTCTAAAGTAATCAAATTGCACTTGCTTTATTGAAATTTTGCTCGATTTACGTAAGTTAATAAGAATGAAATTACAAGCTTTCTTAATATATATATATATATGGGATCATAACCCACTTTACAAAATTACGATATTGCCAAGTTCCCCATATGTTATGTAACGAACCATAATATTCTAATTCTAGAGCACAAAAAAGGTCAGCGGCTGAGCTACAGGACAACGAGACCTAGGCTGCCTGCATTCCTTTGACATGAATGTTCAAAAATCTAAATCATCATGAACAAACTCATACACTAAATAGCAAAATAAGTGAGCGCATTCTTTTTCCGGCATCACTGCAGTAATGCAAAGGCCCGAAATTAAAGCCAAACTTACCCCCAGGCAAGTAGGAGCACTTTCTCATAGAAGACCGTCGACAATTCCGAGTGGGCCAAGCTATAAAAGCAGCCAGACATCATTTCAGGACCATGACATCAATTGGGGGGGGTGGGTTGGGGGTCAAAATAAAGGAAAAGGCAAATGGATGTACCTCAAAGCCCAAAGACGAAGATAAGAAGCTGTATTGGAAACAGCACCTAAAACAAATTCTATTGAGTGTATCATTTGATGCACAAAAACCTCACTGAAATTAAAATCCTCATGATGTTGCAGGGCGCGGGCAGAATCAGGCTCTGCTTCAACATCCATCTCAGAAATACCAAGCACCCCGTAAGTACGACCTTGGAATCGCTGAAGGCATGACACGGAAAAATATCCATTAGATAAAGAAATATCTAATTCATCAATGACTCTTTCTTCAATCTGTTTCAGAGGAGAGACACTATCACACTCTCATGAAAAAAAAAATGCATCTCCTTTTCCGTGTACAATGTATTTCTTGGAAATCAACATTTGTTAGGCTTCAAGGGGATAAGATGGGATTGGGAGTAGAAGGAAATCCACCGGAACTGTCTTTTGTGTCATACATGCCAGTAAAATCTTTAAACCAACATTAGACTGGATTATGTATCCCTCTTCACCCACATGGTCAAACATTTTATATGTTGATAATTAATGCGGCTAAATAAAGAAACATACTTCACTCACAAACCTCGAGTTCTTCAGAGAAAAGCTTATAGATGGACATAAGGATAAAATAATTTGATTAATCCATGAACCGACTAGTTCTCTCTATCAAATTAACCGAAAGGAAGTTGTCTCTAACTTAATAATTGGCTAAAGAAAGGGGAACAAGAGACATTTAACAAGTGATGTACCTCAATGTGAAGCCTTTTCAATATAAAAGGTTTAGGAAAAAGCATCCATGGGACAGCAATGAGAGCCAAAAGTAATAGAAGGATCTGCAAAGTTTCACATAATTGATGAAATAAGGAACACGAGAATAAATCTTACGCATCAATAAATAAAAACAGTACCTGAAGTGGCCGCTGGCCCCAAAACAGTTGGTTCTCCCCAAGATCATCAGTAGGACTCAGAAACATGTAAATCATAACATGGTAAAGATCGGCTTGAGAACCGGTGCACCACTTGATAACAATAAGAAGTGATAGATATCCAAAAAGGCTGTTGAGAAAGATCATCTGTGGCACAAACTGATACCTAAGACAAAATTAAAAGTTTAGTTCAATACTCTCATGCTTCATATCTAGATGACCTAAGCTAAGTGATACGTCCGTAGCATACTCTCGTGTAAAAGTGTGATATCCGCATCAGCTCTGGAGAAAAGAGAGAAATGTTTCAAGGAGGGAACACACACCTGATATCCAGAGAACTTTCAAAATATCTTGCATTGAAATAACTCAAGATGATCCCTAAATTCATTTGCGTCACACCCAACAGAATCGACATCTTCATCTTGAGTGAGTTCAAGAAAGGAAGTTCAGAACGACTTCCACGCCAACTAGGATCTACACCGAATGGATAAGGGTCTCGGTATTTAATTAAACCAGCTGAACGTGCATCACTGGTCCAAGCAAGCAGAATAAGTAAGTTATGAGAATACATATACGACAAAACCAAACATAGATATTGTGTTGGTCTGGTCATACACGATGCAACAAAAGAAGCGAGAACCTTCAAATATTCGAAATGGTCCTTAGTAAAGAAAAAATGATGAAATCAAGAGCGGGTTGGCTCATAAATGGTAGCTAGACATGTAAATTTGGTCTTCCTAATACACAATGTTTCGTTTAGAGAACATAAGTTTGTTGGTCTATTTCAACGACAGAGAGATGTATGCAATAAACATACAAGTTCAGGCACCCTTCGTTCTCCATCAAAACGAAGTGCTGATGAAAATATACATATATTGAAACCATTCTACATTGACAAGAATAAAATGCTGTATCTTTTCAATATTTTTGAACTAGCACAGTTTGACACCCCTGCCATTGGTTTGCATCAGTGTAATATGACCTCAAGATCAAATCCCATTACCAGTTTGAAGATAGTACACAACTCAGAACCACATCTCTGGCATCCAAAACTAGAACACAGCAAGACTAGAACAATTTCAATAACTTCGACATCTCCCAGAAAAAGCACAACCAGTTCAACTGGAGTCCATTCATCAAGAAACTAACATGCTAACGTGCCAGTTTTGAATTTCCTGCGAAAACAGAAGTAACACTCCGATTTATGAAAAATTCAAAAGAATTTGGGGCGACTTGAAGTGCTAACATTAATACTTTGTACAGATTTTAAGGGATCAATATTATTAAAATTAGAAGAAGTTGCACATTTAATGTTACAAGTAAAGCTAAAATCAAAGAGCCAAGATCCCCAAGCCAAACAAATTAATAGCTAAATCGATAGGTTAATAACTAGGACTATGATGACTATCCCGACACATACATTGTGATGCTTGACTGATCGTCGGGTTGGTCAATAGCTAAGTGCTAACAAAGGGAAAAAAACAACCTATAAAATTGAAATTGTGGAAAAACTGACAAAAAAAAAACTTCTTCAATCTGCTTCTGCTGCATGTGAATTCTAATGATGGAGCTATACTGTTCATGAGTAGCAGAAGTAACACCTTAACAAGTACACTTTGGACCAAACAATTGAGCTGCCCAAGTGTCCCCAGAAACAAGTAAAAAAATTTCGTCATAGACAGAGAACTACAAGAAAGATAAAGCCAAACCTGCAAGTAGTATCCCGACATTTGTAAGCAGACCGACCAAATATGTGAAACGGCACAGAGAAGAATTCATTGTAAATCAACCCACAGTAAATTGAAAATAGGGACATCAAAAGGAGAACATAGCGTCCGCCAAATAACATCTCCATAAAGCTGCCCAGTTTCTGTCAGAAAAGAACCTTGATAGATTCATCAGATCAGCGTAGAACCAAGCATATAGACAAATTAAGCAGCTCCTCTCTGTGTGCGTGGGTGTGTCTGTGTGTTTGTGTGTGAGAGAGGGAGGGAGAGGGAGACATTCCACAAACTTTCTCACTTTAAAAAGCGAGGGATACAAATATTCTGTTAGTGAAATAATCAATCATTACTCTTACAGACACGACATACCTTATTACTGAGCTTGCTTTCCCGAGCAATGAGGACTAAAGCTCCCAACAACAAGCATATCCCGTGACCCCAATCACCAAACATCACTGCAAAAAGAAACGGAAAAGTAACGACAGTGTAAACTGCAGGATTTGCTTCTTGATACCTCGCAACTCTGCCACAGAAAAGAAACTAATATCAGTTGAATAAACAGTGCAGGTCCTTTCAAAAGTCGAAGAATTATATAAGCTGAATGGGACATATTACCAAATCAATCAAATTTTTTGCCAAGGATTTAATCATGAGTAAGCAGTTTAAAGCAGAAGAGAACGAGAAATAACCTACTCAGCAATTCCAAGTGCAAACACTTGGAATTTGCACTCTGAGCTAATCTACTTACCTAACCCAATAAGAAACTAAAAGGACAATGAACCTGTTAAATATATATGACTACATGTTTATTCACATACAAAAATTGTCGTGCTATAGTCTGAAAATCACAGATCTATATAAAATCATGAAAAATGCTTAAAGATGTAGGCACGATTCAGCTCACCCATATGCATCAACAATTTCCTGATATGCATTTGTAAATTTATTCATTCGGAAAAACGTAGGCGGAGATTCTACTGCATCCATCGTATGAAATATGATGCCCACTTGTGAATTACTATCATATGTTGCACGCTGCAGAACCTCCTGGATCTGCAAGGATAGAACATATCCTTAAAATTCTCAATCCCTGAAGTTTCTAATCAAAATTAGAATCGAGCCTAAGAAACCTAGATAAGATGGGGATAAAAGGAAGCATAAATCATGTTAATCACCTTAGCTTTGGCAAAGATTGGGCACCATCCCTCTCCAACAAGACACTTTTTCGTAACATCAAAATTAAGCATATTCAATGTATCATATACCGCTTTCTCCCTTCTTACCTGAGAAAAAATGCAAAATAAAGCAATTGATTACTAGAAAGGGAAAAAAGGAAAAGAAAACCTCAGCTTATGAACCTTTGATGGTTTGACTAAAGGGGAAAGAAACATATCCCACCAAATTTGTCCATTTTGGCAGATGGAGGCTCATGGAACTAAGGGCTGAATTTCGATGACGTATCCCCGCATCCAGGGTTGCTTCCAGTTCAGAAAGACGTGACAAAACCTAAAACAGAAACCTCAAGCTGTAGGCATAATAGAAAGGGCTTCGTAGGTGCAAGACAGAGTATATGTTATTACACAGCCACAAGGCTATGGATATTTAGCTAATTACATTCCTGATGACCCACATCCATGTTACATTTTTGTGATATTGTTGGCAAAAAGTTGATTTATCAGCATATGGAAAAAACTTTGAAAGGATGATCATAATAGGTGAGAATTCTAGGAAAACAATAGTTACTTCAGTTCAAGATATCTGTATCATGCAAGCGAAAGACATATTCTCGACGTCATTAGTGCACTCACTTCGCTAGTCATTTGCCTTTGTTTGGTAATATCATCAGGAACAGGATAACAGTTCGCACCAAATGCTTCGCAAATTTTTCTTATCTTTTTCCTTGCTTGCTCTCCAGAGAAATAAACCATGAAAACTACTTTCTCAACCTGCAAAAATGAAGTCAGAGAATCAGGATTCTCCTGCTAGAACAGAATTTTTTTTTTTTTTTTTTAAGAAGCAGCTCCACTGACCAGCTTAAATTTTTGTCTCTATTTTCAAGCATGAACACTACCAAGCGGCTTGCGGCTTGAAAGATAATAAATATTTTAAGGAGTGAAACAGGGAAAAAAAATCGGCAACTCTAAGATACTAAAAGTATCGGGAAAAAGATCACCAATCCCAAGAAGAGTTGGAAAGAAAAGAACCATTTCAGATGTTACAGGGTCCATGATGCCTTCATTGGCTGGCGCCTGATTGAAAAGCATATTGCCCCTTGTCGCACGAAAAAGCATCCTCTCAAATATAAGTACTTTGGTCTGGCAAATAATCCCACTGACATAGTTCAAACCAGATTGTTCGGATGCTCCTGGTCTCATCTCCTTGGAAAAGAAAATGCAATCCAAGATGAATAATCCAGCAGACAATTTTTTGCAAGAAGCCACTTGCAGAAAGTACCTTTTCAAGTAAGGAAGCAGTCTCAACATAATCATTTGAGTATGCAGTTTCATCCAATTCTCTCTCTTCTGCAACAGGATGGTTCTTTCCTGAGAAAAGAAAGCTGCCTGCCTGGCAGCATCACCAAGGAAATATATGTTAATGCAAAGGAAGAGGTCTCAAAATTTGAATCTGCAAACAAAAATTTGAGTCTTGACATCCGCTTTGTTGTGGTGTATTACTTCACAATTGGACGAACCATGTAAAGCAACTAAAGTACCGCGACTCTCAGATAAAGCAAACCATTAAATATCAGGTAGCTAATACACGCAGTGTTTACCTCATCAAGAGGTCTTAGAAATAAAAATCTGCAAATTAGAGGGCTAAAGAGGTCCTATGCCAAAGCTAGGATTGATTGACTATACTGGCATAGAAGTTTGCTTTCCCACAGGGAAGACCATCATTTCCTCTACAAACAATGTTTTAGTAAATCTGCATATAATACTGACAATAAGTAACCATCCACCCACACAGATTCATATGATCATTATTACTTCTCTAATATGATTTCCATCTTGGATCAGTTTTATGAACACAGCAGAGCAGCAAGATAAGCTAGTACCGCTAGGATTTGCACCGTATGCCAAGTAATCAATCTTTGACAACACAGTGATGGCACATGCCCATTGAAATGTAAAAGGGGAATAATGGGTGGAAACTGGAAACGGAAGTGGAGGAGAATGAGACAAATCACATTCTCCAATATATAGGTACATCAATAGAAGAAAGTCCACTCGGGAAAGGAAATGAAGTATCTCCAGTATATTATAAGACTGAAAAATGAGACTAACCTCTTGCAATACCATCTTATATTCCAGGAGCTCATTGTAAGATTGTCTGAGACGCTCACTGTTAGAGTTCATTTCAGTTAGCTCATGTTCATGTTCAACAAGCTGAATCTGGTAACAAAGGAATATTACTATTAGAGAGGACAAATCTGGCAAACTGGACGTCCCTTAAGAAGTCAGACTCAAGTAAGATGGAAATAACAGATGGACAGTGGTTGAAGAGGGGAGGAAAGTAGTAAGCCGAGAAGGACCTCAACTTCCTCCAACACAACATCTGGTTGCACAACTGGATTCTCAGGAGACTTTATACCAGCTTTACCAACTTGATCTTTAAAAAACCGCAATTTCCTCGACATCTCCGCGCAGCGTTTCACCTAATTATAAAAATCACGTGATATGACTCTGCAGACTTCTGACATCTCCAAAACTTTTTCAAACGACAAACTACAAAGATGTCAATAAGAACAAGCTAAAACAAATTTAACAAATGCATGTTTTTTGGGAACACAACTTGCCCTGTTACATGCATGAAGGAGAGTATTTTTTCGGGGGCCAAACACAGAGGAAAGCCTGGATATACGTAAATTGTGATATGGACACCATAATTATTATCTTAATATTTGAGGTCCTTATGCATATGGATGCAATTAAATATAATAGTAAGTGTGCCCAATCCTAGAAAGAAGCAATGCCTATGTTGTTAATTATGACAGCCCAAACCTATTACATGTTCCATTTTTCAAACAAGGCATGAACAATGAGAAATTTCTTCCATCTAAAAAAAGGTGCGAACTACAATTCTTCTTATCTGAGTTTCCACGAACTCATAATACCACCTGCATTGCGAAATAACATTACCAAGATGAACAATAATAGGCAAGATGATGCCTCAATGTAAGCATCACTCATGCAAAATGAACTTGATCTGTTGCAGCAAAGATACCTGATTAACAAATGTTCTCTGGAAAGGGCTTTTCTCAGCATTTAACTGCAAAGGACAAAAAGGTGTTAACAGTTGTCCAAAGACCTAATGATCATGAACAATCCATAAGGTCAAAAAAGTGTGAAAGTAACCACATTGATGGATCCCGGACGAAAATACAGAGAGCATGAGCACATATAATTACACTAAAAACCTTACCTCATGAGTCAAATAAAATCTAAATACCGTAGCCAATATGAAACCCAGAAGTTCCTCATTCACGACGCGATAAACTGAACTAACCATAAAACCAAAGACCTTGCCTCACGAGTCAAATGAAATCCAGATTCCATGTCAAATATGAAATCACCAGAACTTCCTTGTTCCCGATGTCAAATATGAAATAAACTGAATTAACCAAAAAATCAAAAAAAGAAAAGAAGAGTTAAAACTGTCCGCATGGCCGTCGTGCTTCTTTGCGGCTCTCAAATTTTCAAGTTACACAAGCAGCAAACCCACAGGACAGGATCATCGAACCTGACCTGATCATTCCATCAGCAAACTCCACGGTAGTGACAGAAACTATCTTAAAATTCACAAGGTCCGGCATTCTCTTCCACTCGATCGAGATTTCTCCAACAGCCGAAAAAGGAAAGAGAAAAATGTCTACACAATGCTAATTCCAACATAAATCAGGACGAGTCAAGTGATGATCGGAGTGGAGCACACTTACGTCGCGGAACTGGACGAGGCCGACCTCGCCGAGATAGGACACGGCACGATGAGCGGACTCGACGGGGATGATGAATTGGACGAAGGTCATCTGCTCCGAGCGCATCAGATCCATGGCCGGCAATTTCCCGATGAACTCCTCCATTTTCCGGACGCTACGGGAACAGAAACGGCAAACACTCGACACTCCGGCAGAGAGAGAGAGATCGCAGAGTATGCGCCTAGATTGATTGCGCCGTGGATCCACGGAATCAGCAGATCCGAGACAAGACAGGCTCAGTCGGTCTCAGGAGATACCGCAGGACGTGGCGGCGATCAGTGCGCAGCGACGCCCCGTGCTTCGGCTCGTGGAACGCGAGGAGGGGAAGAGAGAAACCGCCGTGGATTCAGAGCGGCGGGAACTTCGCGATCGCATGGCATCATCGGAGCGAGGATTGGGAGGAGAAGCCACAAGACTGACTGTAATGTAACTGCAATTGGGGGCCCGCTTTCTTCCTGGTACGGAAGAACAAAATGAAGTTCGTTTAGCTTTGAAGACACGACGGCGATGGTGATTGGCTAATCATGAGGGGGGAGTCGACGATTAGGAGATAGTCAACGCTCAAGTGGGCCGAGCGAACCAGTTCGGCGTTATGGCCCAACACAAAAAAAAAAAATCGAAAAAAAAAATTAAATGAAAACCTGAAATGCACCGATTTTTTTAAATAAAAATGTAAAGTAGATCTTGTTCTAAATAAGAGTCTGAAATACGATTTTTACTTCAAAAGAAGATCTGAAAGAAAGATATTCTCGTTTTTAACCATTTTAAATTTTTTCCCATTTTTTCTATTTTCATTTCCATTTTCTTTTTTCTTTTTTTTGCCTTTTTCTTTTCCCTTCCCGGTCGATGCCGGCCTCGGGCGAGGGATGTCCGCACCATCTTCGAGCGAGGGCCACCCTCGCCTGCGTCGGCATCTAGCGAGGCAACCCTCCAAGCGAGGGCTTTCCTCACCACATCCGGCGAGCCAACCCCCGCCCGACACCGGCCTTGCCCGCCCAAGCGAGGGTGAGGGTTGCCTCGGCCAATCCTCGTAGGATGCTAGGCGAGACCGACGTTGGCCCCAGGCAAGGATGACCCTTGGTGTGGGCATCCCTCGCTTGAGGCCGACGATCGGCCGAAGGAGAAAGAAAAAAAAAATAGAAATAGAAAAAGAAAAAAATTTAAAACGGCAAAAGACGAAAATATCATTTGAACGGATTTTTTTCTGGAATAAAAAGGGTATTTTAGGCCCTTCTTCGTACTATTATTTGAGAAAATCATATCTATGGTTTTATTTGAAATTTTTCCCTTAAAAAAAAAAAAGGGAGGACCGAAAGTCTCCCTATTCTTGGCCCCAAAAATCCCATTCCACCTCCCCTGCGGAACAGCTTCTCTTTTTGACGAACTCCTGCTCTGCTTGACGAACCAGAGTCTGAATAGAGACGTCGGATTCTTGCTAGCGTCGGCGCTTTCCGTTAACGCCGCGCCGTCCCGGTAAGTCTCTGTCCCAATTCGCCGTCTTCGCATTCGGAGGTTCATTTACCAGTTCTCGCCATGTAAAGATTGTCGATGGGTGTGTCTTGGGAGCGTCATTCGTTGCTTGTTGTTGTTTACCTATTTGCTTGCTTGATGGGAGAAATCTGTAGTTGGGTGGTTTCGGAGAACAAATTAAATGAGCGGGGTGAGTTTCGTTTTGCTCTTGATAGGTTTATCGCCACCCAAGAACGAGCGGTTCTGCATGCTATCAGACACCTGCGTCGGTGGTTTGTGACCCAGCTTCGTCTGTTTTTTGAAGGCATTAACAGTTAGGCTAGTACTCATAGGTGTGACTTAGGTTGGATGTCCCTTAGGAAAATGGGTAAGAAGATTTCATCATCATTTGATGTGGGAAATCCCTGACTCTCCCATGGTAAAATTTGGGCGGAGAGTTTTTTTTTGTCCAGAGTTTGAAGAAAGGCCATGCGGATGACTTGTGTGGTTCTATGGAGGTTGTGTTTAATGAATGGATAGGTGAGTGAAGAAACTATGCAAAAGTGGCTGAAGTCTTAGGTTTTTCGGTTTTCTGAATTGTCATCTGTAATTGGGTCCTAATCGATGGTATCAAAAGGAGCGGTAAGTCAGAGAAAGATGTATCGTGTGAACTAGAATAAGCCTCTGAAGTCAGACGAAAGAGTTCGAGTTTTCTGGATTGGAACTAAAACTACCGAATTTGTCGTGGGTCACTCTAGGAAACTAGTTTACACTTCAACTGGAAAGGTGCGACTTTTAGGTCTCTTCTTATGCTATGATTGGGAATAAGATTGCTTTAAAAGGACTGCTGGTCCGTGAATGATTTGAAACTGCCTGTACTGGGTGCATTTACAGTGGTGTTTCATAGAATCATGTTTCATTGTTGGAGTAGCTATGCCAAAATGAAGGACAAGTTCACCCAAATTTAATATTTTGAGAAGGAGATCCTTGTATCTTTCAATAGTCGGGCGTTACTGAAGCGCTTGAGCTACTTAAATATTAGTTAACATTGCAAGAAGCTAAAAGATTACGACTGTCTGTTCGCCAGTTTAAGCCTTTCAGTCATTGGTAGAAATTCTTTCCACGCTTGTTTGGCACTTTTGAGATTATAAGTTTTAGTTCACTGGCTGTCTAAAATTGTCTGTTTTGGACGAAGTGGCAGGTCTACATTGGTTATTGTTTTCTTCCGTTGCCTGATAGATCTACATTATCAACAGCATCAGCCTTCATAGCTTATTGATTTGGAAGTCTCAGTCAAATTCCACAACATGGGGAAATCTGCTGGTGATGAAAAGATTCTCAGCTACAAAGACGTCGTGCTCAGACGGTCGGATCTGGACATACTTAGCGGTCCATACTTTCTCAATGACCGTGTCATTGAGTTCTATTTCAGCTATCTTTCTTCATGTTATCCTTCTCCAGATATTTTACTGGTTCCACCTTCAATTGCATTTTGGATAGCAAACTGTCCTGATGTCGATGGACTAAAAGATTTCGTAGAGCCTCTAGATTTGCCTGGTAAGAAACTTGTAATTTTCCCAGTCAACGACAATGAAAATGTGGGCCTAGCAGAGGGTGGTTCTCATTGGAGCTTGCTGGTGTTTGAGAGAGAAGCCGGTGTGTTTGTGCATCATGACAGCTCAGGAGGGATGAATAGTCAATACGCCAAGCGACTCTATGAAGTCCTGGTTAGATTTGTAAATGGCTCAAATTCAGCATCTGATGCCAAATTCATTCAATGCAGTAGCTCACCGCAGCAGCTAAATGGCTATGATTGTGGCTTATTTGTGATAGCTAGTGCAAGAGTGATATGTCGCTGGTATGAAACTGCTAAATTGGGCAACAAGAACGATCTTTGGTTTTCTTCTGTTGAGCAGCAGGTTACTCCTCTTGCTGTTACTGAATTAAGAACAGAGATTCTTCAGCTGATAAAAGATCTGATGGCCGCTGGTGCTAAATAATGATGCTGATCGGGGGGACAAGAGAGAGAGAGAGAGAGAGAGAGAGAGAGAGAGAGAGAGGGGCTGCAGAAAGAACGGAATACCAGAGTGACGGGGCTTTCCTAGAAAGACATTCGGGCATCTCGTTGGCTTAGGAAGAATGGAGAAAATTTCTCCAGAGATGGGTTCTTGCAAAGGATCCGAGAGATGTTTTCTGTGTTTTTGAAATCCAAAGGATGTTCAGATCTACTTGGACATTCATGACATTCTGGCTGTGTCCCTATCACTCTTCTCAATGACTAGCAAATGTGTTTTTTCGTACTCTTTTATCGTCTTGAGGAGATGTAGCAGTGTGAGGAGTATTATATTGGTAGCATTCAGGGGTTTCTAGTGCGACTTTAATGTGTACCAAACTTCAACTTTTCATACATGTACCTTTAAGTTTCCATGTGAACTTGAACCTTTGCTCTTTTGGGCGAAAAAGATCGTCTTTCTTTTCTTGGGGCATGCTTCTGATTGGGGACAATCTATTAGCCTGTAACTTAGATCGGCTTTAGCAAGTCGAAATCGTTGCTGTGGTCGTAAAGTTCATGATTTGTTGATTCCAGGGAAGGTTTGATGGGATGTTTATAACTTCGCAATGAAGTTAGTCTCCAAAAACCAAAAGCTATAAACTTATAAAAGTAACTCCCACTAATTCCAGTGCGTATTAGTTGGTTGAATCCTACCTCAGCGTTAGAATATTTCCTGTCAACTTCCCAGCCAGAAATTCTCTGGAGATGCCGTTGGGATGGGAGCCAGCAAGTGCAAAGAATAAATAATCTTAATCTTATAGATCTTTCGAAGTCAGACAACCACAAAAGACCAATTAACATTTGTATCCTAAATATAATAACCTATTAGAACGTCGGCAAAATTAAAAACATAACCACAACCTTTGTCCTAACAAATTCATGGACAGGATGAGATTCCTCGAGATTAAACTAGGGGTTGACCACTTCTCGTGTGTCTCGCAACAGCCTCCAACCACCTGTAAAAAAGGAGATGAATTTCACCATCTGAAAAATGCTATAGGCGAAAAAGTATGGCGATGCTGTGCACACACAGAAGGAAGCAGTATCTCAACAAAAAAACCCGAATCCCAAGATAAGGCACCCGAAACATCAAACTGGCTAACAGAAATGTAGCAGCAATGGTCTTCTAAAATGACTCCTGATGTGTAATGTGACCATCACATAACTATCCTTCCCCCTCCCCCTCCTCCTCCTTTCCCCCTTCTCCTCTCTCTTTCTTCTTTCCCCTTTCTCACTACCTAGTTGCATAAATAATGCCACCTAAAAATGACTCCCATACAAACTCATCACAGTGGTGTGGGATTCATGTGGGTCTTCAAATTGTGGGTCTAACCATATATATTTCATTGGACCAGTGAATTTGCAGATAGAGAGAAGTCGAACCAAACAACCCGATAAATTTGGGGAAAAAGAATTTATTCATGGTCAATTCGGATATAATACCCATATCAAGGTAGTAGCCCTCTCAAATCATGGTAGTATCGACTAGATAGCTCCCCAGAACTCTCAAGGATGTAGCAAACTCCTGCCAATGAAGGAATTGCATTAAAGCATAACAAAGATACGAGAACGATAGTATTAAACTTGGAGAGAACAGGAATTATGCATACATTAAGGTGCCTCAAGGCATTCTGTGCATTTACATCAGCCATGGATGCTTCAAAATCAACATAAAAGTGGTAGTCGAAGTATCTGCTGTGGTGCACCATACCGCAACAGCAAGAAGAGAGTTAACAGCCATAAAATTACAAGGTCCATCTTTTCAACACTAAATGCAGCTTAAGATTTTAAGATACTTACTTCGGAGCACCATTGTTGGTATCATCAGGTGTTCGTAGAGTTCGCTTCCTCAAGGGTCGACTTTCAATCTGTCCAAGCCGCATGACAGGTTAATCCAAATAAGTAGATGGTACTTCTAGAAAGGAAAATCGAGACTACCTTCGTTAGATTGATTTTCCGAAGAGCAAAAACAGCAAGTGCCTTAAAAAGGACTCCGGGACCCTCCTCCAGTGAGAAAACTATACTTGTCTGAGAGGCCATTAAGGGTAATCATTAGTGCTGGGTAGAAGTTGGGGTAGGCAAAGTGAAACATCAAAAAATGTATAGTCCATCAGCTCGTGGGAAAAGAAGAGTACATAAATATAGTTTCCCGAAAGTGACCTTGAAGGGCATATCGGTGCCAGGAATAATGGGCTCCCTCGCCAGCATAAGGAATCGAGTAACATTATCAGAATCATCCTATCGATAAAGGCAAAAGATTACAGAATGGAATTGAGATCAGCAATCATACCAAGTAGTAACAGATAAAAAGGTAAGATGAAAACCTGAATGTCTTTAGCAAGAATATTCAAGTCATAGATTTTGGCTGCAGCAGCACTGGCAACGGCTCCTGCATCTTTTAGGTCGTGGAAAGCAACATGCTGCAAGTTCAGAGCAACCACAAGCCAGTTAGAACAAGAAACCGGCCATGCATGTCAAAGTTACTAAAATTTCTAAACTAATTGATATCTATGCCAACTATTGATGGATATTCTAAAATGCTCTAGCCATGTACCCTGTGATTCCTTAGGTAAATCTGACCAAAGTGCATCACAACAGCAGAGCTGCTATGAGACAATATCATGACTGAAAAAGGATAAAGAATTTCATATATATCCCAATTAAAATCACTTAAAAGGGATTTGCAAGTTGATTGAAAATCAAATCATTCACATTGCAATTCTATTTAGACTCTACGGACACAGAAACTTTCCAGTTTTATAATTCAACACAATACAATGACACATATGCTTTTCAAGTTTAATTATTTGAAACCTCAATAAGGGTGATCTACCAAAACAGTCAAAGCAGAACATGATCAAAAGAGTATACAGTCGCAAAGATATTATAGACATGCCCTCCGATGGTTAAACTCAGATCTAGATAGATACTTCTGCATACTCAAACTTTTATAGAGACTGTCTAGAATGAAAATGAAACCCGAGACTTCAATTATGGAATAATCACCAACTCTAGATACAGGACTGTTCAGAGGGAGGGAAGACTTTGCCACAACAAGTAGCTTTAGTAAAAGGTACTGGCGATACCTTTGCAGCACCAGCAGTATCGTCCACTTCTTCTCTGACTAGGCCAATCTTCGTCAGCGTGTGCTCACACTGTGCAAGAGCCT
The DNA here is from genome assembly GCF_020921035.1 of Rhodamnia argentea. Lineage (NCBI taxonomy): Eukaryota > Viridiplantae > Streptophyta > Magnoliopsida > Myrtales > Myrtaceae > Rhodamnia > Rhodamnia argentea. The sequence goes on along the minus strand of NC_063157.1, from coordinate 27,648,413 downwards.
GAAAATGGAAAACAGATTTAAAAACTCATTTTTATGTAGAAGTAGGAAAACTCCGATCAGTAAGTCGCATAGTACCTGTGGATGGCTAAGAACCCGCTTCAGATCTCCAATTTCAACACCATGATTTGCTAATAAGCAGTGCTTTACAGCCAGCTTCACTTCCCCAACTATATGCAACCTGTGCCGGATTAAAAGGTCATAATTTCGGTGAATGCTTCCACCTAACGAATTCTCGATTGGAAGAACTGCTCTGTCCACTAGCCATTTTTCAACGGCCTGCAGGAAGAGATAGAAGAAGGAAAAAATGAGGAATCTATATGCACAACTAACTCTGTTTTTGGTCCATGACCGGGCTGTTCACAAAGGTTTACCGACTCTTTTGTAATCATATACCATGACAAGTTAGAGACACCTAAATCTGCAAAATCTGTCAAGTACTTTCATTTTTCTGATAGCTGTCGGGTAAACTCCTACTTGCGCCAGTTGCGACAGGTAGGATTGTGCAGGTAAAGTCTAAGAGTCGCCAGGAGAACGCCAACCCCTGGCACCGGGCAAATCTAGCAGGATGCTTGTGGGTAGTTTCAGACTCCACACTAGAGTGTGGGATTAAATGAGAACCACCAAACGAGCATCCCGCCATGGGGAAATCTGTCAAGTATTCTATTAGATACTCATCTAACCCAAACATTTACATTGTCTGTAAGACACCTCTTTCGAGCACCAACAAAACCAGAAGACCCCTTGTTTCAAAGAGTTATTTTTATCTACTGGGAAGGTTTTTGATGAAAAGTTCCCATAGATCTACCTGTTGTTGATGGAAAATTGGATCTTGGCCTAAAAAATGTAATCTTTCTCGATAAAGTCAAGCTAGAGAGGCAAAAGAAAAGGTATAACCATAACCCACTCATCCTTGACACCATTTCTTTCCTATTTCCTGTTTCAAGTTGAATCTGTGTGCAGTATTCTTCCTTATCAGTTCAAGAAATCAATTTTTAATTCTAATTTCTTCTCTTTCTCAACAAACCCCAACCCCTCCTCGCACGCCATCAGGCTTCGCAGCAACCTGCGAGCTAGAGAAAAGACATGCAACTAACTCGACTTGAGCAGCTTCCTTGATCCAACAAACATACCCAATTTCAAAGAACTTTACGAAAGACTCACTTGGAAAGCAGTGTCGAATTGTTCGCATGGCACTGCTTCACAGTTCGGATAAGCCTTCTCCGCCGCCGCCTCGCTGTACGCGCCGCGAACTCCCTGCATGACATTGCCAAACCATCGACCAGAAAAAGAAATTTAAAAAAACGAATAAATTAATGAAGAATGAGCTGGACTACGTGATGCCATCAACGTCGAGTGGACAATTATTCACCTGGTAAGCAACCCGCAGGCGAGATCCGTCGGTGTTGGGATTGGAGCTCTGTACCGAAGACAGAGGCTCTATTGACGAACACGGAATCAGCAAAAAAAAAAAAAAAAGATAAACTTGAATCGTTTTATAACCATAAATAATCAAAGCGAACTCCAATCACAAATGATGAAATTCAAAGGGGAACGCGTCGATTTCGTACTGGGAAACAAATGCGCGTCCATGTGGACATGCTCGCCCCTGGAACCCTCGAAAGCTTTGTTCAGCTCAAGAGCCTGCGATAGGCGATTCCTCGCTCCGACCCTGTTGCTCTCCTCCTTCGGAGACGCCATCGAGAGCGACCCCACGAGCTGTCCCGGGCGCCCATCGCGAGCGGCACGGGCTACGCTCGGTCGGTGATTGAGCGGAGAGGATTCGCGAGAGACTCGTGATCGAAGAGGCAGCGAAGATCCCGCTGTGGAAGCCGCCATTGCATGCAAGCTTTTCTTCTGCCGCGTTCGCTCGTATGTAGGGAGGGGGAGAGAGAGGGAGAGGAGCGAAGGTAGAATTTTTCTTTTTCTTTTTTTTGGTCCAATAGCGAAGGTGGATTTAAAAAGTCAATTTTTCGGGAAAAAATCTGAAAGGACAGCCACGTTTCCAGCTCGCCACGAGGGTAATTATTTTCCTAAGATTTGATACTTAAATTATTACCTAGTTATTTATGTCTATTCGTAAGCGATGGAATTATTTTTCGTCGATCACTCTTATAAACGTTAAACGATCTTTTTCAAAAAATATTTTTTAAATAATCCATCTTGAACGAAACAAATACGCCCTTAATTTTTTTTATGATAAGATGTTCAAATTTTTCGAATCTATATATAAGTCACGTTTTAGTCGTTGCATTTGCATTCCAAGAATAATTAGAGAAGTATTGCGAATACCTAAGATCATACTTCTCGATAGTTCCGAAAAGCGATTTTCAAAAGCGCTTATTTAGTATAATAAAATCTCCCTTGATAACAACGAGGAGAATTCCCAATGAAAAGAATTAGATGGGAATTTTTTTTTTTTTTGCATACTTATTTTTTATTTTTTTTATTTTAAGAAGAGTGAATTCCAATTTCAGCCGATTTAATTAGTAGTTTGGGGATACTTTGTGCGAGATTTTCCCCGAGAAGGGAAAAGGGAAAACGCAGCGAAGATGGAGGGAAGCTGAAGCGACGACTCCCGACCACAAGCGTGATTTTCGAGGTGGTGTCGTTCGTAACCAATGTTAGGGTCTTCGGTGGGTGGACCGGAGCGATGGGAACCGTGCTGGATTTTTCTAAATGGGAAATTTTAGGAATGAATTGCAATTATGAGGGTCGATCCAAAAGCCATTGTTGACCCGGTGATTCGGGCCGAGTTGGGCCGAAACCTTTTCGGCCCATCTTGGCTTCACTCGCGAGGGCCCGAGGGCATTGCCGGACTGGCCCTCTATAAAATTGCCCTCTTGTCGTGCCCGGAAGGGCCTAATACCTTAAAAAAAAAAATTCAAATTTAGCTCTTGTCCCAATTTTACCTTTCATATTATAAAAAAACCTTCCAACTTTAGGTGCAATCTCAATTCTACCCTAAATTTTTTTTCTTTTTTGTCCCTTAAAAAAAACACCCCCAATTTTAAGTTATGTCCCAATTATACCCTAAACTTTTTTGTTTCATAAAAACGATCAACTTTAGGTCCAGTGCCCCGAACTTTTTTTTTCATAAAATAATCACGGTTTTACGTTCAGTTTCGATTTTACTCTAATTTTTTTTTCTAATAAAATATCACCTTAGTAATTTTTTCGTTTAGGCTTCGCTCTCTCGCGCTTAGGAATGTTTTATCTCTAGCGGTCGGAGAACTCACACTCAAGATATCGACTAGCTCGTGCTTGCGAGTTTTCTATTTCTCGATTGTCAACAAGAATTTTTGTATGGAGGGTTAATGGGGGCAAATATGTGACTCAAGTAAGAGTTTACGATATTTTATGAGACTATAAATATTTTAGGGTAAAATTGGGACAAGATCTAAAGTTTGGAGTTTTTCATTTGACAAAAAAAAAGAAGTTCATGGTAGAATTGGAACATGACCTGAAGTCGATGGTTTTTGTGTGTCACAAAAAAAAATCAAGATAGAATTGAGACTGTACCTAAAGTTAGAGGTTTTTTACGAGACAAAAGATAAATTGGGATAAAAATTAAAGTTTGGAGGTTTTTTTGGATATTAAGTTACCCGAAAGTATATCATGCATCAGCTATATCGCATGTTTTATTGATGATATATATCGCCCTTTGCTTTTTATCCCATAATTTGTTTCACGTAAAACTTAAAATCTAAACATGATTTTTCGAAAAATAATTGGTTATATCTCTTAGAAAAATTAATCGACGAAAAATACACTCATTAACAAAAATAATTTATAACTAACTATTTTCGAGAGTGGTGAAAATATCTTTCATTCATTCATTCATTTTCTATAAGTGATACAAGTGATAACTTCTCGAAAAATGTTTATCGAATCTTGAGTTTTTCGTCAAACAAACGCACCCTTAAATGGAGCCGGGTTCGTGAATGGTACGGGATTTCGCCGTAGGGATTCGGCATCGAGGGAGACTGTCCATCCCAAATCCAATCTTCTTGTACAAAGATAGCTTCGTTGTAAAATGGATATGGGCCACTATGGGTGCTTGGTTGGTCTCTCTCTCTCTCTCTACTGTGCATTACACCGCAATTGATGGGGGGTTGAGATGTTTCATTGCGTGGAAAAAATTGGAGTTTAGCGGGGTCCCCCGATAATGGCGTCGTGGGGAATGGGAGCCAGGCGCTTCGGGATCCTGTCTATCCTTATCCTCGAAAGGAGACAAACTTATGTCCGTTGCCAAAATAGCCAAAACATGACGTGGCTTCTCAACTCGCGTGTCCCGCGTGATCGCCCCCGCCCCTCCTTCCTTTCCCGTCGCGTGCCGCCCGACCCTGCATGTCGCGCGATTGTCGTTTGCTCCGCTACTGTAAATTGCAACTTTTAAGTGCTCCTTGAAAACGACGTCGGTCCTCGGTTAAACTACGGTTAAGTTTGTTTTTTTTTGTTGTTGTCAGAACTACGGTTAAGTATTCATATACGAAGTGTTTCAACATTATAATAATAATGATTAATGTCGCAGAAAACTCCAAACTAATACTCATGGGATAACCGATAAGTTTACCCCCCCCAAATTAATTTTTTGACCACAAAGAATCCTAAATCGATACAATAATGATAAAATTACTTCAAATTAGTTTTTTGACCATAAAAAAATCTTAACCGGTACACTTGTGATAAATTTTTATCATTTGTTGTTTTTGTTAAATTGAATTTTACCAACAAGAACCTCAAATCAGTACACTTGTGATAAACGAAGGGTGAAAATATCAAATCGGTACTCCTACCAACTATCATGTGTCATCTAACTCGGTAATTTAAAGATAAAAATTAACGAAAATTAACGGGGAGTAAATTTATCGCGGGTATACCGATTTGAGGTTTTTCGTGGTATTAATCATAATAACAACAAAAAAGAAACTTATTCTCCAAAGCAATGGACAAGGGGACAATCGAAACGTACAGTTATGATCGCGAAAACAGCAAAGCCAGCAATCAAGGACACCCAGGTAGTGATGTCATAATACCAATTCTTACGTGACATGCACTATCCTTAGTCCATAGAGACAAGTACGGATGAATAATAAGATGAAAGCCATGAATCGGCGCAACCCGCTGAGAAATTGACCGGTCCTCCACGGAATCTCTGCGAACTCATTGTTTTTTACCAGATTTAGGATCACGAACCACGCGTATTCAAGATTTTAAATCGAGAGGGAACCAACGAAAGGGATTTCGCAAAATTCGAGCTGGCGAGGGCGGGATGCAAAGAGTATACGCATGATTGATTGATTTGAAAAAGATTGTACGTGGAATATATCAGTCGGGAGAGGCGGTTTTCGCCGACGGTTCCCCTTTAGTTTGCTTTTGGAACTTGCCTAATTTTAATTTATCTTCTTTTTTTTTTTTTTTGGCCCTTTCACATTACCAACACAAGGAACTGGTGGGGGACCCATCTTCGGTAATAAGCAATTGGAATGGAAGATGCCCCCAACTGAGAATTTGGACGATGCTTTGCTTCGCGACGAGGGTGAACGCATATGGGTTCCCACGAATCCCCACACCAAAAAAAAAAACAAAACGAATATATAAATAATAAAAAACGAATGGAAGAATATTTCTCGGTCTTCGCTCTTGGCTTCCTCGAAATCCACGACGAAATACCAGCCCCCCTTCCCTCATTGGCCGCATTTGTCCCAGCGCCACGTGTCCTGGTCAGGTGGCCGGGGGAATTCTCCGGGAGTGGGTCCCGCCTCCACCGACCAAACCCTGCCACGCCGGTCCCACCCTCGCCTCCTCCCTCCCTCCCTCCCTTGCGGCGCTTCTTTCCATCCCCCTACCCTACGCTACAGCTGGTCTGCTAGTGCGCAGCCCTCGCCTTGCTCTAGATTCCCCCGATGTCCTTAACGAGGAAGTATTTGATGTTGTAATAACGTTTTCCAGGACAAGTACATTTAATAATCAAATGATTCTCTCGTGTTGCGCCGGCTAACGACAATGTTTTTTTTTAAATCTGATTTGGTGGGATGTGAGAAAATCCAACTCCATCGTGTTCTCATGAAGCACAGTCCTCAAAAGGAGATATTTCATTGTTATGTAGGGAAACAAAATGCGTTTAAGAAACGGATGTACAAGTGATTGCGTTTGTCTAAACGAAAATAAAATGATCCAAGAATGCTGCGAGTGCTCATGAATTCCCAACGCGTGCTTCACGCACATTGGACGACTTTCCAATAGTTAAATTACTACGATTATGTCTGAGTATTTTGGAGACGCATTCCACATTTGAGTCTTCGCTATTGGAAAATACTAGAAAACTCCATTCATCTATGGATGCGTTTGGTTTAACATTTGCAAGAGGCTTTGGGATTCCAAAATTTCTTTGATAAATGCAAATGGCATTTGGCAAGTTTTATTTTTGGAGAATTTTGACAAAAGGCAATTACATTTTCAAATGCCTCTAAAGGCCTTTAGCTCAAGACAAGTTCCGGAGGTCATTTTGAAAGAAGCATCCTCATATGCAAGTCTCGACACTATTCACTGTCCATTTGCATTGTTCACTTCCTCGTGTTTTGCACAAAGGAGCCGGACGGAGGCCGACAATCACCGCCTAAGGGGTCGAGCGACCCCATCGATCGTCGCCCGAGGTTGTGGGAACCTAGGCAACGCCACCTAAGGTAGGGTGACCTCGGGCATCGCTTGGGTTGTGCAAACCCTACTTGAGGTCGCACGACCCGAAAATTGTATTTAGATAATTGATGATAATATTTGGTATTTTTCATGGATAGCAGTTTTCATCTACTTGAGCATTGGCACTTCACATTGGATTAATCATAAGAATTGTATTAGTAAGTCGTTACTTTGATTAGTTGAACAAAATATACCCATTTCATTGAGCAAATCTTATTTGATTTTAGAGTACCATTTCACCTTTAAAGCTTCTTCGTACGACGGTCGGACACACATCCGGTCTCCCTCGATTGATTGTGCTATTGTAGAGGATATAATTTTACGTTTTGAGAGAGATTAGTAATCTTTGGTAAGTTTTGCGGTCTTCTTACCTTTTCTATTCCAACGTTCTGTTCATCTTTTTAAGTTCCATTCTTCTCATGTAATTAATGTGATTCGCAAGTAAGTACTCACCATATTATTGAAAATTTAGTTTGATTTATGTTGTCTCACACGCACTCGATCAAGAACGAGCAATGCAAAGTCACCGATTCGAATATTGAATCACGCCTTCATCTATCAACTCAAGCTTTTGGGTTGAATGTTTGGATAAGGTATCATAATATGAGGTCGTGAGTTCAAATCTCTCTAAACCTTTATTTGCCCCCATTATATATTTCGACACTATAGTCTTATGCCAAAGTGCCGCGAATGCATAAGGAGATTGTTGGGGGTAATTTAGATATTAATTCATGTGTTCATTTATAAGCCTAATTTTTAGAATAATTGGCGGACAAATAAAATTTCACACATATAATGCAAACTACAGCTGTGCATATTCTAGGCAAACACCGATGCAAGGTAATCCAATGGTGACCAAACACTTAGACTCTGTTCATTTCACGGACAATATGATACTTCTAGAAAATATTTTTCCAGAAGTCATTTTCCAAGAAAATGACTATACTTTTCGATGTTTTGATGAAACCCGAAAATGAACTGGACAATATTTTTTGCCGCTTGGTATGGAAAATCTTATTTACTTTTCCTTTGTGCACTCCATTTAATTACATTTTAGTTTATTTTTCTTTTCTTTTTAAAATTCGAATTTGTAATTAATTTTTCTTTTTATTATTTTTTCATTTTTTGATTTTATTTTTATTATTCTCTTTTTCCTTCTTCGGTCCGGCGCCAACGATTGGTCACGGGCAAGTCAGAAAGAGGAGGAAAAATGATTTCCTCTCCTACTTTTGAAATTATATTATTCATGGATGGAAAATATTTTCCATGACTAGTTCAATTTCTGTGAATCGAGAATGCCGGAAAATCAAAAAAAAATTTCCTGGAAGTAGTTTTTTTTCGCAAAATGAACGGGAGCCTCGGACTTTGTTTGTTTCGCAAAAAAATGAATGGTATGTCAAATATTTTCCTACAAAAAGTCGCTTGTGTCACTTGAAATTATTATTAGCCAACGAAAATTATTTTAATTATTGACAATAATATACGGCTAAATATTTTCATGGACGATGAAAATATTTTTTGGTTATTCATTTTTATAAGCGATATAAGCAATCATTTTCTAAATATTATTTTTTAAATTTTTTATTTTCGCAAAACAAACAAAGCCTATGGCATGAAATTGGAACCTTATTCCAGTCCGAAGGATGAAGATGATCAGGAACGCTTGGCAAAGGATCAGGAACCTCGTTCCAATGGACCAAGAAACACACGATTTTGATTATGCACACCAAGTGTCTGAAAGGATGGCTATGCATTTGCTGGGGACTTTCCAACTTTTACTGATATTCAAAACACAATACAATTGAACCAAAAAAAAAAAACACAAACACACAATGCAAGTCTTATTGTCCACAGAAATGTCACGATACATGATGGGACGCAGACAAATACGGACCACATGAAAAGACACCAAGAGCGACAGATGCAACTCGGTCAATCAGGCCATTCTACATGTCCTAGACGGTCCCAAGTTAGACCCCAATCGAAAAATCGGTCCAAACAGTCACAACTAGCCTTTGTTATCAATCCTCGAGTGTGATGCCACTGCCCGGTCCCAAACCGACAACGTATCCCACGCTTCGCCCGCTCACTTGGGCCTTAGCTTGCATGCCGAATCACCCGGCAACACCGATAGCCCCAATGCATGTGCGTTCTAGTCACGCTCATGGCTTGCCCGGTTATCTCGCAGTCTTACTTAGCCTTGCTTGCTCATCCTCACTTTTAGTCATGTGACCGATCGGATCCTAGACTCAAACAAGCCACAAGCATGAGTCACACACATGACCAAGCATAAGCTTGAACGGGGATCATAAGCTAGTCCTAATCACGCACCGTCTTTTCAAGTCATACCTCTCATAGGTTGGGTCGCCACCCTCACCCATCCTTGTAATCAAGCCACAAACCCATAGCTTTGTGAAGTATGCCCCATCTGTGCTCAATGCTTAGCCACCGGTTCAAGGTAGCTCATACTGTTTCCAATAGAATCAAGGATCCAACAGAAATTACCAATTTCAATCGCACAACTACGAGACAAATTGCCCCATAGTGGTTGTACAACGACGATGCTATGTGCGTGCGCGTGACGTCTACGCTCAGTTGTTATATGCAGTTGTACACGGCTGTAGCCGATACTGTATACTATGCGCATTGGTTTTCATGGCTATTTAGCATGCGCTTCATGCGTATAAAGCCTGAACTCACATTCTATCGGATTCGTGCCCAAGGCATTGTGGCGGTTGACGGTACTCCCACGCACAGCAGAAAACGAGATAAGACGTGGGGCCATCATCCTGCAACACACCCTTCACTTTCCTGACATTCTTGTACCTCCCTCTGACCATTCAGCAATTCCTGGTAGGGCTAAGCAAAACCTGACGACTGATTGGATGTTTTTACTATTCTGATGAAGGGATTTTAGTCTACCAAATCGCTTTATAGGCCGTCATTATTGCATGGCTATCATGATTCTTATCTAGCCAACATATAGAAAAACACACTCTCTCTCTCTCTCTCTCTCTCTCTCTCTCTCTCTGAGAAGATGCTACATCTGTCGCTAGGGCACGGTTCCAGATGCCGCTTTTGCTTTAAACCCCAATCGAGAAATCCAGTCTCCTTGACCGGCACGAGCTTGACCAGTCAAACGGACATGGCCGATCCCGACCTGCGCCCCCACCTGCCCCCACATTCCCAATCAACTGTGCCACCACGACGTCCGCGCAACTCAATACTGCCACTGGCTCAGGAAAAAAAGTAGAGTCTTTGGCTTGGAATGAGTCGACGTTTTGAACGTCTTCTGTCCTCTCATCGTGGGTCGAACCGGTCGCGTTAAATTTATAGCAATCATTCCAAGCGATCTTTTTCTTGAACCGGGGCCGAGGGCAAAAGAGGGGGAAGAGACATCGTGGTTGCCACTAGAATCCAAAGCCGGATCAATGATTGCTTGCTTATTGTGGTTCCGTCCAAGTCCAAGGCATGATGACGGGTTCTTGGAATTGGAATTCGGGTTGGTACATTGGAGATCCCGCCGTTCCATTCCATGGGATTTGGCCCATAAGATATTGCAATGTGCGAATTTGTTGTTATTTTCATTTGGGCAAAAGTTAATGGAAACTCGGTCATTAGCTTGGGTTTGATGGTCGTCGATCGAGAGAAACTTATGCTTTGGAAGTGAAGACCGGATGTTAACGAAGCGGTGCTTCGAAATTTCAAGACTCTTTTGAGACGACCATGTGTATTTTTCCAGAGAGAGAGGGAGAGAGAGGGGGATCCCGAAACGGTATGATTCTATGGGGACTCGATGTCTTATTCTAGTGTTAGTTTATGAAATTAATACATAATCAAAAGAAAAGGAAAAAAAAAACATTCCGGTGAAGGTCGAATTGAGAGGTGTCGTAATTCTCTTAATTTCGCGAAATTACATTCTCAAAGGCGAGCTTGCTTGAAGGCTGTCGTATGAGACATGCACAATAATACTAGTTCGCATATGCTTAGCTATTTCGTGAAACTAGTTCTTGTCTCAATAATGGATGTAAGCGAAAGATTGGGGCATGTGGCGCCTTTTATTGTGAAAAACTCTCTATAGAAATTAATCAAATACATTGCATGTTAGGATTCAGCACACAACCACAACGAAATAGAGCGTAAAAGCGAGAAAAAGAAATTGAGATATAAAGTTTATCCCGATTCACCCTTATACTGTTGAGGTGTGGTTTATACCGCAAGCCGGTGAGCGAGCTAGGCTCCGGGTGAGCCGCCCCATTGGGGGCCGGGAGGTAGCGCCCTGAGCCACCGGAGGGTTTATAGTTTGAGTCTATATTTTTTCATTAGTAATTTGAGCTTAGGCTCATCAATAGTTATTTCTATATAATATATATTTCTCTTATAATTAAAAGATGTAACGAGAGATATTATGTACTAATTTTAGTAAAATCCTTGATAGGACGTAATCCAAATTAAAGGGTGAATCGGGATAAAACACCGTGTGTCGATTTTTTTTTCTTACTTTTTATGCTTTACTTTGTTATGATTGTGCATCGTATCCTTACAAAAACTATGACGATGTCAAAGCTGCATTTGATCGTCTAGAAATCTAGAGGTAAAAGATAGACTATCTGAGACACATGCCTTTCGAGCGACGAGCCAGCTAAAAATGGCAAACTTTGCAATCTTTGAGGGCCTAAGCTGGAAATCATCGATGTTTTGCCGGGGGATTTCGTGAGATCATGCTTATTCAAGGCCATGAAGCTGAATTTTCTTTCTCTGCCAAACGATCTCGTATGAATCTTCTTTTGGCAAGACGTATCTTGTGTAGATTCAAATTCGTAGCATGTGCATTGAACATACAAATCGTCAAGTCGGAGATATGTCACGAGCAAAGCAAAATTCAACGACAATTCAAACAACACTCCTCGTCCTTTACTTCGGACGTACGCAAGCTTGTCCTCATACCAAGTCATAGCTCGCAGCAATTATGGTGATGGCGATAGCGGGCGGTCCAAGTTTGGGAAGATTGAATGGGACAGACGATAAACGTCAGTTCCTTGGCTGGAGGGACCATGGAAGCGCAGCCACCAAACCCGAGAAAAACAAAATTTTGGGAGAAATTATACGGTGCGGGCTCTACCAAGATCGATCTTCGAAATTAATCTATCCCCGACTATGAGCGATTTACTGTGTAATAGAGGTGGACAGTTTCAGGATCAATCCAGGTTCATCGAAAGCCCGAAATCTCATATTTACCTGTTGAAATCGGTTCTTCAACTTTTGGAACTCGATACCTACCCTATCTACCTTGAACCTAGAACCTAACCTGTCACACGGGTTTCGGGATCTACTCAAGTTTTACCTGTATGATTAATTGAACGATTACGGTGAATCATCACATTTAATAATTACCATTTCCTGCTACAATCCACTGACCGGAATTCATATTTAAATACACGAAGAATATGAAATATCAACAAAGTGAATGTCTTAGTCACGAATATCGCGAAAAATAAAAGATCGGACTAGTAGTTCCGGACATACAACAAGATCGTGAAAACATAAAATCTCGATTCTAAACTTTACTTACTCATCTCTGAAATTTACTATGCATATCTTGCAATTTATAATCGAACCAATTCGATCCGGTTCTCCGATTTTCGATTTTATATTGAAATCGTGCGCTCTCTCCGAGTATCGCTCTAGAACCGAACCGATTCTTTCGCCTCGACTGACTTCGAGGCCGGCTGCGAACATAATTTTCTACGATGGATTTCGAAACGACACGTCTTTCGCTTTCGAAGCAGTGGCTCAGATTTGCTGCAAACGGGTCCCACCCGGATCAGGGATTCTGGACCTTCTACGTCAGAACCGAATCGATCGACAGGCATGCTTGATTGCCGTGTGGCCCAACCCCACAAAAAAAAAAAAAAAGCACAAAAGGACTGCGTAGGAGCGTAGTCACACCTCACACCTACATCTTCCCCTATGACTCTATCAGAAATCTTCTCTCTTTTTTTTTTTTCCTCCATTTTTTTATAGCAAATCTCGATAGTGCATTATTCTATAATTAAATAAAGTGGTGGATTTTTTTTTTGTGGAACACGAGGAGATTGTGGGGATGACTCTTGTGTAAAAGACAGAATTTGAACTAATCATGCGTGCTGGAATAAAGCCGGAGATTAAATACTAAATATCAATGGCTGCCTGTACTTGAATGTAAACCATTATTGATTAGGGATTGATGAAGACGCGACCCCCGGTTTTATCCATGCCGTTATGGGAAGGTTTTTGTAATTGAACTTTTACGCACCGTAACGAGTCCGAATCTCCGGATCTTCATGCGTTCTCGAAAGCAAATCGTCCACGAATCACGTCGATACCGGAGTTTATGTGCGTTGTCCGTTTCGCGGCATGCCGACGAGAAGTCGGGTGGGGTTGGAATGAGATTCGAACGCGAATTACGAAACCGCGGTAGAATCTGAGTTCGTCTTGGCAGCCTTGTTTTTTAAAATCCTAACGACAATCCTCAGAAGTCGACTTTGCCTGTCTTATTATTTTGCGCTTTCTTGCTATTTGTGCCCTGTGATGTACCATTGCGCTACTGAATGTCGGGGAAATATTCTCGCTACACAAGTCACGTTTCACGTGGAAAAGCGACGGTCAGATAATAGCCTTTCGTTATTTAAAATGTCAAGTTACTGTTTTTCGAATTTTTTTTTCCTTTTTGTCATTTCCATTTATAAATTTATCGGAGATGATCTTTAATGTCTTAAAAATCTCAATCCAATCCACTAGACTGTACCAAGTAAAACTTGTCCTATGTGGGAATTGGGGGAAGGGATGGGGTGGGGCCCTTTGATAGTTGAATCCACGCAAGGGGAGGAAGGACCGGGAGGGCCCACAAACAAAAACGTCGGGGCCTCTTCTCGTCTGAATCCGACGGGAGATGTGTAATTGTCGCAGGTGGGAGCCTGGAATTTTCTATGGTCTTTCTTTCTCTCTCTCTCTCTCCCCTCTGGATTGCATTATATATAGAGACGAGTTGTCTTGTTCCCCACACTTCGAATCACTGCGCCACACCCACCCCCTCTCTCTCTCTCCTTCTCTCCCTCCGTCCCCCAGAAGATCAAGGTGACGAGCTTGCTCTTGCAGCTGAGATCGGCGGTGCGTTTCATGGATGGAGTCTTCAAGTGTGCAACATCAGGTGAGGATGGAAGAACTTCTTCTTATGCGCTCGCCGACTGAACTTTTGCTTTCTAACTTCGATGATGATGATGATGGTGTTGTTGCTGCTCTTGTTATGTTCGTTCTTCTTCGCTGTTCATTTCCAAGAACTAGCGCGAGGTTTCCCTCCTGGAGCCCGATCCGGGTTCGAGATGCGTCTCCTGAGCTTTGGATCGAGTTTCCCGACACTTCACTCCACGGAAATGAATTACAAACTTTCGCCCATTTGCTCAAAAAATCGAACTTTCTTTCCGTTAATCTCCTCGTCGTGTTCGAACTATTCTGTCGACAGTAGGCATGGATGAATGGTGCTTATACCGTGTTTTCTTGAGCAGGAAATGTCCGGTTCGCTTGAAAGCATGCTGGTCTGCACGAAGCCCCAGCAGGAGAACAAGAAGCCGAGGCCTCAGCCGGAGCAAGCCCTAAAGTGCCCGAGGTGCGACTCCACCAACACCAAGTTCTGCTACTACAACAACTACAGCCTCTCTCAGCCCCGGTACTTCTGCAAGTCCTGCCGCAGGTACTGGACCAAAGGCGGCACCCTCAGGAATGTCCCCGTCGGCGGTGGCTGTAGGAAGAACAGGAGGTCGTCGTCGTCGTCCTCTTCTTCCTCCTCGAAGAGAGCCCAAGACCAGCAACTCCTCTCCTCCAGTGCCAATTCGGTCCTCAATGGACTGCCCGGGTTGAGTACTTTTGACTCCAGCGATCTCTCTCTCGCATTCGCCAGGCTCCAGAAGCAGGCCAGTGGGCAATTTGGGCTCGATGACCATGACCATGACCACATTCCGTTTCTGGGAAAACCCGGCATCCACCCCAGCGATGTTTTGGGCAACCACGGCGGCTTCCTCGATTCGCTCAGGCACGGGTTTCTCGAGACCCACCAGAGCAATTTCCAGAACTTCTATTACGGCGCGAGTGCGGGAGACCCAATGGAGAATGTCGGCGGTGGAGGAGAGATGAGCCTCGGGTACGATCAAGAAGTGAGCGGCCCCACGACGACGGCAGTGACGATGACGACGATGAAACAAGAGCTGTGCTCCGGGGCGGAAGGTGAGAACAGGATCCTGTGGGGATTTCCATGGCAACTCAATGCCAATTATGCAGATGGAGGGAACATGATGGGTGATCTTGATTCTGCAAGAGGAAGCAGCTGGAACAATGGGCTCAGCTCAACATGGCATGGCCTTCTCAATAGCCCCTTGATGTAGGAACTCAACAAGATTTTCCCAGTTGAAGTGTAAGCAATTAGTTAAGAAGTGACCAGAGAGGCATTAGGGGGGGTTTTCTTATGTTCCAGAGTGGATGAATTCAATATCTTAAAAGGAATTTAGTCCTCTGGGTGGTGTGTTAAGAGATGAGATTAGTCTAAATCATCTCCAATTTTTCTTGGGGGTTTTGCTTTTCTCTTTTAAATCTTTAATCTTTCCTTGTTTAATTTAATGAGAGATTGCAATTTCAATTTCCCTTTTCCAAGAGTTCGTATTAGCATGGCGTGGCTCCGGTGGTGGTCGATCGAGTGGTCCAGAACTTGATTTGCGAGTCGAAAGTCGCTAGTTTGATTCTCCAGCCTATTCTTCTTGATCTTGAAAAGTCGTAGTTAGTCTGTGAAGGACGAGTTTGTACTTAGGCGCATGTCCAATCTGGGGCAACCGACTGACATCATAATGAGATTAATGGGCAGTGCACCCGGATACAATCTGCAGTCTAAAAACCGAAAATTCTTCCATGAGTGATTTATTCTTCGTCAACGCTAGGCATCCGTTTCTCGATTCGACAATGGTATGTGAATGAACGAGCCAACTATAGGCGAGAGTTTTCGAAATACATTTGTGATTCTCGACGAATTTTCAAATTCGTCGTTACAGTGAAATGGCGAGCAAAACTTCTGGAGCTTCTTTATAATCTTTTGAGAAATCAATCCAACGATTCGTGTCGCGTCGGCATCTAAGTACCAAGCACTCAGTCGTTGCAGTTCCTGTACAAGATAATTAGCATCAAAGCTCGAAGAAAAGTTTTGCATAAAATCCATTACTTTGAGATTGGCTGTCGTTCGTTCATCGTCCCGAGCTCTTTCCAGTTTTTGGAGATAAGAGCAAAGTGGGGGGACAACGAGTGACGTTACGGGCGTTTTGTGCAGTCGGAACTTTCGCTTTTACGTCCTCTTTCAACCTCCTCTGCAGGTTGTTCCAGAAACGCATTATTACGTCTTCCTATAAGGAGAGTGGCGTTCTCGAGATATTCCGTCATGATTGTCTGGCTGTTCGTTCAGACAGATCTCGAGAACCTAAGGATTGGATTTATTATAAGGGGGAATAATTGTCCGATGATAGGGTCGATACATGTCGCTCCTTTTCCCATTTCTTTAACGTTATGTGTTCCTTTTTTTTACCCCCACTAAGGATTTGGAATTTCAGTGAAGCGTGAGCACCGGTTCCGGAGAGGATTTTCTCCCTCCTTCCCTCTGCTCTCTGCCCAGACAGGATCCAGCAACAAAGATTCGAGCGTGCCTGAGCCGGCAGCGATCTGGCGAGAACTGATTCGAGGACGAGCGGAGGAGGACGAGATTCCAAGCTGAGGCAGCGCGACATGTCAGAATCGCAGAGTAAAATAATCAAACATCTGCTCTGCTTGACTTCAGTGTCTGTCTCGCTGTCCTTTTTTGACTAACTGTCGTTTTCCGGGTCCGGTTCAGGCCAGGTGTGGACGGGGGCGATCGAGGCGCGAGTGCTTCTGATGGGAGAAAATGGTGGAAGTGGGACGAGTTGGAAAGCTAAGCTTGAAGGTGAAGCCAACGGAACAAATACAGGTGGGTGATGTGAGATTGATTATCACTTACAAAATAGTTCGTAGCCCAAAATCAAACGGCTAAAAACTAGATAGGTTAATGTCGTGTGAACAGACATGGGTCGAGCTTTGATGCGTCCAAATTGTGCAATAGGACGAACATCCGACTTTAACCCTAAAGTACGATCTTCGTTCGCACATTAAAATTATCCATCACCTCCATTACCCTTTGGATCGGATCGATAATTTCATGAAACTAGAATTTAACTTTCCGACCCATAACATTTGAGTACGAATTTAATTCTATACGAGGATTCACTCTCCGACCCAATCCCATGGATAGGACATGAATTAAATTCCCCATCTGACCCAATCCCATGGGTACGACATGAATTTAATCGGAATTTCGAAATTTAAAGGTACATTATGGGCATACCTAATTAATTTTTTTTCAAATTTCATTTTTTATGCTTAATTAAATTTCTAAAAAATCCAAAAAATTGCTTGATGTTTGTTAAGTTAAATCATGTTTTTATTCACTTTTTACATACAAAAATAACATTTAACATAAATTGGGACATTAAGAAATCATTTTCTTAAATTATATTGGGTGTTACTAGTTTTAAGATGGCTTTTTCACTTCATTTTTCTTTAAATCCAAAAATTCATAAAAATACAACAAAACATGTCATTCAAGATTAGATTGCATAGTTGCCATGTCATATTTCCATGTCATCATTTGCCATGTCATCTAGAGTAATTGCATTTGATAAGAGTACCCCTAAAAAAAATCCATGTTGTCGATTGAAAGATTTTCATGAAAAATTGATACCGAAAGGGGCGTTAATAGAAATATTGACGCAATCAAGTTTTCGGCCTCATTTAATCTCCGGTTCGCAAAAAGAAAAAGTATTTCTCCCCATACTTTAATTAGGTATCTAATCAACCTACCATAAATGATTTGTAGCGGCCTCAATAAAAAACATTTGCATGTTAATTATTTGAACATAAGTTATTAATTGGTAGAGCTCGAGAGAACTCGAACTTCGTTAGTTAATTTAATTAATATGGTAATCTATTAACCTGAAATTTTTTCTAATTTAAGGACGTGACAATTGGTTTCTCGTTTTCAACATCCACCAACTCTTCTTCCCTCACGCTCTCTCACTCTCGGTCATACTTCCTCCCACGCCCCACTCATCCATTCCCTCACGTTTTCATTTCCTTTCAGGTGTGTTTCTACACCCAAGGTAGGTGGAATTACTAGATTTAAGCTAGGGATGTTTATTTAATGCTTTCAAGAAGTGAATGCGTGGTTGTTGTTTGCGTATGGAATAGAATGTATACAGAATCTTGTGCGTTGCATGAATATTGTAAGCAAAATTGAGAAATAGACCATCCGTGTGCAAAGGTGTGCTGTTTGCAAAAAAAAAAAAAAAAAACGATGTTATGCGATAGTGTAAGGGCTTGAGGTGACATGTAAGTTCCGGCCTGCTACTCACGACAACGTGATCATATGTATGCGCCATCATACGTCATGTGCAGTGACGACGTTACCCGGTACCGGAAGCTCGATGGGAGGCTCGGGGAAAAAGCCCAAAAGTGAAAAGAGAAATGCTTGTTGCATTTATTGAATTTATGCTTGGTAATACGATTGATGTCGTACATGATTATTCTTGAATAATAGATCACAGGACAGCTTTGCGGTTCATGACATCGAGTGTTAGACTACTACTCTATCTTAAGGCTAGTAATTTTATCTAATGGGCCGTGTGCTCATTCCTTTACTTTTTCAGGAAATTAGCGAACCCCGCACCTTGGAGTGGTTATCGGCGTGGACTATAGTGAATGGGACATTACACGTGTCAACTTAGGGACCACTTACACTAGGATTAATTAAGCTGTTATGGCAACTGTGGGAGAGGCCTGAGGGCCAAGATGTTCAATAAGAAGTCTGGTATGCATGTGTTTCTTTCTGATGGTGAGAAAAGTAGCGAGTCAACCCTTTCATTTTTTTTCCCCCCAAAAATTTTGACTGTGTATATAGTTTTTGGAAAAAATCAGATAGGAAAATGTTAGAAGCACATAAAGTAAATAAAGGGTTTGTCGTGGCTCTATAAAAGCTGCTATTTCTGTTATTCGATGTTTGGTTGCTCCCTCTCCACACGTCAAAAATAATTTTCCTCCATTCATTTTTATAAGCGAAAAAAATGATAATTTTTTAGAATTATTTTTTCAAATCATTCATTTTTTTATGAAATAAACGGATTATAATAATTATGATTCGCAGTTTCCCCGGTTTCCTTTGTCGATTTTATTTTGTGGTTCCCTTAAACCATAGTCATTTTCTTTAGTAGCAATTTAAAATGATTTTCAATTGAAAAATAGAATTCTGGGTCCATACTCCCGTTGTGGGCTTCACATTGAGTGTAACCAAAGATCGACGAACGTACTTGACGGGTTGATCGAACCCGCCTTCACTGTGGAAGCAAACCCACAATTGAGTTCAATTTTTATCCACAACGTACTTCAACTTTCTCGGAAGAAAATATACCTATTCATATCTCTAAATTATAAGTCCACTTGTTCTCTCGTCATCGGCCAATTCTGCGTCTTCCGACGGCCACCCACCATCGCCACATGCGGCCGCGACCAGGGCGGAACTGAAAGTCACCCCCCCTTCCGCCATGGGGGGGGGAGGGGACTTTTCCCGAGAAGAGAACACCGATTAAAAAAACCAGAGCAAGTTCTTGTTCACGTGACAACATGCGACGACATCTCGACAACATGCGGCGACATCTCGAGAAAGATTTAATGTTAGACGCTTGGTGGGAAGAAGGTGGTTGCGACATAAAGGAGGCTGCTTTGGCGGATTCAGAATCTGTTCCTTCTCCCACCTCCCCCCAAAATCTCTTCCAACAAACTCAAGTGATGGGGCTGAAGCTGGTACGTAAGGCCCGGTTTGCAAACCCTTGATGTTCTCGTTTTGCGGGGGCTTACTTCGTGGGAGAAACCAAGGGTTGCACAGTGCACACAATCAAGAAACGTGAAGGTTGGTGTGGGTCGCTTTGGTTTTTGGTAAGAGAGTACCCGGAAAGATCACCGATTGATTACTAATGGGAAAAGTATCAAAAGAGTCTTATACCTGTCACTTTGGTACCCATTCATTGCTAAATCTTTTAAATAGATTGATTTAATTCCAAACATCTTTACTTTGGTAAAAATTAAGTCCATTTGGGCAATTGAGATCGGAAATCGCTGATGTTGACGCCGATTGTTCTACGGGACACACCTAGCATTGACGTTGACATTTTAGAATTTAATATTTTTTTTATATTTTTCCTATTTTTTTTCTTCCCCTTTTCTTTTTGTTGATGGCCGGTGACGGTCCGCCTCGCCGGGCCGCACTTGGGCAAGGGCAAGTGCTGGGGAGGCCAACCCTAGCCGTCGACCGACAAAAGAAAAAGGTTACAAAAAAAGAAAAATATTATAAAACCGTTTAAAAATGTCCAAGTCAATACTCGTCGTGCCATGTAGGATGGTTGGCGCCACATCAGCGATGTCCGGTTTAAATTGGCCGGATGGATTAAATAGGTACCAATATGACAATGTATGACATTAAATAGGTCGGATGGATTGATACGTTTGGAACTTTTTTGGTACTTTTCCAATGAACGAAGGAATCAGATTCCATTAAGAGGTGAGGTTTGAAGTTGTCTATGGAAAAGATTTCCAACGACATGAAGATCTTTGAAGTATTTGAGAAAGGTGCGGTCTAGAATTACAAGCCGATATAACTTTCATTTAGTGCGTTTTGTTTAATTCGACTTTAGTGGAATGTTCACTTTAGTCTGGTTTGTTTTTTCTTGCTTTTTTAGCCTTTACAGATTGGATAGCACTAGCTAACAAGATGGATGTTGCTTTTCCTCTGCACGCTCTTTCTTTGCTAGGCCACCCAACAATTGTTTATTGCATTTCAATTCTGGATTGCACTGTTAAAAGTGCATCGTTCCCGGAACACTTTGGGACCATGAACGCATATGGTAAAAAAATGTTCTCGAAGTGTTTTCAGAACACTTTTTAGAAACACATTTGGAACATTTTTTTTAGAAATAATTGGGAACATATTTTGTTTTTGAACACACTCTCTTCTCTTTTGTTCTTGCACGATATTGACATCCGATTTTTGATCATTTTATTTTAAAAAATTAATTAAAAATATCAAAGTAATTTATAAAATTACAAAATCAATCTTGGAACCTTTGGCCTAGCCTTAGAAACTAATTTTGAACAAAAAATATTTTTCTTAATTTTTTACATTTTTCGGATTTATTTTAATTATAAAAGTAGCCGAAAATAAGGAAAAATAGTGTTCGTGGTAAAAAAAAATGCACAAAAATAGTCCATATTTTTATTTTAATTCCTTTTTCATTTTGACCTTTTAAAGTTTAAAAATTCAGTTTGGAACCACATACCTCTTCATTGAACATAATCCTAAATTGACTAAAAATTTTCATTTTAAATCATTTTAGCCAAAAAATTTTACTTTTAGAGTCATGATATGAGACTTTGATACCCTGCATCTCATTTCAATTCTCATATTTGGAAAAATTGCATAATTGGACTAAAATGACCTAAATGCACAAATATTTTTCATTTAGTCTCCGGTTTCACTCAAAGCGCAATTAATATTTTTCTAGGGGTCCTCATTTAAAGGTAATCATATTTTTAATCACTTGGAAATATTTATAATTCTAATTTTTTCTATTTATAGAAAACATATTTGATGTTCTCGTTGTCCAATTTTAATTGGTCTTCTCTTTCAGTTTTTTTTTTTTTTATAATTGATCTCGTCCATATTGTAATTTGATAAATTGTGCATAAATTACTTAGACATGTTTTGGTTTAATTTGATTTAGTAAATTAAACAAATGAGATTTAATCTGATTTAGTAAGTTAAAAAGATAAAGACATATTAATTTTAATATATATATATATATAGTCCCCTTAATTAAATGAAAAAATTAGAAATAATTTTTTTGTAGTTACCAAACGCGTTTCTTTTTTTTTTTTTTGGGTTCCCGGAACAGAAACTTTATGCAGTTACCAAACACATTTATGTTCTTTTTTTGTTCCGGGAACAATTTTTTTTTGTAGTTACCAATCATGTTTCTGTTCCCAAAAATCATTGCCGGGAACATAACAGAAGAAAGTGTCTCTGTTATAAAAGTTGTTCCAGGAACAGAAACGTTACCACACGTAGCCTAAAAGAGCAGAGGAAGGAGGAGGAGGAAAAGTTGAAGAGCATTTGAAAATGGGAATGAGGTTGATTCCGAAGGCAAGGAGATGAGCTAGGCATTTGAACATCTCTTGCCCTTTTTTTTAATCATTTTTTTAGCGTGATTCGATTATTTTTCGAAGTTCATCAAGAGATTTCTTGAGGCGGATCTATGATACATGAATTGCACATTTTTTTGTTGTTTACAAATAAAGGCCGAGAATTTGGAGGCTTTTTAGCTTGGTAAGTAGCTACATCCTTTGATGAGCAACCATCAAGACACATAGTAGGTAAATTATTCAAGATCTGAAATGCAAAAGAGAGACGTATCCCAATAAGATATTTTACTATTTATGAACAAAAAAAGATGTGCATTTCAAGGCCAATCTAACTTGACAAAAAAAAAAAGGCCAATCTAACAAAACAAAAAAAAATCATCTGGGAAGCTCTCAATATAAGGAAAGCATATCACCTTACAATTTTTGAGATTGTCATTGGGCAATTGTGCAGCCCACTTGTCTTTCTCTTTCAACATGAGGAAGGGATGTTCTTTATAAGCGACCGAAGCAATAAAGTCATGAACCAATTCATGTATCTTGAAACCATCAGCATCTCCAATGTCTAACAAAAGGGAGGAAACCTGAAAAGTACATATTAGTGAGCTCAACCTATATAACTTCTTCTATGTTGGATTCTTCTTGAAATAAATGCAAATCCATCTTGTACCCTCACCAAATTTTCAAAGGAGGACTCAAACACGCCGTAGACGACACAAAATCATAACAACGACTTCACCTCCTCGTCTTTAAAACGATCAGAATTCAATCGCAACTTCTTATTAATCACCTAACTAATTCCTTCGTTGTTAGACATTTCGATTTATTTTGAGCAATCCTTTCATTCAAATAATCCAGTGTTTTTAAGATGTGCATGTTCTTATAATGGCGAAACCTTTAAAGATGTTGATTTATCTTAGTGGAAGGATGTTTTGAAACAAATCGAGATGTCCAACAAGAAATAATTAGCCGAGATAATAAATAAAATGTTGCAATTGAGTTACGACCGTTCAAAAGACGAGC
The DNA here is from genome assembly GCF_020921035.1 of Rhodamnia argentea. Taxonomy (NCBI): domain Eukaryota; kingdom Viridiplantae; phylum Streptophyta; class Magnoliopsida; order Myrtales; family Myrtaceae; genus Rhodamnia; species Rhodamnia argentea. The sequence goes on along the minus strand of NC_063157.1, from coordinate 27,625,364 downwards.
GGATGAAGTCATTATTCCGAGCCCGTGTTGCTTTGGGTTCACGTGGAGAAAGTTATGCTCAGATATTGAATAGAATTTCTCGTACGATATGTCTAGGATCAGGCTTCTCCCTTTACTTCTTCCTAAGGTCGAGCTGCTATCGGTGCTTGCCCCTCTCATCTAGTGGCTTTTGCCTAGCTGCCTTGTCTATGAAGCTTCACTGGACCGGATGTGTACGAAAGTTTCAGCAAATTGGACGAGTTGCAAATGATGAATACCTTTTGATCATTCTCGGGTGGATTAAGGAAAATCACGACACGCTCTCCATTGTGTCAAAGATACCCGACCCGAAAATTTCGGTTCGGGTCTTATTCAACCAAAAAAAAAAAATGATAAAAAATAAAAAAATATGCATATCTCGAATGTTCGTTCCATTCAATATAAATAGAAAAGGAACCCTAGAACGCTGCACGCTTCTCTTCCTCCTTTACACCTTCCGCCACCATCCCCTCACCTTCACCAGCAGGTCCGCCTCCATCGCCCTCCCCGCCGCCATTTCTGGATCCGTCCATGGACGCCGAGATCTTGATGTGCTCGACTCTGTTTCTTTCCTCCGTAACTCTCGATTCATGGATCCTTGGCTTTGTTTCACTGTCTTTTAAGTTATGTAAATCACTGTGAATAGGCGAAAGTTTAAGCACTCGCCCTCTCTGGATCGGCCTCTGTTTGTATCCTCTCAAAGAAGTTTCAAGCATGTCCGGTAAATATCTCTCTCCCCCCTCATTTGTTAAGTGCATCTCAATGTTTGATTCACATCAGGAATCTGAACTGGGAGTTTTTCAGTTCTCTGTTTTGCTGTGAGCCCTTTGGGGATCTCAAGGGGCGAAGAGACAGGCAGAGGAAAAAGAGAGGAGGAAAGGACCCGAGCACATAGTTTCGATTCGGTTGATTCCCAAGACAAGGAGATGAGGTGGGCATCTGGACATTTCTTTTCATCATTTTTGAGTTCTGATTCATTTACTTTGTGATCAAGAAATTTCCTTAGGCGGGTTTCTATGATACATGAATGGTTTAGCAACTTTTTCTGCTTGAGTTCATTTGGACTTCGATTAACATTATGGTGTTATTGATCATTTATGATGGGTTATGGTTGCTAGTTAGGTGGTGATGAGGATTTTGCTGGAAGAATGTTCAAAGTAGTTAACAATAGTTCAAGTCTAACAATCTCAGCTTGTCGGTTGCCAATTTTTCGGCTGACGGATGAATTTTTAGAATTCACAAGGCTGACATTTGTAGCCTTTTTACCTTGCCAAATGGCTACATCCTCTAGCGAACAACCGTCAAGACACAAAGTGTGTAAGTTGATGCGGGAACTGAAACGGCGAAAGGAGGATACTATGAAACAAATAAAGATTTTACAAACGAAGTCTCAGTGATGTGATAAATAAAACTTTGCAATTGAGTTATCATTTAAAAGGCTCGCCTAAGGCGAGGAGGTAAAGTCATTGTTACAATTCTGTACTATTTATGACCTCTTTGAAACCTCTCTTGAAAGTGTGGTGAAGTACGACATGAATTTGGAGTTATTTCAAGAACATAGCAACATGGAAAATGCTAGAAATAGGTTGGACTCACTAATTCGTAGTCTTCAAGGCCCCTTTGTTAGACATGGAGATGTTGATGGTTTCAAGCTGCACAACATGAGAAGAAGATAAGTTGATGGCTTAGTTGCTTGAGGACAAGCTCAAAATTTTTAGGGCCATATGCTTTCCACCTATATTGATAAGGAGTTTCCCAAATGATCGGATTATCCCTGAATTACACATCGATTATTGTTCAGAACAATGAATCTCTAAGGTTAATGTTTTGACTCTAAAAAAGGAAACTCATGCTCTTAAATCTTGCTAAGATTCCTCTCACTCTTTTGCCTTCGCCATTTCAATTCTTGTATAAACTGCACACTTCGTGTCTTGATGATCGTTCGTTAGAGATGTATCCATTTTTGGCTAGTCTAAAAAGACTACAAGTTCTCCCAAAGTGAGTTTCAAAATTCATCGATCGCCAAAACATTGGGCAACTTAGCAGAGTCGAGGTTGTTTGGCTTGAGCTAATGTTCACTACTTTAGATGATGGAACTGGGTGTGCTTCAAAGTTTGAGCAAATTGGAGGAGTTGCAAATGATGGATGCCTTTGGTAAGTCTTGGGTTAATAAAGGAAAATCGAGAATGCTCTCTCTATGTTGATCAGGTATCTCCCAATCTCTCTTCCAACCATCCACCTTTGTCTATAATCATTTGGCCTTTAACTTGCGTGCCTCTGAATGTGCAACGAATTTTCCTGTCATTGTAGTTGAAGAGTTAAAGGGGGTGATTGAGATTGGTCTGCTTACCATGTTTGTTAGGTGGCCATGATAGACCCGACCCAACTGTTGTGACAATTGCTCAAATCCACAGGTAGACAAATGTGTGGAAACATTATGCAAAACCAGCTTGCGTTTTGTCCCGCATGGATGGAAAGGCGAGGCGCTACAGACCAGCAGCCCCGTTGCACAGGTCATAACAACACCTGAGAGAGTTCATGTAACATCCCAAACTTGACTCTAAAAACCAAATTTGTAATGCCCCCCACAGCAAAACTTCGCTTCTGACGTGCACTCTTCTTTTCCACGACCTCGATCTCCTATCTGCAAATCTAAGCCAGCCTGCAAAGGCAGCGTTAACGCTCAGTCAGAAAATCACCGACCGAGCAAGAGATTCACCACCTAATTCAGAGAATCGGTTACAGTTACTATTTGATGATGCTACACTATATGTCTGATCCTATCAATACACTCTGCTGCTGGTGGGATTCTACAGATGACCCTCAGGAGTTCAAGAGTTGGCTCCCACAATGTTGACATTTTGTCAATCACGATGCCCGTGATGTTGTTTGTTTGCTGACATAGGCATTGGGCATATGACAAATACACTTTCCCCATCGATCCAATTTATGTATGAAGCATAAGATATGGTTTACAAGTACTTACAGAGGGGATGGAACCGCTAACATGGGCTACGAAGTTTCGGTGGAGAGACATTCCACCTTGAACGCTCTTTCGTTTTGCTCAACCGTGATTCTCCTTCAATATGATCTCTGTCTCCGTCTCATTCATTCATTCACTCACTGTGTCGCTCTCGACTGACAATGATAAGTGAACGAGCCGGCCAATCTTTATATTGTGGTAATCCAAGCTAAAAGTAGAAGCTTTGTCGCAAGAGCTGGCCATTTTACCTGGGTACAAAGTGAATCCTAAGAGCCTAATTACTAACAAATAATAACTCTTAGATCATATGTAAGTGGTTCGAAAGCGAGCAAATAACCGTTCACTTCATCTGCACTGATCGAGTGTTAAAATTTGGGTTCGTCGCATCCTTCTCCCCTGTGGAAATCTATCTAGTCTAATCTATCATCAAAATCGGGCCTAATATAAATCTTAAAGTTGTTTTAGAAAATCAAGTCATATCACTGTACGATCCTAAAGCCCTTCACGACTCTGGCAATTTAGGCTTCGGCACCATTCGTCACATCCTGAAATCCACTTAAATGTCTCGAGATACGCTCTCCTTCTACCGTGCACTGCAGTATGCCACTTAATTTATTTTTATAACTCTCTCTTTATTTTTAAAATCAATGCCAATTTTTTTTATTTTGATTTATTAATTTATGGTAATATCATTTTTACGCCTGGTTTCAACCAAGAAAGATCAACGCAACCAATTATGCAAGTATTCTACAGACTTTTTGTTCACTCAATCTCACATTCACTTACCTCACTTTGAGTATGAGTTTTCTAGATTTGATTATGTAATTATTTTAGGAATATGGGTCGGTCGGGTATGTGTAGGGTTGGTTACGAGTCATTAGATTTGCATCACAATAAATGATTATAAATATATTAAAAGAGTTTATTTGGGTCATACCATTTATTCAAAAAATAGTTGCCTGTATCGGCGACAAAAGTGAACATGCGGAAAAAAAAAAACCATTGTTCGCGAAAAGTTTTAGGCAATAATTGTTATTGATGATGAATCATTTTTCCATTAGCTAATTAATTCAAGCAATACAAGTGATTGTTTTTAAGAAAATCTTTTTCAAATCATTTGTGAAATAAACGGAGCTGAAAACTTCATAATAAAGAGGAATATTTTTCATGAAAAATCATTTGTAAGGAAAATTCTTAGTTTCATTAGTTCGGTGATTTAGGGAAAGTGATTTTCTTCTTGCATGAGGGGAAGTTGTTACATTTTCGTAAATCGATTAGTTTTTGGGCATCCAAATACCGGAAAATCGAAAAATGATTTTCTTGAAGCAGTTTTTCATTAAGCGAATCGATCCTAAGAGTTATTCTTAAATACACATTGTAGACATTGATGATTAACCATGCTTATTGTCCCATTTGTGATGCACTCTGATGGTAATGAATGTTAAGGATGCATTTGTTTGACTAATACATTTGTTTTTTTTGCGAACTAGTTTTCTAGGCTTTTATGTATTTAGTTTGCTGAAAATGAGTAGTTAACGAAAAGTCCTTTATGGTCAAAGCAAACAAACATATTTAAAGTCGAGAAAATGAATTCACTAAAGAGAGAAATATTTTCCTAAAAAATGATTTCTAGAAAGTACTTTCTTCTATTATGAAGTTTTACCAAAAGCAAACACATCCTTAATTATGTTTGGTGATATGGATTTCTAGTCAAGATGTTACTGGATATGATAGGATATGAAATCCAAAGATTTTGCTATATCATATTCACCGTTTGGTGAATCGCATTGATAAACTGGATATTTTCATATCGTATCGTGTTTATTATTTGGTTTAAATGGCATATTAGTGTAAATGAACCTAAAAGTGCACAAATGGAGGTGGTAAGAATCTCCAATAACACTCTTGCCTAATTCATTTTTATTTGCTTTTTATTTTCTAATTTTTCCTATCTTTTTAATTCTTTTATTTTTTAAAATTTTTCCCCCTTTCATCATTCTCTAATAAAAATTTATTAAATAGTAAACTGTATTTATATAACTAAAATACTAGAATACCTTATAAATACCAAATATATGTTTATAGATTGAATTTATATTACATGATAAAAAAATTAATATAATAAATACAAATAGGAATTATAAGAATGATTTTTTTTAGGTTTTGTTATTTTGACTTTTTATTTTACAATTCACATATATTTTATGTCTTAATATTGTTTTTTTTTTGTAAGGATTTTATGTCTTAATATTGTTTTAATCTAAGTAATTTAAGAAATTTGTTATTTGAGAAAAGTAACTTTTATATTATGTATATTAGAAATCCTATCCACTTTTATGCCACCTCTCCCATGGGATAATTTTATTTGGGCTATATTACTCTTATGTCAGATTTTATCCTATCTTGAGCATGTAATAATATTCAAACTTACCAAACGTAGTCTTTATTTGGAGAACATGATGCAAGTGAGCAAGTGTGGGATAATGGTATTGTAGTTTCTTAAGATGGACGATGAATCCTCTGAGAGAGAGGATATGAAAATGTCTTCACTAGAAACGGTTCATCTGATGAAATGTACCACAATCGTTGATTTGATGGGGGTTACTCGAACTTTCCATGTAAAACTCACGAAATTAATGGCCGGGATTCATTTAATCTTCGATCTGGATTGAAATAAGCACTCCTGGAAAATGGACGAATCGGCGTTGGCATGCAACAATTGTAACCGGATAATATCTTGAAGTATGTTTATATAATAGGTTTTTTTTTTTTTTATGCGAGATTGGCAGCATGTTGTGAGTCGCAAAAAATGAATAACGGATTTATTGTGGGATCCACTTTTTCAAGAATTTATGGCTCACAACGTACCGTTATTCTCACGGTCATCAAAAAACTGTTATCTTGGCAAAGTCCTAATCTTTTATTGTTAAAATTATAAAAGCGGTTAGCCGGGAGCAAGACAAGACAAGACAGGAAAAACTAGAAACGTGGGATTTCATGGGCAGTTGGCTATTTTGCACTGCCGTTAAATTTTAAGTACTTCAAATTTCTTGAACACATTTTGGTTATTATAATGATCCGAGATGATTTTACATGCTTCGTCGTTTTAGAGATAAATGCGCAAGAAAAGCTGCCCTAATGACACCTCCTCCATTATGGAACACTTCTTATTTGGAATCATTGAATAATGAAAGTTAAATTGTTGGTTAAAATTTCAAAGAGCAAAGGAATTCTATCGATCGATATATCTCGATAGACAATGACATGTCAAGAATTTGAATGCGGTCGTAATCTAATCGGCAAGATTTACATTTCGATCGAGAGAATTAAAGTTCTTTTTTAAATTCAATTGCACCCTCGGAGAAGCTACTCTCCTTCCATTTATAACTGCGGCAACAACACGAGTCTCCCTCCACCTCTTGCTAGTGTTGCTCCTCACTTTCCCGCAATCCGGCCTGCCGAGAAAACGAGGGAAAGTTTCGGCCAACGCCAGCTCGAGAAATGGAAGGCGACGACCTCCAAACGGCCGTCGCCGATCAACGTCACGAGCTCGTCGCGTCCCGAGCCCTAGACTCTGACGCCGACTACGACTACGCCTTCCAACTCCAAATTCAGGAAGCCATAAGCGCTTCCCTCTCTCCTTCCCGTCCCTCGGCGTCGGGTCCTCCCCCCGCACCCCCCGCGGACGGCGCCTCGTGGGTCGGAGACGACGAGGACGGTCGGTCGTTGGCGACTGCTCTGATGCTGGAGGTGCTGGAGGAGATGGAGAGGTCCGCGCGGGAGCACGAGGATCGCGCGCAGTGCGAGGCTGAGTTCCGGAGGATGAGGCTGGATTTGGACCGTCGGATTCACGACCAGAGGTTCGCCGCCGAAGTCTTCGGGATTCCTGAGGAAGAATGGCAAGACTACGGGGACTTTTATCACAAGCCGTTCGAGGCTGGTTGCTCTTCCTCTGCACCATCATCCTCGTCGGCGTCGTCCGCGAGTGGTGAGTGTTTCAGGGTTTATGTCAAGGGTTTGGTGAGCGAGGAGTGGATTAAGGAGGAGAAGGTTGTGGTGGCCGGGCTTGGGGTGGCTATTTGTGATTTCAAGGACAATGTGATTATCGAGGTGAAGAAGCCTTTGATCAATGACATTTTGGTCGGTGACTTAGAAGCTGAGATCGAGGCCTTAGTCCAAGGGCTTCATGCTGCGGTTTGCTTGGATTTGAAGAGGGTTAACGCATTGATCGGCGATGTCAGGCTGTATAACTACGTAAGTTTTGACAATTTTCGCCATTAGATACCTCTTTCCTTTACAAAATGCATTTTGCTAATGATTTTGTTCATTTCGCTAAGCTGTTGCGTCAGTTGTCAAGTTGACTGGTTTGAGTATCTGAGACAATGGTGGAACTTGTACTGCTGGATTTCTTGGGCTAGATTTACATCACATGCATTTCCATTTTGGTAGGCGGAAATGTTCTGGTGATGCTGACTAGTTTTTTTGGTATAGTACTAGGCATTAAGCAGGTATAAAAAGTGGCTAATTATTAGGTTCGTAAATTGTTACCATTTGGTTGATAAGGAACTTCTTTTTTCATCCACCTGCAGTCTTTTTGCCCTATGTTGCAAGGGAAAAAAAAAAAAAAAAAAAGCAGGGGTTTCTGGTTTTGGAAGCTAGAGTTTTAGGATGAGTTGTTTAGTACCTTCCATTCAAAGAAGAAGTATCTGGATGATGGTATATGATCTCTTTACTGCATTCCCAAATGCGATGCTTTTCTTGGCGAATCGTTAGAGCTAATTCTGCACAATTACTTTACTTTCCTCTAGACAGTTTCTGGTTCTTCCCTTATTAATGATACTCTGAAATGTTATTCCTATTGGTTAATGCGAATTTGCTAGACAAATATGTAAAAGTGTGATTTAAGTGGGACTATCTCAACTGGCTGATGAAATTACTTGGTTTTTGAAATGGGATAGCTTATGGTGAGAAACTGGCATCTGTTCCTCTACGGAGAGCAATGATGCTCTATATTGCAAGGTAATAGCCTCTAGGTCCACATTGTTGCTCATCTCTTCCTGGTACAATTTAGAAGCATTTGCTCCATTTGCCACCAATATTCCGCTAGTGTAACCTAAGTCCCAGCTGATACTGTGCTGCTCTCTCCTTTTATGTCAAGGGAGTTGCTATGTCTATACTTACCAGAAAGAACCACTCTTCCAATAAAATTGGTCATTTGGAATAAATAGCAACAACCATATCACATGAACTTTTTTGTTCAATCTTTTCAATACATCAGTTCTCTTTCTTGATGTACGATTAAATTGCTATTAGAATTGCCGATAGGTATGACTTCTCTATTGTTGGATTTTGATCAAGTGGTGCTTTGAGCAAGGTTTTGCTTCTTTTTTCAATTAGCAAACTTTGTAAATTATTTTCACTCTACACAATGCGATCCGTTTTTGCAGCTACCTGAAGAGGGAAAAATAGAAGTTTTTAATCTGCTTCGTCATTGTGGCTTGTGTGTTCTTTAAAAGTTCACTTTGATGCAAAATTGCCAATATATATTGACATTGATCACTCCTCAAGTTTCAGTTGACATTTCATTATTTTGCTCATAATCCTCTGCAGCTGTCCTATTCTGGTTCGTATATTGGAGGTGTTTCTCTCATGCTATTTTTCAATTCTAATTCCTATTGTTATCTGCATACGTCAGAAATTGGAAGTACTACTGAAACTTTAGTTACATATTTTATTTTTCGTTTTTCCTTTTTGTCATTAATCCTGACAATCAGCAATAAAGACAGTTAACAGGCATCCAATCGCCTGGACAAAGCAAGATTACTGCACCGTTGAATGAGGCTACTATGCTCCAAAAGAAGTTGACATATTTTGGTGCAACCTTGGTGGGGCCAAATGATACTAAATATGCATATAAACTAGCAAGAGATGCTATTGTTTCTCAGATCTCATGGTCTGAGGAGACTAATGATGGGAAGAGCTTGAAGGAGACTTGTGTAATATGTTTTGAAGATAGCAGTGTCACTGAAATGTTTTCAGTTGAGGAATGTCTGCATAGGTATTGCTTTTCTTGTATGAAGAGGCATGTGGAAGCAAAGTTGCTGGATGGAGTGATGATTAAATGTCCTCATGATGGTTGTAACTCTGAGGTGAAGATCGATAGCTGTGGTGGGTTTCTGGAACCAAATGTTATTTCAATTATGAGCCAACGGATGAAAGAAGCATCTATTGCTGTGACAGAGAGAGTCTACTGTCCGTTTCCCAGATGTTCCACTTTAATGTCAAAACATGAGCTTTTAGAATATTCCAAAGAGGTTTTTGTTGGAGCTGAACATGGCGGAGCTAGAAAATGCATGAAATGCCAATTCTTTTTCTGTGTTGATTGCAAAGTCCCCTGGCATTATAACATGAGCTGCCATGAGTACCAGAGGTCAAATCCTATTGCGGCTGCTGGAGATGCACAGCTGAAGTTTCTTGCAAGTATGAGACTGTGGCGTGAGTGCGTGAAGTGCAAAAATCTGGTTGAACTGGCTGAAGGTTGCTATCACATCACGTGCAGGTTTTCCCCGTTCTTTAAACTCATCCCCCTTTCTTATCGTTGACACTTGATATGTGATCCTACACTCAGTTGACTGGGCTCTATTCTTCGTTAGGATGTTTTCTGCACTCTTTAATTTGGAAATCTCATCTCAGAATGAACTTGAGATTTTCAGTTCGTGTTGTGGTCCTGGGATAAGCTCAGATTTTAGTTAGGTCTGTTGGTGTGGGTTGACCTGGATCTTTTGTTATCTGAATTCGTAGTTCACCATCGGGCTGGACCGCTTTTGGAGTTGGGCAGAAACAACTAGGACTTCTTCTGGTATACTGCATGGGACAAGTTATAGATCTTTCCACTCGTTTAGTCTTGCTGTCCAATTTATTCTATGATTTTCTAACGGTATAATTCTGTGTTGCCAACTTAGTTGTTTAATTCGAAAATTTGCATTGCAATTGATTGCCTTCATAATTGTAGATGTGGACATGAGTTCTGCTATACCTGTGGAGCTGAGTGGAAGAAAAAGAAAGCAACATGCTCCTGCCCAATCTGGGATGAACGGAACATTATTCGTGAGGGCGGCGGAAGGTACTGATGCTATGCGAAAATGAATGTACAGAATCTATAGATCTTTAGTTTCTCAGATTGTTGGGGAAATATAGGCATCAGAAGTTACAAAATATAGGACATGAGCAGGTGTCATACGGCACTGCTTATATTTTCATGAGATGAATTGTTAATTCTATACTGCACAGTTACATGAGCAAGAGTGAGAGGTGAATGTTTGACGATACAGGTTTCGTTATTACCTGTATTTTCAGTTCGGTAATCCAATTTAGGAAGAAATGCATGGAAAAGGATATGAGGAAGGACATTTTCCAACTCAAATTCAGAATGTTCTTAAAACGGAAATGTGGGGTGGACTAGAGTTACATGCAATGGAATAAAGTGTGAGCAAAGCAATGGAGAGAATTGAAGATGCTTGTGCCAGTAAAATCTCCATCCCTTCATCTTTCCATTAGCGAAACAAAGGGTATATGTTCATCTGTTGTTATTTCTCATCCATTATTCTCATACATCAAGAATCGAAACCCGAAAATTAGGGGTGTCAACAGGCTAGGTCGGGCCGGGTCTCGGCCCTGCCCGAGCCGGTCCGAAACTGAACAATGCCAAGCCCGACCCGGTCCGAACCCTCTTCGGGTCAGGTTGGTTTCCTTTTTTTTTTTTTTTAATGAAAATCACGCCCGACCTGGCCTCAAAGGCTAAAAAATTAGAGTGAGTTTTTTGGGCTGGGCCGGGCTGGGTCGGGTTTGGTCGGGTTTGGTGGGATCAACACAGGCTTTTTTGACATTCCTACCGAAAATGGAGGTTCTAAACAGGGCTTTGCTTTTAAGTTTTTCCTGAAGTTTTCCCCATCGATATGTACACGTGCAATGATGGGTAGGTCAGAAGATTGCGATGGATTCCATCTTCAATTCGGCCTAGAAAACGTACCTACCGGGTTCTTGGACGAAACTTTGCCATGAAAGGGCTGGCATTGTGGGTAAACACGAGGAAGCTGCTCTGGTTGTTGTCCGTGTCGTTTGTTTTGGATGACTTGGAGTCTCTGCATGAATGTGGAGTGCATACTTTTTGGCGGAATGTTCACCCGGCCGTGCTGAAAGGCGATGGTTAGGTTGGAATGCACCCCTCATTATTGAGGCCCCTCGGGGTTAAAAGGAGGGAGCCCACGTGCCCCACGTGCTAGCCCGTGCAATTATGCTTGAGCTTGTCTCGGCTGAATTATTAGGCTCGCTTCACATGGTACGCGACGACGATGCATGCAGCAAATCTAACTAGCATGATTTTTTAGATTGTGACGTTTCTCTGCAAAGACGCGAGCAATTCCAAGTTTATTTTAAGACCGGGGGCCGTGATGAGTCAGATCCTTGGCGGATAGCCTTCTGTGTCTGGATGGGCATGCTATGGCTGATGCTCTCGGTGCGATTCCAAGTTTTTGATAGTGGAAAGCGTTCGTGGACCCGCTTCTTATAGCAAGACAAGAGCAACAGCCGTAATAGCTCGCAAAATAGGAGTGAGATAGGCTTTGGCTTACTTCCTCTCTCCGATTGAAGTTGTTGAATGCAATTGGGAACGGGGACGATTTCGAAACCGTGTGGTGAATAATGATGATGGGTTCGGATCGATCGTAGCTCCCGGTCTTGTATCGGTTTTCTCCGTTTGAAAACTTCGCAAAGGTCCCCTAAAGAAGAAGACGAAGAAGAAGAAAGATCGCATGAATAAGGTGCCTATGCAAATTCGATTATTCGATTACCAACGTTAAACATAGATACGTACTACGTGCATGCGTAAATAAAGTTGAATAGATAATTACAAAAGAGGAGTGGCGGACCTTGGAAGGAAGTGAGTGGTAATGTTTGGATCGATTGAACGTATAGACTTGCCTCGCAAATTAACCGTCCTATTATTTAATTTGATACAAGGGTACTTCCAGAAGGTACAAAAAGTAAAGGCAAAAAGTATGAGCGATTATTATTTTTATTTTTATTTTAATTATATTTGACTTTGATTTGGCGGTTAGGAAACACATTTGTCTACGAGGATTAGGCATACCGAGACTCGTTCGACCATCAAAATATAGATTATTTAAATGCTTTCTTAGATTGTCCAGTTTAGTTTAGCGTCTTACCTAATATGTCAGAAAAGTAGAGGCGGTAAAATGGGTCAATAACCCACATTCTAATTCATATTTAAGAGTGTGAGTCATAGATGAGTTGCTTAACAAATTTAAATGGATCATAAATAGGTTACTTAATAATTTAATGGGTTTTGAATGGATTTTAAATGAGTCATAAGTAGGTTAACTAATTATCTTAAATGAGTCATAAAAATAATTTTTTACTTTTTTATTTTATTTTTTTCCCGATGGTTTTGGCGAGAGCTGCAACACCCTCACCAAATATGGGCGAGGGTTCATGGCCGACGAGGGCTTCGCGGCCCTCCCATGTCTAGGCAAGGGCCACGACCCTCGGCAACGACCGATGAGGGCCGTGAAACCTTTGTCGGATCCGGGCGAGGAGGGTCTAGCGTCTCTCACTAGTAGGGGTGAGCAAAAAAGATCGCCTGAACCGGGACCGATGGTTCGGTTCCCGGTTTTAGGGGGATCCGGTCCGGTTCCCGATTCCTAAAATTGGAACCGTGGCCGGGCGGTCCTGGTTCTCGGTTCCAAGGCCCAGGACCGAACTGGACCGCTCGGACCGGACCGGTTTTTTAAATTTTTTTTTTTTTTAAAACAAACCTAATGTTTACTTGTTGTTTAGGTTTAGGTCATTTAGGGTTTGATCCAGAGCTACCAATTGAAGAGGCCTTGACCGCATCTTCTATCAAAATGTTTATCCACTTTTTGGAACTACGGATCGGAAATCCTTAGAATCGCCCGGGAACCGGGACCGACCGACGGTTTCGTCCGGTTTCTAGTTTCGAAGGTGGCCAGTCCGATCCGCGGTTTCGAAAAGTGGGAACTGGGACCACCGGTCCGGTTCCCGATTTTTGATGGGAACTGGATCGGACCGGGAACCGCTCACCCCTACTCACTAGACTTTAAAAAAAAGGAAAAAAGTAAAAATAAAAAGGAAAGGATAATATAAAAATAAGAACAAAAAAGAAATAAAAATTGGATCACAATGTTTTAGTAATATATAGATTTTTTTAATAATCCACAAGTTTGGCTAAATTGAATCAAATGTGGAAGTGTTTTAGTAATATAGGTCGATTATATGTTGGATTGAGCATGGATCGTTAAATTTGTATTACATGAAGATGATCAAAACGAATTAATTAGGTTCATATGAATCGAATCATATTCGATCCGATCAAAATTCGATCTAAACCATCTGTTTGCCTCCTCTAAAAGTAAATGGTGTGGGTGCTCGCGAGTAATGTTACAATAAAATTACAACTACAATTGTCAACGTGGCCCGCATGATTATTCCAACGAAAAGTTAAAAAAAGCGGGACCAAAAAGTGGGAGAAAAAAATCCAGAGGAGAGTGGGCCCCCATCACCGTCTCTCCTCAGCCCCCCTCGTCAAAAAACAATGCTCCGCGGGGCGGGCGTCCGTGTCTGGCGACCCCTTGCTGACGTTGACGGCCGTTTACTCCGACGGTTGCGCCCGCGCAACTTTTTCGCTTCCCCACCCCGCACGCTCATCTCCACGTGGCGGCCGAATCCACCGTAAAGATCCTCAACCACCTCACCATCCTAGCCGCTCACTCTCCCGGCGCACCAGACCTCACGCAATCGCTCCGCGTGGTCCACACGCACTCGCCTCCCCTGCCTGAACCACTCCACCACAAATAATTCCATTTGGTCCTTTTTTCCCCATCTGCCAGAATGATTTATTTCTTTATTTTTTTTAATAAGGAATTTAATCCCACGCACTTTTTCGTATCGAGATAGCCGTGGGCTCTATTTATTTCGTAAAAAATAAATAATTTAAAAAAACATTTTTTTAAAAATACTACTTGAAATAATGGGTTAATGAATTTTCTTTTGATATGATAATAATTTAAGAAAATATTTTTCAAATAATTTGTTTCTAAGGAATCAAATGGAGTTTGAGTCACATAATGTCAAAAGCACGTTGCATTGGCAATTGCATTATTGGGATTTATTGGAAGCTATATTAAGTTATAAATTTGCAAATTTAATCACTTAATTCATAGAATTTTTATTTATGTATTTACAAATCGATGCACTCCGATCAAAATCTCGATCAATTGTGTGGCATCGTTCCGGATACAGCGACGAGGCTGGCTTTAATTTGATACACGAACGTTGGTCACCATAAAAATCAAAACGAAATTTCAGTATATGAAATTGTATAAATCAAAATCATATTTCCTAATTGCAAAAAGCTTAAGCGGCCGGTGGATCGAGAGTCGACACAGTATCTAGGACGAGTCCCCACTCGGAAAAAATTCCAAAAGGTTAAGCCGAGGAAAACGAGAGAAAAAAAAGAACGACGTCTCAGAGAGCGAAGCTTTGACAATGCCAGCCATGGCGGAGGAGAAGCGGTTACACGGCGGTGCTCACTGGTAGTAACTCTCTCTCTCTCTCTCTCTGCTTCACTCACTCCTCCTATTTGACCCATTTCTCCTTGCAACCCACCACCCACCAATACCAGATCCAACCCCGTCTTCGTCCTCGTCTTCCTCGTCTTCTTTGACTTCGGTTGGTTCTGGGTATACTTCGAACTGAACTGGTGGAGGGGACCGGGGAGGGAGAGAGAGATATAGAGAGGGAGACGATGAATTCGGTCGCCGGCGAGTTCGGGGACGGCGGCGTCGGAGAGGTCGGGAGTGCGGTGGACCACGTGAAGGAGTTCGCCAAAGGGGCGGCGGAGATGAGCGTGGAGTTGGCCAGGGGTTGCCGGGACATCGTGAGGCAGACCCTCGGCAACGGGAACTCCTTCCTCGCCAAGTACTTCGGGAGGGACTCGTACGTCGGGGGTAGGCTCCGGGGGCCGTGCGCGACGGCGTTCGCGAGGTTGGAGCGCCTGAACGAGTACTTGCCCGAGGACAAGAGCCCCAAGCATGTCTGGTCGGTCGTGTTGTTCGTCTCCGTCGTCGTCGTGGCAGGTTGGTTGGCGATTCTCTCTCTCTCTCTGTGGGTTCCTGGTTTGAGCGAGGAAATTGTTTGATTGAGAAATGCATCATCGGATACTGTGTATCGGTGTCGTTGACCAGTTACGACCTTTTTTGGCTTTTGTTTCGTCTTTCTGAGAATGAGAAATTGGAGAATTCGATCGATTGACTCTCCTCTCAGTGCTCTGAATTCGGATACATTCTTTGGTCCTTTTGTTGACGGATTCGGATGCAAACAATCGAAAGCTCTTGCTGAGAGGACAAGTCCTCGTAATCATGGGGCAATCTTTTGTTCAAGCATTGGCTTGTCTTGTGAAACTGTTGGAAAATTATTTGCTATTAGCTTCTGTTCTCTCAGGCATTTGATTGTCAATGGTGTATAAATTGCTAGAACTGGACTATCCAGAGGTGACTACAATTGCAAAATCTGCTACTAGATGGCACTCTCTGATTGCTAGCATGATCTCTTGAGATATTGGCTATGTCTAGTCTGTACTTCATTCACTTCAGTCTCAAAATCACAATTTGGAAAGGCGAAACTAGTGACTGGATACTGGAATGAAAAATGAAATTTATATATAGGAACGTGGAGTAGGTACGTCACTACATTTCTATTTGTCCATTCATTGAACTTTTGAGGAGATCCATTAGAAGATATTCAGAGATCCCGTTGGTGAGATGCAAACGGCACTCTCCCGAGTCACAACTGGCAAAGAATTCACTTCCCTTGAAGTGCAAAATTAGTGAATCGGAATATCGGATGAACAAAACTTTCGTTTCCATCTTAAGAATGTTTGGAAATGGGATGTTTGCAACCAGACAATAAACTAATTGGAAGTTCAGCTTTTTAGATTAAATGTTCCTGTGTGGAAGTGTGGATTGAATTACACCGTATGTCAAAGGGACGCTTAAAGTGAGTTGCCAGGTCACAAATGTTAGTACCAGCTTATCTATGTGATTGTATTTACTCAAGTGAGAGCACTTGAGTTGTAAATATGTCGTGATAAAAGCAAGAGTAGTCTTTGAATTACACCGTATGTCAAAGGGACGCTTAAAGTGAGTTGCCAGGTCACAAATGTTAGTACCAGGTTATCTATGTGATTGTATTTACTCAAGTGAGAGCACTTGAGTTGTAAATATGTCGTGATAAAAGCAAGAGTAGTCTTTGTATGGTTTGAAGTATGTTGTGCAAACCCTTGCAAACTGTTTCTTCATGATGCAAATTGATCTTACCCACATTCTTTTGGCATTGACTTACTGCTTTCAGAGCATTTCTGTTTAGACTACTTTCTCGTACGATTTTCTTTCTGTGTTCGTGTTCCTTTTGTAATTGTCGTCATATGGCCAACAAATTGCAGCATTGAGTGTACATATTAAACCTAAAGCTTCTGCACCACCTTTGGCGAAGAAAGTATTCATACATCCTCCAAGTGCTAGCCGCATATTGCTTCCAGATGGCAGATACATGGCCTATAGAGAACATGGTATTCCACCTGACAAAGCTAGGTTTTCAGTAATACTGCCACACCCATTTCTCTCCTCTCGACTCGCAGGTGGGATTCTTCAATTTCTGCATTCATGTCATTTCAATTCTCTTCTAGTTATTTTGGAGTCTCTCTAGTAGCCCTTATGTTTTGAATGATTTGATTTAAATAGGTATACCAGGACTCAAGTCTTCATTACTGGAGGAGTTTGGCATTCGATTAATAACATATGATCTGCCTGGTTTTGGTGAGAGTGATCCTCATCCCCATAGAAACCTTGAATCATCAGCACGGGATATTTCTCTTTTAGCAAACGCCTTAGGAGTCAATGACAAGTTCTGGGTGTTGGGATATTCCAGTGGAAGCATGCATGCGTGGGCTTCACTGAGGTACATTCCTGACAGAATTGCAGGTACATCATTTTCTTCTTCATTCTTTTGTCATGTCTCCCCAACTTATTCTTTTTCAACTCTTTTACTCCTGTCAAAACGTGGGTTCTTGGATAAGCACTGGTTTTGAGAAGATTGCAGATCTTTAGGAAAACTGACAGTTACTCTTGGTGCATTTGCTGAAAAGCACTATCAATTGCCCTTTTATCTGATATGCAGGAGCTGCCATGTTGGCCCCCATGGTCAATCCATATGACCCTCTAATGACCAGGGAGGAGAGATATAGAACCTGGAACCAGTGGACACGTAGAAGAAAATTCCTTTTCTTTTTAGCAAGAAGATTACCTAGATTTCTTTCTTATTTTTATCATCGGAGCTTTTTGTCCGGACGGCATGGCCAGATTGATAAGTGGCTGTCATTATCACTTGGAAATAGGGTAAGTCACTTGGTTTTGACAACTGATGGTTCCTTTAAATTTTGCTTTGGTTTTCCCTTAGTAGAAACTCTTGTTACTGCTTTTAAATTTTCCATAATGCAATTATTACAGATTGGTAGCTTTTGGCTGTGACTAGATTCTAGTTATTGATCACAAAATTCTTCATCATGGCTGAGAAACATTTAGCATTTGATTAAAAGACTTGACTTTTGATGGGAAACTGTTATGAAGTCTTTTTAGTTTTGACGATCTACGAGGATTTTGGGTTGGATTTCATTTTACAGGCAAAGAGTTGACTATGATCTGTCACTTTTCCACTAGTGCACTTTGGCCCTGTGGTTTCCCAATAGCCCATTCGACGTGTGAGATGGGATCCTGATCTTAAAGTTTTGGGTGGATAACGGAATAGCATGCAGAACTTGATAATTTGTCATACCATCAGCTTTAGATGTTTAATTATCTTTCATAACACTCTTAGTCACTGGCGTTAGTCCAGTTACGATCTCTCCCTGATTTCAATGTTCCATGATGCTTAACAATTTGGTGTTGTCATACTGAATTCTGCCAATTTATTTAGGACAGAGCATTGATAGAAGATCCATTATATGAGGAGTTCTGGCAAAGGGATGTTGAAGAGTCAATTAGGCAAGGGTATGCAAAACCTTTTGTGGAAGAAGCTGCATTACAGGTGTCAGACTGGGGTTTTAGCTTGGCAGATCTCAAGTTACAGAAGAAATTTCGAGGTAAAGGTGTTTTGGATTGGCTCAAATGGTTGATTTCTCTACTCAGCAAAAAAGAGGAGGAATACACAGGCTACCTTGGGCCAATACAGATATGGCAGGTTTGTTATGCATACCTTGAACGTTTTATGTCCTCACGGCCTAAATAATTAAGGAAATGCATTCAATGTTCATTCATTGAAGTCTTTCTGTTGGCAAATATCTAGAGATTGCATTCTCTATGAAACCTTTCAAATTTACTCGATTCTTATACTTGGGCTACTAGTTAAATCTTAAAGGAGACTTTGTCATACTCCCGGAAGTGATTTCTGGTAGGATCATACATCATTTGTCATTGATGATCACAGGAAGGCCGAAAAACTATTAAGCAGAGACTTGTAGAATATAAGAGCATTTGATTCTTTTTATTTGTACTTCCGAGCATTGGTTCTTATTCAATTGTTTCCTGCTCATTAGGGAATGGATGATAAAGTGGTTCCACCCGCAATGACTGATTTTGTGCACCGCGTCCTGCCAGGGGCTGCAGTTCATAAGCTCCCATATCAGGGTCATTTTACCTATTTATACTTTTGTGATGAATGCCACAGACAGATATTCACTACACTTTTTGGATCCCCACAAGGCCCGCTTTCTAATAATTCTGAAGCTGATCTAACTCAGGAAGACATTATTCATGTTGACATCGCCACCGAGTGATGGATGATCATCTTACTATACAAGGGAGAATTACCATGTACATAGATGCTATACGGGGATTTCTTTGAAAGGTGAAATTGCAGATTTCACGTCTTTTGACTCTTGTCTAAGGCTGTCATAGGATGGCTCTCTTGCTAAGTTGAGATACAGATGTTGATAGATAAAATTAGAATTTATTCTCTTATTCTTGTTCTTGAAGCTGGCTGAGTAGTTCCGGTTGCTCCAATTTGACCTGCTGATGCAGTATTTATGTTTGTGCAAAATCTGATGTACTATTTACTCATATTTTCATCACTCCCCCAATTTCTCTGAACCATTGTCGCGGAAGAAACATATGTATCATTGATAATTGTCCGGTTGAGTTGCTCCACGTGGACTCGGTTTATTTTCTCTCAGGTATATGTGTAATCTATAACCTCGCTGCCAAAATAACCAGTCTAGTCTGCATAAATCTGGATCTGTTACGATTACTTGAGGTTAAGTCGCAAACCGAGTTACCCTCTTGGATCAATCGTGTCTTGCTTTAACCTGTTTATACATTGCAGGGAATGAAGATTGGTGAACGGTGCAGCACTGATCTTACACAGCACTAATATACGTTTCTTCTTTCTGGAGAGATAGAAGTGGATA
Organism: Rhodamnia argentea; assembly: GCF_020921035.1. Classification (NCBI taxonomy): domain Eukaryota; kingdom Viridiplantae; phylum Streptophyta; class Magnoliopsida; order Myrtales; family Myrtaceae; genus Rhodamnia; species Rhodamnia argentea. The sequence goes on along the minus strand of NC_063157.1, from coordinate 27,605,808 downwards.
CGCAATCTGCTTCGAAAAACATCATCGATATTTAATTATTCATAAAAGACTTAAACTAGCAAGAGATCTCTTCTTGCTGCAAGCCCTGATCGGATCAGTCTGAGTAGCTGTTTGGCAGCAAGCATGAAGACATGGAAGCTACACCATTCGGGTCAAACAGTTCTGTTTCTCTGTAGTTGAAGACCAGCTCCGCCATCGACTCGCGCAAGCATGTGAGAGCCGTGGTAAATTTTAATCCTTCGAGGCGGATGAACACTTCGCCTTTCGATACCGTGGCACGTCCGAATCGAAACCCCTCCTCTTGTCAATCCTTCGCCATGTGATTTCTCCTACTCGAGTCCTGATACCACGACCCACAGGAGATCGCGCCCTCCCGCGTTACAGAGCAAGATGAGCGCGGTTGCCATCAGAAGCTGCATCATCCAGGGAGCTGTCGCTAACGCGACGCCGGAGACGGCGAATATCCTAACGTAGACGACATTCTGAGTGTTGGTGGTGGCGAGGCGAAAGAGGAAGATGCCGGCTGCGGTGATCCAGAGCGAGTGCAAGAGGATTGAGCGGAGGCAGAGGCCTCGTTTGCACAAGCTCTGCTGTGGCTGCCGCTCCTGCTGCTGCACCTGCATTGAGCGTAGATTCTGAGCGTCGATTTCACGGCCTTCTATTTTTATGATAAATTCCTTAAATTGAGTAGATAGGCACATTAAAGATAAGTAATTCAATTCTAGCCTCACTTATGTTGCTGTTGCTAACTGTAATGGACTTAGGACAGAATTTAGTCAACATAAATTAATAATATACGACGTGTCAACACAGGAAAGGTGTACGAGCATCTTAATTTAAATGCAGCCGATTCAACAAGATAGGATCAGATTGCAAAGGAAACTACAGAAATAATAAGGGCAGACCGGTAGATGGTAGATTACATATGCATCTTCTAAATGAATTGTCAAAACGGTTTGGTTGGAATTGACATCGAACGCTGTACTATATGCTTTTACTCACGCTTTTGTCATAAATATTGTTTGAGTTAGCTCATAAAATTTCTCCTTTTAGACATGCAGGAAGAAGATTAATTTCGATAAATTATGTGTACACGTGGTGGTTTTATCTGGAATCGAAAAACGACATCTCCGTATTTTAACTCCGATTTTCGAGAGGTATAAATTATCGGCCGAACCCGGTCGGGATTAATAAAATATCTTATTTCGAACTTCGTTTGCATTGCATATCATTCTCGTATAGTTGGAAAAAAAAAAAAAAGATTAGTTGCTATGGACTAATGTGCCGAACGGTACTAGCAAAGAATTTATTCGAAGGCGCCGTGTCACTTTCGTAAATATGGGTCAAAAGTATCGGCTGCAATCAAAGGTTGGAAAACAGTTAATGATCTTTCCCTTGTCATAGACCCACCAAAAGTCAGAGCTAACATACGACTCAGTTAAAGGCTACGTAGCCCAAAATGGACCAAAATTACCTTGTGGAGATGTGCAACTTACTGTTACTATGAAACCAACTCTTTTTTCTTTTTTTCAAATGAGAAAGTCACAAAAAAAAAAAAAATCCTAAACTATATTTACTGCGATATATTTATCTTAAATTTTTCTGACGAGTTCGTATATGTGTGACACACTTACTTGACACTAAAAATCCTAAGTTTTTATCTGGGTGATACCTTTACCCAAATTATTTTTTTTTCGTGGTACCAAAAATTCAAAACTTATAGGCTTGCATGTGACACATTTACTTCAAATTTTGAGATAAACGAGTCAAACGAAAACATGCTTAGATTTTTGATGCATGTGTTATATCGATATAAGTTTGTGATAAATATGTTACATGAGTACAAGATTGAGGTTCTTGATGTCATACAAAAAATTGTAGGGTAAATGTGTCCCAATGAATATAGTCTAAAAGTTTTTGGTGACTTTTATCTGTTTTCTTTTTCTTCATAAAAAATCATATTGAGAGAAATGTCGTCATCTCGATAAAAAATCGGAAAATCGGTATTATGCAGGGTAAATGAACTTGATAAAGTAAAACTACACGTAAGGAGCAAGCGGGCCTGTGATGCAAAGAAGGGTGGTAAAGTAGATAATCACTTGATGCGCATGGATGTTCTAACTATGGTCGCAGATGATATGGTCATCGAATTGAACCGAATTGGGGAACTCAGATCGCCCGAGTTAGTATTAACTCGGCCAGGACTCAAACCCCAAGACAAGGCGCATCGAGACGGTAGAACTCGGCCAAGATTCAACCCAAAGACAAGGCAAAGCGAAGGCAAAGACAGCACGCAAAAAGCCCACAACTTTTTCCTTAGCATAGCCGAACCATCATGAACAGCTTTAGCCTCTTCTTAGCCCTTCCCTTCTCTCTCTAGATCAAACGCGTACACTCTCTCTCTCCTCCCTTCAAGAAGAAGAAGAAGAAGAAGAAGAGAATCGTTTTCTTCACTCCAAGTAGTCCCCATTGGATCTCTCAAAAACCCCACAAAGCCAGTACAAAAACAACACAAACGAACAAAGGGGAGGCAAAAAAGAAAGCTCCTTTCGACCTCCACTGCTTGTTCACAGCTCGACCCACGAGCTCAGTCTGGCTCCGTTGTTGGCTGTTGCGTGGCTCCGCGTCGATTCGAGCTGATTCCGCAATGCCCACCGCCTAATCTCCACGCGATCCGCTCGAATTCCGCCTAGCCCGGTCGATCCGCGTGGAGTCTCCGGCCAGATCTGGGCAGCCGTCAGCCGTCGCCGCCTCGCTAATCCTTTAGGGAATATTATTATTCTTATTCTTCCATGGCAATGCCATCGGGGAATGTGGCCGTGCCGGACACAAAGGACAAGATTCAGGCCAACGCCGCCGTCGCGTCCGGCGATGTCTTCGGCCACCACCAGTACAGCCACCGGCCGCCCCCGCCGCAGCAGCAGTGGTTCGTCGACGAGCGCGACGGGTTCATCTCGTGGCTGCGTGGGGAGTTTGCGGCCGCCAACGCGATCATAGACGGCCTCTGCCACCACCTGCGCACGATCAGCGAGCCTGGCGAGTATGACGCCGTGCTCGGCTGCATCCAGCAGAGGCGGTGCAACTGGAACGCTGTGCTCTATATGCAGCAGTACTTCCCCGTCACGGAGGTCATGCAAACGTTGAAACAGGCGGCGTGGCGGCGGCAGCACCAGCAGCAGCACCATCATCAGCACAGGCATTTCGATCCAGTCAAAGTAGGCGGCAAGGATTATAGGAGATCCGGCTCGGGGTATAGGCTGGGGCCGAGAAGCGAGAGTGCCCGAGAAGGCCACAATTCCGGTCTAGAAACTAGCGTTAGCGATTCGGGGGCTGCCGGTGCAGAGAAGGGCGAGAAAGGAAATGAGAAATGCGAAGAGAGCAAGGATGTTGTCAAGCCTGTCGATGCAAGCATCGCAAATGTGGAGGAAGAGAAAGGTAATTGAGGCGATTTGGGGAATCAATTCAGTGTAGCGTGCTTTAAAATTTTCTCTTGGTCTTGTGAGCTTTGATTGCCTTACATTGCGATGGTTTAAAGAACTCTAATTGGATAATCCATTTGTGGGAATGCTGTGTTGCATCCGAGGAAGCATGATTTTCCATTTTGAGCTTCTTTATTGATCATAAAATCACGAGAGTTGTGCCTTCAGATCTATCTTGGCAATTGCATTATTGATAGTGATGTTGTGAGACAGACGGCTTTGTCATTTACCTTTTTTTGTCCTTCCATTATCGGCTTACTTTGAGCGTACTGGATGGATTAGTCATGCCAGTTGATTTGGTTGCACTACATCATCAATGATGAAGAAGCTGTTTTGCTAGTTGGAGGGATTTCTTTTGCCTTTAGAACACTTCCTTGCTTGGTTGTCATTCAAAATTGTAGGACAGCTCCTTTCTTGGTAGGTTGAACCTAGCTGACCTGCAGTTGGCGTAGGCACACGTCTTTTCTTTAATTCACGTGTTTGCATTTCTGCTTGGGGTTCTCATTCTAGATAATGGAAGAAGTATTATGGTCCTTGTCAATTTTGTAGGGTAGATCGATTTGAATGTGCTTTTCAAGTTTTTGTGCTTTCAGAATTTCAGGTGCTGGATGGCAGCATCACTTTTAATGTCTAGCACTCTCATTTAGCTTCATTGCTTGAATAAACTCATACTAACTGTATGCGACCTTTCATGGTTTTTTTTATTTTGTTTTTCTTTCAGTGTTTTTCATGCCTATGCTTCATACTTATATTTTTTCATACTGCACTTTTAAAATTGTAACAACAGAACTGTTCAGCGTGATTTGCCCAGCTTCCTGCTCCATTGCGTTTTTATGTAATGCTTATACCAGGTGAAATGTTGAATTGGTATCACATTCTAATGAAGTGTTCTAATTTGTTGTATTCTTTTTAACATTCACTGAAAAAGAGGTCACTTCAATGTGTAACTGATACCACGTCATAATGCTAAGGGGTATAACTGTGGCGTGAAAAGAGCACTTCAGTTTATTACATGGTGTACCTGGTACATGGAGGACTTTTTTGTCATGAAGGCACTTAAGGCACTTGCCTTGGTGAATGATGTGGTGCAGCTTTCGCCTCAAGTTATCATGCGAGCTTGTTTGACCTCCCCAGCACGTAGGCTATTACTGGAAACAGATGAATCTACAACTTGCTTTGCATTCTCTTTGTTTTTATGCAAGCTGCTATATCTCGTTAAAATGACATCCAGGACATGGAGGCTTCCTTTAATTCAAGGAAAAATGAAGAAGATGGAGTCAAGGAAAAGTTTCTTCATGCTCCCATGGGAGTTAAGTCTGAGTTGATGCATACATGCACATTAAACGATACATTTTGTTGGTTGGGACTATATATGATACCTGAAAATTCTACTTGCAAATCTTCTTAAATGGATGTTCTTAAAGGTCTGATTGATCTCGTTTTTGGCCTCACTTGTATGAAATTGGTCTCTCTCCTTACTGTAAGTCAGTTTTTCTCCTGGCATCGTTCATTGTCTGTCCTTGTAACTGTGATTACTTGCTCTTTGTCTTGCACGTTAAATTGATGTATTGCCTCAGTGATTGGATCACTAGTCATTGTGCTACGGTACAATGCTACCTAGGAGATCATTCTGGTGACAGTACCTCTGTTTTTCATTTCCTGGGCAGGTCCTGCCACAAATTCTTTTGCTAATATTAGCTTGAAGGATTCAGGTGGTACAGTGATAGTTCCGGGTGATGGTGCTGAATCTGAAGCTGAGATGGCAAGTCATAGCTCCACAACACCCTCTAGAGGTAGTCCTCTTGTTAATATTGATTTGGATTTATTTGCTTTCTAGTTGAGGGGTTGGGGGATGGATTGCACTTGAAATAGGGCAAAGCTGTGATTTCTTTAGTCATACTCTTGGCTTTAGTAAGAATTGGTACTTAGGATAAATGTATTATTCTGACTGATGTCTCTTATCATGACTTCTCTGTTGTCACTTTGCATCTTCTTTGACATCCTTTTCTTCTCCTTGTACCATGTAAGTCTTTCTGACTGATTCTCCCCCCAATGTCCAAAGAGATCCATAATAATAGTTCAGAATTTCATATTTGCTACAAAACTAATTCTTTATTTATTATGTATTCTTTAATGTTCTTCCAGACCAAAACTCTAACATGAAGCAAGGCGTCGATGCTGTTCCTAAAACTTTTGTCGCTAACGAGTTGGTTGATGGAAGGACGGTAACTCTCTGTTTTAGTCCTCAATCGTTATTTCATTAGCCTTTCTTTTCCAGCATGAAGGCTTTCACAAGGAAAAGGTTATGTTCCTTCCTACCACTTGTAAGATTCCGATATTTTTGATGTGTAGGTCAATGCAGTTGATGGACTGAAGTTTTATGAATCACTATTGGATGACAAAGAAGTCAAGAAACTCGTTTCATTGGCAAATGATTTAAGGGCAGCAGGAAGAAAAGGACAATCTCAAGGCAAGTTTATATGAAAGTTTAGCATCATTTAATTGTACAAGCATCTGCGTGTTGTCATTATTATCTCTTAGAATGGAGTGCTATGTCCGTTCTTAAACTCCGAACTAGTGCTATTTACGATGGTGGTTATTTTGCATACACAAAACCTATTGGAGGATGCTGTTTGACATCTTGTCATAACATTCTCTACAGGTTGTGGGCAGTAAAACTAAATGATTTTCCTATTAGCGAGTATTTAGTAATGGCAACTAAGGGCCTGCATGAGAACCATTCTTGTTCTTTGATTCCGTTCCCTGGAACAAAAAAAGATGAGAACCCTGTTTAGTAACGTAAATGATTTTGATTTTGATTTTGATTCTATTATCAGAATCAGTTTTAGAGAATCAGAATCGGTTTTAGAGTAAAATCTAGAATAAAAAAAAAGTTGGTTCCGGAAAAAAGAATCACTTTTGAGAATCACAAAACAGAATGAAGTCCACATCTCTCATTTTTCCCTTTCGGTTCTATTGTCACTTTTCCCTCAACCTAATAAAAATAAAATAAAATAAAAATAAAACAATTTCGAAAAAAATTGGAATTTTTTTTTAAAATCACAAAAAATTTAGAAAATCCCTAAAAATAGAAGAAGTTTAGATTGGGCTAGTTTGACCTCATTTTCATAAATTTGGGCCTAAATTTTTTAGATTTCACTTTTCTATAAAAATTGTCGCAGAAGATGAGGGCATCCAACATGCGGATGATAACATAACCGTGCGTCACAAAATATGACCATCTGCACGTGGAACTAGAGCCAAACACCCACTTGGATTTAGGACATAAGCTGCAAAATGATGGTGAAGGATTTATATTTCGTATTAAGAAGGATAATTAGGTTTTGTTGTGTCAATGGATAATTTGGTTATTCGGCTGCTATGTTTGTATGTATTTTGGACAACGCAACATTTAAAGGAACAAATGAGTTTTTAATATGGGAACTCTCTCATGCTTCAATCGAACTTCAAATGTCATGTATTAAAATTTGTGTTTCATTTATGACATGCTAAAAAAATAATATATTTTAAATTATTTTAATGTGCATTGGAAATTAGTCTTTAATTTAGCATGAAATTTTACAAAGTAACTACATTGTTATTTGACTTAAATGAAAAAAATTAGGAAAAGAAACAGTTTTCCAAAATAGAAATTTTGTGTAGTTATCAAACGCGTGTCTATTTCAGGAACAGAAATTTTGGGGAGTTATTAAACGCGTTCTGATTCCCTAAAACTCATCCAGGAATAGAATCAGAAAAAATAATTTTAATCGAAATCAGTTTTCCGGAATAGAATGGTTACCATGTGCAGCCTAAGTTAGTTGAACTACTTATGTGTGGGACTATCAACTCTTAACAAGGTTCTCTCACTATGAAATTTCTTTCGACTGCAGATTTTATCCAGTTAATATTTGATGCTAGAATAGGGTTGGAGTGCATAAGCAAAGATTGTGTGAGGCAGCTGAAGCTTCTGTTGCTACTGCCTTGTATTCTTCATTTTGTTTCTAGTCATCTTGCTGTGTCCGTGCTTACTGTGTTTGAGTTATCGATTGTTTTCTTTCTCTCCTAGCCTTTGTTCATAAATTTTCCTTTTTGAGAAGATAATTAACATTTATTGTAAAAAATTTACGATAAAACATCACACCACAATGATGATGGTTGTTTTCGTTTAGGATTCTCAATGCATTTTTGTCTGATTTGAGGGAAAACTCAAGTGGATTTCTATTATGGTTATCTTTTGCTTTGATTTCCCCTTAAATGGTTTCTCAAGAGAGTCATTCATCCATCTTAATTAAATCATCGTGAAATATGTCAGCTATGAAAACTGTCAACAAAATCCAGCTTCTTGCAGTTTACGTCCCTTTATTATTGCACTCCAAATCCTAAGTTAACAAGCGAAATTAATTTAGATATTTCGAGACTTTGCAGTAGTTATTGTCGACTTGTTAATTTTTGTGAGAACAAAAACAATAACAACAGATCAAGCTCTTTCCCACTAAATGGGATTGGCTTTAGTGAGAAGAATATTGTTTCAAAATGGAAAGATTTGTACAAGTTAGGCGTTTCGTCACCACTCCGTGTGAACCTGTTAGGTATGAAAGTGCTAGATACCTATGACTTGATTGGTGAAATAGTATTTCTATCCAAAAAAAGTATGATTTTTTTTACCGCCACAAAAAGCACTTTGTCTCATGGATAATCAGATCAATGAAATATCGTGATCTAGCTTCACAGTTCGAGCCCTGAAAAACTTCTTTGTTTAAGGTTTTGGGTCAAAACAAACTACCTGTAAATAAAAAATGAACCTGGAATGGTTAGAACAACTGATTGCAAACTTGAAGAGGGATGTCGGGTCTCTTGATTGACTTTAAAACTAAAATTGTTTGAGTTAGTACTGAAGTAGGAAAATCGATGTATGGGGGGTTGGCATGAGGAATGCTGCAGGTTTGGTTGTTTTCTGAGAGTGTAGAATAAGCGAACACATGTGCTTTATTTGCTTTTCCTTACGCACCAAATGCCACTCCTCTGTCTCACTGAAGTGAATTGGTTTGGAGACATTTGGCTTTGGGAGGAAGTCTTCATAAATGAAGGATGTTGATTGGCATCTTCCTCAAAGGAATTGACTTCTGCAGTCATCTTTCTTTAGAATATGAATAGTGATAGAAACTAAAATTCTGTACTTGTTCCTTGATGAGACTCGCTGTGTGAATTTTTTCCAATGTTTGCCTTCTTTCTGCAATCAGTGTATTACTTGATAAAAAAATCAGATGCTTAGTAGAAGTATTGATTGTAGCCGTGTTCTCCCATGCCATATGTTTGGGAAATGGAAATCAGGGTTCCTTCAAGTTTAGTCATTTCTAATGACTGGGCTTTCAGGAGGAAGAGGTTTTGATTACTTCAGAATGCCATTGGAGATTCTTTTTCACTCATATAAATACATGCATAAGCAAGCTCCTTTATAACTGCAACTCTCTTTTTTTATGAGAAGCAGGTCAGTATATAACCTCGAAGAGACCCATGAAGGGACATGGCAGAGAGATGATTCAACTAGGCGTGCCAGTTGCTGATGCACCTGTCGAAGTAGAGAATGTCGGAATATCTAGAGGCAAATCTACTTAACTGAAGATATTATCCAATTATTGAGGATTTTATCTGTCAAAAAAATAAAATAAAAAATAAAATGTATCATCCGGCTTCTTTGTGTTCAATCTTTGCAGACAGAACTATCCCTGCCTTACTGCAAGATGTTATTGAACGTGTAGTTGGCATGCAGATCATGACAGTGAAGCCAGATTCTTGCATCATTGATTTCTTTAACGAGGTTATTATCTTTTTTTTTTTATATAACAAGTGGTCACGTTATGAAAAGTACGTCTTATATTTGCTTCATGCAGGGTGACCATTCACAGCCTCACTCTTGGCCACATTGGTATGGGCGTCCAGTTTGTGTTCTGTTTCTAACAGAATGTGACATGACATTTGGGAGAGTCATTGCAATAAACCAACCAGGGGACTTCAAGGGCGCTCTCAAGCTGTCTCTTGCACCTGGGTAAGCAGTAACGCTTGCTCTCTCTCTCTCTCTCTCTCTCCAGCCGGGGGAAAGAAATTTTTATTGGCTTTGATGTAGGAGTGTGTTGGGAGTTAAATCACATTTCTGCTTCTGTGTGGTTGGAAGGGGTTGATTAGCATCAAAGTCTTTACATGGTTCATGTTCTCTTATTTATCACATCGTGTCAGTTCTTGTTGCTCATCATTTTGTTCTAGGCAAAGATAATGCTTAATGGTATCTGAAATTGAGAATCTTCCGAAAATTTACTGTAGGTCACTGCTTGTGATGCAAGGAAAATCATCAGATTTTGCTAGGCATGCAATTCCGTCCCTTCGCAAACAGCGGATACTCATCACCTTCACAAAATGTCAGCCAAAGAAATCCACACTTGGCGAAAACCGCTTTTCGCCACCGACCGTTGTTCAACCTTCCCATTGGGTCCCGTCTTCCCAACGATCTTTCAACAATGTTCCTCATCCTGCAGGATCGAAGCAATTCGCATCTGCCTCAACGGCTAATGTGTTGCCACCTCCTATTCATCCACCAATACCGACACCAAACGGTATCCAGCCCCTCCTAATGCCACAAGCTGTTGTGCCGGCCATACCTTTCCAAGCCCCAGTACCAATCGCAGCTGCTTCAACCGGATGGACGGCGGCTCCTCCACGCCATCCACCACCTCATCCCCCAGTTCCTGGAACTGGTGTCTTCCTTCCTCCTCCTGGCTCCGGTAATCCGTCCTCTCCTGGACACCTATCTACTAATGCTACTGAAATTAACCTTATTCCAGAGACCCGAGAAAATGGTATGGGGAAGCTTGATCATAGCCCGAGTGCTTCCATGAATGAAAAATCAGACGTACAACTAGGAAGACAAGAAGTCAATGGAAGTATAGAAGCCCAAAGGGATATGGCCAAGGAAGGAAAAAATGAAGGTGCTGATAAAAGGTTGTCGAGCAAGCCAAGTAGAGCAGCTTAGAAGAGGGAACGTGAGAGTAGGAGGCTGCAAGGAGATTTGAGTTTGAAGCAAATGTAAAGAGCGGCGAAATTTGAGTGGGTAGACACGTCACACGTCCTGGGAGTACATTTAATTTTACTTCTCTGGCGCTCCTTTCTCTTTTTGTTGTGCTATTATACAACTCCTAGGAAATGTATGGGACTACATTACAAGCTCAGTAACATTGAGTTACAGAAAATTGATTTTGCCCAGATGAAGTGCTGGCATGATCGCTGTGAGTTTGATTTTGATCAGATGTGGTGCCTATGCGAGCTTGACCAAGATGGGTGTCCTAGGTGGTCTTCAGTTGCTTACATGAGTTTTTAGGGCTGGATTGCAAGTGAAATACCCTGAGGCTTTAATTTATCCTTTTTGGGGACTCAAGGATGGTACGTGATCGAACACAACATATCCTGTCCTATGGAGAAGTAATGCATAACCTGCCTTTGATCTTGTCGCGAACCAGTTTCTATTGGCTGCACATAAGCACACTGTCTCTGTGTTTCTCTCGCACGCGCGTGCCCAGAGCAAAGGCTGGTTACCGAGAGACAGAGAAAGAAGAAAGGCTGGTGGAAGAGTTGCGGACTTGCAGTCGTGATCGGGGTTTGTAATGACCCAAAGGCATAATGGTACACACCAGTTGTTTGAGATCTAAATCAGACTCGGGCTTCAGTTGGGTAAATGGCGGCTTCAAAAAGAAACAATTCTAGGATGGGAGCAAAGCACAAAATCTCATTTAAATTAGGGGTGATCAGTTCCCGATCCGTTTCTCTAGCGGTCCAGTGAAGCCGGTAAACAGAAAAAATCACGCACTTTGGGTTTGTGGAACTGTTATGAGATTTTCAGGCATCACATAATGCAACATAACCAAAGGAGAATCCTTGCCGAAAGACCTTCCAGATTGCAGTATGCTTACTTTAGATGTTCTTGGCTCCTAAAATGCAGTATGAATATGCCAATAACGGTTGAATTAGGAATTATGTTGCAAGAAACATATTGAATGAATCTATACATATCTGGCCACAAAAGAGCAACCTGCCCAAAGACAAGTGAGAATAGATTTATGCTTTTTGCTCTCGGGCGAAAGAGATGGATGGTGGGTCAGTCGCTGTTTATTTTAGAATAGATTTAATTATATTTAAAAAGAAAAAGAAAAAATGGTTAGTCCAGTCTAGACAGTCCGGTTCCTGGTTCCACCGGTTCCGTTTTTAGGAGCTGGGAATCGGACCAAAGCTCTTTAGAACCGGACTAACCCGGCTAGTATGGTGGTCTGGGCAAATTCCGGTCCGGTCAATTCATTATGCTCAGTCCTAGTTTGAATCCTTCTCTTTAATATCCATGCATAGGAAAACACACATCTTTCTCTTAATGGGGCTCTCGCTCCCTCATTTTGTTCAATTGTGTCCTTTCCTTCACGACAGCACGAATCCTCCGCAGTGTCCTCTGACCCGTTTCATATTCCACCCTACACCCGAAATTCATTCGGGTAAATCACAAGCGCTCTATCTAGCCCAAGCAATATCACACATGAGCGTTGCCGAATGCTGAATAATATAAAGAGCTCGCCTAATGTTTCCATATGAACTCTTTCACCAGCAGGCAAAGTTCAGACCCATGAACTTTAGGAATACATGCGCACTTCACCCAAAGCACAGTTGCTCATAGTGGTATCTGCTTCGCAATTTTTAGCGCTATCAGAGAGATATATTAAAATTCCCCTGTATTCTCAACGGCAAGGCTAATCATGCATATCACATCTCCTAGTCCATGGAAATTGCTGCACCAGCATTTGTGATCAAGTTCTGCCCCTTTCATTGGTTGAAAGGCGAAATCTGAAAACTATCAAGTGTTGCATCAGCTGAAGAAAATTCCTCACACTGAAGAAACATGATTTTTTTTGGGCGCCTCATGAATTCAACTAAGATTGTAAGAGCTTTGAGCACTGTGCCGAAAGAAGATATTGCCCCACATTCAACCTGATTTCACAACTGACAAATCAGCCTAAATACAGAACTATATTGGCCACGGTCTCGTGTCTTTCAAACACAACCATTGTCATCAGCCATGGTTCCCCATAATTCATACGTCAAAAGAGAAGAAAAGACTAATGCGTTTGAAATTCGCAAGTTACAAGAACACTGAAGCAGAGGACAGAGGAGAGCTTAAAAAAATTGGCATCAGGATGTGGGATGCCACTGCCTAACCCACTCTGTCAAGGTAGCTACATTGCTGTCTATGTCGTCCACGGTGTCACTCTTCAATGCCAAAACTATGTCTTGAGGGTAGCTTTCTTTTGCCTCCTCCAACAGTACTTGGAATATTTCACATTCTATGTTGTTTGAGAGCTTCGACCCAGTGTAACCTCTGACATATGAGAGAGACATTCCATCATGAAGTCATGCAGAGATATCAATTGAGTGAGACTTATGGTCAAAGAAAGTAATCCAGTGAGCATTACCTCTTACTCAAGCGATCATAGAGGATAGTGTTGTCAGTTTGAAGCACGACGACAAGATCAAACCATCGCTCAGGGAAGAAGTCGCACCCATGGTAATCCACAATGTTCCCACCTTGTTCCATCACATCCTCGAGCTCATCACATACCTAACATCAATACTAAGAAATGAGCCTCCCACATCAAATACAACTCTGACAAGTCATTTACCGCAGTAGATCACCAAAGACGTAATCAAGCGAGGATATGGTGACATAGAAGAAGTTATATTCCATAGAAGACACAGGCAACTTTAAGAAGGTTTCAGTACAAGTTCATCTGCACTCGACTGAAAATTAAATCCTCCAATGTGCACAACATGGCTAGAGTTCATCACTTAACCCCCAATTTAATACCTTCTCTCCTAACTCGCACCTCAATCCTTCTTCGAAAAAAGAACTACCATCTTAATTCATTGATAGCGGTAACCAAAACCGGATATGACAGCAATCGTTTTCCAACACCTATAGCGACTGTGCTGACAAAATTCCGTTAGCTCTCACTGTAAATGCCAAACCCTATTGTGCTGCTCATGACCACTTCAGCTTAGCCAGCATCTGAAATTATTTGAACAAAACCATGCACTGGGAGGCTCATCAATTATATAGTTAGCGGGTCAAGATGACCCGTATCTCCACAAACAAGGTCCAATCCTTAAAGAGGGTTATGGCCAGTGCGGCGATACACACACCCCAGGAACACTTTGCAGCTCACTGTTGACAAGCCACATAACTGATCCCGTGAAAAGATTCAAAATTTACCGTCCTTTCGACTCCTATAAGAAAGATTGACATTCATGAATCGTCCAATTGAAGGTTCTCAATTCATAATTTGATTGCTACCTTAATTAACTGAAATCCCCCTCTTCAACGCCCTCCACAGGTTTGTCTTCATTTAAGAGAAAGAAACCAGATAAACCCAGCTCAAAACACAATCGATTAAGAACTACTCAGCTCCGCAGAGAATCAAATCAATCACCCGAGTGAGCCTCTCAAAATAACCGGCATCTACCCCGCCGAAGCAAGTAAACCCGTCAGCCCAAACATACAGCAAGCGAACAGTGGCAACAATATCTAGGGTTTCATTGGCCTTTACCAGGTCCTCGTTGACGACGTGGCACTCGAGCTCGTCGTCCCAGCCGTCGTGCAAGCCCTTGTCCCTGACCAGATCGCCGATGCTGACGTGGCGGACCTGGGAGGCCTCGGCGAGCGAGCTCGCCGTCGTCGTCTTCCCCGTTCCGGGCGTGCCCGTGACGAGTATGTTGGGCCTCTTCCTTTCGCCATGCTTCGCCATATCTCTCGACCACCTTCAACTTTTCTTCTCTAGCAACCGAGAGAGAGAGAGAGAGAGAGAGAGAGAGAGCCCCTTCTGGCTCAAAATCTGCCGCCAGTTGACGCTAAACCCAGCCCATCAGAGTTTAACAACGCCTCTTCCCCTCTCCAAATATAGTGGTGTGTAAAAGAACCGGAATCACTCGGATCGGACCAGACCGGATCAAACCTACCAATTATGGGTGGTTTCTACGAAAATTGATCTAGTTTCTGATTCTAATTTGCTGAAATTGGTGAGTACCGATCCGATTCCCGGTTTCAGACAGGAGCTGCCCACCTAGATCAATTGGACCGATTTATATTATACTATATAAAGCGATTTTTTCTTTTTAATTCAAGCTCTTTCTCTCATGTCCGACACTCACGTGACTCACCTCACCTCACTTACGCCCCAAATAACCCTAGCCTCCCTCTCCTCTTGAGTTTGTTCTCACACTCCATCTCTCCTCTCGGCTCTCGTCTCTCGTCGCATCGGTTGAGCTCTCGCCTCTATTCTCACACTCCATCTCTCCTCTCGACTCTCGTCTCTCCTCGCACCCGCCGATCTCTCGAACGCTCGTCAATGATCGCCTCTACCTCTCGCATCGACCGAGCTCTTCATCTTGTCCGCTATGGGCTCTGTCTGTCGCACCGGCTAAGCTCTCTCTTACCTCTCGCTCTATGGTCGCCTTGTCTTTGGCCCCTCTTACGGTCGGCCTTGCCTCCCTCTCTTGTGAGTCCCCACTCCTCGGTTCTTCTTCAGAATTCGAAGGACCGAATTAGCACAAATGCAAAAGGTTTATGATTGAATTGGCAAAAAAAAAAAAAAAAATTATTGAATTGACACAATTTCAATAAATTATGAATTTTTTTGATAATTTTCCCTAATTGAGATGGTACTTATATAGTTGAAAAGAAATTAATAATTTATGGCTTTAAGTTGCATATCATCCATTTGCCACGTCCACACGTTTGATCAAGCAAAATTGTCAATAATCTATTGTTTTCGAAAGATCGATTTTCTTCATAAGTCAAGTTATGACCAAAGAATATGCATTACAATAGTAGATTACTCTGTTCCTACCAAACCTACCATTTTTTTTTTTTATATTTCTTAGTATGGGAATGTCTTTAATGCAAAATATGCAGGTGTATCTACCAATAATGAGCATGACCAATTCATTGCCTATTTATACAGCTATCACCCTTTGATGCTCCACACTATAGTAGCTTTGTCCTCTTGAGCCACAATCTTACCACTCTCATGGACAACCATCTCTATCAACGGATGATGAAGTTGTTCTGTCGACTGCTATAGTCTTTTCCACAAGAAACCAATTGATGCATCTAGATTGCTATCCCTTGTTTCACGCAAAGATTACGGTCCATCATACGAAATACATTATTCCCAATTTCACCAAGAGATGTGTCGCCACGCACTCCAATCATGAGAAGTCGGATCATCGATTTACCAAAATAAGCTATTTGCATCTTCGTCTTCCTCGTCGGTATTAATTGACAGAAGTGTCTTTTTGGCTTAACTACTTTCGTCTTAATCCGGCAGATATCACTCCCACACGCGTTTTTTTTTTTTGTAATGATTGATCTTAACTTTCCGGCGCTCACTTATTGCAGCAATCGGTGGCTGTCTTGCTGATAATCTTAGGAGCTTGCCCGAGGAATCTATTGCGGGAAAGAAGTTTCAACAGTAATCCCAAGGGATTTCACTTGGACAAGCAGTCGGACCCGCTGTACTGGCAGAGGAAGAGAAAGGAAGATATCAAGACTAGCTTGACGACCCTCCACCCAACCTCCTTAACCTGCCGGCAGCCAATTCTCGTCCCAAATCACTTTTTTTTTTAAACTAATAGCAGTGAACTTTGCACGGGTTCTGTGTAGTCCCACGAACTCCGATTTGCAAAGCAAACTCCATCTTCAGGAAGAGAACTTAGGGCCTGCTTTAGGGTGGATAGTTCCGTCTCAAGTATGACATGTAATATCGTATAAGAGCTCGGTGTAGGGTGTGAGCTTCCCTTATCATGTGGATAGTTTCGTCGTTGAGAAATATATTTTTGTTACACGGGACATACATTTGTTCTCTCGTATCATGTGCAGATCAGATATAGTTGTGTTGTTGGTTTTTTTTTTTTTTTATGTGTCAGATAATTAAGCATGTGATCTAAATCTCAAGCAATGGTCATCCCGTGACAGCATGCCCCGAAGGAGATAGTTCTGAAGGCCATAACAAAAGCATGGTCAAACTCATTTAGTTTGATTTATTCCGTTGCAATAAGATGTCATAAGTTTACTATCATAGAACAAAGAAGAAAGAAATGCAAGTCTGAAATGAAAATTCTAGATCTATAACTTACTTTTTTTCTACTTATTGGGTGCATCTTATAGCCATGTTTAATATTGCGAAATTTCCTTTCCGCGATCTTAGTCATCAAAATGATAAGAACAAGAAAAATTTAACGGCCTAGATGTTTCTTTACTTGAATAGGTAAGTACTAAATCAAAGGTGAACATGGTCAAATTTGTAGAGTAATCCAATCCCAACAAAGCCTACCATGAATTCGATCTCCATTATATGAGAACTAATTAAAAGCAAAATATGCAAGGGGTATCCACACAAATAATGAGGGGAAAAGTATTTGAAAAATTCCAAACCTATTGTATTAGTGTCAATTTAGTCCTAAATTTTTTGATTGGGCTAATTCAGTCCTAAAATTTTGCGTTTGTTCCAATTGAGTCTATCCAGCCAAAATTGGATAGAAATTGCTGATGTAGATGCTAACCTTCCTACGCGGCGCGACTGGAGCCGACGTGGATTTTTTTTTATAATTTTTTTAAAATATTAAATTTTAATTATTATCTTTTATATTTTTATTTCATTCCGGCAGGCAAGGGTCACCGGCACTAGCCAAATCTAGGCGAGGACTACCTCGCCAGCAGAGAGTGAGGCCGCGAAGGCGCTTGTTGGCCAAAATGAAATGAAAAAATAGAGAAAGAAAAAAATTATTAAAAATGTCTATGTCAGTACCGGATATGCCATGCATGACGGCCAGTGTTCACATTAGACATTTGCTCCCAAAATTGGTTGGATGGACTTAATTGTCACAAATGCAAAATGTTTGAGATTGAATGGTCTCAACTAAAAGGTTTAAGACTGAATTGGTTCCAATGCAATAAGTTTATGACTTTTTTGATACATTTTCTTGAGAAAATATATCAAGATTTGAATCAAGATCTTCATGATATGCCGACGTAGACATTTTTTGGTACTTTTCCTTCGTGGCCCCACTGGATTTGGGTGAGGTTGCTCTCACCAGTGGCCGATGAGGGCTGGTTGGCCCTTTCCTAATGGTCGGCGAGGGTTGCTGACCAAAATGAAATGGAAAAAAATTAAAAAGAAAAAAAAGAGATCAAAATGAAGAATTCAATTTTTATTTTTTTTAAATGTCAATGTTAGCGTCTATCCCGACATGTAAGATGATCCGAGTCCATGTCGGTGATTTTCGGTCAAAATTAATTGAATGGACTCAATTGGCACAAGTGCAAAAGATTTAGGACTGAATTGGCACAATGCAATAGGTTTAAAACTTTTTCTTGATACTTTTTAACTTTCTCGTATATGTCGACAGTGATCAATTTTGCACTTTTTTCATCGGCATACATGTATGTTCTTTTGTTGCCTGGCATCAGATAAAAGCTCACTGCACATCAAGAATAACACAATCCCCGAGTACACACGTCTGTGTGCCTATATATAGGTTTGTGTGTGTATCAATCTATAAGATAATCCATAAAAAAATTTGGATCTATAAGATCATCTATAAAAAAAATTTGTGGTCTCAATCCCAATCCAACTGGATCTCGTGTATACTTCTTTTATGACCCTATCAACAATAAGAAGATTTCTTACAACTGGAAATTAAAATAAAATGTTGTTTCTGAATGATTCTTCACATGTTAATAATATACTTAAATCGAGAAGTGATTACAGAGACGAGGCATTCATGTGCTCGAGAGTATAGCAAGCCCAAGATGCCGCAGTGTCCATTTTTGCGACACCAATTTCGGCAAGTGCTAATCATGGTTAATTTTGTCGGCATTTGCTGTGCTTAATGAGCTAAATAAATCCACGCAATATCGTTCACAATTGGCTCCATCCTGTCTTAAGCGTTGCAGTAAAACCAAAAATGAGATTCCCATAAAATTCTACTCGTTTAGATTTATTTCGGCATAAGTTGAGATGATTATATGCAGGGAAATTATCTTTGTCAGCATCCTAACCCTAGAGCTATGGTCAATTGTGGCGTGAGCTGTGTTCTTCGCTTAAATGAGCTAAACCTCTATATGCTGGCATCTTCCTTTAAAAATTCCAGCCCTATTTGAGATGTAATGTTTAATTGTCTTGCCCTCAATTCTCCACTACTCTGGAATTGTTTCTATATGAAGAATAATTGCTTTGGTACTCTAAGAGACATCAACAAGCCTATCTTTTTCAATGATCATGTAGTTCTCAAAGTAGTCGTATCTCTAATGATCCAAACCCTTCTCAAATTAAATCTCAAGTAATATCAAATTATAGGCTTATTAACCTTAGAGAACACAATAACTTGTTGGAGTTGGCGAATACTTCGGGGGCCCTTGTTTCTCACACCGGGTACGCCCACGTGAGCTTAGGGAAACCGAAGTGTTACCCAATGACATATGACCCCTACGCGAGGGATGCGGGGGTTCGGGGGCAGCGCCCCCGACACGGGTGTCCCGCTACCCGGTCGGCGGGCGGGGGTTCGGGGGCAGCTGGAATTTTGTTCGGTTTTATCATTGTATTGAGTTGATTGGCTGTAAACCGAAAAAATATAGTGAAATCTCTTTGCAGGATGTAGCCCTAATCTTGGGGTGAACCTGGGTAATCTCTTGCGTCTTTCCAATTTTTCTCGATTCTCCGTGTGATCGTCTGATTCGATTCCGATAAATCCCTTCATAACTAAGAATGCAATGTTCATCTCAACATAAGTGAAATTCACAAAGCTTTCGTTGCGCACGCTGATCCCAGCTCAACCTCCCCTACTCTCCAAAATTCGATCAATCTGTAAACACAAAATACCAAACACCTTTGACATTTTTAGAAGAATATTATGGTTGAAAAAACCGTCAAATCTCAAATAAGGATAACTAGATTTGTCTCGATCAGAATAATATTTTTAGTTTTCCTTTGAGAAAAAAGATGTGTATTTTTTTTTTGTGCCAATAATTCGTTATATTAGCACTATATGCTATCTTTGGCGTGAATTTGTCGCCAAATACTTTTGGAAAGTATTTGTCTCCATTCTTTTGTTCTTACTAAGTTCATCCTATCCGAGAACCCTACCAAATAATGTAAGTGAGATCAAAGAGTTTGATTGATGTTAGAAATCCATCCGATTTGCTAAGATAGTACTTATATAGCAGTATTAACAATTTACAACTTTTAGCCGCATAGCATTTCATCGGCACATCCCATAACAACATTGAATATAGATCATCTAATTGCCGCGTCCGTAATTTTAATGAAGCAACATAACTTATAATCTACGGTTTGATATATTAAATTTTTTTTATTCTTATAAGTCAAGTGATGATCAAAAGATGTGCATTGTCATGTTAGTGGATTATACCATTCCTACCTAACCTACCATATTAGCTGCGATTTATACCCTTATGCAACGACCCAAGATAATCACGTTTAGATACACGAATTATAGATTCATAAAGTAGAAGCATTGACGCACCTTGTTTCGGATCCATCGTTCTTGATGCGGAATTTGCGACGATCCGTTGCTCAAGAACTTTTCCTCTATGAACCCCCTTTAACACCGGCTTCAATGAGACGGCCCCCTCACGTGTCGTTACTGACGAAACTTGATGTGAGGTTGTGTGAACATTAGGGTTTAGAGGAGGGACTTGAGCTCTATTTATAGAGATTGAAACATTATCCTCTCATTACGGATAAAGCTTATCTCGGCCCATACTTATCTAGTCCCATATCAAATTTGAATTAGGATTTATCTATCTTTATTAGACCAAATTATATTCACAATAACAATTAATAAAGCCCATATTAAAATATTTGAAATATATTTTAACATTCTCCCACTTGGGCTAAATTAATTGAAATTGTACTGTATATGCGCATCTTTATATTGGTCTAGAGATAATTCCCAATAGTCAATCCGATCCCATAAAGTCTTAAGCACCGAATCATAGCAAGAATCGCATCAAAAGACACAGAGCCATCCATGGTCACAAATGCTCTTAACTTTACCGATATGGATTTGATATGGTAGTATGACAAACGAATAACATCTCAAAAGAGACACCTTATATGTTATCCTCTTTGTCGGTCACCATTCTCTTACTTTATGTGTCACAAAACCTGATGTGTCACAAGAGAACATCATTATGGTTCCAACGAACCCACATATATCTTACCTTTACGATTAACTATACTTTATGTGTAACAAGACATATGCACATGGCCAAAAATAAATGCCCCAGCCATTACTCAAGGTGTACACAATACCTTGAGATTTTAATGAATATGTATTCAATAACACATTCATAAATACTCAATTGAATGTAAAAGAATCAATACATATCAAAACAGTTACTAAAAGTAACATAATACAAATGCAAACTTTATTAGAGCAAAAAATAGAAAGCTCCCACTAAACAATGGCATCTCACGATGCTTCTAAGCCCATGTTAATAACATGTCGTTCAAATACGCAAGGACGTAGACCTTTAGTTAGTGGATCAGCAATCATAGCATCCGTAGTAATATGCTCTACCGCAACGTCACCATTCATCATTGATTCCTTTATGGTCAAAAACTTGACCTCCATATGCTTAGACCCCTTGAGACCTCTGTTGTTGTTAATGAACAACACCGCAGAGTTATTGTCACAATACAACCGTATGGGTCTATCAACAAAATCAAACACGGTCAACTCCCTAATGAGATTCCGGAGCCAAATAGCCCGAGTAGCAGCTGAAAAGCATGCTATAAACTCCGCTTGCATAGTAGAGGATGATATCGTTTTCTGTTTCTCACTTTTCCATGATACTGCACCACCCGCTAGCATAAAAACGTACCCCGTTGTCGACTTCTTGTCATCCCGACATCCAGCATAATCCGAATCTGAATAGCCTATTAGCTGCAAGTTTTGAACATGTCTATAAATTAGCATATAGTCTCCGGTCCTCTTTAAGTACCTCAAAACCTTCTTGGCAGCAACCCGGTGATCGTGTCCTGGATTTGACCGATATCCGCCTAGAAGTCCCGTTGCAAAAGCAATGTCCGGTCTAGTACAAACCCGTGCATACATGATACTACCAAGTGTACTAGCATAAGGTACATTCTTCATCCGTGCTTTCTCAATATCCGAATGAGGACATTGTGAAAGACTCAATTTATCACCTTTGCGGACAGGAGCAATTCCTGGTTTGCATTGTTGCATATTAAATCTCTCCAAAATACGATCAATATATGTCCTCCGAGATAAGCCTAATATGCGACGAGAACGATCCCTATGGATCTCAATACCAAGGACAAATGACGCTTCTCCAAGATCCTTCATATCAAAGTTCCGTGACAACATTCTCTTTGTCTCATGCAGTAATTCAATATCGGTGCTAGCAAGCAAGATGTCATCAACATAGAGAACAAGAAAAATAAATTTCCTCCCACCGACCTTGCAGTAAATGCACCGATCTAACTTGTTCTCAATGAACCCAAAAGAAGTAACAACACTATGAAACTTCAAATACCACTGTCTAGAAGCTTGCTTCAAACCATAGATAGACTTTTTCAATCTACAAACTAAATTACCTGTATCATCTGCTGCAAAACCTTCGAGTTGTGCCATATAAACTTGTTCATCAAGGTCTCCATTCAGAAAAGCAGTTTTAACGTCCATCCGGTGAAGCTCCATATCAAAATGAGCTACTAAAGCCATGATTACTCTAAACGAGTCTTTAGAAGAGACTGGAGAAAAAGTTGCTTCATAATCTACTCCTTCTCTCCGAGTGAATCCCTTAGCTACTAATCTGGCTTTAAATTTTTCAATCTTTCCTATGGAGTCTTTCTTAGTCTTGAACACCCACTTGCAACCGACGGGTTTATATCCTTCGGGTAATTCAACAAGCTCCCAAACACCATTATGTTTCATAGGCAACATCTCATCTTTCATCGCATCTAGCCATAAATCAGAGCGAGGACAAGAAATAGCTTCTGCATAGGTCACCGGATCAGCAACACAACCGATATCATAATCTTGCTCACCTAAATAAACTATGTAGTCCGGCGGTATAGCCGATCGTCTTTGTCTAACGGATCTCCTTAGAGGAGCATCTTCAACCTCATTCTGTTCTTGAGAGCCTTGAGGAATTTCATCAAGAACCGCTTCAGCAATGTGTTCTTGAGCCTCAACAGGATCGGTTTGTGGAGTAGGAACTTCCACAATTGTCTGCATAGGTATAGAAAACGACATAGAAGTACTCACCGTACCATTATCTTCAATAGTCCGCGAACAATCACCTTTTTCTGCCACATCAAGCTCTAGAAACTTCGCTGTCCGTGAATCTACAATTCTCATTCCTCCATTGGGATTATAAAATCGATATCCCTTTGAATGATCTGGATAAGACACGAAATAGCATCGAGTGGTCTTGGAGTCTAACTTGCTCAAAGTTAGATTATACAATTTTACTTCTGCAGGGCATCCCCAAACTTTCGGGTGATTCAAGCTAGGTTTCCGTCCGGTTCATAACTGGAAAGGAGTAAGAGGCGCAGATTTCGTAGGAACACGATTCAAAATATAAAGCGCTGTTTTCAAAGCTTCACCCCACAAAAAACCAGGTAAATTAGTTCTGCTAATCATACATCTCACCATATCCATAAGTGTACGATTACGCCTTTCTGCTACACCGTTACGTTCGGGACACCGGGCATAGTAAACCGAGCCACAATCCCGGAATCCTCTAAGTACTTGGCGAATGGCCCTTTAAGCTGTCCAGCATCGCCATGTCGCCCATAATACTCACCACCGCGGTCAGATCCGACAATCTTTATGACTTTTCCCAGTTGTTTCTCGACTTCAGTCCGGAAAATCTTGAACTTGTCAAGAGATTCAGACTTTTCCTTAATCAAATACAGATAACCATATCGGGAATAATCATCTATAAATGTGATGAAATAAAAATTTCTACACAATGTTGCTGTATAGGGTCCGCTTATATCCGTATGGATGATCTCTAATAAATGAGAACTATGGACTGCTGTTTTCTTCTTTGTTTTAGTCATCTTACCTCTACAGCAGCCTACGCATGCGTTTAGATCACTTTTGAGAGTGGGCGGAATGTCCGCCTTTATTAGTCTTTCCACTCTTTCCTTAGAGATGTGACCAAGACGTTTATGCCATAATGCGTAAGACTGTTCTTTAGGTAGAGGTCTTTTGGAAACAACATTTTCGGGCGTGTAAGCGACGTATATTTCGTTGGGAGACAAACATAATCTGTACAATCCATTGGACATAGTGCAATACCCAACTTTATTTGAATTAAAAGAAATAGAAATTGCATTGTTTGAAATCTCAAAAGTGTAATCACACGTGTCCAAACTTGATACGGAAATTAAATTCCGTCTAAAGGAAGGTACATAAAATGTGTTTCTTAACATCAAATTAAAACCAGAATTTAGAATTAAAATGACATCTCCCACGAACTCGACGTCAACTTTACTGTTGTTTCCTACAGTGAGCTTTGATTCTTCCTTATTTGGCTTCCTCCGGTTTATGAATCCCTGTATGGTAAACGCAACATGATTAGTTGTATCGCTATCTAGCCACCACGACCAAGATGGGGCTTCTGACGCATTAGATTCACAAACCGGTGCCAAAGAATCATTACTTTTAGGCTCACGCTTAGACAACCAATATTTATATTTAGCGCAGTCTTTCTTTACGTGTCCTCCCTTTTTACGGAAGAAGTAGAGACCATCCTTACCAGCTTTACCGTCCCTTTTAAAGGTCGGCTTCTTTGAACCCAAATTGTCGGATGCACCAGCAGATGAATGAGTTTCTTTGTGAGCACATTTTTTGTGTCCCCTACCCTTTTTGATACCAGAACTAGAAGCAGCGTACATAGCAATATATGCTTTACTTTTCTTCAGCTTAGTCTCCTCTGACACTACCCTTACAATCAAGTCATTGATTGTCCATGGTTGATCAGCCGTATTGTATTGTGTTTGGATGATGCCAAATTCAGGTGGAAGGGAGTTAAGTGCAAGATGCACAATACAAGCATCGGGGATAGCAACATTAAGAGCCTTAAGCTTTGATTGCAGATCAACCATCCTTAGGACGTAATCCCTAACACCAGCAGAACCATTATACTTCAAACCGAATAATTCTGACATATGTGTGCCTACTTCAGCATTAGGCGAGTCACGATTTCTAGCCACCAAGGCCTCCATCATCTCCCTAGCGGTGATGTCGGCATCAAAATCACTTCTAAGATGTTCCCGTATGGATCGCTTCATCGACGGTAAGCAAATCCTATTGCTCTTTTCCCAAGCGACAAACCGTGCTTTCCGGGCATCCGTACTAGCATCAGTGGGAGCTATCGGTCTATCCTCATTAAGAGCGACATGAACATCCGCTAATTCCATACCAAACAGAAAATCCTCTCTCCACTTCTTAAAATTAGAACCAGTAAGAATCTCAATAGCTATGGAGTTGCCGTTCACAGAAAAGGTGACTGAAAAAATCAATATTTATAATTAGCATAATGTGAAAATTTACCTTGAGAGTTACATACATCATCATATAATCACCTTTGGGCAGAAGACATGATATGCGGTTGTATACTCTCCGCATTACATAGACCATGAGAATTTATTCTAATCTTCGTTAATCACCACCTTTGGGTGTATGAAATCACTTAGACCAACCAATTCTCAACCATATGCTGTACATGCAACCCTCCATGCAACAACACGCAATTACCTCATTTGGGAGTATAACTATGCATTAAAGCGAGAGACATCCCAATACTTTATAAACCTTTATTTATTTAAATCCAATCAAGTGTGCCACTTTGGCGATCACAACCCAATTAGATTTTTCTGAAATTGGGACATAATCTTTATATTTCACATTAACCGTATGCATGTAGTTTCGGAAAATGGGGGCAATCATCCACAAAATTACATGCCGTGCTAATTCATTCAGCAATACATGTTAAACTATATACATGTAATTGATAAATTATGCTCCACATATCCGTATGTGGTACTTACATGTGAGATTACACCCGTATTTCACGAAACCATATAGAAATACATTGAAATACGCCAAAAATACTCCAAACAATACACGTATTTGGGATTCTATAGGTATTTTTTCATTCATAAAATCATCAAACATGTAAAATAAATATACCACATTGTAGAGCATGAGAATACGAGCACGTCGGTACCTGGAACACCTCAATCGGACTTGCCACGCTCCCTCACGCGCCACCTGAAGCTTCGGCGCGTGAGACCCACGCTCCGACACGTGCGAGGCACGTGTTCAGTATCTCGGCCGGTTACGAAACCGGTCCGACCGCTCGCCTAACCGAACCGGCGAACCCGGTCGGTCTTAACCCGGTCTGACCGGTCAACGACCGGTTCGACCGGGAAGTCCGAGTCAACGGTCAACCGGAGCGGGTCGGGTCACGGGTCGGGTCGGGTCCGCACCCGGCCAAGGTGACGTCGGCTGACGTCAGCCCCGCACGTGCCGAGCACGTGCGGGCCTGGGGCAGCGTGTGGGCGTCTCTTGGCGCGTGGCCGCCACGCGCCCGATGGGCGGCGTCGCGTGGCCGTGCGTGGCGGCGCGTGCGGCGGTCTCCGGCGACGATCTTTATATGGTTTTGCTCGTCTCGTCGTGTAGGTTCCAAATATATAATTTTCTTTCAATTTTGACGAAAATAAAATTTCGAAAATACACCGGAACATAATTCGAGATCTAGAATGAGTTGGCTCTGATACCACATATTAGCTGCGATTTATACCCTTATGCAACGACCCAAGATAATCACGTTTAGATACACGAATTATAGATTCATAAAGTAGAAGCATTGACGCACCTTGTTTCGGATCCATCGTTCTTGATGCGGAATTTGCGACGATCCGTTGCTCAAGAACTTCTCCTCTATGAACCCCCTTTAACACTGGCTTCAATGAGACGGCCCCCTCACGTGTCGTTACCGACGAAACTTGATGTGAGGTTGTGTGAACATTAGGGTTTAGAGGAGGGACTTGAGTTCTATTTATAGAGATTGAAACATTATCCTCTCATTACATATAAAGCTTATCTCGGCCCATACTTATCCAGTCCCATATCAAATTTGAATTAGGATTTATCTATCTTTATTAGACCAAATTATATTCACAATAACAATTAATAAAGCCCATATTAAAATATTTGAAATATATTCTAACATACCATTTATCCTATTTCTTGGAATGCGAAATGTATTGAAGGGCAAATATGCAGGGGTGTCCACTAATAAAGAGAGTGGCCAATTTTTTGTCTATATGTTCTTCTCTCATCTTTGGATGCTCCACGCCAGAATATCTTTTCACTGTCAGCCACAATCTTACCGCTATCCTCATTTACGTCCATCTCTATTAACAGATGAAGTTCTGTCAACTCTTACAGTCTTTTCATTTTCCTCAAGAAACCTATTGATGCATCTAAATTATTGTCCATGGTTTCATCAAAGATTATGGTCCACCACACGAAAAAAATTCACTAATTTCAGTAGGGGATGCATAATCATGCCCTCTAAACCTGAAAAGTCGGATCAGCCTATTTACCAGAATAAGCTATCTGCAAGACTTTGTCTTTGCTCAAGGTATGAATTTCCAAAAGCAACATCATTTTAGCTTAACTATTTTTGTTTTAATTCGACAGTCCCATGTGCAAATTTAATGATCAATCTAACTTTCCATCGCTAACTTGTTGCAGCTGGGTGATACTTGTGGATATTGCGTTATTGGATAATCTTGTTTTATATGGGCATCCAATAATGGCATTGGACATTGTTATAATATGTTTCGAGTTTGAGCCCTTGAAGGAAACTTGACCTGGGATAAGTTAAAGGAAAGTTGAATATTTGTGGATGTGCTCCGTGGAAATCATATTTCCTGTTTGGGGGAGCCCAAATTGAGTATTCCTATCTTGTCTAGATATAAACATTGCGTGCAAGATTTGTGGATGTCTGTCGTGGGAATATATATTTCCTGTTTAGTAGTTCCGAGTCGAAGATTTCCTGTTCGGTACCCCTGAGTCAAAGTCATAGCAACAGATGAAAATCTCGGCCGTCCAAACTTGAGAAGTCGGACTAGCTTATTCTGGTGAATAAGCTATATGCAAGACTTTGTCTTTGCTCAAGGTATGAATTTCCAAAAGCAACATCGTTTTAGCTTAACTATTTTTGTCTTAATTTGATGGTCCCATGTGCAAATTTGATGATCAATCTAACTTCCCATCGCTAACTTATTGCACCTGGGTGATACTTGCGAATATTGCCTTATTGGATAATCTGGCTTTATTTGGGCATCCAATAACGGCATTGGATATTGTTATAATATGATTCGAGTTTGAGCCCGTGAAGGAAACTCAACCCCGGATAAGTTAAAGGAAATTTGAATATTTGTGGAGGTGCTCCATGAAAATCATATTTCCAGTTTGGTGGAATCCAAATTGAATATTCCAATTTTGTCTAGATATAAAGATTGAGTGCAAGATTTGTGGATGTCTGCCGTGAAAATATATATTTCCTATTCGTAGTTATGAGTTGAAGATTTCCTATTCGATAGTCCTGAGGCAAAGTCATAGCAACATATGATCTCGGTGTATGATCCCTATCTTTGTTATAATGATTTATCTTGTTATTTGAAGCTTGTAGCAGTTCGGATTGCGATGTTTCACTTTATTTTTTTCGACATGAATGAAATGTTACTTCGATCAAAAAAGAAAAAAATACTGCGTGAGTTATTAGGTGTAATTGGGGGATTGAAAAACATTGAGAGTCTTTGAGCGACTCGATAGTGGTTGTGATCACCGCCGTATCGCTTGATCTATAGTGAAATTTGTTGATGCTCTTCCCGTGGACATAGGTTTCAACGATCGAACTACGTAAATTTGGCATCCAACTCATTTTTTTATTATGTCTATTTTATTGTTCAATCGCTTGGTTCCTCAAGAAATATTGATCATCGAATTGCCGTGTCCATAGTTTCGATCAAGCCAAATCGTCAATAATTTGTGGTTCGCTACATCTATTTTCATGTATCACATGTCAAATCATATAAGCGCTCGTAATAGGGTGTGAGCTTCCCTTCATTGTTTCGTCATTGAGAAATGAAGTTTCGTCCCACGAAACACCCATTCTCGTACTATGTGTACACATTGATGGCTTTTTCAAAATTTTCGTCTCAATCCAACTGTGTCGCCCCAAACTAGCTGCCTCGTGTAGTCGAAAGGTATCCGATCTTCTGATTTATACTATCACGTCAATTCAAGAGCTCTTCGGGAGCTTGTCATCAACTCAATGCTCAGGATCAGCGGTTGACGATTGAATCAATACTTTTCTTGCGTTATTTTTCTCGTTGGCAATGTGGTGAATGCGAAATTTCATGCTTCAAAGCTAGGTTCCTCGCTCAAGGTTAATCGACATCATACGTATGACTTTACTTGTGTATATAATTTAGACGACCCATCCGGCTTCTTTTCTTTTCATTTGTTGATGTTTCCAGTCATGGTTCTTCGAAGAATTTGGGAAGTTTTTGTCTTCATCCCTTTGTGCATGTCGGAGCATGTCCGTTCTGGCATTGTTCAAGGGTGGCGGCTTGTGGCGGCAGGGACCAGAAAACTTGCGGCAGCGGCTTGTGGAGAACTTGCAAAGGCGGAAAGCTTCGCTAACAGTCGAAAGAAAAGAAAATTGAAAGGATGGACAGGGACAGGGAAACAAAAAGACAAAACTCAACAAAATCCAACACTTTGGCGTCGTTTTGGAGGTCCCCAATTCACGTCAGATGGGGCCTGCCCATATAGGATGGCCGGTACTGATTAGACCTCTATGTCAGCTTTTTTAGAACTAAATTGGCCGGAAGGATTACATGGAAAAATCATAAAAAAATATAGAGATTAAATTGATCAAATTTGAAAAATTCAGGGTTGAATTAGCTGTCGTAGAATATATTTAGGATTGATTGGGTAATTTTCTTTGCAATCAATCGTGAGTATAGCAAGCCCAAGACACATGGTGTCTATTTTAGGGACTTTATTTTAGGCAACAAGCTAATTATGGTTATCTTGTCTGTATTGGCTGTGCTTCTAATTTAATAAGCTAAATAGATTCATGCAATGCTCCATCCTGTCATAAGCATTGCATTAAAACCGTGACGTCCCGGAATTTCGATGTCCATAGGAAAATTTATAAATTCCAGCATGGAAAGTGGAATTTGATTTTGAGATTTTAGAAGTCGACGATTTGTTATTCCGAGATGTTATCAGAAAAAGTCAAGTTTGAATCGTCAAACTTTGACTCGTTTTACTGAGATCCTTCGCGCTTGAACGTAGCCCCGACTGAATTTTAGTTGCGAAAATATCATTTTTGCCCTCAGTTTTTAGAACCAGTAGTTTAATTTATCTCGATTAGTGAAAATAACCCTTTCGTCCTCGGTTTTTAAGCTGGTAAAACAAGATATTTGAATTTTAAATTCTATTGTGGACCCACCTCTTTTTTTTCTATTCGCCCGGCCCCCCCTTCCCTTTCCTTTTGCTGACATCACCTTCCCCCTACGTCAGTCAACCCCTTCCCCAAGTTTTAATTCTTTACTTTTCTCCCCCTCTTGCTGCCCAAGTTTCCCCCACCTCGCGTTTTCCCTTCTCTTCTTCTTTTTTTCCAGTCTTCTTCTTTTCTCTTCCCCTGACCCCCCCTAACGACGCGGCCCCACCACAATCCCATCTCCTCCTTTTGCATCATTTTCTTCCTTGTTCTTTCTTCTTCTTCCTGCGTTGTGACGTGACAGAAACCCCCTGCTGCACTGTTTCTCTTCTTCTTCTTCGCTTTGCTTCTTTGTTCCTCTTCTTTTCTTTCTGTTTCGCTTGAACCAGCCCCCACCAACGACCACCACCGACGGTCTCACTGCCCAGCCGCCTCCGGCCTTCGCCGTTGCGACGCACCAACCTCCAGTCGTTGCCTCCGCCGCTCAGCGCCGCGCCAGCCTCCACCCCAACGGCGTCGCGCCATCTTGGACTCGTGGGATCTCAGGGACTGAGAGCCAACGCGGCTCGCGCCGCCGTGCTCTATCCTCGACCACTTTCACTCGACCTCGCCGCATCCCGACGACGTCACGCTTTCACCCGAGCCCCTGCACTACCGCCGCGCCATCTCAGACTGCAAGTCGTGCCTCACCCGAAGCTCTAATGACGTGCCCAGCGGGCCCCCGGCTCTGTCCGACGCCTCTTGAAGCCACCTGGAGCCCCGACACCTCAAGATGGCTGCTAATCAGTGAACCCGAGAACCAAAATACTTGAAACACTGGCCCCACCCGAAACGCTGACTCGAATCGAACCGCGTCCAAACCCGACCCGTACCGCCGAGGTCGAGATCCGAACTCGTGACACCGCAGCGACTTGTGAACCTGACCCGTGCTTTCCATCGTGGCCGCAGATTTGAAGTCGTGGGCCGTTTTATCCGTGAACCTTGGTCGGCGTCGCGCCCGACTCGATATCGAATGCGGGAGTTGTGAGTTAACCCCTAAACTCCGAATGAAGAATTAACTGTGTTTAAGGATAGATTTAATATTGTTAACTGCTAATTAGATTATTTAGCTGGAGTCGGGTAATTTAATTGCATGCGATCGAATTACTTGTGTAAAGCCGAGTCAACTGAATATTTTGGTATTATTAATGGAAGTCCGGAATAGTTAATCGAGTCGGAGTAATTAAATGTGATCGAGATAATTAATTACGTTAATTAATTATTATTGTACGATTATTATTATTATTGTGCGATTATTGTATTATTATTGGGTGATTGTATAATGACTGCTACTTGTTTGGATTGATGTGAGTGATCACCCTGTTCATGGTTGCAAATCTTGTAGATAATATGTATATCTATATGGCTACGTGTGGACTGAATTTTGAGCATAAAAGTGGCATCGAGCCAAGTTTTGAGCACGATCGTTTGTGAGTGCATTGAATTAAATGCAAAGATAAGAATTGACTTGATTGTCTGGTGTGCTTGTGTGGTCATATGATGAGATTATACCGTGCCGGTTATACGATTTCCTAGTAAGTTCGTGTCGTGCCGGTCGTGCGGAATAAGATGACTTATTAGACGCCGGTCGCAGCTTGTGAAGGACCGAAACTTCGTCGTACGAATCTTACGGACTATCAGACGCCGTCGCCGGAAGTAAGGGACGAAGCCTGGTCATGCCGGTCGTAGTGTTAAACACTACCGGTCGACACTGCCGGTCGTAGTGTTAAACACCGCCGATCGTAGTGTTAAGCCACACCGGTCGTGTGCGCTGGGCACGATGGTCTCTAATAACCGGAACACGTGTGATACATTATGTATGAGATTGTGATGGGTGTTCTGATTGAGTGCCTTGGTTTATATGTTGTTGGTCATTATGATATGAACTGTTCGTCGTGTGGCCCATGGTGGGGTAAGTTTGCATGTGATTGAAGATTCACCGTGATATTGTACTTGGTCATGTGGTAGATATAGCGTGGCGAGAGTCGCACGCTATTGATCTGCTATCGATATTATCTTGCATGTTTAGGCTGCCTTGAGCGAGTCAATGTCCTACTCGGACTTAGGCGTTGACTCACGGAGATTTTATATCTCACCCGTTGTTGTTAACCATTTTTCGGGTCTTAGTGTGGGAAAGCTAGAAGTGAGCATGACTTCTTTTTGAGTAGAATGGAGTAGTGTTAACCCCCAACCCCGAACTGGTATTTTTGAGGATCAGAGAAAGTGGCCCCGAGGTAGGGCTTGTATGTACGTATTTCCCAGGATTAACAAGATAATTAAATAAAAATGATCGTTGTGTTGTTAATTGATGTGGTTGTTTGTTTGACATCCTACTTTTCCATTCCCGTAGATTTTATATTTGTTTGGGGAAATTACACGTTCCGCATGCGCTAGTAAAAGATAAAAATAATGAGTCGATGACGTACCTGGGACGTCGTCCATTTTGATCTGAGGCGTTTTGGTAGGGTTGTTGCGGGCCCGGGATTGGGGCGTGACAAAAACCATGAATGAGATTCACCTAAATTTGAACTCGTTTGGATTACATTTGACTTAAATTGTGATGATTCTTTGTCGGCATTCTAACCCTACAACTACGGTGAATTGTAGCAGGAGATGTATTTTCTGCTTAAATTAGCTGAATTTGTATTTGCTGGCATCTTCCTTTCAAAATTCCAGCACTTAAATCATAATTAACATTGCCATAACATATGACTCATTCATAGACTTACTTTCTGGCCAAAAAAGTACATACGGAATGTTTAATGTCCTGCGCTCAACTCTCTACTGCTTTGGAATTGCTTTGGTACTCTAAAAGACACCAACAACTCTTATCTTTTTCAAAGTCCGCATAGTTCTCAAAGTACTAATATCTGTAATGATCCAAATCCTTCTAAAATTAATCCTCAGATAACATCAATTATACGCTTATTAACCTTAGAGAGCACAATGATCTAAGAATGCAATGTTAATATTAATGTAAGTGAAATTTACAAAGCTTTCGTGGCGCATACTAATTCCAGAAGCTCAATCTCTCCTACTCTCTCCAGAATTTCTAGTTACTTAGCGGGTAAAACCCACCTTCCCCGTTTTTCTCTCCCCCTCTCCCTCTCCCCCTTCCCCTCCCCCACCCCACCCTAGGGTTTCCGCCGCCACTGCACATTCTAAGGGAGAGAGAGGGACTCTCTCTCTTTCTCTCTCTCTCTCTCTCTCCCCCACCGTTCCTATCTTTTTGAGACTGATCTTGGGTTCAAGATTTTTTTCTTTGCTTGGATTATCTTTCCTTTTTTCTCCCACCATGTTTTGGGAGCTTGCGAGTGTGAATAATTTTCTGCAGCTAATCTTGGATGAATGTGGAGACCAGTTCGGCCATTCGCATTGTCAACAGTCATCGATAAGAATGTTCGTGATATGGCTCCATAAACTCTATGAGATTATGCCGCTGTCATCTCCTGATTTAGAGTTAGATCTAGATTCATGGATTTTACTCTCCGAGATTTAGATATAGATATGAGAGTTCCTTGCGGGTATTTGATTTGTGCTCTTTCAACATATTGATGATGGTGTTACTGCATGGTGATGGTGACGTCGAACCTAGATGCTTATCTCAAGCCACTGCAATTGGTGTGGAGTTCTTGGTGTGTGCTCATCACTGAATCGGATGATCTGCCGCCGAAATTTTATGATGACAAATTTATTCTTGGAGGATGAGAGTGTACGTCTAGTTGCAGAATATGCTTTGTTATTTACTTTTTTTTTTTTTTCTGGGAGCTGGAAACCATTCTATGTACCTCTCGAATATTATCCTGATTAATAAATGAAAATTTTCTTTCGAAAAAAAAAAAAAACGCCCCTATTCTCTTGAATTCAATCAATTTGCAAACAAAAAATACCACAAATCTTTGACATTTTCTAGACGAATATTATGGCCAAAGAAATTATTAAATTCCATATGGGATAACTGAATTTGTTTCAATCAGAATGATATTTTAAGTTTCATTTGCTTGAAAGAATGCATACTTTTCTTTTGCCAATAATTCATTATATTAGCATTGCATGCTATCTTTTGCATTGTGGAGGGACAAAATTTATATGTTCCAGACTGTCCTTTTTAGTCCTTTTTTTCTATACATATTTATATATTTTTATTTTTATATAATTATTTCTTTTCCCTCAATCGGTCTTGCTTTTATTTTATTTATTTTTGGGTTCATCGATTGCCGACCCCAACTAGTTTGGGATAAAGGTGATGTTGATGTTGACTTTTGGAGAGTATTTTTCTCCATCCTTTGTTCTTACCGAGTTCATCCTATCTGAGTACCAAATAATATAAGTGCCATCAAAGAGCTGGATCAATGTTAGAAATCCTTCTTGTTTGCTAAGATAGTACTTATATAGTAGTATTAACAACTTACAGCTTTTACCTGCTTAGCATTTTATTGGCTCATTCGACGACAACATTGAATATTGATAATCGAATTGCTGTGTCCACATTTCAATCAAGCAAAGTAATTATATCTCTATGGTTCGATAAATCGAATATTCCTTATAAGTCAAGTAATGAGTAAATGATGAGCATTGGCACCCTAGCGGATTATACAATTCCTATCAAACCTACAATTTATCATTTATCATATTTCTCGACATGGAAATGTATTGAATGCAAAATATGCAGGTACATCCACTAATTAAGAGAGTGGCAAATTCTTTGCCCATACATTCACCTCTCATCTTTTCGACATTCTCATTTGTTATAACTTTTTATATTTGATTTTTTATGTGGTCAATTGGAGTTGCCCGGCCAGAAATGGTCAAGTTTGAATTGATTTCAAATCGCTTCAATAATGTAGAGTCATATTGAGATATGCTTTTTGCTTCATAAAAATCCCGCTAGCCAGTAGCTACACAATTTGAAAATTTTCAAATAAAAAGTACTTAAAACTTTCACAAAGATTTCCATAAATTTTAAGAATTTAAATAACATTTTTACTTTTGACAGGAAAATAATACTTTTTCTTTTCAAACTACCTAAAGGGTTAAACGGTCCCTAAGAATTTTCGTATATAAAAGAATTGGATGTTCCTGTCGAACCCCTTTTCTGTCTGCATGAATTTTAGCTCGTGTTCAAATGCATCATATCCAAACCAAGGGTAATTTAGCGAAAGAAGTGTTCAAATACAAAATAGAAACGAGAGAACTAAATATGGAATTATGCCTTGTAAGAATACAAGCATTTCTGTGCAATATAAAGTTATCAACAGTACATAGTACGTACCAAGTCGTTGTAAATCCTTGCTACATGCCTTTACTGTAGGATGTCAACACAAGGGTCTAGCCTGAGAATTTTCACTAATGGGTAAAATTTTCTATAATGACACATTTATTTCTCTACAACTTTCCCTTTTCTTGCTCATATATCATATTCGTGTTTGTCCTCTTACGAAATCATAAAAATTTGGATATCGTTGAGAGTGTGATTCATACTCCCCAACGACAGAAAAGCACGGTGTCCTACTCATTATTGCCAATTATTTATTGAGCTCATATTTTTCATTGATAATTTGGGCTTGGCTTATGAATAGCTACTGCTAAATATACTTTTCTTCGCTTGTAATTGAGTGTTGTGATGAGAGGTGTGAGATGTTAATTATAGTGAAATCCTTTCTTGGATGTAGCTCTAGTTTAATGGTAAACTAGGATAAACCTTGTGTCCATTTTTTTTTTCTCGTTTTTATACTTTACTTCATTTGTCATTTGTGTGATGAATCCTAACAAATATCATACATGAGTTTGATCGTCGTGAGAAAATATTTCCGATCGAATGATGAGTCCAATTAATTTCACTTGCGTAAAAGGAAGTAGACATAAGTATAATATGCAAGATTGATTATATTCGGTGGGATTTGTACTTTCAACTTTTATTAGATACATCTAAAAGCTATTGTCGATATCGTCAAATTGCCATCCACCATTCCCTCGATCAGAATCCGTAATAATCTGAAGTGAAGAGTTGTATCGCAAACCGATTCAGAATGATCACATAGATAATAGAAGAAAAATAGATGACACACGGTTTACCTAGGTTCACCCCAGAATAGGGCTACGTCCCGCAAAGAGATTTCACTATGATTTTGGTTTATAACCATACAATTCGTTACAATGATCAGCTAAAAAACAAGCAAATATATATGCCTTAAACATGCCCAAAACCTAAACCTATCTGAAACCCCTTTAATCCCTCAACAAATGGGTCAACTTAAACAAAAGTCCAAACACGTTGTTGTTGGCCTAAATGGGTGTCCTGTTGATCGGGCAGCGGGACACTCGTGTCGTGGGCGCTGCCCTTGAACCCCCGCATTCCGTGCTCATGGGTCACATATCGTCGGATCATATTTCAGTTTTCCTAAACTCACGTGGGTGTGTCCTGTGTGAGAAACAATGGTCCTCGAAGTATTCGCCAACTCCAACATGAAGGACCATATTTTAGTTTTCTCGAATAATTAAGTAATCACCGAGAGGATATATATTATCGTGTTCCGAGAGGATATATATTGTATTACTATTTACGGTAGATTGTGAAAGTCCATCAACTGCAATAATGAGCATGACCAAATTTCAAGTTTATGAATCGTGAATATTCTCGATTATTTGACTACTAATCAAAATTGTGCAACAGCGTAATGAAGTCATGAAGGTTTTGCAAACCATACTTCAATTCAGTTGCTTAATAACCGACTTTTGAGTAAATCACGTGTTAAGACAGAAGACGTACAAACATCAGATGCTATTGATGTTCTGCGTTAATGGAATTGAAATTTGGCTGAACTACACTAATGGTTCGTGTACTATATTGGAAAAATTCTACTTTTTATTCTTACACTTTTTCTAATCAATGCGCTTTCAATTTGTTGAATTAAATCTTTCCATTTTCATGAATTTTAAAATCAAGGCCCTTGATCAAATTAAATTGACTTGACGTTTGGATGACGCAAGAGTATGATGCGGATAAAATATGCTGATGCACACATTAAAGCGTGCGAACAATTTTAGTCAATGTAAACAATATCAGAGTATGTGGATCTAGCCAATGTGGACAACCACATGGACGCCCACTTTGAAACAATTTTGTTCACATCGCCGTACGACGTCGTCTGATAACAATGTCAGCTGGATTTGGTGAGATTTTATGTTGGAGGGAATTGATTGCAATATTTGTGAAACTAGAAAGACTTGATTGGACAAATTAAAAATATTGGGATTTCCTATATCCGCACTTTCGATCAAGCACATTCATCAATAATATGTGGTTCAAAACATTGATTTTCCTTATGACTCAAGTAATGACCAAAGAATGTGCATTGTCCTATTAGTGGATGATACAATTCCTACCTAACCTGCCATAGTATTATTTCTTGGTATAGGAATGTCTTCAATGCAAAATAGGCAGGTGTATCTACCAATTACGAGCATGACCAATTCATTGCCTATTTATACAGCTATCACCTTTCGATGCTCCACACCTCAACATCTTTGTCCTCTTTAGCCACGATCTCACCACTCTCTAATATACAACCGTCTCTATCGACGGATGATGAAGTTGTTCGGTCGATCGCTACAGTCTTTTTCCACAAGAAACAAATTGATGCATCTAGATTGTTATCTCTTGTTTCGTGCAAAGATTTTAGTCCGTCATACGAAACACATTCCTAACTCCACTAGGAGATGTGTCATCCTGCACTCCAATCATGAAAAGTCGGATCAGCGATTTATCAAAATAAGCTATTTACATCTGCGTCTTCCTCGTAGGTATTAATTGCCAAAAGTATCTTTTGAGCGCAACTATTTTCATCTTGATTCAGTTGATATCATTCCCATGTGCGTTTTGGATGATTGATCTAACTTTCCGGCACTCGCTTGTTGTAGCAATCGGTGGCTGTCTCGCTGATAACCTTGCGAGCTTGCCCGAGGTCTCTGTTGCAGGAAAGAAGTTTCAACAGTAATACTAAGGGGTTTAACTTGGACAAGCAGACGGACCGTCGTATTGGGAGATGAAGATAGAGGAAGAGAACGAAAGACATCAAGATTAGCTCGGCTGCCCATCTGTTGCGACCCTCCACCCTCGCTCCTTCCCCTACCGGCAGCCAATTCTAGTCCCAAATCACCGTCCATTGATGGCAGTGAACTTTCCAATTTGCAAAGCAAACTCCATCTTCGGCGGATGGATGAAGGAAGAGAACTTAGGGCCTGCTTTAGAGTGAATAGTTCCGTCTGAAGTATCACATGTAAAATCGTATAAGAGCTGGGTGTAGGGAATGAGCTTCCCTTAAATTTTTCCTCGTTGAGAAATATATTTCTGTTACGCGGAACATCCATATGTTATCTCGTATTATGTGCAGATCTCTGTCATAATCGGCTCTTATTTATTTTTCTGTGTCGCCAACGAAGCATGTGATCTGAATCTCGAGCGATGGTCAGGTTAATCCTGTAACAATAGCATATGCCCCGAAGGAGATAGTTCTGAGGGCCATAATAAAAACATGGTCAAACTCATTTACTTTGATTCATTCAGCTGCAATAAGATATGATAAATTTACTCTTATAAAAGAGAGAGAGAGAGAGAGGAAAGAGACGTAAGTCCGACACAGCAATTCTTTATCTATAACTTACTTTTTTCTAGACAAGTGAGTGAAATTCATTAAAATACAACGACAAGCAAGAGATGTGACCCTCATGTAAGCCCATTTATAACTTTCACACATATATCTAAAACTGTTAGGTTTATTTACTTTAACTGCTTATCTGATACATCGAATAATCATGTTCAATATTGTGAAATTCCCTTTCCGCAATCTCAGAATATGAAATTCCAGAGTTCAAGCAAGCTTCATTATTCTCTGTTCATTCTTGATCCAAATGCCATAATACTTATAGGTCTTTGTTTGAAGGGATTGAGTGTTAGACAGATTGGTTTATTGATTCAAGGACCATCATCAAGTTATAATCTCTGATTTATTCTCTAATGGAATCTAGCCCATTGGCTGTCAACGTGAAGAAGTTGACGTAGACTTGATCAAAGCCAAACCATTATAAACTTTGTGTGCAAATTTGCTATTCCTTAGACTCTCTTTATATTATTCTTGATAGTTGATTTGTGCACAAACAAATTATGAGGTCATCTCAAATCCTATTCTCAATTAGACTCTGAATTAAGATATGAAATTATTTGTTTAAATTTCGCATTATTTTAAACAAGTTTTACAATCATTTGTTCACTCCATTTAGGTGATAACATTAGCTACAACATGAGTTATGTTATAAAAGTCTCACATTGGAGAATTGGAGTTATATCAAACAATTAATATATCTAAATTGGCTCAAAACTCATTGGTTTAAGCTTTTAAGTAAAGATGAGTCCAACTGGATATGTTGGTTGGTTCAGACTTGGGCTCCCTCTTGGCAATTTCCCCAAGTGAATGTATTAGACTTTTGTTGTGTGCTTCCAACAAATGGTATCAATGCCGATGTTGATTGGTGCTCCGCACCCAATCTGATCCGGTATTTGGTGAATATCTCAAAAAAAAAAAAAAAATCTTATGATCCATGCTTGTTTCAAGTAAATATTGCCATCACGGTTGGTCCGGCGTGAAAAGACCATGGACAGTTGGTCTGGCGAGAAAAGACCATGGACGGTTGGTCCGGTGATATGAGATTGAGACTATGAGTTATGCGATCCCAAGTTAGTAGTTGATGTTGGTTTGTTGTACATAGTTGTGTTAGTGCTTGCGAAATCACCTAGAGGGGCTGAATAGGTGATTTCAAAAGATTATGTGAAATCAGTGCGGAATATAACTAAGTAAGCACGGAGCTTTGTTCTGACCATGCTATCTATTACGATCCGAGATACCCTCAGATGTAGCGGCGTGCACAATTCTATTATCACAATATGTAAATAGAGAGATTAAGGGAAAGAGAATGTGCACAGAGGATTTATAGTGGTTCGGCTTTATTCAAGCCTACGTCCACTTCTTCACGCCGATACTCAATTAGTTGGATTTCACTAGTGAATAGCTTAGAGGTCACAACTTGATGAATAGACTTATCATCTAACACTTTTACACTTGAATGTTCTCTTCTAAGTATTACTGTGTTGGATCAAAAGTACGTAAATGATGTGAAGCTCTCTTGATCTTGGAATTTTCGATTATGTTCTCTTGTTCGTGCACTTTCAGC
Organism: Rhodamnia argentea; assembly: GCF_020921035.1. Taxonomy (NCBI): domain Eukaryota; kingdom Viridiplantae; phylum Streptophyta; class Magnoliopsida; order Myrtales; family Myrtaceae; genus Rhodamnia; species Rhodamnia argentea. The sequence goes on along the minus strand of NC_063157.1, from coordinate 27,565,386 downwards.
CTTGAGATCTCCTTTTATACTTCTCCATCTCCAACTGCCCGTTGCAAGATCTCTAGAGGATCGCTCTCCAAAACTTCTCATTTTGGACGAGACTCTATACAAAGGATTTCATAGCCATTGAGGTTGACAAAAGAAAGAATCCCCCGTTGGATCAAATCGCCCATACAATCGTGATCTTGAGTTTTCATAGATGGAGTTCTTCATTAGGTGAGCCATCCTCGTCTCCTTTAATCCATGTCCTTGATTGATCTTCAAGATTGAGAGTCTCCAAAAACGAATCCAGCTTGATTTGTTAGTTACTGTGATGATGTAGTATGTCAATTAAATCAATTTGAATATATCTCTTGATAATTTGATCGTTGCTCGTGAAATACTTCCTCAGAGCTTGATCTTCGCTACAATATCTGAGCTCCTCGCTCAACGTACAACGTCCAAGATACTCGTTCAATGTCCGAGCTCCATATAGCGTCTAAGTCCCCCAGAACATCGTTGCTTATCTTGCCAGATTCAATCTTATGTATCTTGATCCATACACCCTTGGATAATATGCAAAAGAGTATTTCACTGCATTAACTTAGACTTTAGAGACTATGGATTGTTTTATCAACTTCAAAATCAAATAGAGGTTTTTCTCAACAAATTGTTGGTGCATGGCAATGACTTAGAGATTTAAGTTGGATAAGTTGTTGCAAAATGATCCAAGAATTAAGTGGGAGCATACCTAATAGTAAGTTCACACGTGAGAGGGAGATTATTAATATACACACGTGAGTTGTGCTAGAGAGTCTTACATTAGAGAATTGGTATGGAGTTGAGCAGTTAATATATTCAAATTGGCTCATAACTCAATGGCTCAAGCTTTTGAGTGAATGTGGGACCAATTGAATTTGTTGATAGGCTCGGACTTGAGCTCTCTCTTGGTAATATCTCCAGATGAAGGTATCAGGCTTCTGCTGCACACTCCTAACAATAAGAAGTGTTAGAATGTTCAATTAAAAAATTTAAACTTACAAGTAGGGGGAGATCATTGTTATATAAAGAGCATATAAACCCCGTACACAAACAACAGAGGTTGTTTTAACTTTATATGCTAATTATGTACATGGCTCCCTCCACCTATAAGCCTAAATTGTTGGATTGGGCATTATAACACGATATCGAACCTCAGGTTCTGCCCCAATTTATTTTGTGTGTACAGTCCCATATTTGTCAAATGTCATATTGTTCCTAATCCAGCTTGCAAATGAGAGGGGGTGTTCAAACATCCACAATTACTTGTTTATGGAGTTTATATGCTCTTTATATTCACTTTGATGATTTTTGTTGCGTAAACTTAACCAAGCATACTTGAGTTCAAACATTAGGGAATGCTTTGCCATAACCTCACTGACTGAGTTGCATCTCGCCTCTCTTTTCGGAGTTGGGGGCGGATATGCCCACAGGAACTATCGGGCATAGCATGAAGATCTTGATTCAAGTCTTGATGTACTTTCTCGTATATGCTACTCCAAGAATAACTACATACAATCATACATGAAAACTAGTGGTCACACTCTCCATCAATTGTATCGTCGCGTTTAGTTGCCTCGTGTATTTTGCTCGAATTAGTTGGCAACGAAATGTCTTTCACCGAAGTTGTTCTTCGAATTTTTTTTTTATTTTAGAGGAGACAAATTCTGTGGCGACGCTAAACAGGAACTATCACATATAAACAAGACAATCGATAACTTCACTTCAAATGGGACTGAACGTACACAAACTATGCTAGAATTTAGCCGACGACAAAACGTAAGAACACGGACACTTCAAAGAAACCATGTACACAAACTATGTCGAAATTTAATCGACGACAAAGGCTGAGAACGTAAAGATGCAATGCCATAATTTAATCGAGGCGAGGCACCCAAGATGTACAACAAATATACACGCTGGAATTTAACAGGCGATGTGGATCAGAAAAATACATCTAAAAAACATGCGGGAATCTAATAGACGACGGGAGTTTGGAAACTACAACTATTGTGCATGAAAGTAAAGGGAATTGAAAAATAACATGTTTGTTTGATTGTGCGCAGGGGGATCTCTAGCGAACGTTAATATTTATAGTCTTCATGCCGTAACCGTTTGGAAGCAGTTCCCCTGCAGTTATCGCTATGTCTCCTTATCTCTGAAAATTCTGTGCCCATGCTCTCACAATGCTATGATCTCGTCCTCAAGCAGTTGCTCCCTGGAAATCGTATCATGATCCTTCGTGTCCATCTATTGCAACGTTCATTCTTACTCCACGACTTCCTGGACTTTGTTGCTTCATTCACCAGTAGTTTCAAATCTGAAATTTCATAACTACACCATGATACCTTCTAGTTCTAGGCATCCAACCTTCTCCTGGCGTTTCAATCAATAATTAATCACCCTTCTTAACAGATATCCTTATCGACTATCGCTCACGTCAATGATTCAATACTAATAACAATTCCTTTGGTCGTCGACATTTGCTCATGTGTTTAATAATAACTTGCACTCTAGTCACGCGCCTATCTATGTTGACGACCTTATCAAATTTTGGTGCTAACATGTACACATCTTTTATGACCCTATCAACAGTCGAAAAAGTTCTTACGACTACAAATTGAAATACAACCATGTTTCTGAATAATCTTCACATGTTAATAAAATGCTTAAATTAAGAAGTGATCACTGTATCTATTTTAGCGATTCCCTTTTCGGCAAGTTTCTTGGATGGCAAGCTAATCAAGGTTAATTAGTCAGCATTTGCTGTGCTTAATGAGCTAAATAAGTTCACGCAGTATCGTCCACGATTGGCTCCATCCTGTCTTAAGCATTGCAGTAAAACCATAAATGAGATTCGCACAAAATTCAAACTCGTTTAGATTTGTTTTGGCTTAAGCTGAGATGCTCTTATTTCGGGCAATTATCGTTGTCGGCATCCTAATCCTACTACTATGGTAAATCGTAGTATGAGCTGTATTTTCTGCTTAAATTAGCTAAATTTGTATATGCTGGCATAATCCTTGCAAAATTCCAGCACTATTTTTTTGGTCGGACCAGCACTATTTGAGATGTAATGTTTTTTGTCTTACCGTCAATTCTCTACTGTTTTGGAATTGTTTCCATGTGATGAATAATTGCTTTGGTACTCTAAAAGACATCAACAAGCCTATCTTTTTCAATGATCGTGTAGTTCTCAAAGTAGTCGTATTTCTAACGTCACAAATTAAATCTCTAATAATATCAAATTATATGCTTATTAACCTAAGAGAACACACTAATATGAGAATGCAATGTTAATTTGACGTAAGTGAGATTCACAAAGCTTTCGTTGGACACTTTGATCCCATAAGCTCAATCTCCCCGACTCTCCTCAATTCGATCAGTCTCCAAACACCAAATACCAAACACCTTTGACATCCTATTGAAGATTATTATGGCCGAAGAAACTATTAAATCTCAAATAGGGATAACTGTCGAATCTCAAATAATGTAAGTGAGATCAAAGAGTTTGATTGATGTTAAAAATCCTTCCGATTCACTAAGATAGTCCTTATATAGTAGTATTAACGATTCACGGCTTTTAGCCGCATAGCATTTCATTGGCGCATCCAATAACGACATTGAAAATTGTCGTGCCCGCAATTTCAATCAAAGCAAACATCGATTTTTTTTTTTTTTCCTTTATAGGTCAAGTGATGACCAAAGGAATGACCAAAGGAAGTGCATAGTCATATTAGCGGATCATACAATTCCGACCTAACCTTCCATTTATATTTCTTGGAATGGGAATGTATTGAATGCAAAATCTGCAGGTGTATCCCCAAATAAAGAGAGGGGCCAATTCTTTGCCTATATGTTCAGCTCTCATCTTTTTGATGCTCCATTACCCTTCAGCCAAAATCTTACCACTATCCATATTTACGACCATGTCTATCGATAGATGATAAAGTTCCATCAACTCCTGTAATCTTTTCCTTTTCCTCGAGAAACACAAATTATTGTCCATGGTTTCATCAAAGGTTGTGGTACATCATACGCAAAACACTCCTAATTACAGTAGGAGATGCGTGATCATGCCGTCCAAACCTCAAAACTCAGATCAGCGATTTACCAGAATAAGCTATTTGCAAGATTTTCATCTTCGCTATAGGTACGTATTTCCAAAAGCGACATCGTTTTTTTTTTTGTCTTAATCCAACTAAATATCAGTCCCATGTGCAAAATTGGATGGTCGATCTAACTTTCCATCGCTAACTTATTGCAGCTGGGTGACACCGGTGGATATAGCGTTGTTGGATAATCCGGCTTTATCTGCGCATTCGATAACGGCATTGGATATCGATCATCGAATTGCCGCATCCGCAATTTCGATCAAGCCAAATCGTCAATAATTTGTGGTTGGCTACATGCATTTTCATGTATCACATGTCAAATCGTACAAGGGCTCGTTGTAGGGTGTGAGCTTCCCTTTATTTTTTCGTCGAGAAGTTGAGTTTTTTCACACGGAACATCAATTTATTTTCTCCTTGTGTGTTTGGATCTTTAACAAATAACATGCCATCACAAAAGCTATCTTATGACTTATACTATCACGTAAATTCAAGTGCACTTCGTCATCAACTCAATGCGCAAGATCAGTGGTTGGCGATTGAATCGATTCTTTTCGAGGTTGTTTTCATTTCTCCTAAATCAATGCTGTGTTTCTTCCTTGGCAGTGTGGTGAATGCGAAATGTCTCACCTCGGGTATATAGAATTTGCAGAGGCGGAAAACTTAGCCATGAAAGAAGACGAACAGTAGAAAGAAAAAAAAAATCAAGAAAATCAAGCAAAATGGCCTCGTTTCGCATATTCTCAATCCAAGTCAATGTCAGTTGGCCATGTAGGATAGCAAGTACTGACTGGATATCCAAGTCAGCATTTCTCTCGATTGTAATTGACCAGAAGTAATGCATTGAAAATCATTTAAACATTCACAACAGATTGGCTAAATTGAAAAAGTTAGGACTGAATTGACCCGTTGCACAATAAGTTGAGGATTGATTGGGTAATTTTCTCTGCAATCACGAATATAGCAGGCCGCCTAAGACATAGCTGTCTATTTTAGCTACTCCATTTTCGGAAATTTTCACAGTTGGCAAGCTCATTATGGTTAATTTATCTGATATTTGCTGTGCCTCTAATTTTATGAGCTAATTAAATTAATGCCACATCATCCACAGTTGGCTCCATCCTGTCGTAAGTACTCCGTTAAGACCATAGATGAGATTCCCATAAAATTCAACTCGTTTAGATTACATTTGGCTTTAACTGAGATGATTTCATTTAGGGCAAATATCTTTGTTGGCATCCTAACCCAACAACTACGGTGAATTGTTGCATGAGCTGTATTTCCTGCTTAAATTAGGTGAATTTGTATTTGCTGGCATCTCCAGCACTCAAATCATAACTAACATTGCCATCCTGACCCACCCACCCACCTGATCTAAAAATGCAGTATTAATCTTAACATAAGTGGAATTCACAAAGCTTTCGTTGGGCACTTCGATCCCAGAAGCTCAATCTCCCCTACTCTTCTCAATCTGATCAATCTACAAACACAAAATACCAAGCGCCTTCGACATCCTTTAGAAGAATATTATGGCCAAAGAAATTGTTATGGATAACTAGATCTGTCTCGATCGGAAGATATTTTTAGTTTTCATTTGCTCAAAAAGATGCATAGTTTTCTTTTGGCAACAATTCGTTATACTATAGCACTACATTCTATCTTCTGCGTAAATTTGTCGCTAAAAAGTTTTGGAAAGTATTTTTCTCCATTCTTTTGTTCTTACCGAGTTCATCCTATCCGAGAACCATACCAAATAATGTTAGTGAGATCAAAGAGCTTGATTGATGTTAGAAGAAATCCTTCCGATTTGCTAAGATAGTACCTATACAGCAGTATTAACGATTTACGACTTTTAGCTACATAGCATCTTATTGGCGCATCTAATAGCGACATTGAATATAGATCATCAAATTGCCGCGCCTGCAATTTCAATCGAGCAACATAAATAATAATCTATGGTTCGATACATCGAACTTTTTGTCCTCGTAAGTCTTGTGAAGATCAAAGGATGTGCATTTGTCATATTAGTGGATTATACGATTCCTACCTAACCTACCACTTATATTTCTTGGAATGGCAATGTATTGAATGCAAAATCTGCAGATGTATCCCCTAATAAAGGGAGTGGTCAATTATTTGCCTATATATTCAGCTCTCTTTTGATGCGCCACGCCTAAGTATCTTGTCAGTGTTGAGCCACAATCTTACTCCTATCCTTATTTACAGCCATCTCTATCGACAGATGATGAAGTCCCGTCGAATCCTATAGTCTTTTCCTTTTTCCCCAAGAAACCTACCGATGCATCCAAATTGGTGTCCACGGTTTCATCAAAGATTTATGGCCCCTCATACACAAAAACACTCCTAATTACAGTAGGAGATGCGTAATCATGCCGTCAAAACCTGAAAGCTCGGATCAGTGATTTACCGGAATAAGCTATTTGCAAGACTTTCGTCTTTGCTCAGGGTATGAATTTCCAAAAGCAGCATCATTTTAGCTTTAACTATTTTTGTCTTAGTCCGACTAAATATAAGTCTCACGCGCAAGATTGGATGATCGATCTGACTTTCCATCGCTGACTTATTGCAGTAGGGCGATACTTGTGGGTATTGCTCTCCTATGGAACCTCAAACGCAATACCGTCCATCCACCACAAGAACTCAATCTCCGGACGTGCCTACAACGGTTTCCTAATCAACGGTAATTTAGCACAAAACCTAGGAGTCTCCATATCTAAAAGTGCCCTATTGTGGAAGATCTCAATACCGTGCAACCTACAATAATCCATCTTATTTTTAATCGATTTTAACAAGTGATGATCACCGATAGGGTTCTCTTCAGCTTCCTCGACGAGGATCTTCCATATGTCGAGCGTTTTGTTGCTGTTCGATGATGACGACTACTGAGTCGACTCGGATTGAGCCAACAATTGGGCGCACTTAGTGAGGACTTCCTTGACGACGCGACGAGGCTCCACATGCTTCCGCAAGTAGAAGCGCTTGCGGAGGTTGTCAGAGTCTTGCTCCAGCGTGCCGAACTTGCCAGCACTAGTGGTGTTGTGGAGGACGATCACAGTCATAGGATGGTCACCTTACAGTGCCTCGACTCCCACCAAATCAGGTAGCTCCTGCGAGCTCCCAAGCACTTGTTGAGCATCCTCACGCGCTTGAGATTTAGGATCGGTGTGAGTAGCGTTAACGCGGAAGATTCGGACCAAGTGAGGACGAGAGCTTCAAGATCTAGAAGCGAATGACGTCACTGAGAGAGTAATGTCTCGATGACAGCAGGTCGAGGCTGCTAGGGCCAGCGAGGCGGCAAAGCGAGTAAACGGCGCGGTTGATGGAACCTTTGGGGTCGGGTGTGCAATGGAGGACATAGGTGGAGAAGATAGGGAAGAAGAAGAGGATGACGAACAAGCCAGAGAGATACTAAGGTCGAATGACCCCAAATTTAACTTGAATGATTGTTTGGGCATAATAGGCTAAAAAAGGATCTCACGAGTGATAAAATAGTCAAAACATTATGACGACGAGTGTATTAACCAAAGGAGTGGAAAGAGTGTGACCCATTTATTTTTGTCTTAAACCGACTAAACATTGGTCCCACATGCAATTTCGATGATTGATCTAGCTTTCTGTCGTTTAATGTAGCTGGGTGATACGTAAGAATATAGTGTTACTAGAAAATCTTGCCTAATCTGCGCATCCCACCCAAAGAGAACAAACGCTGCCCGGTTAATTAAGGCGACACCGCCACGCACAAATATTTAACTCCACAAAAATTCCTCAGCAAATGCTGCTTTGATGAACACCTCAAAGTATGAACATGAAGAAGCCACTCCTGATTTACTTTCCAGGTCATTGTAACCCGAAATCCAAGTAAAACAAGTAAAACAGCCTAGACTTACGATCCAACTCTCCCTTCTCTTCGCGTGGTTGTATCGTTAACATGTGCCACCATACAACTTCAAGACAAAAGGCCCTTTACTTCCCATAAAACCCACTCATCTGTGTCTGGGCATATCTATACTACGTAATTTGGGCCACTTCAGGTAACACAATGGGCCAATACACCACTAGAGACTTCGACGTCCAAAGAAACACCCAATTCTGGCTATGGCAGCTAGAAGGAAGCAGGAAATTTACAACACATTGACCATAAGCAAAACAAGCCCCAAGAAAACTGAGAAACATACCAAGTCCCTGTGTATCTGTTCCTATTTTCAGAAAATTCAGCGCTAGGAGCACCTGGATCTGGATGAACCTGCATGTTTATTTGCCACCGTCAGCTGTAGACTCAGCGACCTTCGCTCTAGTAGGACCCTTCTTCGCGACACTCTTGATCACTTTATGTACATACCAGCAAATCGACCCAATGAAGATACTCAGAGAAGGTCTACAACAAGTTTTGTGGGGATAATCTCCATGAACCCCGCGGCCCTGATCAGAAACTTAAGCTCTCTGAAGGGCTCCCGGCCAGACTATATTACTCAGGATGGTGATCAACGTCAGGGGCATAATCATTTTACATCAGACCAGGGCAGTTCATCGTGATGACATGAGATGTGAAGCTAGCTGCCCCCTCAACAGGATCAACTTCAAGTTAGAAGCAAAAAACAATTCACTTAAATGAGATCTATCAGTACAAGACTTTTTCGGAACTACAAACATAGTTGCAGAATTCACCGTTTATAAATCGAGATCCGCCAAGCTAATAAAGATTCAGAATTTAACAGAAGGCTTTCCACTAATCAACCATGATGATGATGAAAAGATGAAAAGAATTGCTAGTACAGATATAACAATTTTGCATCGTAAACTAGTATCAGATTAACAATGGTAACATCAGAGGATACAATGAATGAACAAAATAGGACTTAATGTGACTAGTCAGATATAAAATAGCCTCATCATCTCTATCCTATACATCCTCTGCAAGCTATCAACCATAATGCCCATCACACTAAAAGGGAAAATGAAGGCAACGTATCAAAAAGAGTAAATATTAACTGCTCTGCTGGTGTCAGTGCTCCGAATTATCTTTCTGTTCAGCGATGGCAAGTGGTCTCCCTTGGTTGTAAGTTGTAGTGATTCAATGACTGCAAAGAATCAGCGGTTTAATCAAAGTTTGAAATGTAAGGTAGATTATGTAGTCAATGTAGTGTGTAACATGAAGGCCTTCTGCAAATAAAAAAAGGAAACAACAAAATCTTCAGTAACTTCCATGCAAGTTCAACAGCTGAAGGATTACAACAGTTTGAACATGTAAGAAAGCTCTCTTGACCATTGGTCTGTGATGTACCTTCTAATCACAACTCCTTTTCATCATCAAGCTGAGCCTTGGCTGCTGCCTTCTCTGCTTCTTCTAGAACAAATGTTTTAAGTGACCCGATATTTCTTGGACCTATCACAGCATTCCAAGAAATGGTTAGCTCTTCCCTCATATCATATCTGTCGGTTTAGTGAGAGCAGGAGACGGAATTTAGTGATATAGGGGATGCAAACAATGTTTTATTCCCTCCAAAAGAAGTCACCTACTAGTCACGTTTCCTTACTTCACTTTTCAGTCTCCCCTGTTGATTCTACAACCGTGGACGTAACTTGAGCTCAGCCATAGTTTAGAGGAGAGAAATAGTCACTATCTACAGACACTCAACTTCTTTTGCTAGAACTATGACTGAAAATTAAAATGAATATACATGCTCATAAGTTGGTCTACACAAATATAACCAAAGCAGAAGCCTACTTGTAAAGCTTCTGAAACAAAATGCTGAGCCAGCTCTATAGGTGGAAACTTATCCGGAAAAACCGACTTATCAGCCTACATAGAGTATCTCCAAGACTAACCCAGATACTTGACACCATACTTGCAGTTTGTTCTCTGAGTCCTACAACTTTCTCAGATTATATGTATTTACTCCTTTGGCACTTCTTTTAAGAGTTTGATTTGCCTCTTAACATTGAAATATAATCTCCCTCCAAGGCATTTAAGGAACACACACATAGATGGAGCACATACATACATAACATGGTATTAGCAGAACTTGGACATTAGACTCATACTCCAGCCCAAGTTTGAGTGCTGGCCATGCACTATTTTGAGACTCCACACACTTATTATATATCAATGACACTTCATCTATCAAGATTTAACTTCTGCAAATGTAAAAATAAACTACAATTATCCTGTTCATCGGTGAAGTATCTACCATTATTAAAGGAATTCCAACGGCCAAAATAATGCCTTAAATAAATTTAGCATGGGGATGTTCTTCAGATGATTGCTTCCTAGAAAAGAAAAATTGGAAATTTAAGTTGTAGGATAAGGATCATAAGCTTCCATATATTGTGAAAGTTTCAGAAAGCTGTCAAAATATGGCATTTGATCGTTACCTTGATATTTTGCAACTTCTTCTCCATCGTAAAATACCTTAAAAGTAGGATAAGAATGAATGTCAACTTTGGAACAGACTGGCTTATTGGTTGCACAATCAACTTCTCCAATCTCTATTTCGTCTTCACCTTCCATCTCCTTGCCAAGGTCCTCCCACAGCGACCCCAGATTTTTACTAAAAGCCATCGATGCAATAACAATCACTAAAAGGGCAAGTGAAAAATAGGACAGCAAATTTTCATCAGAATCTTGACAAAGGGGGTCTAGTTACCAATGCTTACACCACGGCACACAAAACTTCACAAACCAAGCAGTGTCCTTCTCCTTTATCTAGACAAAATAAAATGCATAAGTACAGTACAAATGAAATCCTCAAATATCTTACAGATGAAATTATTTATGCAGCACATTTCTGAACTTAAATCTTTGGGACCAATTTCATCATATAGTCTCCAATATCAATTTGGACATCGAAACAACGCAATTCAGTGAATCATACTTGAACTGAACAAAACCCCACCACCGAATTAGATATTCTAACTAAACCTAACTTAAACTCAATGTCACGGCCACTGGCATGCGAAGTGGCACGATCTATTGATAAATCTAATCAACCAACCAGATCGAACATCAACATCAGAGAGAATGTCGAAAACACTGAAATTCCGCGCGATACAAACGAGAATCATAGGAATATGCAAATAAGAGATCCACTGAAGCGGCTGCGCAAATTCGAACCAAAAGGGAAGCTTTTAAAAGTCCTCGTGATCATATATATCATCTCCGAGACAGAAGACTCTACAAAAACACTGATCATTGTTTCCTATGCTGAGGTGTGAAGAGGGAAACGGCATCGGACGACTAGGGTTTGCGAGCATCACCTTGTCGGAGAAAGTGTCGGCTGTTAGAGTGATGACCTCAGCTTTAGCAGTACGACTCGCTATACCGAAGAGGAGAACCCATGTCACTACAAGCACGGAGCACCGATTCCTTCTCATGGCGGATGATTCCAAGGCGGATGATGCGAGATTGCTCGTTCACAAGCCTCGAGCCTGTAGATCAAGACTCGAGAACTCGAATGAGATGGTCAATGAAGAAATAAGGCACGTGCTCCGCACATGACTCCAGCAATCAGTCTTTTTGACATTATTATTTATTTACTTTTTAGTCGAACTCTTTTCGAGGAAAATGACACTAATGCTCCGTTTGCTTCGCGAAAAATAAGTAATTTAAAAATAATTTAATAAAAATAGTTCATTATATTATTTGAAATAATTAGTTAGTAAAAAACATTTTCATTATTAAAAATAATATATGGCTAAATATTTTCAAGAAAGATTAAAGTTTTTTCATTCATTTATTTTTATAAGCGATCAAAACAATCATAAATCACTTATTTTTCACAAAATAAACGAATCCTGATAATTTCTAAATTTTAGGCCAACATTCAATAAGATCATTGAATTATTTTTCAATATTCAATATCGTCCATTGACTTTTGTTTTATTTAATCTAATTACTCAACTTTCCATAACAAAGTCAAAGCACTCCTTCCTTACTATACACAAACTTTCGTAATTACACTAGTGCCCAGATTTTAAAATATCTTTTCCTTTCAATCATATTTCTTGAGTCAACAAAAAGATGGTGTCCTTTTATTACTTTTTTCACCATTTTCGGTCTCCATAAATGTGTATATAGTTCTATTCGAATATATTTTAACTTGTGACCTCTATAATAGTAAAACATAACCTCATTTAAATTTTTAATGGATTCATATTTCTTTTTATTAATTTCAAACATCGAGTCGTAGTTATATTAATTTACTTATCGTTCCTAATTTTCATATAGATAAGATTTTCAAGTTTTTAAGTTCCATAATTTCATAATTGAATTGAATTAAATTCGTACATAATGAAATTAAAGTAGCAAGAATATCAATTCAATACAACTCTAAATGAGGAGAAAGTATTCGGGCGTCATAGGTTGACGTGGCATGCATTTATTTAACGGATCCCAATCAGAAATTAACACGCGCCCTGACATAGCAATCAAATAAAAAATTAAATAAACCTTTTTTTTTTCTCTCTCCCTCCTTCGGTAGCAACCGTAAGCCGTCGGAAAGGTGGCTCGACCATGGACGCGCAACGTGGTTGGCTTGGGCGCAATGGCCGGTGACTCCGCCAATGACTATGGACGGAGGAGGTCGTTGAGGACTGTGGAGGAAGGAGAAAACAAGGAGGCTGATTTTTTTTTGTTTCGTAGCCACGTCAGGAACACATATTAATCTGATTGGATTTAGGTAGATAGATGCACACCACATCTGCCTAAGTGAATACTTTCTCCCAAACGAGGTTCTACTTTTACTATTGTATAGATCAAAAAGCAACCAAAAAGGTAATAAAATGATAGCCGTATTTCTTGTTGATATTGGAAAATGAATTGAAATGAGAAAAAACTTTTGACTTTTTTTCGCAGAGTTGAGAGATTAAATTGGACATTTAGAATTAATTCAATGACCATACGGAATGAATTAAAAGTGTGGAGTGACATTGCACATTGTCCCAAAATTTAGTTATGTTGTTTGTATCATTTTCACTTACCAGTAAAACTTTTCTTTAATTTTTGTGTAGTCTATTTTTCTCTTTCAAATTTTAGAACGACATAAATTGAGATTTTGTATAAGTTCGACTTGGGACTAGTCTCTGCCCCTTGACAATGGCTTTGACTGCCTCAAAACATCTTACTTCCACACGATTCTTCAATCGGAATGACTCGAACTTGTATACTATATCATAGTTACATAGTCGAGCGCAGCTGTACATATCAATTACTCGTTTCTACATCGAAAGTATCTTTTTAAATGGCCAAGTAAAAATTTGAATGTTCAACGACAGGGTCAGGTGCTTTATTTAATGTTCACTTTTGTATGGCAAGATGTGTATGCGTGTGCACATCAAAATAAGCAATTATTTAAAATACTTGAGATATTTATTAACAACTTTGGTTCGCCAAAATTCAAAATGGGGAAGCATGAATTTCCAATAGAAAGGACAGTATATTGAAATGTTTTGAAACTCCATAAAAAACAGGGTCGGGCAAAGGTCGAAAACAAGTGAGCTTTAATAAATAAGTAGATAGAAGTGCCACGCACATAGATACTATCAAGATGTGGGGAAACTTGTCAAAAAAAAAAGTCCTAAATTTATTACATTTTTATCAATTCAATCCTAAAAATTTTGAATTTGTATCAATTCAGCTATGAATCTTTTTTTTATGCCGATTCAGCTCAAACTTTTTGTATTTGTGCCAATTCAGTCCATCCAGCCCGCTTTGACCGGCCAGCGGCGACATCGAAGCCGGCCGATGCTCATGGGGTAATTTAATTTTTTAATATTTTTTTCAATAAATTTTTTTGATTTTTTTGGTTTATCTTTTTCCTTCAACAGGTTGCCGATCCGACGACTAGTTGGAGGCGAGGGTTGGTGAGGCTCGATCTCGTTGGCCATTGGAGCCGCCACTGCCGCCTGCGGGCAAGCTTGGCCTCACCTAGTGACGACGAAGGCGGCTCCGCTCACCTAGTGGCAGCAACTCTAGTGGCCGGCGAGGTCGCGAAGTTGAAGCGGGTTTGTGGTGGCCGTGATTAGTCCAATCGGCAACATGAAGAATAGTACTATACCAATTGCTAGGATGACTCCCCAGTACGGAAGTTGAAGCAGTCCACCACATCCTTCACAAGCAACCATGGCGAGTCCGATCTTTATCAGCGACAGTGAATGTAACCACCATAGTGCGACAGCATCATAATTCTTCTTCATCAATCTAGTGTGCACGTCATCGAACTTATCTCGAAGAGCCGCGTGTGTTTGTTACCAAATAGTCCTGTAAATGGAATGTTAGAATCTGTTTTTCAGATGATTAATCCTCACAGCTCCGCAACTTTGTGCTCCACCAACCTTGTTAAAGTCTTAAAGACATGGGTTTTATATATTTCAATTACTGATTGCAATTCTGTTCTACTGCAGAAGTTTTGTAGGATTTCTTGATATATTTTGCAGGTGACTAAAAGAAAGAACAGAGGTAGTTCTCTATCCGCATAGTGATACTCGGGGATAAGTGCAAAGGGTGCGACATGAGATACTGTAGCTGCCAAGGTCGCAAAACTCGATCCATAAGCAAAAGAGAAGAAGATGCTCAGGTGAATTTTACTGTAATCATCATATCCGTGCTGATTGAATTGGAAGTTCGTCTCGTTCAGGACTAATCCGACGTTGTATTTGCCTCCGTTAGCATCAAGCACGTGTGTCGAGATAATGGGCAACCGCTTGGCTTCGAATGCGTCGGTCCGGTAGGCAATCAGGATCCCCACGTACAGCGTGAAGAAGAAACCGGCGGTTATGTTTATAATAGCGAACCTTGGGGTGGCTGAAGGAGATCCAATGAAGGCAGCAACAGTAGCCCAATCTAGGGAAAAGGAACCAAGACCGAGAACACGACGTCCGGACCCGATTTGTTGTGCTGTGAGTGAGTCCTTCCATATCCAACATACAAAGGATAGGGCAGTTATGGATGGAAACAGATAGTTTGGAACAACATAGTAGGCGAAACTTGATATGAGCACTAAGACAAAGAACTGCAGCCCCGTCAGTCCCTGAAGATGTGCATACCATAGATTTGAAGGATTGATGCAAGTAAGGCAAGAGAAAAGGCTTGATGTCGTCGGATACGGCGATGGCCTGGACTTGGCTTCCCTGATCAACCATGAGTTCTCCTTGAGGTCTCCGAGTCGGAATGTGTAGGGTTCGCCAGAGAGGGCCTTACTATCTCAGAGCCTCTCGAGCCTCAGCCACACCCAATTCACCGCCCTCCATGCCCATGTCGTCAAGACGACCACAACCATCGAGTTGCTTGTTCACAAGTCTCGAGCCAATAAATCAATAAATCTCTAATACGTATGTTAATGAAGAAATGAGGTATATGATTCGAAATTTTTATGTACCGTGCACGTCTCGCGCAAGTCTCGTGCATGTGTCATTTTGCAGCATTTGGCTATGTGGGCCTTTTAAAACTGTGTGCAACGGTAGATTACGACAAAATGAACGTGAATACATTTAAATCATAAAAGAAAAATCCGTTACTCCTGAACCATTCAAACTCCTCACAAGATTTTTTTTTTCACAAACCATCTAGTTTTGAGTCATATTTCCTCCATCTTTCTTCGATTTCATTTTATTATTGGTCATTTCATATCCTAATATCACATGACATATAACTTCGTTTTCGAAAAGAGGGCAAGCCCAGGAGGAGGAGAAGTAGTAGCCATGGTCATGGTGGAGTGGAAGGAAGGACAGGGACTCGGGAGGGGCTGGGATTTATATGGGGGGACGCGGGAACGAAGTGGGATGGTTAATGCTAATGGTGAGCGGGCGTAGGTGGGAGAATATTTCACTGGTTGGACAGCCATCTTCCTCGTGCTTTCCTTTGAAGGAAGAAGTTAGCTTGTCTTGCGAACATGTCCCTGCGATAAATGAATTAGATTAATCGATTCGTATAACTCTTACATAGGAACAAAAGGATTATTAGACATCAACCTAAAATGGAGAATACATAAAGCTAATGTGAAACTTGAACTCGATCAAAAGTTTGGTGCAGCCAAATGGAAGCATAGTTCAAAGAAGATTAATCGAGATGTGGAATGGGATCGTGCTGTATCTATCCCCATGGCCTGTAACCTCTGCCCACAGACCTTAATGCTCAATGATAGAAATGGAGTTCATGCTTCAAACATAGACCCAAGAAGCAATTTTTAGGCTAGGTCGATAAAAGTATTTTTACATAACACTCTACACTAAGCCATAAGATATTCGAGATGAAAGTGTCGAGGAAGGAGGAGATTGGAGGGAAGAGATGGGGTTGACGATGTGCTTTTACAACTAGGTTGAATAAATAAAATTTCTCTTCCAAGCCTCGCCCGAGAAGATTCGAGGCTTCTTAATGTTGCACTTTCGTTCATGTGTCGTTTTGCGGTATTTGGCTATGTGGGCCTTGCTACAATATCCACACTGACATTTCCAACGATCTTTCCATAAGTTAATGGACTCGAATTTGGCCTCAACCTGTGGAAAGATTTGACTCTTTATGATTGCGTCATTGATTTTAAACATCATAACCAACCACTGGTATTTTGCATAATTAATTGTGTTCTACTCGTTTTTGGCCAAGTGGGTTTGGCTATAATCAATTGAGCGGAGAACGTTTACCAAAATTTAAGTTTACTTTCTAAGTCAAAAGTATATGGAATGCTCATTAATCTGTTTTTAATTTCGAAAATAAAGGTCTAAACGAAATTTCCATGTGTCGTGCATGTTTTGGGCATATCTCGTGCAAGTGCCATTTTGCAACATCTGGCTATGTGGGCCTTGCCACAATAGCCACAGTGACAATTCCAATGATCTTTCCACCTTTTCGATGATATGTGGTTCTAAGTTTATATTGCTATTGCGCTTGCCTTATGCAACTCCTATGATACTGGGCTAACGGACTTAAATTTGGCCTTTAACTTATGGAAAGAATGGAGTCTTCATGCATCTTTGATTTTAATCATCTTTACATGATTTATTACTCCTTTTATTGCGTCCTCTTCATTTTTTGCCAATGCAGGTGGATCTAGCCATAATCGATTGAGTGGAGAACAGTTAACAAAGTATAGGTTTATTTTGTTTGCCAGGGTATATGGAATGTTCATTAGTTTATTTTAATTTCAAAGATAAAGATTTAGCCAAAGTTTTCATATGTCGTGCATGTACCATTTTGCAGCATCTGGCTATGTGGACATTGCTGCAATATTTATGGTGATAATTACAATGATCTTTCCTCCGCTTCGAGGGTATATGGTTCTAACTTCATACGTCATTGCCCCTAAACTTGCAATCTGCAACTATTACAGATCTGGGCTAAACCGATTGTAGTTGGCCTTAACTTATGGAAAGATTGAACTCTTTATGATGGCATCATTGATTTTAATCATCTTAACCAACCATTAATTTTATTGAATTGCATGCTCTTCGTTTTTTGCCAATGCGGGTAGTGTTGTCATAGTTAATTGACTGGAGAAAATTGAACAAAGTAAGAGGTAATATAGGGTCTTGGCGATATTTTCACGTGTCATGTTGCAGCATCTGGCTATGTGGACCTTGCTATGATATCCACAGTGACAATTCCAGTGATCTTTCCACCTCTTCGGGGGCGATCTGATTCTAAGTTCATAGGTCATTGCTCCTGCACTTGTCTTGTATAACTCTTATGGTACTATTTTTTTTTTTCAAAATAACATTTCATTTTATTCACTTCCTCATAATACAAGAGAAACATCGCATTTTAATTGGAAACCAAAGCAAATCCCAGACAAACAAGCTTCAAATAATAAGAGAAATACTCAAAATAAGGTTATACGTCACACGCTCAAAGAACATCTTGATGACTACTTCACACCATAATCGATGGCTGATCAACGAATACATCTTCAGAAATGAGCACACACCAAGAACTTCATTTGTTGTTACAAAGTTGCCTTTCAGCTATGTGTGCCTAAGTTTGGCATCCTCAACACCATCACCGAAGCGAGTAAAAAGGTTGAACGAACATAAATTTGACAATTGTGAAAGCGAAGCCTTCATGAAACTCTTCTGATCTTCTTCGAAATTGAACTTGTTCACCAATGAAATCCGAGGAAAGCGAAACCCCGAAAACATACACGCAGAAAACCCTAACTCTAAACTAGATCAGGTAGAAATCTATCTAAAAATGGGAGAGAAAAGCTTCCAGATTTAGACTAAATCGAAAGAGAAAAGTTTCCAAACAGGAAGAAAGCAAGAAAATAAAATAAAAATTGAAAGTAGACTAAGAAAAAGGGGGAGGGGAGGGAGAGATCTAGCTCGAACCCTCCTCTCTACATAGGTTGAAGAAAAAAATGTGAAGAAGAGAGAGAAAGGAGAGAGAGAGAGAAGAAAAAAAAAACTAGGGCCGGCTAGCATTTTTGGTACTAGGTTAAAGAGTGGAGTTTGGCCTCACCTTATGGAAAAATTGGACTCTTGGTGATTTTAATCATCTTAGCGAACGATTGATTTTTGCTTCTTTAATTCCATCCTTTTCGTTTTTGGCCAATGTAGGTGGGTCAGGCCATAATTGATTCAGTGGACGAGATTTAACAAAATATAAGCTTATTTTGAAAGTCAAGTTGTCTTTTTTTTTATTGTCTATATGACATAAATCGAGGGTTTGTATGAATCCTCGATTATCTAATCCTCGTAATGGGATAGTCATTTGTTGCAAAAATGATAAATATTATCCATCGATAATAAAAATATCCTTTAAACATGTGTACTACGGCACTTCATGGGATTACAACAAAATGAACGTCATTGCATTTAAATAATCAAGGAAAATCGGTCACTCGAAAGCCCTCTAAGCTCCTCACAATATTTTTTCTTTTTGGCCACAGATCATCTAATTTTGAGTCTTATTTTCCTACACCTTCCTCAATTCCATTTTATTATTGGTCATTTCAGATCATAATCTAAAGTTGCTGACTTTATCATGAAATTGACGTTCGGTCTTGCGGGTGCAGATGGAAATCATTGCAAACGTTAATTTGAATGGTAAAGGAGCACGTTGACGTGGCACTCCGGAAGTACCTAATATTTTCTCGGCGGCACTACAATTTAGGCGGTGGTGGCCAAGGTGGAAGTGGTTTTGCGGTGATATTGTATGGGCAAAAATGTGAGAGAGAAATGGGTAGAGGGGCGGCTGCTAGCAGAGGAGTAGTAACGATGACCACACGTGAGCTGCAGTGATGCCTTTGTAATTGAGAGAGGTTAATATGCTTTATTATGTTTTCTTTTGCATGGGCAACAATCACCTAAGTATGGTTAGGTGGGTGGTTTCATGCCAAAATGTTGCCTCCTTTAATCGAAGGTCGCGAGTCTTGCGACCTTGGGGTAGAGTGAGAGAGAAAGAGTCGTCGCTGCCGTTGCTGCTGCCACCGTTTGCATTGGTCCGAGCCGCGTGACTCCACCGCCCACTTCCCTCTAACCACATTAGCGCCTCTCTCTCTCTTTGGATTTCGCCACATCCGATTTAAGGTTAAGAGTCCGTGTCAGCCGTCCTTTGGCCTGCTTGGAGTAAGTCGCGCAATCTGTGGCACAAGGACTGATGTGATCTTCTTTTCCTTTGAAGTGGGGGAGGGTTGCGAGGACGGAAATAGGGGACAATGCTGGAAATGCAGCAGATAGCGGCAGGGACACGGCGAATAGTGGATCTTGTTGGAAAAATCATCGGAAATGGATGAAATGAAATTAGATTTTAATGTGTGAAGACACTTTTTTTTAAGGATTTATTTACCCCACAACATAGCTAATAATTTCCAGCAAATATCATCCAAGATATAATAAAGTCTCACGTGAGGATATCAGATAACAATTCTAATATCTCTCCAGGATCTCTCAAGGGAAAAAATTGGAGAAGAAGGCTGTTTTTCTCTGCGAAAACTCGGAATTGGAAGCTGATTTTCTTAACAATGAGCAGAATCTTAATATATACATATTAGCAAAAAACCTTTGTGAACAGACATGTTATTCCGGAAATGTCACACCTTTTCACGTCGAAAAAAATACCACTTTTCATATCCGAATCTGTTAAATTCGAGTGAACTCTTCTTGTTTGAAAATAGCTAAGTCGGACAGACACAACTCTTCATGTCTTAAATTGTCATGTCTGAAAAGTTGTAACTCTTCATTATTTGAAACGACTCTCCAAATTCATAAGAATTAATATTCAATTCAAAATTAAAAATAACAATAAAAAAATCTTCAACTCCTACGTGAACAGTCGTACTATTTCGTTAGGGCTCAATAGTTAATTTATTATTATAATTTCAAAATAAAAAAATAATTGTTGAATAGTAACAATTTCAAACCGCGATTGTGCAATCATGCAAAGTGCACCTAATAATCGTGCATACGGGTGTTGTGGGATCTAGCCCATTTGCCCATTTTCTCTATTTAGAAGACTCCAATAGCATTCCAACTTATAAAGTGTTTCACACTTTCCCATCCATCTTATGTGAGATGAAGTAAATGCACTTTATCATTTACCTTGCTAACGAACTTCAACAATCCCCCACTTAGTTTGTAAGACAAAAGTTACAAAAATTAAATTTCTCAAAAAATTACAACCAAAATTTTCATGAGATTAATATACATACATGAAGTTCTCTTTCGAGTTAAACCTTCATTTAGAGCAACTATCTCAAAATTCTACAAGAGCGATAAATAACTGCTGGCTTTAAATTTGCTACTTATACAATAGAATTGGATATGCCGCACATATACAAATCTCTCATTTCAACGAGAAGTTCATATTTACTTAGCATTACTATGGCCTCGTGCTTGTACCCGTTTCATGAGTTCTCTAGAAAGTAACCCTAGCTTAAATAAGAAGCGGCATCACTTCTAAGTTCATATAGGTGAAGTATCTACCATGTGTTTCTGTTACTAACAAGCACATTAAATTTCTGTATTATACTTGATAACTCAACCTCTAAAACATGACAGACAATATTGACTTCTCATGTCCGGCCTTATATCGATATCAAATAATCACTAGTGATTTTAAGCAAAGGGTTTCATCCCCATTGCATTTGAGGTCACCTTTACATCTCTCTTGCTAGAGCCTTTGTAAAGAGATCAGCCAGATTCTTGTTTGACCTCACGTAGACAATTGTTATAGTACCATCGCGAATCAATTGTCTCATGTATTCATGCCTTAGGCTAATATATCTAGACTTTCTATTATAAGAGCTACAATAAGCTCTTGCCAAAGTAGCCTGACTATCATAATGAACAAAAATAGGAGGTATGGATACGCCAATGCTAGTTATACAACAATCTTAAGTTTTTAGTTCTCTTAATATAACCCAAAATTCTGATAACAGCATTCCGCTGTTTTATACTCTTTTTTTGTCGGAAATGTTTTATACTACGATTACTAGTATATCTACTCAAATTAAATATGAAAAAAACAATATCGGGTCTAGTACAATGATCCTATACATCAAAGACTCTTTAACACTAGCATATTTAAGTTGTGCTACTGTTCTACTAGTATTATAAATTCATTTTAATACTGGGATCAAATAGAGTGCTCACTTCTTTGGATCATCCTATACCAACTCAACACCACATGTCGACCCATGTGCTCTTTCCGAAGATGGAAAGCTTGCTGATCAACATGGGAGTAGTCAAACCGAAGATGAAATTCCTCATGGAACAAATTGTGATTCAAGAAT
The DNA here is from genome assembly GCF_020921035.1 of Rhodamnia argentea. Taxonomy (NCBI): domain Eukaryota; kingdom Viridiplantae; phylum Streptophyta; class Magnoliopsida; order Myrtales; family Myrtaceae; genus Rhodamnia; species Rhodamnia argentea. The sequence continues at coordinate 27,543,527 of NC_063157.1, read as the reverse complement.
AATGTTGCCATCAAGTCAAGAAGCCGAAGATGAAGCGGCCTCGAACACGAAAGATTCACTAACACGCAAAGAAGCTAATGATCCAAGAAAAGCATGTGAACGGGTGGGGGAGAATGTCACGGACTGAAGATTTTGTGACCTAACCAGCCTACCAAATGGCCCCGATGAACAGCAAGACCTGAAGTGTCTTGATATCAAGGTTTTTCAAGAGTATTCTTAGGGGCGGACGATACCATAATTGCCCCATATTCTAGAATTCTCCTCTTTAATATCGATAGTTGTTAGATGGAGAAATGCATTATTAGCCATTAGATCAAGAGTCAATCAATAGTTGTAATGAGAAGTCCTTTAATATATACATAGATGTCCTCCCCTTATTTATATCCATCCAAAATTTGAAGCAATACAAAGCATTCTCTCTCAGAATTTCTCTCTTTGAACACTTTTTCTCCCTACAATATGGGTAAGTGAGCGAGTGATCCCTAGAAAAGGTTTAACTTAGGCGCTCCAATTGTCCAAGGAAGTCTATGTTGTCGCACTATTCGAACTCGATAAGTTGGCCCGTGACATATGCATGTCTTAAGTGCGCACAAGTTGTTGCATGGTACAATATTTGTTTTGACATTTTGACGATTGCATAAATTGAGAAAATTAAGTGATTTGATTGAGCGAAAAACAAACTAGGATCAAATTGCACAAACAACAATTCTACTCAACTCTACTAACGAAGATGACCGGAAACAATCACCTCCATCATATAAGCCTTTCGCTTTAACCCATCAAAAGAGGCAATGTCAAGAAATAACCATTGGATTTTCAATAATTTTTCACTGTTGTAGTATTTGTTTTATACTGTCAATCAAACAAAAGTGCTAGAGTTAGATACTTAGATGACAAGACGCTTATCCCAATACAACACATAATAATATTCCTACGCAAAAGACATTGCCTTGGACTACCTAAAAAGTAAAAAAGAGACTCCCTTGAAAAGAATAAAAAAAAAAAATAGATTGTCCAACGAAGAAAATGATCAATTTCATGGTCCATCTCAAAAAGGCTCTGGCTCTTCACAAATATAAGCTAACCCTACCTCTCTAGAATTCACCAAAATATAAGATAAAAAACGAAAATAAACTAACAAATAATAACCCACAAAAAATTAAAGCCATCCTTAAAAAAGAAAACCTTTTTGCTTGCTTTCTTCACCATTTTGGCAAACTCCGGCCCCGTCTCACCAATTCCTGATTCAGGACGACACGACTCCCCATCATCTTCTCTGCTTTCTTCACCATTTCGGCAAACTCCGGCCCCCTTCTCACCAATTCCTGATTCAGGACGACACGACTCCCCATCGTCTTCTCCGGCATTTTCATGAGCTCCTGCAACAGGGCTATCCTTAAGCTAGTCGAGCATGTTGCTCGACAATACGGCAATGGCCACCAACTCCGCAGCTTTTCTTGCTGCTTGGGCGATCTCTTCATCCTTTTGCCCAGCATGAAATGCTTCATCAACATGCATGACAGTTGTGGGATCTAATCCACTTACCCATTTTCTCTATTTAGTAGACTTTAATAACCTTCTAATTTATAAAGTATTTCACACTTTCCATTACATTCTATGTGAGATAAAGTAAATGCACTTTATTGTTTATTTTGCAAGCAAACTTCAAAAAATCATTTGCTAAAATCTTCCTCAGATTCTGACCTAGTTCAAGATAAGATTCATGAAGTATTTAACGGACCAACACGCTGTCGTTTTACCACGATACAACTAAATCGTGGAAATAATATCAAAACGATTGTGCTAGGAGTGATGTCACAAGAAAAAAATCATATGGAAGATATTCAAAGGCGGGATTCGCCATCCGCCATATTCACGCTCTTGTGCCATCTTTATCACTGCAGAATTCTTGGAACACATTCAGCACAAGCAATTATTAATCAAGATCAATGGAAAGCAGAAGGAAGGTGATTTTATTTCACTAAACGACGAAAGTCATGTCGAAAATGAACCCAAAGGAAAAGGCTAAATAAACAAACGCTGAGCAAATGACCAGAAAAAAACTGAAACCTACACAAAAGCCCCTGTATCTCCACCAACGCCTCTATGCCCAGTTAAAACCCATGACCGTCTCACTGCCTAAGGTCCTCCGTCACCTTCTCAATCCTCTCGTCTTCAACCCTCTCCTCCTCTTGCTGCTGCTTCTTCGCCGCGATGTACGGCGGCGCTGCTGATGCTGAAGGCAATATGACGGTCTCGCGCTGGGCGTCGAGGAGCTCCCTTATGGTCGTCTCATTGCTCATCCCAAACGCGGCGGCAAGTTCCGGCCCGAGCATCTTCTGGAGGACCGAGTTCCGGCCCACCAGGAACTGGGGCCTGTTCCTCCGGGCTGAGGTAGTGAACCCAAAGAACTCCATCGGCCCGCTCCGAGATGAGATCTGGCAGAATGGGAAGTACCGCGGCACCATGAACACGTCTCCCTCTTTCACTTTCGCATTCACCGCAGAAGACCCATTTGGGTACCCGATCTGGATCGTGCCTGATCCTCTGATGACGATCCCGTACTCTGTGGCGCTCGGATTTACATGGGGCGCCATCATTGATCCCTGAGGATGCCAAATGTTTTCAAAGAGATCATTGCCAAATAGTTAAGATCAGCATACACACACGATGCGAAGCACCGAATGTTGATCAAGCAAACGATAAATAGAAGCTCACTTAGCTCGGTGACATTTCCACTAGCATCTCGACTTAGAGACGGTCAATATTCTTTTATAAGTTAATTTTCGTCCTTTGATCAACTATGCTCAATGCAAACGTATAGTACCAAAGGGGTCAAGCTGATTACCGCCGTAAGATTGACGAGGTAAACTCCGATGCCTGAGTGCCTGAGAGGTTCATAATCGGACTCGTCGAGGGCAACACTCCATCCATAGTCATTGCGGAAGTCAGGGTGTCGATCGTACAGATTGTAGGAGTCCGGTCCTTTGCCGGTTCTCCATCTCCGGTCATCCCTCCTGCCTTCCCTTCTTGGGTCATCCCTTCTGTCATCCCTCGGGAAGATGGAGCTCAAGAACTTCCTCCACGACCACGCTTTTTCTTCTCCTCCTCCTTCTTCTTCATTCTCCTCGTCCTTGGACTCTCCGTGGAACTCCACCATTCTCTTTAGGTGTTGTAGCCTATCTTGTTCTTTCAGCTGCAAGAACTTAGACCACAAGCTCGGTGGTTGACGAGTGTCGTCGTTTATGTACATGATAGGGCCCTCTTGCTGCCTGGTCAGTAAGTCCGTCACTTCATCCACCGAAACCTGTGAAGGCATCAAACAGACGATGCGTTTGTCAGCTTCGTAAGGTCCCTGTGCAATCCGCTCTTATTCGATCACTGCGACGAGGTATACTCACGTTAAATGCAGTCGCGAGCGTTTCAGGTTCGAACCCGGTGAGCACAGAGGTCGGGTAGATTCCTCCGCCGATGAAGAATGACTGCAAAAAAAAAAAAAAAGACAGAACTCATAACCATCGCCCAGTTACCTGCTAAAACATTGCTTAATGGATCAGGTTTGTGCAAAATCCAGCAATATGTAATGACATGATAGGGTTTTGGGTTGGGGTTGGGGATCATCTCCGGTCCAATTGTCGTGGTAACATTTGCTCTGGAGTATAAAAGCCGAGCAATTGCAATATCGAGTGCTCGGTGATTAAGATGAACACAAGAAGACTGTGATCAACACGGGACACAGTCAAATTCTTACAGAGAACCCATCGAAGTCGTCCAGGAATCATCCTACTTTCTTAAGAAGCTTTGTATAAAAAACTCTTACTCGGGTCACACGTTGATTTGCCAAGAAATTAGTGATTTTAATGTTTACTTAGACCATGCACGCACACACACCTGGAAAGTCCTCAACCCCAAGCTCGTTGAAGTGTCGATGCTGGCGATGAGGTGAAGCCTCTGACCCTCCCCAATGTTCACTAAGTAGAACGCCGACCCGGCGGGGACCCGGTATATGTCGCCGATCTTCAACCGCCTCTCCACCAGCTCATCTTCGTAGATTGCACCGATCTTAGCCTCTCCTGCAATCGCATAACAAATAGTATGGACCAAATAATAAATATGTGCTGATTCAAATCGATAAAAGATCAGTCCAAGACATGCATGACCTGGGTGTTGGCCATTTACCTCGGCGGACGAAGAGGACCAGATTGGAATCGAGGTACTGAGGGACGAAGAGGGTCTGGGGATCCATGGTGATGAAGCCTATGTGCATGGGCCGCTCGACGATCCGGCCGCCAAAGCTCCTCACCACCTTCATCTCGCCAGCCTCTGTCCGGAACACGTGCTTCGAGTCATGCAAGAGGAAGAAGTCTTCCTCCTCCCCTCCGCCTCCGCCTCTCTCTCTCCTCCTCCATTCTCTCTCTTCCTCCCCTCTTCTTGCCCCTCCGCCTCTCTCCCTCCTCCGCCATTCTCTCTCTTCCTCCCCTCTGCCTGCCCCTCTGCCTCTCTCTCCCCTCCCCCATTCTCTCTCTTCACCCCCTCTGCCTCTCTCTCCTCTCCCCCATTCTCTCTCTTCCTCCCCTCTGCCTGCTCTCCCCCACTCTCTCTCTTCATCCCCTCTACCTCTCTCTCCTCTCCCCCATTCTCTCTCGTCCTCCCCTCTGCCTGCCCCTCTGCCTCTCTCTCCCCTCTTCCATTCTCTCTCTTCCTCCCCTTCCTCCTCGCGGTAAGGCACCGAGAACGCGCACAGTGCGTTCAGGAGGAGGAGGAACGAGAGCAGGAGGAGGGTCAGTGACCTCGCTTTCATGGCGGGCAGAGATATCTTTCGGGGGCTTGATCAGTTTTTGCCTGACGAGTCTAGTCTGTGGGTTGTTGATGAAGAAGACGGTGAAGTGCGGTGACACCGGTGTGGAGCGAGGAGAGTATAAGAGGAGGAGAGGGGGAAGAGGAGAAGATGGGTGGCAGTGGCAGGTGTCGGGCATGCAAGGTTTCGAGGGACTGGTGGAGGCTTCTGTTGCGAGACACCGTTAGCAGATTTTTTTTGTTCCTTCTCTCAGTGAGAATTGTCGGATTGTCTTTTGGACGGAGTCACGTTGGTGCTGGTAACTTTTTATTTTAATTCGGAAGAATAAAATTATTAGAAGAAAGTAGATCCATCAAATAGATGGATCTGATCGGATTTGATTCGATCCATACTGATCTAATTAACCATTTTTTACCCATTTTCATGTAATATTAAATCCATCGATCGGGGATAGTGATTGGGCGACCGCCTGCCACCGCCCTTCGTCCATCGACAATGGCGGCGGCGGTAGTGGCAGCAGCGGCGGAAGATCGGCGTCCGGACTTTTACTTTGTTATGTAAAAGAAAATAGAAAAAAGAAAGTTAAAAAAGTCAGAAATTTAAAAGAATATATGAAATGTAAAAACTGTTTAAGAGGCATATGAATAGGTTGATTCAACTAGTAATCTTTATAAACTAAATGGATTATAAACGGTTTAAGACGTGGGTTTGTCTTTACACCAATTTACAACCCACATAAAATTAAGTTCACAATTCAAATCCATTAACAATCCATTTATTAAAGCTTGAATAATTCATATTTGACCCATCTTATTATTGGAAATATATATGAGAAGAAAGGATCATATTGTTAGTACAAAACTACAAATTATGCCATAAGCTTAATGCTTAATATTGGGCTTCTTTCGGTTCTTAATTTCTTAGAAGCCTTTAAATGCTTAAATTAATCCTTCAATACTATATTAAGGTGTATTGAGTAATTTAAGTTAGAGATACAATGGTGCCAGTATTGACTAGATTTAACTAGACTTGTTGGCGAGTCTAGTCACTTGTGAGCTATTCAAGCTTGACTAAGTAATTTCGCGACTTGGCTCGGTTATTTTGGAGTTCACGTAAGCCGCTAATACAGCATTTAAGATCACCACAGCTAGAACATAAAACACTGTAACGGAGAAGGAAAAGAGTTTGTGCACTTAATTTTGAATTCATTGTACTTTAGACGGAATAACGGTAATCCGAGCTCAAGTTCTTCTTCTCTATCACCCTATGAATGACTGGCTTGATAAGTTGCCCCTCACTATTTTCTCATTTTCTTATGTGAGGTGAATTCTTTATCGTTAGGGTTAGAGAATAGATTGAAACGCTATTTATAGAATTTTTACCTAGGCTCTCTCAACTCGGCCCACACCAGCTATACTCAAATTAGACTGGTTAAGAATCATTATATCTTACTTTATTAGACCAATCTTGTAAAACGGTAAATATATTCTCAATTAATGTAAACCCACATTAAGAAAACTCTTACAATTCCGAATTCGAACACTTAATCGAATCGAGTCCGAGCTTAGAAAATAACCTTGACTCAATTAATTCCTAAAAACAAAGTACCTATGAGAATATTAACCAATTGAATTGAATTGAATTTTTTAATGCAATATTAGATCGGGTTCTTCCCCGGAATTTTATTCTGATCCATGCGCAAGGTATCGTCCCTCCTTATCTATAGTTTAATTTCCATGGGCCTTATATGTCTATAGTTTTCCTCATTCTAATTGCATAAAAATAAAGATAGGGAGTTTAAACTCGATCATAAGGCATATTCTAGCTCACATTTCGTGAGTCTCTTGAGAATGCTGCTCGATACATTCATCTGAGGAGATCGTCAATGGGCAATCTAAGTCCGAGCCCATCAACATTCAATTAGATTCATCTTTACTAAAAAAAACTTAGGCCAATGAGTTATATGTCAAACTGGATAAATTAACTATTCCACAATATACTAATTTTTCGATATGAGACTTCTCCAACGCAGCTTGCGCGTGCATCTTAACTACATCAATTAATCAAGCATGTTTTACATTCAAGGCCCAATGCAAACATGTCATGAAATATCTCTACCTAGCTTTGCCCAACAAAAGCCCGATGGTGGGTTTTGGGTAATGCATTCAAGGACTTCCAAAGCCTCCAAATGAGGGGGTAGAACTCTTCTATAGCCAGATCCATAGGATCGAGCCTACTTTGATTCGTAGAGAGTAATTTATATCATCGATGGCTGCGATGAGATTGAGCTAAAGAATTACGCTTTAGTAAAATTTGTTGGCGAAACGCACAATTTGCTTAGGACGAAATTAGTCTACTTGGTCTAGAAGCATCCTTTTTAAGGTGATTAATTTTCCTAAACGATGCCTAATTAACAGAGGGAAATGGGAAAATTCCTTTTTGTTGATTTTTTCTGGTATATTAAGGGAAAATGATACAAATAGTCCATTAACTTCAGCCCAATGTGCAATACAATCCATAAACTTTTAACTTGTTCAATATTTCCGTGGACTTTAGCTGCATGTATAATATAGTCCTTGAACTTTTAATGTCTTTTGTGATCCCGCAACTTTCTGTACATGTTCAAATTTAGTCTATGGGTTATATAAAAATGTTTAATATTCTCTTTCTATTAGTTCAATTTCAGGGATAATATTGAATATTTTCATATAATTTAAGGATTAAATTGAACATGTACCAAAAGTTCAAGGACCACCCAGAATATATTAAAATTTTAGGAATCAAATTGCGCATTGGGCCAAAACTTAATGATTATTTGCATAATTACCGCATTTGCACATGAAGTGGTGGACCGGCGGACCTCAATAAAAACAAAACGCTCGAGGGCCAAAATGTCTGGGGGAATTTAGCATAGATACGGACGGGAGAGGCATGCGGGTGGGCTCACTTCTGTAGTGTCGGCTCTGGATGTGCCTGAATAAGTTATGTGGTCGTGCTTGTTCATAAATGCATCATGGTGTTTACCCCCAAAATGTGGCATGGGGAGGTTCCATTGTCCCCGTAACTTAAAGCATTCGGCCGCTTATATCAACCAAACTTTTTACATGGTCATATGATGCTCATTCATTTCATCTCTGGTCCAGAGATAGAAACAATGACTTAACACCGCATGATCGAGGCGGTTTCGACCGACTAATTGGCCCTTGACACGTGTTCTGTTCATTTCGTTGGGTAGACTATTGAAATTGACCGTGATTCCAATGCCCGAGTTGTTTGATCTGATTCACTTGACAGGACGCCACTTTGAAAATCATGTCGTTAGAGAGTGCGACCACTATCCGGGACATCAAATATGCATCGGTCCCCATGGGCCTGGCCCCGGCCACTTCGGCACGAATGACAATCATTATTTTCCTAAGCTCTATTTCCAGCCAAAAATAGATTTTCCTATTTGTATTCCTTGGATGAGTTTTTTAGTAGACACAAGTTAATAACGACATAAAGTTTCTATTCTTGGAACATAAATTCGTTTAATAATAGCACAAAATTTACATGGCTGTCGGCCGATAGCCGGCGACCCGCACGGAAATTGGTGACCGGCGATTGGCGGATGACGAACCGACGGCCAGCGGCAAGGATGTGAGAGAGTCGACCGGCGACTAGCAGGAGGGATGCAAGAGATAGGGAGACCGCACATGAGAAAGAGGGAGTCAGCAATGCACTTTTTCCTCACTAGACAAGTTCAAAAGAACCATTAAACGGTGCTTTGGTACCATGAAAAGTCCCACGTACCTTGATGTTATTAAACTATAATCGCATAGGACACTTAGACTATTGGATGGTAAAATTGCTGGTGTGCTGTTGCTTATGCATATTATGGGAGCAGGGGGCATGTTCCCACTCCTATTTTTATTGTTGAACCGGTTGTACCCAGGAATTGACCTAGATCGGTGGTTCAACACAGGAATCGGAGTGATTGAATCGGTTCCAAGGTAGAATCGGCTGCTCTGGCCGCGGTACTGGGAACTGAACTGGCTTTCCCAGCCTTGAAATGGCTAAGACTAGAGAGCCTTGAAATGGCTAAGACTAGAGAAGCTTCTTCCAGCATATGCCTGGCTTAAACAAGAGAATAGGAGAATTCTCATCGCTGACTTGATGTACCAGAAAATTTCTAAGCTGGGATGGATGTTGATGGAAGATCACGGGTTACTACAGCGTCCGAACCAACATCTCTATTCATCTCACTATTTTTCACTTTCATGGGTCTGCATGTCCCATTCTGAACCCGATCTGACCTTTGATGCTAATGATTTTTATATCTCTTCTTATGGATACATACGGCTTTGGCACAAAACATAAAAGTTGGAGTTAACATTTTAATCTAAAACATACATTAAATTTGGAAATTTTGGAACATTTTAAGTTGGGAATAAGACTACTCCTTGAATTGACTGTGTTCTGTTTCTAGGTCTAAAATTTGGTACTAGTTCCACGAATTTTCCTGAAAAATATACAAAGATTTAATTCGGGCACTGGTCACAAAAGTCGTAGATTTGGATCTTGAATACAATACTAAAATTTGGTGATTTTTAGAGTTAATTTATTGGGGTAAAAGTGCAAAAAAATTTCAGAGTGTAAAATGTCCCTGGAGGTGTTATTCATGAAAATTGACTAGAACCCTTTGATATGTGGGTTGGATGCTCAAGAGCTTACTGAATGAACTACTATTATGTTGACATATGTTGACATTTGAACTACTATAATCGAAACCTCTTTCACTTCTTTTTATAAAGAGACATATGTTGACGTCAAAAATAATGTGGTAGTCAATAAGTGCATGCTTGACACGTAAACAAAGGTGAATACGTGCATGGCACACGAGTATGAGCAATCATGTGCATAACACGTGAATCTTGATATACATATATTGACTTAATTAACAAGCATATGAGTTAACATATGTTAGTCGAAGTTGATGTTCGTCAGCACTACATATTCACTTGTTGAAATACGACAACGGATGAGTGATAGCCGCTAATATGAATGTCGGCGACGGACATTTATATAGCTTCTAGACACCCATATCATTTTGAAACCTAGACATCAACAAGGACATTTGAAACCAAAGGCGCAAGTTTTTGGATAAAATGGTTACCATTCAGCAACGAGGAAAAGGGACATGGAGGAGTAGACACATGATAAGAGCAACCGTTTGAGAACACAGATGCAAAGTCTCTAGAAACAAAAAAGCATGTATAAAAATCCTTGTTACAAGGAAAAAGATCATGGAGCAGTTCACATATGGCGACAATAATTGTTCGAGAACATGAATGTGATACTTTTGAAAATTCAGGAACACGAAGACGACCAGTAGAGGTAGATCATTATAAATACCACCATTCATCCATCCGAAATCCCCTCCCCCGCACACAAATTAAGCAAATTTGTCTTTATTTTTATTGTGCGAGCGCAAGTTACGAAATCTTGCTCCCTTACTCATGCGTCCCCACCCACAGATCCTCGAGAAGGTGGGGAATCGAACTGCTCACCTCCTCCTTTTCGAATGGAAATGGTAGCCACTTGGGCAATGTCGACAATTTTGACTGTGTGAAATATATCTCTTGATCCAACTATTGATCTCCTTGATTCGACGATTTTCAGTTTTCACGACGACTATGTCCATGCTTAACATTAGGGAACCGAGATAGGACCCCCAAGGTTGTAGGTTGCATGTCTATAAAATTCAAGTCAACTATTTCACTGTGAGCAAGCATTAAAGACTTGAGTACTTGGACGTGGCCTAGAAGAAACGAAAAACTACCACGCCTTTGGTGTGGGAGGGGTGTCAGATTACGTTCAATCCTCTTAACAATCTCTAGGGGTGGTGTTGCAGACTTAAAAATGCAAAGCAGATGGAGAAAGAAATATTCTCATTCACTAGAGAAGGACAGCGACGTTCATTGGATGGAGTCTCCACGAGGGCAATCGACCCTTGTTGGTGGCAGGGTCGGTCGATTCTTATGAGACGGTTGTCACGGGCTGGCAAATTCTTGGCTACGAAATAGCCCATGCGGCACCTAACAAGTTGATAACACCAGACTATCCTTCTTTCTATAGTCGTTCCTAAGAATAGCACGGCAAGTAGCATCCTCGTGTCAGATCATACTATGTCCAGCTTAATTAGCTTGGGCATCCTATCCTTTTAGCGAAACATACAAAACCCTTACGTATAATAACTGGTTTCGGTCTGCCATGACTTTATTAATAGAGCGACATCAGTTCTTGATCAATTTATGCACGGAAGGCCAATCCCGCCTTTAAAGCTCCTAGATATATAATTTTTTTATCGTAGAACTCTTAGCACAAGCCACCCGACACCACTCCAACGGACTAGTCATATGTTCTCTTCTGCATCACTCACTCTTCACCTCGACACCACAAGCTCTACTCTTAAGGGTATACAAGTACGGTTGGATCACGGAACTTCCGATCCATGACACCCTCTCCCACTCAAATCCGTAATGCCCTCATTGTGGGGTGCTCTACCGCTTCCCTACATTATTTGGATACCATCAATGTCGCACTCACTTGGGTTTTACATGAGTGGTGGACGTTCGCCCAACTGTACAACTCTACTCCATTGATAACTTTCCTCGATCAAAGCCGTCCGGGCACCTTTGCTCACTTGTGCTCTCCCTGACAAGTGTGGCATTCTAAGCCAACTCCACATTTTGGCAGCATCCCATGTTGAAACGTGATGGTAACCCCTCTTGAGACTCGCTTATTGGTTCCGGAAAATTATCCTTATTCAGTGAGGAATCGGTTCTTTCTTGTGCCCCCATTGACATCTTAAAAGCTAGTTTTAAGAGCCGCACTTTGTTCGAGCTCGTTTTGCTCTAGCAATTCACTCTCCACCCTTATAAGATCGACTAGAATATGGTTTTTCTCTGACTCACCCACCTCTTGGAGGGATCCCGCTCTAATACCCGCCCTAATACCATTTGTCATGGGCCGGCAGATTCTCGGCCGCGCAATAGGCCGTTCGACGTTTGACGAGTCAAGAATAGTGGGCCAGCCTTCCTACTATAGTTGTTATTAAGAACAGTACGGTGAATAACATCCTTATATTGGATCTTATCTCGCCCAACTTAGCTCGAGCATCTTGTCTTTCGAGCGAAACACACAAAACCCTTAAGTACAACAATTGGTTTTGACCTGTCATAACCTCATCGGGAGAGCAGCATAAGCTCCCGATCAATTTGTGCGCGTGAGGCCAACCCCGTCTTCAAAGCTCGCTAGAGATATAATCTTTCTATCCTAGAATTGCTAGCACAAACCATCATGATACCACTCACACTGACTAGTCGTATCTTCCCTTCGGAGTCACTTACTCTTCATCTCAACACCACAAGCTCCACTCAAAAGGATACGTGAGTATGATCGGACCACGAAACTTTCGATTCGTGATAGAGAGGCGCCACCGAGGATGACAAAGGGTTGCAGATCCTTGCCGGCACAAGTGGGTCAAAGGGTGGCCCGCCCCCCTCTTACTCTCTCTTTTCTCCATCTCTTTATACAGTAGGCTGCACAGCCAAATCGGAATGCCATATCAATTTAGAAAAAGAACCAAATTGATTCGGATCGAATACCATAGAAATTTAATTTAATTCGATCAAAGCTCACAAAGGGTTAAATCGAATCACATCAGTTTAAAAAAAAAAAGGAGGAACAAAGTGATTCGGATCCATCCTACAAGAAAAGTAATGATTTTTGATTGCTTTACTGACCTTTTTGATGGCTTTTTCAATACAGGCGAGAGCGAAAGGAGAAGAGGGGCCATTTTCACCCCTCCCCTCCCGTGTTGTCCTCTTCCCCCAGCCTACCTACTCCTCCTGAAAGCAGCGCCATCGCTTGAGAAGGAAACCCTATTTCCACCTCCTTCCTTCCTTCCTTTCCCCAGAAAAGAACCCCCGAAAACATGCAATCCATGTTGAATCTCAACGCCTCCTTCGGCCTCCCTCTCTGCGTTTCCGGGATCACCTGTCCCCTCTCTCTCTCCCAAGAGTACTCTCTCTCTCTCTCTCTCTTTGTTTTAGTGGGAAAAGCCCCGTTTCTTTTTGGTGAACATTTTGGGGTTCTGATCCGATGCAGGATGGTGGATCACGACCGCCGGAGGCGGGCGATGAAGAGGATGAGATCGCGACCCAAGCCGGGACCGGATCGCGAGGCGGGGGCGGCGGCGGCGCGCGTCTCGATCCCGGAAGGTGGCAATCTCTCCCGAGATCTCGCCGATCTATTGAGCGAGCTGGCCGCCGTCGACGGCAGTAGCGGCTTCAGCCCCTGTACAGCAAAAGCCGCTTAGGTCTGGAGATTCGCTCCGCTCATTTCGTGGGTCTGCCACGGCCAGTGCGTCCGATCTCCTCCTCCTCCTCCTCATCTTCTTCTTCTTCTTCTTCTTCTTCGTTTCCAAATTTGTACGGGCCCTGTAAATCGCTCCATACATTTTGCCTGTGAAGATTTACGATTGCAAAGTGCGTTTGGAGTCGCGATCCGTGTTGGGGTTTTTCCTTCGATTCTGAGGAATGTTTTTCGGCTTTTCGTTGGTTTTGGTTTCGTTCATTCGTTTCGGTCGGCCTTTTGTCACAAAGTGTATGTACTCGCCACCCGCTCCAAACACGGTGTAATAATTTCTTTAAATATGCGAATTGTTCCACGCTTTCCCAATTACCCAACGTTAAACACATAATTAAGCCACCTCAGAATTTATAATCGCAATTTTTTGTATTCGATCTAAACTTGTATTTTTGTGAATAGTTTCAGGAGGAGAAGTGAGGCTTGAGATAGCGACCGTCCTGGGACTTAGGTTCCTTAGAATAATTAAGTGTAATTTCGTACATGACTTAGTCGGGATTTTGAATAGAATTCCTAATGCGACGTTACATAGGGTGGCGCATTAGGTCTTGAGAAGACGATGGAAAATAAGATCCAGAGTAAAATGGAGAAACCTTAGGTGAAGGCACCAAAGCATCGCCGACTTGACCCATTCATCTCTTTTCAATGTACTCTTTTTTATTGATAAAGTTTACTAGGGCGTATAACCGAATAGTTTCGCATATGTAGAGACGATAGGATGTCTTGTCGATTTTCATGGTTAAATTGGTCAAATAATTGTCAAATTGGATCGATTGGGAAAAAAATTTATAGTATGCGTTTAGAGTAATTTATGCTTTCTTTAAATCTAAAAAATTTGGTGCCTTTGTCCCTAGAATATTACCTAATACCCCAAAAACTTTCAACTTTAAATCTTGTCTCAATTCTATCTTTTGTCTTATAAAAAACCTTCAAATTTGATTCGGTCCCAATTTTGCCCTAACTTTTCTTTTGTCTCATTAAAAAACTCTCAATTTTAGGTCCAGTCTCAATTCTACTCAAACTTTGTTATCTCATAAAAGACTCACAACTTTAGGTCCAATACCAATTTTATCCTAAAGTTTTTTTTCTCCTAAAAAAATCTCAAGTTTAGTTCTAGTTTTAATTTTACTCTAATTTATTTATCTCATAAAAAACCTCCAACTTTTACTTGAATTCTAAATCTGCCTCCATTAACCTTTCGAAAAGATCGCTCTTAGTGATTTTGCATTGGGTCTTTGATCTCTCGCAATCAGAGAGCTTGCGCTCGAGACACTTGAATAGCTCGTGCTTGGGAGATTTCATTTCTTGGTTGTCAACGATAAATTTTAAATGAAAGATTAATGAGGAAAGATTTGTAACTCAAGTAGAAATTTGTAGTTTTTAATGGCGATATAAAAATTTCAGGGTAAAATTAGGATTGGACAAGAAGGGCGCGCATGGCAACACTTCTACTTCTAAAATACCATCGGAAGCAGTAGTTGATTTTTCAACTTCTCCATCAAAAAGCAAAAGTTGATTTTTCAACTTCTCCATCAAAAGTTGATTTCTGATAAAAAAAGACGTTTAATAAAATTTTTACTTTTAATCAAATACCGGAGGCGAGCGGCCGGCGGCCGGCGACCGGCAGTTGGGCATTGGTCGGCGGAGTCGAAGAAGTGATTTCGGCAGCTGAGAAGTAAAAATTTTTAACTTCTCAAAGTTGGCCAAAAATCCAACCAGAAGTAGAAATCTCTTTCGTAAATAGAAATTCCTACCATAAGTCAATATTTTTACCAAACAGATTTCGGTTTCAGAAGCACTTTTGAAGTGTCTTTACCAAACGGATTTCAGCTTCAGAAGCGCTTCAGAAGCAGAAATTCTGCTTACGAAGTGTTATCATGCGCGCCCTAAAATTACTACAATAACTAAAGTTGGGAGTTTTTCATAGGATAAAAAAATTAGGGTAGAATTACGACAAGACCTAAAGTTGAAGATTTTTTATAGAACAAAAAAAGAATTAGGATAGAATTAGAGTTGGACCTAAAGTTGATTTTTTTTTATAGAACGAAAAAAAAATTAGGATAGAATTGGGACTGAATTATAGTTGATGTTTTTGTGAGAAAAAAGATAGAATTGGAACAAGAATTAAAGTTGGAGTCTTTTTAGGGTATTATGCCTTAGAATTGTATTAATGTGTTTAGGGTGAATTATACTTTCTTTGAGTTCATTCTTTTCTTTGCTGAATGTTATTTGAAGTTTTTAACATTAAATGTTATGTTTTGAACCGCATTCATCAAATGTTTGAGTAATAATTTTAAGTAGATCGAAACACACATTACTTATGCAAAACGATCTTATTTGATAATGTGAGTGGCGACTATCTGTGAAATTAGCCGTGAGGATACTTATATTCGTGGTCACTTTACTATTTATCACCTAGCATATCATTAAAAAATCGACATGATTAGATTATTTTGATAAAGATCGACAGTTTAGGGTTCGCATTTATTTCACTGAAAACTTCATGAGTTTATACCACGAAAAATCTTAAACTAGTACACTTGTCACAAATCTACCATGATATAATTTTTTTACTACAATAAATTCCAAACTTGTACGACTATGACAAATTTACTTCAAACTAATTTTTTTACCATAAACAATCTCAAACTGGTATACATGTGATAAATTTACCATATGTTACTTTTCGTTAAATTTTACCGTCAAATTGAGAGTTAGATGAGACATAACAATTGACGGGTATACCAATTTGGTTTTTATCCTCTGTTTGTCACAAGTGTGCCGGTTTGTGATTTTTCCTGGTATCAACTCAATGTTATAAAAATTAACAAAGAGTAAATTTGTCGCATGTGTATCAGTTTAGGATTTTTGGTAGTCAAAAAAATAATTTTGGGTAAACTTATCACAGGTGTACCAAATTGAAATTTTTTGTGGTAAAAAAATAAGTTTAGGGTAAATTTGTCACAAGTATATCGGTTTGAATTTTTTGTGGTCAAAAAATCAATTTGGGATAAATTTGTCATAGAGGTAGTAGTTTTGAATTTTTTTTTTTTTTGGTAAAAAAACTAATTGGGGGCAAATTTATCACATATTAGGCAAGAAAATCTTTGTCAAGGAAAATAGTTAGTTTTTATTTGTTTGATGATTTAGATAAAGTGATTTCCTTCTTACCAGAAATGGAAGATTTTTTTTTTCAATTTAAGCTTGTTGTTTTCAATTCGTGAGAAATATTTTATGTAAATCGTTTAATTTTTCGTCATCCAAACATCCCAAAATTGGCAAATAATTTCTCGAAAGCAGTTTTCTTCCAAAGAAACGGACCCTTATTTGGGCTTTGTTTTACGCAGTTGCGAAGTCGAGATATTCAAATTTATTGTGTTCATCAAACTGAAGAAATGTACCAACCAACGACAACGAACTCTAAAATCGGTATGTTTTCTACTTGGGCAGGGAAAGGCGAAACAAGTTGGGCAAGGCGTGGTATTGTTGCTTTCTCAAATGCAGATCCAAAGTTGCTCGAGCTCTCTGCTTTGCGCTATGTTCGGCAATCTTACTTTGGATGGTATTCGCTTCTCCTTTGCTAACAATTACCATCCAACCCCACTTCATTAGGGAAGTTTTACATACACTCCCAAGAAATTAGGTCTCTTTTGGTATTTGAGTCGATTCGATTCGGCTTAAAATCATAAACACGCAGTGGACATCAATTTCCGAACTCCATCCGAGGTCCGCTATTCCCAGCTGAAATGATTGTATCCGAATAACCGGAGGGACAATTCCCAATGTAGCACATGTAGAACTTATTAGATATGTAGCACTTGACATAACAAGCAATCTTCTCCTTGCTACTTTAACTTGGTTCTGAGCTCTCACAGACAATTTTTCCCCCCATAGACCAAAGATTCACTCTCCATAGGATGCCCTTCCTAGTCATTGGGAAACTAAGAAGAGAAAAATTCATGCTCCATCTTTTTTTGTTTTCCTAAGACAATGTTTAAATGATGTGACATTCAAGCAAGACAGGGGTTTAAACAATCACTAGAGAAGCGAAAGGAAAAGAAAATATACATGAAATTAAGTCAGCAAGGAATTAAACAATTTCCTTTCATCTGCATTTGTGAATGTTTCATCCGCATTATTCTTCTCTATATCAAGAGTTACACAAGATCAAGAACATTTGATATACCTCACGTCTGGAAGAAGGATCAATAATTCAATCCATGATTGATGCCTTACTTCTGAAAGCTGAGGCCTTTGCAACTTCTTTGAACAGGCCAATGATTCCAGATAACACATGTTAATTCCTTAGACATAGGAAAATACCGCACGTTGGCTCTGAGATGACCAAAAATTTAGGTTGCAGCCGTAGCTATTCTTCACTGGAGCTGACAGTCTTGAAATGTCTGAAACTCTCGCAACCGGGGCAGTTATGCAAACTTTCGTGAACATAAATATCACAGTCAATGCAGAAATACTGTTTGCATTTTGGGCATTCAACAGATAGGCTGGGCCTATTTCCTGATAAGAAGCAGCATACATACAGAACATAACATCAATGATTAGATTCAATTAGCTCCACGTTAAAGACATCAAAGAATAAGAAAATGGTCGGGAACATTTGCAAGATCATGAACCAACATAAAACATGCTAGCATACAACCAACCATCGTAATTAGTGAAACAAGATCAGATTCATCATTCATGAAGATTGAATCTTAAGGCATAAGCTGGTAATATCACATGATTGCAGAAAAACAGATCTTCCGTTGAACATAATAAAGTAGCCTATGACCCCTCAGATAAGATCAAAGAAAAATGACCCCTATGTATGATCTAGGAGAGTAGTCATCTGAAGAGAACAGGCCAGTGCCTGATGTGATAAAATAGTGGCAACCCTTCTCCATGTCTTTCATCACCATGCCGTACCAACATGCTTGCTGACATATGCATATAAGCATGCCTTCTCTTCCTGCCCTATGCGACCAGATAAGCACCATCTGGGACATACTTATAGTCCAGGCAATCCAATCAATCAATCTGTTCCTCACCATAAAGTTGTTTTGACACAACTTTGGGGAGCTCCACTTAACCAAGTAAAATAGTGAAGTTGAGGGATAAATGCCTTCACCAAATATAATATCCTCTCATGCTATGCCATTTGACGTTGCATGGATTACAACCTTCTCTAACTCAAACACACCTATGATAAAAGGCATGCTTCAAAGCAGACATAAGTAAAAACTCTCTTCCTCCCTCACCTTCAATATAGAGTCCACAAGTGTCAGATTTTGCTTAATTATGCACATCAATATCACGTACGGACAGAAAATGCACCTCAATATCAACCTCGGTCAATCACACTCCAGAAGAATTTACTAGAGGGCCATTTCCTTTCTCCCCTGGCATGAGGTATTGTTGAGGTCAACGGTGGACAGGCCTCATGAAAAGGTGAAAGTAAATATTTTACTTATGTCCGCCTACCTCAGGTCATAAATATTGCAAGTCTAAATAGCTTTCTTTAAGTTTCTAATATCATCTGAATCAGAATAAAAAGAAAAAGCAAGACACCTCACAGAATATGACTCAAGGCCCTCAACCCTATGATGAGAGAAGAGCACTAAAGCAGATTTCAGGACCCCAACAACTACTAAACTACTGTGCTGGTATTAACTTTGCAAGTAATCAGGATCGTGGTGGTCATGAGTTTACTAACCAGGATTGAGAAGACTTTGTCGACAACCAAAGCAAGATTTGGGTAGCCTGTGCTGAGAACTACTGAAACGTAAGGGAGTAACCTCGTCAAAAGGTGCAATAGGAAATAGATGATGATAGGACCTCGCCAAATGCGGAGAAGAAACAAGGGTGAGCCCACAAATACGGCATTCCGTAGGTAGTTCGCACACTCTTGCTTTGCATCTTGGACAAGTGTATCCTCCACCCCTAGCCTCTTTATGGCATAAACAAATTGAGATTACATTTTCTGCAGCTCTTTGGGGGAAACCCATCTTGATCAAATTAGCAACTGCAAACTCTGCTATTGCTGGAGGAGGGGGTGCATGCTCCAGGATCAACTCCTTAAAGTGAGACTGCATGAGTAAATAAAATATAATATCTTATGCAAGTATCAATCTTCAATTTCATGAGCAACTGAACAAATAGACGGGATTTTACAATTTATGAGCGGTGCATCCAAGATAGCATTGTGTCTCATACAGAAAAACTTCATGATTTAGATAATTGAACATCCCACGCACAAAAGTAGAACACCAGAAAACCTCCCGACTTTCTTGTCTATTATGTTTCTTGTTTGAAAATGATTACACAAGCGGTGTAGAATCAGTTAGCATGGAGAAATACTTTAATTAACTTACCTCATCTATGGCAACAGAGTACAATCCCCCCGTTTCTTGGCAGATGTGTTTGCATATGAAAATTTCAGCAGAGAGACCAATAACGGAACACCTGACTTTCGATTTTTTGCAATTCTGAATGGTTTCCATAATATCTCCAGGGTCACAAGTGCTTAGAGCTGAATTCAATACCAGAACTTCCCGATGACCGTATGATGGAATCTGTTCCAGATATCCACAAACAAGATCTAAGGCATTCTGCAGCGAGGAATCACCTGAGCACTCCAACTTGCCCATCAGAGCTTTAATATGGGATTCAGGACTTCCACCAAGATCTGTCAAGCAATTAGCAACCCCATCTTTTATGGTAACTAAACCTATTTGACTGAGTGGATTCTGGTCAAAGAATTCCCGGATAAAAGCTTCTACATGTTTTGCAACGACGGCCATGCGGCTGGGTCGAAAATCGGTCTCCGAGGCAGCCTACACAGATTTTTGGATACATCACTTTGAAAGTGAAAAGAAATCAAGAAACGCCCACAACAAAATGAAATTCAATGACCCAGTGCCATCTACTGCATAAAGAACGCATTTTTAGCACTGCTCAGGTTTCCCAGCCATGTAAGACAAAAGAAACCTACTATTAACGTAAAATTTAAACTGGCAGCTACATATCAAAGGTAATTGTTTCTTTCTTAGATCATTCAACCTGTCCTAATTCACTATGGGAGTGTATTGACATGAATAAGAAAGATTCAGTTTCCTTTACAATTTGATACTGGCAAATAAATGTTGCACTGCAATGCTCTCCAGCCACAAAAAGAAAAAAAGGCGAAATTTCGGCAATTAAATGGCCCTCGGAGAAGCACAAAATCATTACCCTGGAGAGGTCGATGACGACGTAGAGATACCGAATCAGGCCCTTCTGAATCCGAGCAGCTGCATTACTCGAAGCGAGAGAGCGAAGGCGCCTCCGATACTGAGCATGGTAAAGGGCCTTGTTATCGATGGGACGAAGCAAGCCGGACTCGTCCTCCTGAAGAGACTCCCAGGACCTCTCGTCGGCGTAGGCCCGTTCCCATGCCTCGAGGCCTCCGTCATCGACGTCATCCTCGTCGTCCTCTTCCTCCGCTTGCCCGCTCAGCCGCCTTCCCTCGCCGTTGTTCATTCCCGTCACCGCAAACGGACGATGGGACCGCTCCGCTCTACTTCAATCAGCCGGAATCGTCCCAAGACGGATCCGATCGAATATGTATCAAGATTCAAGACCAGGACCGCGGTGTGTCCAGAGGCACTCGAAGTGCTCGACGTTTTGCTGACCTTCAAGCTTCGCTCTGCTCATGGGAACTTCTCGAACGACGTATGTAGCAGTAGCAACGGAGTTACTGGAGCGAGAGATGAGCGCCGCAAATTAGAGTTGACTGGGAGTGGAGTCTGCCTTGTGACAATCGAGCCCTAATTGCGAAAATGAGGGGTTTTAACAAGATTTAAGGTATTCGACAAGATATAAAATTTAGTACGCATTTGGACACATACTGTCTTTGATAATGACATATAATGTAGGGGTGAGCAATTTCAAGCTCCGTACAGGTTCCACTTGGAACCCGAAACCCACCCATTGGAACAAATTTCTCATTTTTTGGAACCTCGAACCTACCCGTCATACCTTGGAACCTAGAACCTATCCTATCACAAGTTCTAAAATTGGTAGAGTGAGCGCTATAAAATCTAAGAGAAAGTAGAGGTAAGTGGTTTTAGGTTCCATACAGGTTACATTTAGAACCCGAAATTAATCCATTAAAACAAATTTATCATTTTTTGGAACCAGAAACCTAAAAATTTATTTGGCTCTAGATTATACACTCATTATCGGACGATATAAAACATTGTAGGATCGTGCAAAAACATATACAAAAAAAATATATAAAAATTTATTTCGGGATTTAGGGTCTAGGTTCCGGGTTTTAGATAGTGGAACCTAGAACCTACCAATTGAAATAGGTTCTTCAATTTTTGAAACCCGAAACCTATCTTACATACCTTGAAACCTGAAATCAGATCGGATCCTACGGGTTCCGATTCCAGATTCTCAGCTCTACCTTAGAACCATGCTCACCCCTAATATAATGACATAAAATAAAGCAATTACCCGATGAAAAATGATGAGGCAAAACGAGTCGTAAGCTATACATTAATATTGACCGTTGGATGAGCAATGTTTTTTCGGCAACTTGAGATACCAGGTATGCAGGACCAGAACATTTATGTAATACTGACATTAAGTTCAAAGATTCCGTCATAGGCTTGCTTTAAGCGTTGTATCAAGAAAACATTGCCCAAAAGTTGTGATAATCAATGAAGGTTTTAAGTTCTAAGTTCTAACCAGAGCAGTGATAAAACATTGCCCGAAAGTTGCATCGAGTTGTTAGCATCCTAAATTACAAAACCATACAGCGGGAGGTAATCCGTTTAGCAATTGATGGACTCTGGAAGGAAACGTCAAAGGACGACCACTAATAGTACCCAGTCGCATTTTAACTGCAAATGCGGTGGCCCTTTTGCAACAGTTGATTTTTGAAGGCCGGCGAGCTCTGAATCAGATGTGTGATCCCGACATGATGCTGACGCGTTTGCAGACCTGTTTCTCTCCCCTGGCTTCCCAAAGCAAGGTCTCAGTTCTCGTTATTTGTATCGAAAACAGGGAGGAGGCTCAAGGCCGACGACCCCAGATGCATGCCGCGAACTATGCCTCCGTACCCGACATTAATCCTGTGGCATAGGAGCAAGATAGAATCCCACATTGCGGTCCTTCCCTGCAAATAAAAGCCCAAGGTGACCCTTCATACGTCATGTGAGGAAGGACAAATTCCGTATGCAGAAAGTTTTGACAGCATGCACTAGGATTATGCCCTTTACAGGATTCGACGGGCTTGCATTGGTGGATTGGGCGTGCAAAACCTTGTCTCTAAGAATGCATCAACTCAGCCCAGTATTCAAGAGTAATGTTCCCCTCTTTCATTAATAGAACGAGATAAGTGAGTGCCTGTCATTTGTCTTCCCAAAGCATCCAGTGCTTTTACACCAGTCATTATTTAGAAACTAATCCTGAGGTGTGCTTTGCCTTTTGTTTCAATCATACTCCAGAAAATCCTAGCAGTAATGTTACATTGCAGTTACCCAAGATAGCCAAGCCTTCTAGATATTTAAATTGCAGGCCAAGATATCTTGAGCTTACCTGAAGAGAGAATTGCAGCTTCTTATCCCAATACAACGCAAAGACAGGAGGACTTTGTTTTCCTACAACCAGGATACAAGCTCCCGGGTGAAGCACAGAAGGGACAGCCGATACGGCAGCAACATACTTCTCCGGAAACCTCTCTTTTGGAGGCAAAACTCCCAAAAACAGGGGATTTTTGCTGGACTGTGCTCCAGTGTAGGATGTGGGATCGACATGTAGCATCCACTTCGGGTGCTCCAAGAATGCACAGAATAGATACAGGAGCAGATGAGAATCAGTGGGGACATCAGGAGTCCATTTCTTTTTCATCTGATCATAAACCTCTCCGCTTCCAAGAAAATCATAGTTCTTCACGCAGGTTCCCACAGCAAGCTCTGTTCAATAGAGAGAAACATCAAGTCGAAACTATAAAGTCCAGGATCTGGCCATTAAAAGGGAAAAAACATTCTCTTATGTTCATCAAGCAGAATCCATGAAAGGCAATATACCTTTGGAAAAATATCTGCATACCTCGTATTCTCTCTACCACATAATCCATACGAACACTGCTCTGGGGTAATAGACATTTAATCAATTCTCCCTTTAGCAACGCCTGAAGCCTCTGATGCTCAGTGATGGCATCGACACACTCCTGCATCAGAGGAATCAACGGATTTTGCAGAGGAGGTTGTTGCAAATTGGCTGTAGGCTGCTTTGCTGCGTAAACCATGCAAAAAAACAAATAAATAAAGCTAGTAGAAACAGATATATTTAGCCATTTTAACCAACACCAACAAATTACATGCCATTCTCTCACCCACAAAAAAAAACGTAACGCAGAAATCAATGATACAATAAGTACAGAATATAATGAGTGATTTGGCTTCACAGCACTCTCTTAAACAACAATAAAACAGAGGAGAAAGAAACACAATTATTTTAAAAGTTGGCAAAAGACAGGTAACAGTCAGGGCTTTCTTAATGCACTAAACCTACATGATAATACTCAGCAACGTGTGTTCACAGAAATGTATAAAAGCAATTAGGGCGATACTTACGCATGGCAGCATCAAGAACTTGAATAAGAGTAGCGCGTAACTGGTGAAGAAGTCCATCTTCATCCAGAGTATATGCAGGTAACCATTCTTTACTCCTGTCAATCTGAGAGACAGTAGAAGTCCCAGATACTTCTCCCACTTGACAAACTGTGATTGAAACTCCAAGCTTGGCTGCACCTTCCATCACCTAAAATCAGCATCAACCAAAATCAGCATAGCTAAAGCTATGTCTAAAGGATGGCTAGGCTCGGTAAATTCTTGCCCCTGATTCAGGGTTTATCTCAGTTTTTTCCCCCAAAATGGATAAATTCTTAGAATATGCTTGAAATGTTACAGACAGTAGAAAAATAGCAAGACATTTTGTCATTTGACCGCTCATGACTTCATTGCCATTTCAGAAGGCAATACTCTCGTCATTGAGTGGTCTACTCATCCTAATGTGATCTCTGACCTTAAAATCTTTAGATCAAATGTAAGAGCTTTGTGGATGACCAAGTGATTAAATGGGATTGTAGGATAATCTTGAGGATTATTTATTTAGGCAGGGATGAGTGGGCACCATGAGTTTTGCCCAAGTCTAGCCACTACATTGTGATTGGTAGTGAAAATTTTGTGATAACTGAAAACAGTCTGTTATCTAGAGTGAACCGGGAAAATTCTAAGAATGGATAAAGTGATGCCATGCCCAGCAATGGTAAACCTTATGCCATTAAGAAGTGAAGTGGTATCAATTACTTTCTATTTTCATACATTTTGCCCAGTGGATATCTATTATCATTCGTTTCATTTTGTTCAAAACAATCTCAAGAGGTCCAAACTCAACCAAAAAGAATACTACAATCTCCGCAGCCAGATATGAAGACTAACCCATTAATATACCATGTAAAAGCCTAGTAAAGCCACCAACACAACCCCAAAGACCCCAAGCCAATCAGAGATGTTACAAAAGCACCTTGTTGGTATCTGGAATCTCCCAAATTTAATTTAGTTGAAAATTTACATCACTTACTCATTGCCAACATAAACTGAAAAGTCATCTTTTTGGATACATATATGTAATGCTACATATACGATATGTTAGCAATAAGCATAGACAAAACATACATTATACTTGAAACTCCGGTGAACCACCTTTTAATTCAAATGGACATTGACTCATAAGCTATGAAAAGAAAATATAATCATAATACTTCTTGGTATAGTTGTTAGCAAATTGGGGTGTAAGATGACAGACCTGAATGTGACTGCTTTCAATCTTCTTAAGCAGAGGATTGAGCAAAACTGAAGAAAACCACTGCCTGAGACGGTCATGCCACAACTCAATTTCAGGGTAGATACCGAGATGTTCAAAAGCTTCAACTGCCTCTTCCAATGACATTGGTGGAGGAAGGTCACCCTCTCCTTTCTTGGGAGGTGTGCTGAACTTTTGGGAGCCAGGAGACATCCTCACCGACCTCAGAGGAGTGCTCCTTGTAGTTCCAGAATTATTAGCTGAACTGACTACAGTGTTTGGACTTGCTATGCCAAAACCCTTGATCGTAGGAGATGGAGTGGCCAGTTTCCCAGCTGATTCAGTGATCTTCTCATCAACTTCTGCCAAAAACTGTTCAAGTTTCTCTTCTGATGTGATATCCTTCATAGGTGATACTCGATTACTCAACCATGGGCTTGAGACAACAGAATCAGGACCAGGTGAGTGTTGAGAAGAAGGTAGCGGCGAGACAGCTCCGGGCACAAGATACAAAGAAGAAGAACCTGGCGATTTGGATGGGGTGCCGACTGGTCTACCCTTACTTCCTCCAGTAGAAATCAATTTATCGGTGCTAATTCGAGATGAACGATTTGAACTGGTGATTGTTTGATGAAGTGGGACGAGAAGATCCGAACTAGGTGTTAAATGGGCTTTGGATTTTGGAGGTTTCTTTGATGGTTCGGACACAACCTGATTGGCCCTCGGCTTTATCCCCAAAAGTGCTAACTGGCGCGTTGAAAGAGTAGGTTGATCCTTGGTTCCAACAGAGGGAGATAACAGCACTCCACTATTTCTTGATATATGCAGAGATATAGCTTTAAAGAGTGCAAACAGAGCCCCCAGAAAAAGTAAAGCCACAGCAGTCTGCAGGATCTTGGCAAGAAAATCTGGAGAAGGAAAAAATGGTATTTATCCAAAAGCACCTAAATCAGCATGTGAAACAGATATAAGACAAAGAGGCTGAAACAGAATGACTTACAAGCTGTCTCCTCAGACAGATTTTTGAGCTTCAGATAGTCAATGAACGCATCCTCCCTTCACAAATTCAAGCAAGTAACTTGTCAGCTGCTGAAATTGAAAGGAGAAGGGTGGCTACTGAAATTGGACAAGAATGGACATTCCTTGCTGGGGATAAAGCATCAAAGTTTAACTCTAAAATGCAATCTCTGGTTGGCAACTAACAGCTCAAGATAAAATGCAATTTCATGATACTTCATTCTGTCAAATAATTCCATTGCCACTGGTCCAACCAGCTTCAGCCTTACAAAAGGGATGAAAATGAGTATGGCTATGGTGGATCCCAAGGACACAGGCAAAGGTGCTGGATCCTGGGTGTTTCATTCGCAGCAGTCCCCAGTCCGAAGAGAGAGAAACCCATCGTCTTGATTGCTGAAGGACATGTTATGTTGGTGCGAGCTAGAGACATTTTTTTTTCTTGGTCAGAGCTAGAGACATTGACAACCATATTTCTACCTCATTTCGCACTTTTGTCGCTTGGAAAATCATCATCCAGTTTTGTTGGATCAGAGTTCAATACCCTCGATTTAGTAAGAGCAAGAAATCAGCTTCATAATGCCCCAATTATTGGCAAGGCAACTCTATTTGCACCTGGATTCACTTTTTCCCCAATCAAAGCATAAACTCGTACTCTTCAGTAGTTTCAATACTTATGGAGGCACGCATAATGTGAAGGCAATAGCACTTGCACTGCAAAGAGTAACCACTAGATCGTAATGTCCATTGGTTACAAATCCTGGAGCTAAGTTCCTCTAAAACCCCGCTCAAAAACCCTAATCCGTCCCCAAAAATTCATCATTTCTATACTAAGTGCAGACCAAGCCACAGCAATTTTAAGCACCAAAAAAAAAAACAAATCGAGCTACAGGGAAATGGCAAATCAGCGTCACGGAGCTACCCCGATGCCACGAACAAAACTATGACCAACTCAAGCACACAACAGGACATCAAGCACACAACAGGACATGATTCTCGGTCGTAAATGCAAACGAGCAGGTTCACAAGACTATTAGCCACCCCGTAGCTTCCGAAATTCAGCTAATAAAATCAGAACCTTAGACGGCAAACGCCTCTGCCATGTGGCGCGTACCTGGAAGAGAAGGAGAGGAAGGCGAAGGCGCTGGCAGAGGAGAAGAAGAAGGTGGAGAGGAGAGTGAGCTTCGAGGGTACGAGGCTGTTGGCCGCGAGAGCAGCTGCTAAGGCTGGGTTCCGGTACACGGCGAACTTGCTCGGCTTCGCCGTCGCCTGCGGAGGCGATGCTCTGTCTCTTCCACCTCCGTCCATCTTCGGAGCCCGAGAGAGAGAAGGGATTTGTTTGTTTTAAGGCATCGATGCCGATACAAGATACGAGGTTCTTAACGTCGTCGTCGTCGCCGTTCGAGCGCCCTGGTTGGAGAGCTCCGAAGTTGCAGCCGCTCCTAGGTCCGATTCAAAATGGGGCTCGGTTTTCTTTTTCATTTTTCTTTGTCCTTCTCTATTTAAATCCTGTCCAAACTCTTTTTTCTTATGCAAATAAAAAATAACTTAACATGACACTAAAAAAATTTCAAATAAGGGCAGCTCTCATTTTTTCAAAAAAAGATTTTAAGTGTACTTTATTTCAAAAAAGGGCCTGAATTATTATGATTCTTTCAAAAAATAGCATAGACAAAGGGTATTTTTGTCATTTTAGCTTTTAAAATTTTTTTCTTTTCATTTTTTAATTTCCTTTTCTTTTAAATTCTTTTTTTTTCTCCTCTCCCTTCCCCGGGCCATGTTTAGCCTCAAGCCGGGGTCACCACCGGTGCTCAAGCGGGTCGAGGGAGGAGGACAAACAACGACAGTCTATTTAGCCAAAGCGGTAAGTTTGTCGGCTCGTCTCCGATGGCATCCTCCCTCCCGATCGTCGCCCACACTTGCAAGAACCGTCGGAAGAACCTCTCTCTTTGATCAAGCTTCATGTACGTCTCCAGCGTCTCGGTTCGATGACTTCTACCCGGCGACCTCCCTCATGTAAGTTCCTACTCATCGTGCGTCATCCCCGAATGGAGCTCGGGTAAAAACCAAGAGAGAAGAGACGAGGGAGAAAGAAACGAGCTTTTTTCCAAATTACGCGAATATTTTTTTTACCAAAATAGGTTTAAAAAAACATATTTACCAATTTGGGGTCTGCGCGGCGATTTTGGTGCCGATCGGGTGAAAGCCCGGCCTTTTTCGAAAAGAAATCATAATTTTTTTAACGTTTTTAATAACAATTATTTTATTTATAATTTTTTTCTTTTGAAGCTTATTTTTATAAAGTAATTATCAATAATTAATTCAGGTATATAATTAATAAATAATTTTGTATTTATGTAATTAATTAAGAATATTCATAAAATAAAAGTGCTGAGATATATGAAAAACATGTAATTTTTATAATAGATAATAATCGTTAACCGCAATTACATCTACTGACGATGTCATCTTCTTACATGACCTCCCGTTCCGCAATCGGGTTCTTTTCGATTCTCGACGGGTCTAGTATTGTACCGACGAAGACGAGGATCCGGCTGAGGAGGATATGTAGATGATGAATGCATATCTTGTAAAAATATGTCATGCCCAAACGGTACATATCCTACTAGAGGAAAGCCTAGATAAAAAGGAGAGAAATCGGATCCATATGAAGCGGGAGAAGGAGAAGGAGCCGGAGTCTACGGCGGTGGATTGTCGAGAAATGCAAAAGTAGATCCTTCGGGAAATGGGGCGGCAAACCGGGCGAATCCTATACGAAACATGTCCGGCCTAATCCCGTAATGAAACTCGAAGCGAAATATGTTGTATGACACTCTAAGGTGTAAGGGACGACATCGCTAACTACATGAGCTCAAGGAGTCCTCCGGATTGGCCGAACAGGCTTACGTGAATCGTTACCGTGAGGGCCAACGGGTCTTCTGTAGTTGCTGGTTAGGGTGGCGGCAACATTGTCGCCCGCCTCTCCTCATTATAGGCATATAGTACTGCCCTAGCTATCCTCCCCACATTTGCCCAAGCTTGACGAGATAGACGTGAATTTGTTATATGTAAGATTTGTTCGACGCCATCACCCCGGTAATGATATCACAAGTAACAAAAGTTATCAAATGCAAATAACTTATGTTATTAAAATATAATTAATGAATTAAATTGAAAGTATTTACACGAACCGTTGAACCCATTGCAACTCCCGTAATAGAAATCTACTTTCGTGTGTGTCTATGGAACCACTCCATATATTCTGAATGAAAGTAAAGTTTATCCGTTGCGGGATCGGCATGGGCTATATATTCGGTACGTCTGTCCCACATAGCAATCTATCGTCCGTACTTAGCTGCCTAATCTTTCCCAGGTGACCTATTGTCAATATCATGCAAGGCTTTGTGATCACCAGGAGGAGTAAGTATTGGTTGCTGCATACCAAACTGGCGAAGTACTTAATCTGGATAATGCCACTCAACTATCTAGAAACATATGAGTGGGACACAAACCCTCCAAATATCTTGTCCCTACATGCAGTAATACGGTAGAATCTCCAGAATGTCGCCGGCGTAGAGCTCCCAAGTAATTTATTATCGTAATAAAACATATCAAATTAAATGAAGAATTAATTTAAAAGCTAACATTATATTAAACTCATTCGTTGCTATCATTACTTACATCTCTGGATGTCAATCTATCAAGTTGGTAGCGCAGATGTACCAACGTATGTGTGGGATCTCCGTTGTATTTTAACCTTGACTCCAACTATATAAACAAAAAAATATTCAATTTTCATATAGTATACGCACCGAAAAGAATTAATGACGCATGAACTAAAAATGCAATAGATCACATACCGACTATTGAAAGGTGCATGTACTAAAGGAACATCAATCGTTAGGGATAGGGAGACACATCTCAAGCGCTCCCATGACCAAATCAAGAGTACATGTAGGGTACCGCCTGTTTGCTTCGCTTTTGGGTCGGTTGCATGGCATAGCTCCCGATATAATCATGCGGTACTACTCGAACCTCAATTGTATTGCGTAGGGACATTGAAGTTCGCCAGTAGTGGAAGAAATAGCAAACTAACTCGGGCACCTAATTTGTCCGTGAAAATATATCCTCCTAGCAAACGGAGAATGAATGCCCTAGCATGCTGCACTATGGTGATATTATCGGCTTCTGCCGGAAGATCTTCAAAGTGTTGTCTCAACCAGCTTAAACTTATCTGCATGCCACGCAACTAGGCCGAGTGAGCACTAAGTAGATCATCACGGACAGTTGTCCAATTCACATTAGTGGGGCCAAGAATCGCACGTCCATCCGTGGGAAGCCCCGTAAGCACCGCAATAACCTACAACGAGATAGTGCATTCACTTTATGGCATATGGAAGGTGTGAATCTCGGGTATCCACCGCTCGACCAATGTAGTAATCAAATGTCAATCAAGCTGCACAAATCCCATCATATAAAGCCATAAAATCCTGAAGCTTGCAGATACGGGACTATGCGCGGATCAAGTTCACCTATGTGTAGCATCGCTTGCTAACATCTAAGGGCTTCGGTCAGATGTATTTGTGAAATATGACATGAATAGTTAGTTGCAATTTTGATATTGCTGTTACAAAGGATAGATCAACTGCTAAATTCTTCAGTTACCTTAGCGTTCTATATAGTTTGAGATCTATGTCGGGCTTGCCTAACAAGTAGTGAATCATTCTATAAGCCCGGCTGAATGTAAGTACTCTATGTCATATCTACACAATTGTGATATTACAACATTACAACAAATTCTCATATGTATGGATAACATGAAACGGATGAACCGAACAAATATCGTGCAATTGTTATATTGTAACATTACAAAAAAAAATCATTTATATAATGTAAAAACCCGAAAAAAAAAATGAACTTCATAAATATCAATCCAATAATGATATTATAATATTACAAAAAATTCATCAAACTAATTTACATAATTAACACAACCGTGATCTACTCTCGGGCCGATCTGTGTGCACAAATTTTCCTATTGTGTCTTGATTTTTCACAATGTGTGCAATGATTTTGCGAAGTTCTACTGCTCCGCCTTCTCCAATCCATCTCATTCCGTATCCGTGATGCATGGGGCCTTCCTTTCTTCCGAATACGACTAAGGTTTGGCACTAATGGCAGCTCATCGGGTTCAAGCTGGTAATCAAGATGCCCCAACGGATGAAACATGTACTGATAGCACTAAAGGGTTTTATCTAACTTATACCATTCATCTACGTATGATCCGTAATCATTGTCATACGCTTGATATGCTGCAATTACGTGTGAACATGGGATTTTTAGCCCTTGAAATTTCCCACATGTGCACGTTCGTAAGTCTAGGCGCATTATGTGTTTGTGGCCCCCGAACCCCTGGATCTGTCATGTCCAATTTTCACTTTGAAAACCCCGTTATCAAAGTCAAAACATGTCACTACATGCCTATTTGCTTTTTGACTATTGTACTCGAGTGTGGCACCCGCAAATTGCGTATATTTCCACTCATTGTCTTTTCGCACCTTATACACCGTTTTTCTCGTATCAAAATAGTGTACCGACTGGTAGAATATGTTGTCCACCATGGCTGCTATTGGCGGACCACGAAAACCCTTCAGCATCCCATTGACCGATTCAACTAAATTTGTTGTCATCAATCCATATCTCATCCTTTCATCATAAGCCTTTGCCCATTTTTCTCTTGGAATCTGATCGCACCATGCAACTGTGGCCGGATCGAACCCCCTAATTTGGCTTATGATTTGATCGAACTTCCGCCGCTGGTTCCCGTAAGTTGTACATTACAATAATAATTAGTACTTCGCAGTCAAATTTTTGAACACATATTTTTTTGAAATTTACAAATTCGAGAATTTACCCGACATCTCAACAAGTCTTTTTCCTTCGGTATTTTTGAATTGTTTATTGTAGTTGTTAACAACGTGTCGAATGCAATATCTATAGTGGCCATGTAGAGGACGCCACCGTCTTGTCTCCATTGCTCATTGAATCCCGATATGTCTGTCTGATATTTTACAAATGTCATCTCTCCCAGTGACATATCTCCGCAACAAATTCATAAATCAAGTCTAATTGTCAACAATTTCCCGATAAACTACAGCAAATGCCAACGAGAAATTATGATTGTTGCCATCAAGTGAGGCCGCACAAAGGAGTGTTCATTGGTATTTTCCGTACAAAAATGTATCATCAACAAATATCACAAGACAACAACTTGCGAAGCCTTCAATCGTCCGCTTGAAAGTTCAAAACATCCGGTTGAAAACCGTGCAACCCCGATCTAGGTTGATGTGATTATCAATCACAAAATGCTAACCTGGATTCCGGCTTTCCATTTCGATCATCCACGTCATCAATCTACCGTATGACTCATCCCAATCTCCAAATTATCCGGCAATCGCCATTTGTTTGGCCTTCTAGGTTTTACGGTAAGTAGGTTCGAAGTGCAGCTTGTCTTGAATCTCCGCCATCAATGGCTTGATTTTGATATTTGGTTGGGCGACGATTATTACTTCTATCCGGCTACGGAGATACTTTTGGTCAAGGTGCCTATGATCCTATGACATTTGCGGAGAACTGCATATATGTGGTCCATTATATTTACTTATTTTCCAAAACAAGCCACCCGATTTAGAAATTGCGCGAAGCCTCCAACCACACAGTCCATTCGGATTGCCACACTTTATCACATATTCTATTTTTTTTTTTTTGTCAAATAACTACGAAAATTTTAATTTCTCCTAAGGGAGCACTCTTTCGTAGCCAACTGCACCGCGTCCCGTGATGGAAACAATATGCCAACATCAAATTCTTTTGATGGATCAAATAACATACGGCCTAGCTTGGCTCTTGTATCGGCTTGCATCATGTCAAAGTCAATCTTTGAATAAGGTGGTGGATGTACCAACGGCAAAATGAGATTACTTGACTGGGTATTGTAGTAAGCCTCCATATTATCACATCCGACATCTTCTTCATCACTGTCATTAGTGTCCATCCAAGGATCATCTTCTTCATCACCATCATCATCATCATCGGACTACACGTGCAGATTATGCAGACCATCTTCACCAACATTCGAGCCTTCCTTAGCTGAATCATCTCTCATTTAGTGTTCCACTACAGTTGCACAAAACCGTAAAAACCCCGTAGCACCATCATGCACCTTCGTAATGTAATATGTACCACAATCGCGTGTTATAATCGGATATCTATACACCACTGTTTGAATATACTAGTTTCCTATTATATTCAATGCGCTCTCAATCAAAACGCGTAACTCATCAAATGTCGATATGTTTGCAATCCCGAACATGGTAGATTGTCCATCTTTGTAATCAATTCCATATTCAGTTCGTATTATTGTACGTCTCCAGTGTACAATCGCAAAAGATGTAGACGACATTCCGCTAAATAAATAAATTAGAAATTATTTCGCATCTACAATTTGGTAAATATTGTCTCGTATACGTTAACAAATTAACATTATCACTATCAATATATCAAATGAAATAAATGCCCTAGTATAGCACTAAGGGCTTAGAGAATGTGTGGCTAAAATACCTTGAATCGTCCATGGCCGATTGATTGTGGCCATTTCCTATTTTTTTGGGTTTTTTACAATTTTTTTGAGAGATAATTTGCCAAAAGGGAAAAATCATCATTTTTTTAAATTCGTCGGCCAAAATACCTTGAATCATCAATGGCCAGTTGATTGTGGCCATTTCCTATTTTTTGAGATTTTTTACAATTTTTTGGGAGATAATTTGCCAAAAAGGAAAAATCGTCATATTTTTAAAATCGTCAGCCAAAATACCCCCAATTGTTCATGGCCGATTGATTGTGGTTATTTCCTATTTTTTGAGATCTTTTCCAATTTTCTTGAGAAACAATTTGCCAGAATGACAAAATCGTCATTTTTTTTAAAGTCGTCGGCTAAAATACCATAAATCGTTCATGGCCGATTGATTGTGACCATTTCTTATTTTTTGAGATTTTTTCCAATTTTCTTGAGAGACAATTTGCCGGAAGGGCAAAATCGTCATTTTTTTAAAGTCTTCGGCCAAAATACCTTGAATCGTCCATGACCAATTGATTGTGGCTATTTCCTATTTTTGGGTATTTTTTTCAATTTTCTCGAGAGACAATTTGCCGAAATGGCAAAATTGTCATTTTTTTAAAGTTATCGCCCAAAATACCCCGAATCGTCCATGGCCAGTTGATTGTGATCATTTCCTTTTTTTTTAGATTTTTTACAATTTTCTTGAGAGACAATTTGCCAGAAGGGCAAAATTGTCATTTTTTTAAAGTCGTTGGCCAAAATACCCCGAATCCTCCATGGTCGGTTGATTGTGACCATTTCTTATTTTTTGGGATATTTTACAATTTTTTTGAGAGACAATTTGTCAAAAAGGCAAAATCGTCATTTTTTTAAAGTCATCTACCAAAATACTCAAAATCGTTTATGGCCGCTTGATTGTAACCATTTCCTATTTTTTGAGATTTTTTATAATTTTTTTGGGCGACAATTTGCCGGAAGGGTAAAATCGTCATTTTTTAAAGTCATCGGCCAAACCGCCCAAAATCGCTCATGGCCGATTGATTGTAGTCATTTCCCAATTTTTGAGATTTTTAAAATTTTTTTAAAGACAATTTTGTCGGAAGGGCAAAATCGTCATTTTTTTAAGTTGTCGACCAAAATACCCAAAATAATCCATGGCCAGTTGATTGTGGCCATTTCCTATTTTTTTCAAAATTTTTAATATTTTTTATTCATTGTTTTGAAAGTTTCTATGATTTTTCTATATTTTTAATCAATTTTCTATTTTCTAATATTCGAATTTTGAAATTATTAAAAACATATTTTTCGGACCGGGTCGAACCCCGCCCCCGCTTCTCGGGCCATCTGATCATCTTTTTTTTTTTTTCCCAAAAATTCATTTTCCACTCCTAAATTTTTTTTTCATATTTTGAAAATCGTCAAAATGAATATGGACATAGCTGCAAAAATGAGTCCCAAAAAATTTGTTTTTACGAGATTAGGGTGATTGTTTTTATTTACCTAAATTCGTAAACATTATAACTATTAATGGTACAAATAATAATCAAATAAAAAAAACAATACTTACGAAACTACAAAAAATAACTATAACGAGATTTACTTCAAATTGAGGGTAAACACGCGTCGAATGAAGAGCTTAAACTATCAAGAGAAAGCACCAAGTAAGGAGGCCGGTTTTGCTTTTGTCTCAACTTCTGCAAAATAAAAAAGTCCCAATTTAATTTAAACATGACGAAAATATTAGCAATAAAATAAAAACACTAACAATCTATAATAACATCAATAAAAACACTTGAGGGGAGGGGGATCTCCTTCAACGAACAAATGAGGCCGATGAACAAGAAGCGAGAAAAACCGAACGATAATAATGAAAGGACGTTCGAGAGAGATGGCGTTTTGAGGCGAGACGATGGAGGATTCTCCGAGAAAAACTTCGTGACTCGTGTGAGGGAGAGTGCAAGAGGAGAGAGGGCTCCAAGAGTGCGAGAAGAGGGAGAGTTTTTTCTTTTGAAGAGCTTCTAAGCGGAAAGAAGAGCTTCTGAGCGGAAAGAACAACTTCTACGGAGATGAGAGTTTTCGCGAAGAGTAGGCCTTCTGAGCAGAGAGCCTTCGGCTTTGCTTTAAGCGCAGTCGAAGGCTCTGTAATGCTCATGAAGGTGCTGCAGCGCCTTTGTAGGCGCCAGTACTAGTGCCCGATTAAAGGCGCTAGTACGCCTTGAAAATGGTAGGGGCCCCCACCCCCGCAATAGAGCAGCAGACTACTCTACTGCCTTGTGCGCAGCCTTTTCTCGCTCGGCACTTGAAATGCCGAGCGGGACCCGATCGGTACTATGACCGCCGAGCAGATCCCAAGCTGGTAAATATGTTTTTTTTAAACCTATTTTGATAAAAAAAAATTTCGCGTAATTTGGAAAAAAGCTCGAAAGAAACAAGGGAGATTGAGGTGGTCTCTCGAGCAGAAGAGGAGAGCTCAGAGAAAGAGACCAAAAGGGAGATGGCGAGTAAGAAGAAAAAAAGAGGAACACGAGAGAATGAGAGTCCCTTCTGAGTTTTGGCATCAAGGCCCGCCTCAGCCTCTCTCCTCCATCGCCACTATTAGACGGCTTCCAGTCGGCAGCATCCTCCTCACGATCTCTCTCATCTGACTTCCCGTGTCTTCACCATCATGCGCATTTTCGCGTGAGTCAATCCAAAGAAGATAGAACGAGAAGAAGACGGAGACGGCGAGATCGAGAGAACCCAGGACAAACCAATAACAGATCCCGAAAGGGCAATCCTCGCCCAACGCCAGCCTTGTCAGCCCAGGCGAGGGCGAGATTTGCCCTCACCAGAGTTCGGTGAGGGTTTAGCAGGGCCCATGGACTGAGTCATGGCTTCGAGGGGCCCGTAAAACCTCTCTTCTTCTCCGAGCAGCAGTAATGCAGAGATCCGAGTCGATTCTAAAGAGCTAAGACTGCTCGACTACTTTTTTTTATCTCCATTTTTGTCGGTAGTTGGTGAGTTGGGTTTTGTTATAGTCCAACCATGAACACTGGAGGGGGACTCATTACTGGGTCTCACAACCAGAACTGGTTATCTTCTCCGCCATTTGCTTCATGGACAACGGAGCTGACTCTCTCTCTTGCATCGCTTGCCCAACGATGACCTCGGCTGAAGGCCAACCATGATCGGGTGAGGGGAGAGTAAAAGAAGGAAAAAAAAAAAAAAAGCAAAGGAAAAGAAAAAAGAAAATAAGAGGAAATTAGAAAACAAAAGGAAGAAAATTTTGAAAAGTAAAAGGACAAAAATACCCTTTGACCAGGCCCTTCTTTAAAACAATGAGGATACTTCAAGCTATTCTTTAAAATAAAGTCCATTTCAGGTTCTTTTTTGAGAAAATGAGAGTATTTCATGCCCTTATTTGAAATTTTCCTTCAAATAGGGATGAGAAAAAAAAAAAAAAACCGACTGGACGGAACCGACTTCGAGAGTACCGGTCCAATTTTTGGTTACGCAAAATTGAAATCGATAATGATCGATTCGATTTCTAATTTCAATGGGTGGGAACCACTCGCCTAGACCGAACCAACTTCTTTTTTAATTTTTATTTTTATTTCTTAAAAATCTTTAAAGAAATTATTTTAAACTCTTAATTATTAGAGATACTTCTACGCATTTAAAATATGAATTGGTGTTTTAAGTACGTACACCCGGTTCCATTGGACCGCCGGAGAACTGGGTCGGATTGATTCGATCCTGTTCTAGGCACCTCTCAATCCATCCTCAGTTCTTGTTTCCAAAGTGAAACTAGACCTGACATGAAACCGATCAACTCTAGTAATGAATTTCGATGAGTCCATCGAGTTACACCCCCAATACACTCCATATATTGACGGATCATTTGGTATAAGTGATTAAACCCAAAGGAATTCAAACGGACAAGTCACGGCAGATGAAATGAAATGACTATCTTTTTTGCATAGAATCCTTTCCTCTTCTCTGTAATCTGAACTTTAATTTCCACCTTAGACGGACAATATCAGACGCGATGAAAGATCTCGACTTTGATGTTTGGGCTTATGCAAAACCTAAGTCATGGTATAATTCACGATTCTTCATGGCATAGAGAATGCTCGCTTTGCATCAAACCAAAGTATATCCCAAAGACAACATCTGAAGTCTGAATTGTCTTTCGACCAAAAAAAAAAAAAGACTCTGAATTGTCTGTGCATAAACTACTTTGTGCCATGGCATCTCATGTTTCAGAGATCTCATCGCTGTTCGAAAGTTTCGGCACCAATCTAACACACACACATATATATAACCCAAAGAGCAAAAGATTGCTTAATTTGAAGCCGAATACAGAAAAGACCGACCAACCACCCTGCTGTCGCGGCTCGTTGAAGATGCTACCGCAATCTCAAGACCGATTCGGTCATTCCCCTTTCGAGTCGATGAGTTCGTCCTTCGTATCCTGCTGTTCTTGACCATCACGGTTGCTTTCGGCGCTCAGCCTCACCCTCACTCTCCCGCTACCCGGATTTCGGGGACCCGAGTCGGGTTCATCCTTCAGGATTCCATAGCCAAGAGACAAGTTTCTCCACTCGGCTTCTTCTGATAAGTGCAGGTGCCGTGCCAGATACCGCTTCAGCTCAATGCGCAGGTTCCGTATGGGCTGACGATGCAGAGCACAAAGGTAGCAAGTAAATCAGAAACCAATGAAAAGGGCATGAACTAAGAAACCAAAATCATGACTGCTTCAAATTCACATTGAGGTTATGCTTGAAATTGCAAGCTTCCAGACCAGATTCTACACGTTTGTCCAGAAATTTTAAATCTCAAGCAACCGGAAGTTCTTCATAAGCTGCTTCGTGATTGCTATCAGCAAATAGGACTTTGTTTTATATTGCTGCTATGCCCAGGGATTAAAGTGTATAGGAACGACCTCTAAATGCCAATATTTTCTCGGTCTTTTTTCCTTTTCTCCACAGAATTCTCATATCATGCATGAATTATACACTTCTTCATGGAGAAATATGTACCTCAGCCTTGCATTCCAGAGCCATTCGAAAGAAGTTCGCTGAGACGAAATGTTTCCCGACGGGCTCCGCCAGCTTGATGTGTCCGAGCCAGTACGATGCGGTCTCCAGCCTATCGAATCTGCACTTGCTGCAATTCTCAGCCGTGTGATAGGGCGTCCCGGACCTTCTTGGCTTTGCCACAGCAGCAAAAGGCCATTGGACCGGGGTCTGAGGCCCGACCGCATTCTCATCACGCAAATTATTTGGCGATTTTTCTTCGAAGCAGACGCTCTTCTTCTTCGGCTTAGGTTTCGCTATCTCTGGAGATGCTTTCTCTGCAGGTGCATCGTCCAAATTCTCAGGCGATTCCTCTTCGAAGCAAACGCCCTTCTTCTTCGGTTTAGGGTTCGATATCTCGGCAGATGTTTTCTCTGCAGGTGCATCGTCCAAATTCTTAGGCGATTCCTCTTCGAAGTAAACGCTCTTCTTCTCCGGCTTGGGCTTCGCTCCCTCCGGGGACGTTTTCACAGCAGCCGATGCTAGAGTAGCACCCACGGTGGATGGGCTTTTCGGCGGCGACTGGGCCTGTTTCCGGCGAACCCCAGTCACGGATTTCGCAGCGGGTTTCTCTGTGTGTGGTTTTGCCGGAACGTTGGTGCTCCGCAACGTACCGAACACGCGCTTCTGCCTGAAAAAAAGAAAAGAAAATAAAAGAAAAAACAGAGAGTCCTCAACAGGGATAACTCCAAAAACAAACAACAAATCGAATTACAACATCCAGAGTCGCAGCGAAGAATCCCACCTGGGAACCGGAGGATCTCCGGCGACGGTCTTCGACGGCCCCTTCGTTTTCCTGCCAGCTTTTTCTCTCAGCGGCTGAGGCTTTCCTGCTTTTTACACGGCACGGCAAGACCAACATAAACGAAGAGAAAAGGAGAAGCAAAACAATGGCGGACGAAGAACGAAGAGTGGGGGCTCGGCGCCGACGAAAACGAGAGATCGTACCTGGAGCTGGAACCTGCGCGGGCTGAAGATCCATGGCGAGAAGCTGTCGAAGCGGGATGAGAGATTGATGACGGATGAAAGGAAACGGAGGAGGAGGAGTCGCTTTGTTTGCCTTTTGAAATTTGAAATTTTGGGTGAAAAATGGCGGAAACAGGTTCCAACGCTCCCGTGGGCCCGCCCAGTTTATTTTTATCCTTTTACATTAAAATAAAATAAATAACATTCTAAATTAGATTTGCCTTCTATGACTACTAATGTCTTTCTTCATTATTCAAGGGTTTCTGTTTTTCTTAATCTCACGTAAGTGAAGCGGTAAATTTAATGATTACCCGATGTGTTTAATAGGCGTTTCATTTTCATTTAATATAATTGAAAAAATCGCCGTCTCGTAAGGTGCGAGAATTAAGAAGCAAGCCTCTTCGGCACGATAATATCCTTTCGCGCTTAAATTTCGATATATCTTATATCCGGAAGTTCCGCATGCGATATAAATTGGTCGAGAAAATATTTATTTTGAGTATGATCTGTTTTGTAAGCTTTATACATCTTTTAACCGTAAATGAATATGTAATAGTTTCGATGGTTATTCATTGAAAATTAACTTATTACAACTACTTTTTTTATCTAGATAATATCTACCCTAAGAATTTTAAATAGTTTTTAATCAAGATGTTTTGGAGTGGAAGATTTTTCTTTCGGGGGACAAAAATACTGCTTTTATTTTCTATAATTTCGGTCCACCCGAAACCCAAAAGATTTTCACCTCATACAGCTCTTCGTTCAATTCTTTCGAAGTCACTGGGTCCTTTTTATCGTTCGAGAATCTCCTCCCTTCTTCCACTCCTCCCCGAAGAGTAACTAGGACCAGACCCCGGAGCTGAGAACAAGATCGAAAGCGCAACTTCAGGCCTAGAGACCAGCCCATCCATCTCGGGCCCAGGAATTTCGAGTTGGGCCAGGCTTTCAAATTTTTTCAGAGAAGGGCCGGAGACCAGCCCATCCATTCCCTACTAAATACCGAAGGAGATGTTTTTGTCCCAATAATGATGTTGCACTTAAATGTGCTGCGGAATACATTAAAAAAACAAGTTACCACGTCTACTTATCACATAAGTCTCTCAAAATTTTCGAAAAAAAAAGAAGATGAAATTATATATGACGTTACATGTCAATATTTATTTATGGAAGTAGGTTTTATAGGTTTCGCACTAGGGCATTCGGTCCTTGAATAGGACCGACCCGTCCCGTTCATTATAGGTTCTTCTTCTCTTTTTGGGTTTATTTTGTTCCCTAAAAGTGAAAATTTCCCCACATTAAATGAAAAAAAAAAATTTAAGTTACTAGTTAAGGTCCGCCTCAGAATGAAAATAAAAAAAAAATTCTTGATCGGTCCGAGCAGTGCGCTTCTTTATGGGGGATTTGGAATTGGACCGCATATCGCAATTCGAAATTTTTGGAACCGGAAACCAATCATAATCGGCTAGTCCAATTAGATCCGGTTCCCAAATTGAATCCGGACTGACGCACTCGGTGTCTGCATGTCTCTTTTGTTTGGACCATCTATGCCGAACATGAATCGCTACCTACGGAGTCCTTCGGGCCTTCTTTGATGACCATGAAATCTCTAGGATAAAATGCCCTGATACCTCGATTTTTCTCTATTAACGAGCCATCGTCACTGTCCCCGCGAACCGGATTCAATGTGGTACGTGAAATCATTAACCTCCTCAAATTTTTCTTGATCGGATCCTGTTTCTCATGGGACACCCGAGGAATGTCCCTAACGCAATGCCATCTCTGCTCATCGAACTGAGACAGATCCCTATGATTTTCCTTCCAATGGAGATGCAACAGGACACGTGGATCCCCATGATTGATGCTTATCTCGCGACACGCACGTGCAAAGCAAGCAGAGGCGGACTCTCAAGGGGACTGGGTTCGGGGTCCGACGTCGCGCTCTCCAGCCTTTAGGCGTCCTGCTGCTGTCATGTCGTCTTGTATCAAAAGAAAAGTACAAAAAAATTCTTAAATCCATTACGTTGGTACTAATTTTTTTTTATCAAAATTAATACTAATATAATCTTAAACCTTTTAATTGGATAAATTTAGTCATAAATCTTTTTACACATTGGTACCCATTCAGTCCTTTCAATCAATTTTCATTAAAAATTGCTTATACGGACGCCGATTGTCCTACATGGCACAATTGACGCCGATGTAGATTTTTTTTTATATATTTTTTATGCTTAAATATTCTTTACTCTTTATTCTTTATTTTTTTATTTTTCTTATTTTTTTTTTCCATTTTTCTATTTATCGATAGTCGGCGAGGCCGGCCTCACCTAGTCAAGGGAGAGCGCTAGTGAGGCCGACCCTCGCCCAAGCCAAGGCGGCCTTACCGGGCTTCACCCGGGGCCATGCTGAGGTGAGGGTAAGGCCCGACGAGCCCCACTAGGTCTTCGGGTGAGGGGGGCCTCGTCGGCGCTCACACTTGCCTAGGCGCGACCCGCAACCCTCATAAAATAAAATAAAAAAAGAAGGCAACATAAAAAGGAAGGAAAAAAGAAAGAAAGAAAATAATATATACAGATCTATGTTAGCGATTTTCGATCAAAATTGACTGGATGAATTGATTTGGTATCGATATAAAAAGATTTAGGACTAAATAGATCCAATTGAACAATTCATGACCGAATTGGTACCAATACGATAGATTTATGACTTTTTTTTTCCTTTTACTTTTTGCCTAGAATTAATTGCTTGTGAAGGTCCTATTGATTTAGAAGCCCATGTCCAACCTGTTGGGAGCAGCCCAACATGTTCGGGATTTGATTTGAAAGATCTCGATGATTGCTCATCAAGAATACCTAATAGGAAGGAGTCCTATTATGGTGGGATGCTGAAAAGGTAGAATATGAAAATAAAATCAATTCTGGAGATCATCCAAAATAGAGAGATTTTCAATTAAGAGGCGATTGCGAAATCGATTAAAGAAGATTCTAATTTGGATGGAGACATATCACTATAACAAAGCGATTGAAAGGAAGATTTTGTGTGTGCACCAGAAAATCACTCCAGGGAAATCACAAAAGTTCTCAACAATGAGTAAACACGAGAGATCTTGAGAGTTCATCAAGTGATGGTGTGTTTTGTGACAATTGTGAGGATTTATTGTGAGAGAAACACCATTAGCGTGTTAGTTGTAATCCTTTAATTATATTAGAGTGGTTCCTGGACTAACGTCTCGTGATTTTTCCCGCATCGGGTTTTACACATAAAAACTTCTGGTGTATCATTCTTCTAGCCTTCTTTTATTTTGTTGTGTTATTTACGCTTTTTTTTTCTCGAAAGAGAAAATACGGCATCATATTGCACAAATCTGACAGTTTATTTACAGCACAACCGCAATTGCACCGGCCTGTCCTCAACGTGACTTTGACTGCCCAGAAGCTTCGCAGTGGTGTTCGCAATGGTGTTCGAGAGGACCAGCAAAGTCGGGGGGTAGATTCACGCTTGGACTTGCGTCTCCTAACGTTGATTGATGTCGCTTTCGGGGTCTTACTTCCACATTTTCTCTTCGACCCCTCGTGATGCAGTTTGTTTCCTCCCCTGCGTGGAGTATACGAAATGGAGCCATGGAAGAAGCATCGGAATAGACCAGGATTCGACCCCCCCCCCGGCTGACAAACACATTTTCTCGAAAAATTTCGAACCCCCGGAGATTCGCCCTAACTAGTTTGGGCATCGGGAAATTTCCATGTTATAAATTAGACCGCGTGCAAACTGTTGTGGATCAGGCTATCCGAATAAAGTCAAAGATCCGTATTTAACAGGCTCATTGGGTTTGAAAGATATTTCATGAACTTTCAAATCGTCAAGTCCTTGTAGACGTGCTAGTGGATGCATAGAAGTGTTTTTGATTCGTCTGTTTGTTGAAATTAGCGACGACCGCATTAATGGTACTTAGGACGACGACAAAATCATCAAAAACAGTAAACGAGGGAATGACGGGCATGAAGTCCGAAAGAAGTAGGCAAACTCGAAACCAAACTACTATCGATGCAGTGGGCGCATAAGACATTTCCTTGAAATCATTCTCGAGACATGGGAGCAAGAGTGTCTATTGGAGTCACCAAAACCACGGTCCGTCCTTGCTAGACTTACTTCAATAAAAGATCGGGAAAATTGTCTAAAAAGTCCCGAACAGAACGGTAATCCGCCCTGATTTAAAAAAATTTGGACAAGTTTTCCATAAAAATCTCCATGTGTTAGGCAGAAACACAGCAAACAACAGTGTCTACTTACCCTAGTCAAAGTCCATTCGCCTCTGAAGACTCCAGTTTTTTCCATTCCTCTGTTTTCCCGAAGGAACTTTGGGTCAGTCTCGCTTCTGGATGCCATCTATGTTAATGGATACTTAAAAGTCGGAAGTCCTAAATTTTCTTTCTAAGGGTAAGGAAGGCCTTCTGCATTACGTTTGGAAGGAAGACCGAAACATGTTAAGCAAAGAGAGATAACTTCCTTTCGATCTATCTGTTCGGATCGCTGTGAGTAAAATATCTTTTCATTTTTTATGATGAGAAAATCTAGCCAAGTATATAAATTCGAGACCACGAGACCCGTACCAAAGCGATGGCTCGGGAAAAAAACGCGAGTCAAATTCCGGATAAAATTGGGAAGACATGAAATTTATTTATTTATTTTTTTGGTCAAAAGAAGACATGAAATTATTTGCACTTGATAGTACGGGAAAACAAGAACTTGTGTAGGTTCACCTAATTTTGCGCAGACATGGTTTCTCCTTTTCTTAATTAAGCCAATCTCATTGGGTTAACATTGTCTAAAGCATCATGGAATTTCCGGCTCACGAACAGGCCTATGTTCAAGTCCCACTTACCGCTTGCAA
Organism: Rhodamnia argentea; assembly: GCF_020921035.1. NCBI lineage: Eukaryota > Viridiplantae > Streptophyta > Magnoliopsida > Myrtales > Myrtaceae > Rhodamnia > Rhodamnia argentea. The sequence continues at coordinate 27,498,918 of NC_063157.1, read as the reverse complement.
CAATTAACTTCGCCGCATTGTCTACGAGTATCTGGTCTCTAAATTATAGCTGTCGAGACTAGTAGGAAAAATTACCAAAAAAGTCCTATATATATTGCAATTGTACCATTCAATCCTAAACCATTTTTTTTTTTGCCAATTCAGTCATAAACATTTTGCAATTGTACCAATTCAGTTCATCCTATTATTTTAGCCGGCTGGCGTCCTAATATTTTAATATTTTTTTGAACTTTTTAGTTTTTCTTTTTTTTGCTTCGTTTTTTGTCATCTCCTTCCTCTGGCCGGCCACCAATGGCCAGCCCGAGGGGATGCCTGGCCTGATGAGGTCAGCCTTGCCTTATTTGCGCGAGACCTGGATTTGGCAAGGTCAATCCTCACCTAGCCATGGTAGAGCTCGACCTTGCTGTCGTAGGGCCGGGCCACGCGTGGGCGAGATGAAGCTAGCCCGTCGAATCCGACCTCGCCAGGCTAGATGTCCCCTTTGGCAGGCTTGCCGGCCAACTAGAGGAAGGAGATCACAAACAAAAAAAAAGAAAAAGAAAAAAAATAAGTAAACAAAAAAATAAAAAATTCAAAAAAATTAAAATATTAGGTTGCCGGCTTGCTGGCGTCCACGTTAGCGATGACCGATCAAAATTGGCCGGATAGACTTAATTGGTACAATTGCAAAAATTTTATGACTAAATAAAAAAAATGTTTAAGATTGAATTGACACAATTGTAATAGGTTTAAGACTTTTTTGGTAATTCTTCCAAGGCTATTAATAGAAAGTTCAACCCAAAAGCTAAGCCGTTAGATGAAGCGTGATTTTGATATTTAAATATTTAAGTATTTTAGTATTTTTGAAAGATCTCTTGCATTGCAAGAGATGTTAATGAAACCGCGAATGGTCTCTTCTCAAATGGGTCGTCGGAATTGCGATCGTAGGCGTTGTTGCATGTTCTTTCGGTACCTCCTTGAATTGAAGAAGTCATTTTTTAAAGAATCGAAGTAACTTCGTTTCCAAGAAAGAAAGAGAGTAAAATACCCTAATAGCAATAGCTGCAATGACAAACCAATGGCTGAACTTCGGATTTCGATGGTTGGACCGTAGGCCCTCAGGGCTGACCTCGAGTCCACAGTGGTCCGACCTAGACGTAAGATTTTCCTAATATGGACTTATATTAATTGAGATTATAATTTATCGTTCTACGGGATTAATTTGCCGTTTATCGAGCTGGTCTAATAAGGTAAGATATAATGATTTTTAATCAGCCTAATATGGGTCCGACATCATGTGGGCCGCGTTGAGCCCAGCTTGTGATGAGAGGGCCTAGCTGGAAACTCTAAAAATAGTGCTGCAGGCCCCCCTCTAGCTCTAATAAACTCATAATATCCATACATAAAGAGCGCATACGAATTAGTGTCATTGAGGAGCTATCTCATTGAGTCAAGGATACATAGGGCAATTGAGAAGAAGCACTTGAGTTTTTTATTGTTGCTATTCTGCATCAAGAATAATGCATTTGAAATAAAGTGCACAAATTCCTTTAAACCGCTATTGTGTTTATATATTCTAGCTATGTTGATCTTGAGTTGCTGTTCTAAGGTTTTTCACGGCTAACACTAGGACCATGACAAGCTTACTCTTTGGATTGGACTCAAGTCCCCCAAGCCGCAGGACCTAGGATTCCGGAGGCTACACCAGGGTGTTGGGGCAATTGGACCTAGGTTTTGGTGTTGGATTCGCATTTCAACAAGGCTAGTCTCAGGACCGTACATGTCGAAGCCGAGTCCTTTACCGTTGAAACTTGGTGCTCACGGTGGCCAAGCCTAGGACGGTAGGACCAAGTTCACAGCGACCGTGTACGTGTACTTGTGAGCCGGACCTAAATCCATGCCGCGCGAGATCGGATGCAGGGTTGCCAGAGAGGCCGACATTTGAACTCGGAGTCCCTTGACAATCACAAAAGGACTTTGATGAGGATCATCTTCCGACACCCATAGCCTGTAAAAACATATACAGCTAGCCGATAAACTTTTGCGGACAAGAAGCGCCAAACAGTAATGTTTAAATATTTCTTTCGGACTATCGAAAGCGTAGAATATGTTATGTTTGCCGTTTGTTGACCGGGAAGAGCAAGACGTCTACTCCGTTCACGTGATCAATTTCGCTGGGGAAAGATTCTGAGAATGCAGGCCGGCTTTAGATAAATAAGGGTAAGCCATACGCATTTTCGTTTTCATCTAGAAATGGGAATAATTAGTTTTGACTGGAGCGTTGCGTGTGGAAACAATGGTCCACAAGGGCGTTCTGAACTCAATTCGGGTTTATTTTATTTTATTTTATTTTTGACAAATCGCACTTTGCTTAATAAATAATTGAATCACAAGACGAATTTATCAGACGTGTTAAGGTATGGCAGGCCGATGATGCCGGTAAGTTCGACTTATGTTACTAAATTTATTGTTTGCTAGGAGCCGCGTAAGCCATGTCGGCATCACATGGGACGAATGAACATCCATCTGGTTCAAGCGAGTATTCTAGCGTTCAGTTTGGCATTAGATCTCTCAAAACGGGTCATGAACCACACATGATGAGCTGAATTTTTGTATGGATTAGATATTTTCAATAAATGCGTCATAAATGATTTTAAACATGACATGAATATTAAATGGGGCACAAATGGATTTATAGCTTACTTAGATTCAACCCACTACTTTCTTTTTATTCTCTCTCGATCTCGAGCTTACTCACTTCATTCTTACTTCAGTTTTAGTATGAATTTTTTATATTGGATCAAATATGAAAGTGTGATTTGTATTGCAATAAATAGATCATAAACAGGTTAAATGAGTCTATTTGGATCGGATCATTTATGACGCGACCCGACCTATCCATTTGACAAGTCTACTCGGCATGTTGGCAAAAATCAATCGACTTAAAAACAACTAAACAAATATTTCCAAAAAAATACGCGATATGTTTCAAATGGGGATAACCGAAATTCCAATTAAACAGAACAAAACCAGGATATAAGAAGAAGTTAGTGATTGAAGTGATGCGAATGACGGAAGCAGACGCATCTCCAGAGTCAACTTCACCAAATCAACTCAATCTGCCTGCCCGGCCGGCCGGCCGGCCGATTGCTACCCCTAGCTCAGCATTGACCAGTTGAAAATTTCTGTCGATATCTCATAATTTGGCGTTTAACTGCACAATTATAATCAATGGCGACCTCGCTGATCTAAAAGTCTCCATCCAAGTCGGAAAGTAAGGAGCTGATCGATACCAACTATTGTCTTATCCTTGGACCACGGAATGATCGGTGTTCAAAGGTAAACCCTTTTGTCTAAATCGAGAAGGGACACGGTTTAGGAAGATTGCAGTTGAGGCCTCCACTAGTAATAAGCATTGTTGCTATCAATAGTCAAGTCAGTTCTTATAACCGACACAAATGATTTTCAAATTTTGGCTTAATATGTAATGTGATTTCTGAACTTTCAATTTATTCAATACGATCCCCGAATGTCATTATAGTCCTTCCATTAATTTAAGATCAAGAACGACATTGAGCATTTTCATATTGTCCGGGGAATAAATTGAACATGCATCAAAAGTTCATGTACTATGTTGAGCAAGTTAAAAGTCCAGGAGCCACGTTGAATATTAAATCAAAGTTCGGAGACCACATTGGATAAATTAAAAATCCAGAGATCATATTGTATACCAACCCAAAGTTCATCGACCATTTATGTCGTTTTCTCAACGTGGTAATACTCGGTCAATTTTGTCATTACTCTGACCCAGTCCTGAAAAAGATTTTGATGATGTTCCTTTTTTTTTTGGGGGTCCAATTTGATGATGTTCCTTGATCGGCGAAAAAGATGACATTTTTTTATATATTTATCTTAAGCAAGTTAAGTACAAGACAAATTGGAATAACTACGATAGTTGATCATTCTAAAACGTGGTCAACGAATACGAACAATATTCGGGCACCATGTCCCTTTGGTCATTATTTTGACCTAATCCTGACGTATGCTGCCATCACATTGAATTGAAACTAGGACATTTGAGCGTGCCGATTTGTTCACTAGAAGCAACCTGACCTAGATAAGCAGTGAAGAAAACATTGGATCAAGTTCGTCCCAATTAAGTTAGATATAGTTAGGTCAATGTCAAATTTCAGCACTAAGCCCGTTCCCATCTCTCCGGCACGCATCTCGGGCATGTTTTCATACCACAGAGAAATTTGAATCCTATGGAAAAAATAATTAGAGTATATGCAATCGATAATCTTAGTTAATTAGAGTATACTTAATTGCCGGGTGCGATATCTTTATTTTTGCCTATTTGCCTATTTGAAGAGAAAGATTGATTGTCACTCGAGACGGAACCGGAAGTTGGAGAGGGCAAAACTTGTCACGGTGCTTGATTTAAAAGGTCCAATTGATATCTTTCGCACCATTAGAGGTGGCAAAATGGATGTAGAATCCATATTTGACCCATATTTCATGGTGGTGGATCATAAATGAGTTGCTTAAATTTTAAAATTGGGTAATGAACTGATTACTTAAAAACTTAATGGGTTATAAACGAGTTTTAAATAGGACATTAATTAGTTAGTTAAGAAAACTATAAAGTTTTAATTCCTTTGACATCGTGCCGTATCAAGAACATTTTCTTTTTGCTGAAGTAATCCAAAAGTCAGCTGTAAAAGTGCAGAAAAAAAATATTCAAACGTAAGAAGTCCTCCGATCGAAGCTTCGATTCCCTACGACCCAAAAAGGAGAAAGAGAGAAAAAAAAAATTAACACTTCTATTCAGTAATCCTATGGTCATCAACGGCTGCCCTCATGGAGCCAACTGCAAGAAAAATAATTCTGTGGTCATCATGATATGCAAAAGTATGTAAGATAAATTGAAACTAGAGGTTAAGGTTCCCTTTGTAATTGTGGAAAACTCGGACAGCTCAAGAGACGTTTGTTCACGGTTTAGCAAGAAATGGGCAGGTGTTGAAATCTGGTGAGAAGACAGAGAGGTGGAAACACGGGAAAAATTACCGAAAGAATCCCAAATCTATTAGAATTGTATCAATTCGGTCTTAAACTTCTTCTTTTTTGCTCAATTGAGTAATAAACTTTTTCACATTTTGCCAATTGAGTCCATCCGGCCTATTTTGGTCGAAATTTGATGACTTGTCTTTTTTTTTTCCCCCCTTTTCTATCATCTTTATTGTTTAGGGTTGGTAGGAGGCCAGCGACCATCAATCAAGGCCTGGTGATCTCCGTCGGTCATAAGGCAAGTGCCTCCGAGTCATCACGGGCCGTGGGCGAGGGTCGCGACCCTTGCCAACCAAAGAAGTCCCAGAAATCACCGGACTAAGATTAAACAATGAAAAGTCCTGGAAATCATTAACCAAGATCTGGCGGCTTCCTGCCGGTCCTTAACAATAAGAAAATTTCTACATCAAAGTTGACAGTGTCACACAGGGTAGCTGGTGGATGGCGACATCCATATCATTAATTTCCAGCCAAAATTGACAGAATTGACTCAATTGGCAAAAATGTGAAATGGTGGCCCCAAAAAAAAAAAAGTTTATAACTGGATTGACACAATTACAATAAGTTTAAGATACTTTTGGCAATTTCCCCCGAGATACGTCATCATCCAAAAAAGGAAAATAATATTACATGAACTCAGTCTTTATAAATCACCGCCATCATCGAATGTGTGGACCCCACAACGAAATTCATGTATCGATGACTAAGGATGATATCGATTTTATAGTGTGTGAGTCCAACTATGTTATAGCTCCATATAAGTAAAGGGGTTTCACTGATCTTTGAAATGGCCAAGTCGCATACTCCTTTGGAAAAATAATAACGTCGGCTTTTTCTACTCTAAGCTCTGTACACGTCCTTGGCTTAGCTACTACCCTAAATCGATTGGTACGACATTGCGAGATTAGGTAGCGATATGGATCTCATGAGCAATCTATTCCTCAGGCTGAATTCTCCCATCGAACAAGCCAAACTACCTATCCTATCACGGGAAAATTTCCAAAAAAATTCTAAACCTATTGCAATTGAGTCAATTTAGTCTTTAACCCTTTTTTTTTTTGCTAATTTAGCGCTAAATCTTTTGCATTTGTGCAAATTCAATACTTTCGATCAATTTTGATATGAAATCGCTGATGTGGCACAATCGACACCGACGTGGCCAATTTTTAACAATATTTTTTATGTTTCTTTCTTTTTTTTATGATTGAATTGGCATAAATGCAAACAAGTTTATGAATTAATTGGCATGAATGCAAAAGGTTTAAAATTGATTGACAAAAATAAAAAATTTAAGACTGAATTCGCACAATTGCAAAAGGCTTATCATTTTTTTGGTAATTTTCCCATTCTATCATTATACGCAGTGCTATTCGCATCTCACTTTAACAACCGTAAACCAGTTTAGCAAAAAGAATTTTCAGAACAAAAAAGAGGGAGAAGATTCGGTGAAGACGGGGCATTGGTGGAGCCCAAATCTCATACCAAATCTCAATCAAGATTCAGTAAAACAACCTTAAACAAAATTAAAAAGGCTAATTACGATTAGAGACAAATTTTTCACGCGCAAAAAATAAATTATATATATGCGTTGAATTAATGTTGGCGGACCAAGACCGGGTCAGGTCAGGAGAATGAGAATGCCACATTTAAAAATAAAAAAAAAACAAAGCATATAACCATCGATCAGAAATGGACAATTTTATCTTAAGACATAATGTGATCTGAACCCAATTAGTCAGTCAAGACTCCTCACAAAGTGGCTAAGAAGAAGGGGGCTTCCTCCATTTTAATATAGTATTTGTGCTTTGGACCACATTATTATTATTTTGTTTGCACACTTTGAAAAGTCAAGAAAAGAAAATAAGGATAAAATTAACATAACTGAGGAAGTGCAAATCATCATCAATCCACAGCCATTGTGACTTCACATCTTTGAGGGCGAGGGTTCGAACCTCATAACCCGCGGTACGAAGCTATCGATGTGTACATTGAGATTTGATTCTTTCACGATTATTGAAAGCTCGGACAGTTCGAGACATTTTTCGTTTCTCTTTTTTTCTATTTCTTGCTAAAAGCATGAACAAACATTCGAGGGATGCAGTTACTAATCATTTGCGCACGCGCTTGCTCGTGTCGATGGATGCTATAACGTCACCGGACGGCGGGCCCGTGCCTTAAGGGAAAAAAGAACAAAAATTCAATTTTGCGTGCTCAAAGCATGTTCGAAGTCGTGTTGTTTTCAGTGAGGTGCAACGTATTAGTCTTTAATTACTATGGGGAGGTGGAATTTAGCTGTGGATTTACGAGTCGCGAGGGTGACTGGGAGATGTTGTTCGCCGTTCGTTTTCAAAGGAAGGAAAAATCTCGCGGACGTCATTAAGGGAACTGCGACGGTTGACTCCGCCATCCCGAGTTATCCCAATGATTCTGTTCCTCTTAAGCAGTCAAAAACATTTTTCATTTTTTATTGGCTTAATTCCCTAAAGAAACTCCAGTTTTAGGGCTGATCCTAAATTTGTCTCGAACTTTTTCTGTCTAAGAAAAAATCCCGAACTTTAAGTCCAATCTCACATCTGCCCAGAACTTTTTTTTTTCTTTTGTCTAAGATAAAAATCACCAATTTGTACTCTAATCCCAAATCTGTCCCCATTAGCCCTCAGTATAAAAGTAGCCGTTAGTCGTTCCTAATTTTCATATTCTGAAATGACTTCATTTTGGAGAATTTCAATAATTTTTATTAGGATGGATTTGTTATCCAAGTAAAAATGTCACGTTGATCCGTACATATGACCCTCTTACTTTGCCAATGTAGCTTACTTTTTATCGAGATGGAAATGTCACGTCAAGTTGGGACCGGATCACAGGATAGGTTTAATAATATATTTAAAAGTTCGTGATTTTTTTGGAGAAAACAAAATTTCCTTGGTAGATTTTATATTAGACTTAAAGTTCCCGATTTTTTTTTGTTATTTAAAATTGGACCTAAATTTGAATTTTTTTTTTGTGGAGAATTCGGCCCATTTTGTATTGTATTCCGATGAAGTCAAGATTTTCTCTCTCTCTTCTCTAGTTTTCTTCCGAATACTGTGCTCACAGAAGTCAAAAGTCATCGTCTTTGCCTTGCCCTCTCGTCTTTCCCCAACCCTAACTTCATATAAAAGACCCTCGACGTTCCTCACACTTCCCATCCATATACCCTCCTCAGTCCCTTACCAGTTACCACCACTCTCTCTCTCTCTCTTCATATACTTGGTCGAGTTTCCATCCAGCTCTGCATGAGTGAATTCCCAGGCCGTACTTCATTAGCTTTTCTGCTAAGACATTAGATCGAACGAGCGTGTTTCTACAGCCAAGAGGGGAGGAAGGGGGGAAAGGAAGGGAAGAAAAGATGGCGGGAGCCACTGGAGGGAGATCGCTGGAACAGACGCCGACGTGGGCGGTCGCCGTGGTCTGCTTCGTCCTCGTCCTGGTCTCCATCATCATCGAGTACATCATCCACATCATCGGGCAGGTACGCGCGCTTCTGTCGCCATTTGTTACATCACGTGTCCCAGAGGAAGAAGGGTTTCGATGCGATACGCAGTGCGTCCCTTCCGGAGTGCGCTTCGCACGTGCGGAATCCCACACGAGGATGATAGAGGTGTTTGATGAAATTCCAAAACCCTTTGGCTTGTTTCTTGGCAGTGGTTGAAGAAGAAGCACAAGAGGGCTCTTTACGAGGCACTCGAGAAAGTCAAATCAGGTAGCATTTCAATTTAATTACCACCTCTTCCAATTTTTTTTAATCTTTTATTTTAAGATAACGCGGGTGTCGGATCAAACTTACAAACTGTTTCATCGACGTATAACGGACGCAATCCTCGTCGAACATGCAAACCGTCTCATTTATGTGCATTGGACCGCAAATTCGATTCTCAATGTTTCTTTATTCTTTTTCCACGCTAATTTTAATTTTCAATTAATGTTAACTTCAATTTTTTTTTCTTTTTTTTTTTGGGATTATAGAGCTTATGCTTCTGGGGTTCATATCGTTGCTGCTCACGGTGGGGCAAGGTCCGATATCGAACATATGCATATCCAAGAAAGTGGGGGCCACGTGGCATCCATGCAGCAAGTCCCAAGAGCAAGGGAAGAGCAAGTACGGGGAGTCGTCCCATTACGAATCCGACGGCCGTAGACTGCTCGGCCTCTCGGACTCCCACGGAGGCGGGCGCCGAGTTCTGGCGGCCGCCACCTACGACAAATGCGCGGCCAAGGTAAAGTCAATCCAGATTCTGACGTCATTCCCTTTTACCCTAACTTCTTATTTTTTATTTTTCGAATCAAGTAGTCATTCAGGTCAAAACCTGCCGAACTCGACTAATCCATCTCCTCGGACGATTATTGAAAACACACACTTCCCATATCTGACTTCCGATGATTTGACCTGTCGATTTTAGCTCAATTTGAAATTGATGGGCTTATGTGAAACACGATTGATTTTGTGATTCCTCAGGGCCAAGTGCCGTTCGTGTCGGCGGACGGGATCCACCAGCTCCACATCTTCATCTTCATCTTGGCTGTTTTCCACGTCCTCTACTGTATTCTCACCATGGCTCTTGGCCGAGCCAAGGTACGCACGTTCCGTACAAACCCTACGCCGCAGCTCACGTCGATTCCGTCGTTTATATTCGTTTCGACACCTTGACGAGATCGAGACCCTCGATGACTTGGTTTCAGATGAGCAGCTGGAAAGCTTGGGAGAAGGAAACCAGGACCGCCGAGTACCAATTCTCACATGGTCAGTCATCCATCGTTAGCAAAAACCCCATCATGGTCCAACCTCAAATTGAAGTTCTTAGTACACCAGTCAAACACCGACCGGTTTATGTCATATGCGTGGCTTAGGTCGTTTTGTAGAATAAGTCCAAGTTACCGGAAAACTCCAACACAAATGGTCAAGTTAATAGATAGAGTGAAAGCACCAGTGTGCCTAGGGCAAAGAACATTTAAGCCTACCCTTTTCACATGCAAGTCGGATTAGCAACGACACCGGAAATTCGACGAGCTGAGTGGGATCACGGGAAATAAAACTGACCCCCGACGCCGCGTTATAATGTCAAGCCAGCCCAAAGCACACGAATCCCATTGGCTAAATGATACCGGAATAGTTATCTGCCACATTGTTATTTATAGAATAAATTTGTGCATACATCTCTTTCATTATTGTGCGAGGGAGACTTTGGCGCCATGCATAAGACGTGCTTGATTTGCATGTCTGACGCACAGATCCGGAGAGGTTCAGGTTCGCGAGGGAGACGTCGTTCGGGCGAAGGCACCTCAGCTTCTGGACCAAAAACCCCGTCCTCATCTGGATCGTAAGCACATCTCCCCCTTCTTCTTATTTTTTCCCCCCTTTCCAAATGGAAACTAATTTCTCCCATTATGCATATAAAGAGAGAAAAATAAAATTGGTGATTATCGCCAAAAATCCCAATCTTGGACACTCGTGCCACATCTGCTCCTAACTAATTTTCGCGTCACGAGATAAATCGAGACCGAACCGCGCATGTCGCATTTACCGAGACTAGATTTCGGTGTCGTGAAAAAATTAACCTCGAAGTTCCATCAATTTTGCCCCGATTTCCAATCTCGGTTTTATATTCTACCCGAGCAATTGAGATTTTTCGTAGCACCGAAACTAGCACGGGTCGGATGTGACACGTGCGTGCCGATTTAGTATTTTCTATGACACGAAAATTCGTTCGGGATAAATGCGACACGAGTGTACTAATTTGAATTTTTTTTTTATAATGCAAATGTTAATTTTAGGTAAACCTGACATGAGCGTATCCATTGAAGATTTTCGGTAATATCAATTAAAAAAAATTAAATTAAATTAAAATGGATACGACCTTAAGGAAAGAAGGTCCAAATGTTTCCAGTAAAAAGAGTTTGTTCTTGCACATATCTACTAGTTTTCCAAATTAATCCCGCGAAAAGCTCCATTAAAGAGCGTTTAGAACTAAAAGCGTAGAAAATCTCCATTTCATTTCTTCGTTTTATTTGAATTTTCGTGCATCTTTGATAAGAAAGGGCAAAACAGCGGTCTTCGTATTCTAACTTTAAACGTTTTGACAAGCACTTCCAAGGCTGGCCCAACTTTGGTTATTCTGACCATTTCGCGACAGGCCTCGCAAGTCGCAAGTTTCAAAAGTTGACTCTCGTGTTTTTTGTTTGTTTTTTTTCATTAGCCACTTGTTCTGGTCGTCGTTGGATGTGTTTTTAGCCTTTTTGTCGTACTTACTAATGTTAATTTTCTCTAAAAACGTTTGACGTTTAAGAAAAGGACGTTCTAGTTCACATCGATAAGAACTCAATATCCAGATTTATCCGGATTTTTTTTTCTTTTTTTTTTCCCGATTTGTTTATTTTCGTTATTTATGTGATAATTTTTGGCAGGTTTGTTTCTTCAGACAATTCGTTAGGTCTGTTCCAAAAGTAGATTACTTGACTTTGAGACACGGCTTTATCATGGTAAAGTCCTTTGTATATATATATTTTTTATTAATTTTCGCTGCAGACATTCTAAAGTAGGGTTAATTAAATGATTAGTTAAGACGGGTTACGTTAATTAATTAATGTAATTCCGGCCCCTTTTCTATTTTCAGGCACATTTGGCTCCTCAAAGCCACGTAAATTTCGATTTCCAGAAATACATCAATAGATCCCTGGAAGAGGACTTTAAGGTTGTCGTAGGGATCAGGTTGGTGCTCGAAAAAAATCTTTTGCAGACTAGTTAGTTACCTTCTCTAGCGTGTCGGAAATTCGATTCGAATATGGTACATACTATGTGACTGATCGATCCGGTCGCCTTTCCGATTTCAGTCCTCCGATATGGTTTTTCGCGGTTCTGTTCCTGCTCTTCAATACCCACGGTACGAAAATTCGATAAAGTCGCATAGTATTTGCCGATTCATCCATGTTAAATTCCCAGGATTCAGACTGATTCTATGCTTCTTTTTGCCACAACCAGGGTGGTTTTCTTATCTGTGGCTCCCATTCATCCCACTGATTGTAAGTCTGAGCTCATTCTCGAATCCGAATGTTCTGACATTGATGTCGATACAGCAAAGATTATGTTTTGGTGCTTGGCTAGTGAAATTAAGTGGTCGATGGTTTGGACCTGCAGATCATACTTCTGGTCGGGACGAAGCTGCAGGTGGTCATAACCAAAATGGGGCTCCAGATTCAAGAGAGAGGGGAGGTTGTGAAGGGCGTGCCGGTCGTCGAACCCGGCGACGACCTCTTCTGGTTCAACCGGCCCCGCCTTATCCTCTATCTCATCAATTTCGTTCTCTTTCAGGTAATGTCGGTAGTCTATACTTCTACTAGCGCGACACCAACATTTTCTCTCTCAAGTCGAACTTAGAAAGTTTCTCATTGTGTCTCAACCTTTATCATCTGCAGAATGCTTTTCAGCTTGCCTTCTTTGCCTGGACTTGGGTAAGAACTATTCTGATTCTTCCTACAAGATACATCTGGGCTAGAATTTTGCTGTTTGATTCGCCACTTCGATCGAATTAACACGATTCCTTTCTGTCTTTTCAGTATGAATTTGGACTGAAATCTTGCTTTCATGAGCACACAGAAGATATAATAATCAGAATCACAATGGGGTTAGTCTGATTCAATAACATTCCTAGCTCTTGAATTTACTCACTTTCTTGTTCTTGGTAAAAGACTAAACCTGTTGGTGATCTTTTCCCTTATAAATTTCAGGGTCCTCATTCAGATTCTGTGCAGCTATGTCACTCTTCCTCTCTATGCTCTCGTGACGCAGGTAACCAACCGAACCGCGCTGTCCAATCTAGCTATTTTGATTGGAAAGTTCCGAAATCTTAGCTTTTTACTTAACACGTGCCTGAATTGAAGCAGATGGGGTCGACGATGAAACCGACCATATTCAATGAGAGAGTGGCCACAGCCTTGCGGAATTGGCATCACACGGCAAGGAAGCACATCAAACAGAACAAAGGCTCCATGACGCCCATGCCCAGCAGGCCGACCACGCCTTCGCATCATATGTCCCCCGTGCACCTCTTGCGCCACTACCGCAGTGAGATCGACAGCATCCACATGTCCCCAAGGCGATCCAATTTTGACTCTGATCATCTGGACAGCGAATCTACCTCGACCCACCTCCACCAGAGCGACGGCTCATCATTGTACCATAATCCCAACACAGAACATGGCACGGTCGACCTCGAGAGAGCGGTCCAATTGGCTTCCATTCCTCAGCCAACGACGCGGGTTCAGCACGAGATAGACAACGTCCCGAAAGACTTTTCGTTCGAGAGACAAAGCGGGAATAGTTGAGGGAGTTCTCTAGTAAATGGTAAAAAAACTGACCACCAAAGTCACCGGTGATGGATCAAGTCTGAGATTCGCAAGTGCACACTCGGGTCAACCTGTTCGAATCGGATGTCGTAGCTCGGTGAATCTTCAAGGATGAACAGATAACAGGGGACTGAGACTTGAAGATCAGAGTTTACACTTCGTACTGTAACATTCAGGCTTACAAATTGGTGAAATTATAGGGACAGACAACCTAAATTGTAGCATGCACTCTCAGAACACCTTTGGTTTTTTTCTTTTCCGACATTTTCTGGCCCGGGCTAAGGTTCACTTGACTCTGCCGCTGATGCCACAGAAAAGAAACAAAGCTACTTTGCTCACATGCTACTATAAAGTTTCATTTTTTACTGGTCGATCAATCATTCCATCAAAATCAATTTCGACGGTGGGTAACCCCTGTTTTCATCTCTCGTAGTCCTGTGCGGATGAAGTCCCATTCAACATATTCGCCGTCGTTGCGTATAAACGTGTCCGCCGTGGCACCAAAAGCTCAGTCGTCACCTTGGTCCGACGACTTCCACTTCGTAACAGGGAGAGAACAACACAGAGAGAGAGAGAGAGAGAGGCACAGATGGAGGCTCCGCCGGTGCAGGCGTTGCTGGGGAAACTGGTCCAACGTTGCTACGCTTTCGTCTGTTTGGGCCTCATTGTCGCGTCGGCTGCAATCGCTCACTCTGTGGACGAGTCCGATGCCAGCGAACGCCTGCCAACCTCCGGCCTAGGGGCCTTTGCCCCGTCCGAACCCGACCCCAACTGCGGCGAGATGCGGCTGAACGAAGCTGTGGATGCGGCGCAGCTACATAGAGTTTGAGCAGATATTTGACCAGTGATTGTACTGGATTCTCGTTGTTTCCTCCGGTCGTAATGCCTTCATTGGGCTAAATTTCATGTTGGCTTTGTTTTATGCTTGCGTCCCTTCTGTCATAATCTCTACATATTTACGTGTTCGTACCTGTATTGAAGGTCTTGTACCCGCATTCAATGAGAAAACCCTAATTTCGAAGCATACAAAAAGGGAAGAAAGAAGTACGTGCAAAATGAAAAATATTTTTCTAATGAACATGCTGATTAGATCTTCATACAGTGTCTTTGAACCAGCAATACGTCGCCAACAAGTCGGTTTCTACGTGGGAACCGAAATTCCTATGATTTACCCCAATCGCGAGACAACTACTATACGACGCTACCCAACGGTAGCCATTCGAAAATGACATGAAGTCTATCTTCTCCACCATCACTTTTCTAAGTTGAGAGAAAATATTTTTCTTCTCTTCATTTTCTGAATTTTACGTCCCAGAGTTCAAACAAAACAGTTTAAGGATTTTACTCGGGTCCAAGACTCCCATCAGATTGTGCAAAACAAATTTTTAATAAAGGAAAAGAGAAAGGTTCCAATCCTCAGGGCAAATTTTTTTGAGCACATTTAGGGCGTGAATGATAACCATTTTATTTCAGAAATAGATTTCCGGCTAGAAATAGTTTTTCTTTTTCTGTTTCTGGATGAGTTTCTGAGTAAAAAAAAGTGTTTGATAACGACATAAAATTTCTACTTCCGAAAAATGTGTCGGCCGGCTGACGGCGGGTGGTGGTTGTGGAGACCGACAATGACCGGCGGCGGCGGTGGCGGCCGGCCACGACAGTCATGGGCGGCTACAAGCAATGACCGGCAATGGCGGCGACCGGTTATAGCGGCGGGTATTTGAGAAAAAATGAGATTTCTATTTCTATTTCTCGGAAAAGTAAAAAATTTTTGTTTCTCATTTCTTCTTCAAATCTATTTCTAAAATAACTTTTTGTTTTAGAAATATAAAAATAGAATTGTGTTACAAAACGGATTTGCCTTCCAGAAATAGGTTTGAAACAGAAATTTTATTTCTGGATGGATTTCATGCACCCCTTTAGTTGATTGCCTTGCGTTTGAAAGGGTTTAATAGATTTGACAAATGATGTTCCCCATCGAGGTCTTTCGTTGCATATACAGAAATGTCGCATGTCCTATAGTTTAGCAGCAACGTACGTGTAGTTACTGAATACACGTATGTAGTTACCGACATACGCTACTGCCATAGTTCATTAAAAAGGACTTTCGGTCGTTCGTCCTCGATTTTGTTGGCGCGATTTTCTTAATTTCACGGGGCTTCAATTCGGTAAAGTTTGTGTAACAAAGAAATCTGTGAGTTACCGATATGTGCAACTCCAGATGAGGTGATGCAATCTATAAAGATCTACAAGATTCTCGTAAATTATAAAAGAAAAGGAGTTATCTTTATGGAGAACGCGAAATTCCCAAGTTGTCCCCCGCTGACGTCAGTATCGTCCGATCCGGCCCTACCTCGCTCGCCCTCACTCTGTCTTAAGTCTCTCTGGCTCAGGCTCTCTCGGTCAGAGTCTCCGTCGACAAAACCGCAACCACCTCCAGCCTCAACAAACCTTCGCCCATCCAACAGCTCTCTCTCTCCCGAGATCTCGACATCCATGGCTAGAGGCTCGTCCCAGTCCCAAACCTCGTCCTCCGCCGGCTCCCGCCCGGGCGTGATGGCCCCCCGCGGCTCCGCCGCCGCGACTGCCGGCATGCGCCGCCGGAGGCTCGGGGGAGGAGGAGGAGGAGGCGGAGGTGCTGCGGCCGGCTCCGGAGGCGGCCTCGGCGGCGGCAGCGGCGCAGGGAGCAACATGCTGAGGTTCTACACCGACGACGCTCCCGGGCTCAAGATCTCGCCGACGGTGGTGCTCGTCATGAGCCTCTGCTTCATCGGATTCGTCACCGCCCTCCACGTCTTCGGCAAGCTCTACCGCTACAAATCCGGCCCCGGCGCCTGAGCCCCAGGTCACGATCGCGCCCCTCTTGATAGAACACTGGTTAGCGAAATCCGGAAACTCGATTGCCATGTTTAGCGAAATTGACGATGATCATGACGGTGGCTGGTCCTACTGTTAACTGAAATGACAGGAACCCGGTTTTGTTCTTGTTATCTGTTCTCTTCTGTAAAACTTTGCGGTAGAATTTTGGTTGTTTCTGAGTCGCCTCGAGCTGATCCGATTGGTGTTTGAAAGAAAAAAAGAGGGGTCTTTCTAAGTGCAATCAATCCCAGCAACGGGTGATCTGGTTCAGTTGCGCTTTTCCCTTTCAATAAGTTTCAATCAGACGTGGTGTGGGCAAATTGCTCGGTGCTCTGCTCCTGATCTGATCTCCCTGTTTTTTACTCCGACTCCATTGAAAAGCACAAACTGGAAAACGACTTTAGACTTTTTGTCGTTTCGCTCTCGATGGATAAGCTTCAGGAATCAACCCAGTTTTGGCGTTGACCTACAGTGGTGGCTGGGAATGCCAAAGCACAGTAATGCATCGGATCACGTCCTTTCCGATGGCTCTGTTTTGCGTTTGACCTCAACCCATTTCGAGCTTTCTGTACTGAAGCCATAAAGATCGAATTTTTTTTCTTTTCTTTTTCTCGTCTCTTCTCCCTTTCACCTTCTTACAGATGCATGCTGGAATCATCAACTTAATTTTTAGTGGAGTTGTGTGATGATGTTTCCATGTTCTGTTCCTCCCTCCTGAAATGGGTTTTCCCAGAAACTTCATTGGAGTCACTGGTTGCTGGGCCAAAGCAGAATCGATCGTCGCCTCGATTTCTTCAAGTTGGTCTCTGATCATAGTTGACCTTTGTGCATTCTCTTCTCCCGAGGAGACTAACGAGTTAGATTCACATTACGATTTGTTGCGGTAATGGCTTTTATATCACAAGTCTATCATTCGAGAAATGTGATTGTCATCTTAGTTGCTAATTATATTAGTTGATGATACTCGAATTGTTACATAATTATCATTTCAATCGAACTATTAATTGCTTATTACCCGATATTCACTTTGATAATGTCAATTATATGTTCAATGTAAGTGTTAATTAACATATGAAATTAGTATATTAAATCGCAGTATCTTGGTAATATATATGGATAGTTAATAGATCAAATTATTGAGTTGCGATTGACGTGATAGTTAAGATAAAAGCATATATTGTATCACATAATCACATACAGTATGCTTGGTTTTCATCTAATTATAATCAACGATAAGCTATTAAAAAAATGAACACTTTTCTAATAAATTGTATAGCCAATAATATATATGAGGTAATGAACGGGAAAATAATAAAAAATGTCCTAAAAGTATCGTACCTCTGTCAATTCAGTTCTAAATCTTTTTGCATTTGTGCTAATTTAGTCTTAAACCTTTTACATTTGTGCCAATTCAGTCATACACCCTTTTTTTGTGTCAATTTAATCATAAATATTTTCATATTTATGTTGTGTAGCCAAAAATATTTATTATTTTACAACAATGTATCGTTATAAGTGCTTCTATAACGATAGGATATACGAACCTGTACTCGTGAGATGATTGAATATACATTGAGCGCGACCTAATTCTTCAATTTCTTGAACCGACAAAATTTATAGCATTTGAGACATCGTTAAAAGAAATTCAAGGCACTATTTATTTATGTTGATAAGATACATGTCGCATGAAGCTAGCTAAAAAATGAAAGAAAAAAATCACAGCTTCTTTATTTGATAAATTTTGGAAGTACATACTACATAGATGGCTTGAAAGATGTGGATTTGACATACAATCGAGTCGACATATACGATTTGATACAAATGCAGTTGCTATGGAAACACTTTGACAATTTCACATCAATAATAAATCAAGCACTAAATATATAAAATACGTATTTATACAAACACTATGAACGTGAATCAAAATAATAGAAAGTGGGGGTAGTTGAAGGCCCTTACGTGTAGGGTGTGCGCGTGGGAATCGGACCGAACATGCCGAGTCCGGGGGTTTTTCGAGGGAACCGATTTGGTTACCAGAAATAATCGGTCCGATTTTCGGCTTCAGGTGCATAGCCAAATAGTCCGAATTGGTTCGGATCGGAATATATTTTTTATTCTTCATTTTTTCAAAGAGTAAACAAAAAGAAATTGCCAAAATCCCAAGTCGGATTGGTCCAATTTGAGAAGGTGACCAAGACCGATTGATCAAGTCCGATTATTGGTTCTAGGGTGGAACTGGCTCAATCCAATTATTTTGGAAGGAAAAATTCAATTGATGAGAGAGTTGCTAGGGGATTTCTAGAGTTTTAGCATGAAGTCAATTATTTGGAGGCAATTTAAATGTTGGCTGAAATAGATTGAAAGTTGATAACTTTCTTTAGAAATAATGAAATATATATGAATTATGTCAGAGTGAAGAATTTTTTCCTTTTTTTGGGGGGTCGGAGTGTGGAGAGACTTGACCGATCGCCTGTGCATGTGCCGCCGGCCGGCCCGCCACCACCACCACCACTATAAGATCATATAAACATTATACACTACAAATACGTCAACATGAATATATTTGGAGCAATACCATACCATTATTTTACTTTGGAAAGACAATCTTTTTTTTTGTTTTTGCTGTGAAATTTTGTTAAATTTAATTCGACTCGATAGCTCTTAATTTAATTTAAAAAATAATGTATTTCTAACCAAAATGTTTGCACGATATTTCATGGGCCTTTAATAGTCGGATCTTCACTTCCGCACCCCCCTTAAATATCCGTAAGAAAAAAAATTTCTCCTTAAATTATGTCGCGGTCCTAAATCTCTTCTACTAATCAAAATCGGTGTTCAATATCGGTTTACCTATAGTTGCAAAGTATAGTATTATCTTTAACGAAGCATAACTTTACTTTTGTGATCGACCCACTTTCTTATTATGTTTTCACTTAATTTATGTTCATGTATATCGAAGATACTTCCGCTGGAAGAGTGCAGCATATAATTTTTCATATGTTGATAAAAAAAATGCTTGACATCGTTTATTTCTAGTAGATTTGAGGGCGACACAAGACCACTGTCGACCTCGAAGTAGAGGTCAATGATAGTGGTTAGCCTGGACCGCGCCTTGATGGTTTGATTAGAGAGAGACACAAGCCAGCGGTTGCTTCCATGGCCGTGATCCGAGGTTGATCGGGCAAGGAATGGTGACGTTGCCAAGGAGGCGCCGGAAATGGTCGGGCCAAAGGGGGTGGTGGCGTGTCAATGAGGTTAAATTTGCAAGTAACATCCTCACATATGCGTAGGATTTAAAGTTGCATCTCTCATCCACACATTATTGTGCCTCTTAATGCTCAATTTCACCAAATTCATATATCTAATTGGGAAACACATTTCTCCGAAAATTAGGAAATTTTAAGAAAATGTGTCTAACATCTCTATTCATTTGGGAAAGGTAAATGCCTCCATGACAGTCTAAGTCATTTCTGATCGTAGATCCATACATCATCATCACATGTTTTGCATAAAACACTCATTAATTAAAAAATCGTTGGATCATAAATAATAACAGTATTATCAAGCTGTTGATAATAGCTTTCTTTAAGAAAATATGCAAGATTTTTTCACCGGTGAAGTATGACCATTCCTCGTCTAATTTGTAATTAGCAAAGACCGTCGGTTGGCAACTAAAAAACCTGACAATTTTAAATTTGTCTTATCAAATCATTTAGAAATTTACTTTTTTTTTCCTCAAATCTTCAGTCAAATTGATACGTTTTCGTCATCTTCATATGAAATCGATATCTCTTGGTTCCTCCTTTTTGAGCCATAAGTAAATGAATACCTTGAAATGATAAATTTGGGGTTGATGGAAGTGAAACGACCGCCTTGTGAACAAACGGTTAGGAGCTGAACCCGCCATGAAAAGCGACGGTAGGTCTCTCCTTCCGTCCACAGCCCGCTCTTCGCGGTGGACCCCTCGTCTCGCCACCCAGGAAACGCCATTGTCCCGTCGCGAGCTTTCCACAGGTCGCCCCCCTTGAGCTTGCGTCTTCTATCCTCCATTCGCGTGGAGAAAGCTTAGGGAAGAAGAAGAAGAAGAAGAAGAAGATGAGCGTCATTGACATCCGGTTCAGGGTCGACGCCATTTGCAAGAGGTACGACAAGTATGATATCGAGAAGCAGCAGAATGCCTACGGCGACGACGCCTTCGCCCGCCTCTACTCCGCGGTCGAGTCCGACCTCGATGCCGCCCTCGAGGTATTGTGAGTTCCTTCTCAGCGCTGAAAGACGGTATCTTGACATTGACATGTTGAACTGCTAGACATGGAACACATGATTTCGGAAAAGACGTAAAATGGGTTGGCACAGTTTCATATCCTACACTGTTTAGGGAAACCGAATTTTCAGCATGGTAAATGTTCATCGAATTCTCTGAGAAGGATAGTACTCGAGCTGGCAATGCGTGCTTTGGTTACCGTTATGTCCGGTAAAGATCAAGTGGGTCTAGCAAAGGGTGTTTAATTTTGCCGTTTACATCTGTGAATGTGGACAGAAATCTGAGAGGGCCGTGGTGGAGACAAACAGGGCTTCCTCGGCGGCTCTGAACGCCGAGATCCGGAGGACGAAGGCCCGGTTGATGGAGGAAATAGCTAAGCTGCACAAGTTGGCTCAAAAGAAGGTAACTTCCAGCAGCTTTTATACGAATGCTTTTGTGTTTGAAGATGAGGTGTTCTTCTATTAATTAGGCATATCACCTGCTTGTTGGATATTTTGACAAAAACCAACCGCTTCTTTCTTGGATCATACTGTTTATGGTGCTAATCAGAAGTTTATGGCATGAATTGAAACATCATTCATAAGAAGGATTCATTAGTACCTCCAGCCTTATTGTGGATTTGTAGCTTTATGCCTCGAATCTGCAATTTGGTGATAGTTCAGCAAATTGTGTTTCATACGCCGACCTGGTCAAGTGTCCGCACTTACATGCATGGATGAAGTCCATATGCTCAATGTTGACTCGGTCATTCGCAAATGAACTATAACGAATAAAGAAGCTACGAACAAGTAAAGTGGTCATCCTTACCAAAAAAAAAAAAAAACAAGTAAAGCGGTCATAGTTCCCGACAGATGCTATGCTTATTTGATCGTATAGTGACTGTCTGTATAGGTTGGTTCACTTCCCTCTTGGTCCAGTGTTGTCCCGATTTAACTTGGGATGAAGTTTGTTTCCTTTTGGTTATCCTTAATTCAACAAAATTCCATGTGAAAAAGCTCTGTCTATCGAATGCCAGAGCAAAAGAGGCAAGAATAACATTGTTATTTTCTGTGTGAGACCATGAGAATGACATTGTTATTCTTTCTTGGATGTTCCTCAACTTAAGTCCTGACTTGCAGAAAACACATTGAAATTATCAACAATGTCTCTAAATCAGAATGCACAATGACAGGACATAGCACTTATAATGGCAAGGAAATAGAAATGGAAGGGAAAACTGTTCAAATAGTTTTCTTTGTGGTGCTTGTACCGGGCATTGTGGCTCGATGATAGTGGTAGAGAGACAATGCATATGGGTTACAATTTCTTCAGTGTTCGTTTCTTGCCTTGTATATCATTATCCACATGAGTAAAGCTTGGTGGTAATTGTAAGTTTTACTCGGGATACTCTATTATTAGGTTAAAGGGCTGTCTAAAGATGACCTGCTGACTCGGAATGATCTGGTTCTTGCACTACAAGAAAGAGTTCAATCCATACCTGATGGGACAATTGCACCACGCAAACAATCTGGAGGATGGTCTGCTTCGACATCTCATGAGAACAACATCAAGTTTGACTCTTCAGGTTGTTAGACCACTGATGCAATTTATTCTACCCAATTGCTACCTAAGACAGTGGTTTCTCATAGTTGCTTTCATTCCATGCCTGTTCAGATGGACATTTGAATGATGGTTTCTTCCAACAAAGTGAAGAATCAAGCCAATTTAGGCGAGAATTTGAAATGCGGAAGATGAAACAGGCATGTAAGACTGCTTCCTTAGTTTCTTCTCGAATCAGTTACAAATAATTTGAAGTTCGTGGCCTGCTCTTGTTCTTTTTTATGATGTTTCGGTCTTTCCACAGGATGAAGGTCTTGATGTGATATCAGAAGGATTAGATACACTGAAGAATCTGGCCCATGATATGAATGAGGTTGTTTTGTTGAATACAAAAATAGTTTGGGAAAACGAAGCAATGAAAGACTAATTATGTTTTTATGTTCAGGAGTTGGATAGACAAGTTCCTTTAGTGGATGAGATCGATACTAAGGTGAGAACTTCGTTGCTTCATTCAAAACCACATGTTTTGAAACTTACTTGGAGTATCAATCAAATAGCGAGTTTGCTTTCTTGTTCCATTTAGGTGGACAGAGCAACATCCGACCTTAAAAATACAAATGTCAGACTTAAGGAGACTCTGTTCAAGGTGATCTCTTACATAAGAGAAGACCAATTCTAGTTACTGAAGTTTCTATCATGTTAAAAGAGAGGCCTTGTTCTAATTAGTTGCTATGTTTCCTTTTTCAAATGAAGATAAGATCCAGCCGAAACTTCTTCATCGACATTATTCTCCTTTGCGTTATCCTGGGCATTGTTTCGTATTTATATAAGTAAGCTTTATGTTCTCTCTCTTTCTCTCTCACACACACACTCTCACACACAGCCACACACGCTAAGGGGCAATGTTCCGGATCATCTATTGACATCTTGGTTTGTCTCTTGCAGTGTACTGAGCTAATTTCAGATGAGGACAAGAATAGCAGATTGTTTGATCTCATGATGTAAGGTAATATATGCTCATGAGGACAAGCTTACTAATAGAGTGGTTTATTTGTCACGGAAGACCATACGCCGCCATATTGTTTCCGTATTTAACATCTGGGTTTACCAAATACAGGACCTCACTTTTCATGCAACAGACCTCTGATATGAAAGAGTGATTCTGATTTTTATCACTGACTATGACGTCTGTCGTTTCAAAGGAATTGGGCGATGCAGTCGTTTTAACTTATGCTGAATTTGTTTACAGCATATGTAGCCACCTATGGTGATGGCATTCTTTTTCCGCACGAGAAGCATGAAGACATGTTAACATCGAACTTTTATGCGACCTATGAAATATTGAGACGTGCAATGTTGTGATTCAGTCAATATACAATTAAACAAGTATTTATAGCCCACTCCCAATTGCAGAAACTCTTAAGAGTTGCAGTGTTTCTCAGGACTGATTCGGTTTTATTCTGTGACTAGCACTCTGAAATCTATACACACCGTGCCGAACCTGCAGATGCTGCAGGACCACTCATTCTTTCAGTGTCATTGCTGTAACTATCTTAGAGCTACGGCCAAGTCATTAAGCTCCTGAAAGTTGAGGACAGAATCACATCCGGCAAAGTTAAACACGTTTTCGCTGCACTGGCTTTGAGTGTAGTCGTGGACACCGCGACCATCCACACCCAGCATTCTTTCCTGCTGATCCTCGAATCCTTGTTCCTCTACAAGTTCCGTCGTAAATCTATTGACATTGTTGTCCATGGAAGAACCTGTGCTATAAGAGTTGAGTTTATCGGGACTTGCTTCATACACCGGCTTTAAGGCATTACTATTGTCGGGCGCTGGAGAGCTTATACTAGAGACTGAATTGATAGGACAGAGGACTTGACCCGAGAGTAGCGAAGCCATCATCGGGCAATCTTGGAAGGGATTTTCCATGGCGACATCTTTGCAGAGAACGGTATGCATAGGCAGCGCTTCATCGTTCTTTTGGGGGTAAGATGGTGGCTTTGTGCTGCTGCTGAAATTTCCTTGATGGCCGCTGGTGTTTCTCGGAATTTTCTCTTTCCGTCGCACTCGGCAGAGCACCCAATCATCCAACTGCACAAGTAAGAGGCAACTCTTACAGATTTGATCGACTCCTTACACACTAGTTAAGGTACTGATATCACCTTAGATTACAGAAATGTCAGGATTTCAATAAGAAACATAAGGGGGACAACTAGTGCACCATTGTTAGAAGTTGGAGATGACTTCATTATACTCGAGCATATTCGATATGATGCCTCTAGCACATTACGAATCACAATCATCCCACTCACTCTCATTGACCCTTTTGATATGGGCGGTCGGACAGTGGCATCGATCAGCCTGTACTCGTCCATGCTCCACTCTGTCTTCATCCCCTTCGGAGGCCTTCCGGTGTAGAACACCAAAACCTTCTTCACTCCGATGCTCTTCGTCCCGCCGGATGTCAGTATCGGCTTGTCGATCCCAGTAGCTTTCCAGTAACCGGAGCCGGCAGACCTGTTCGGCCTCCTCCCATTAGGGTACTTTCTGCTCCTCGGGCTGAAGAAGTACCACTCACCTTCCCCAAACAATGCCTTCTCTGCGAATCAAACTCGAAAACGTCAGTTCCGAAATATAAAATATGACTGCACTAGAGGCTGTAAATAACCAAAGAAAATGAAGGGTCTTAGTGATGCAGAGCGCAGAAACACGTAGCAAACTCAGCTCACGGACTTGGTAGCTCCCACGGGCTGTACTTATAGAGATCGATCTCGGTGATCACTGATGCCGGGAGTGGGCGTGAGGCCGCCTTGTTCTCCAAGTAATAGATAACGAGCTCTTCGTCTGTGGGATGAAACCTGAAGCCGGGAGGGAAACCAATCGGAAAGCTTCTTGCCAGCGCCGTGTCCAGCCGAGGATCCATCGCAGACAGCTCTGGTCGCTAACGCGGTTAGCCCGTGGAGGGAGATACTTATCATTGGCGATAATGAAAGAGATTAGTGGCCGATAATACTGATTGGAACATTAGCTGTGAATGAGCAAGCGAAGCTGATACGAAAGGTCAGGGATCAACGCGTCATAGTGCTGTCGGGGGGTCTTCGTTCTCGTGGAGATGGGGACAACGTTGGAGATAATCAACAGGAAGAAGACGAACGGAACGGACCCAAAAAAACAAAAAGAAAAAGAACATCATATTACGTGCACGTTTAGGAAATGTCTACAGAGACAGCAACCCCCGTTCGTCTGCATCTCCTCTACGTGAGTTTCATGCACGTTGCGTAATCAAGTTTGGAGAGAAACGATAATCGATTTGTTTAGTAAGAAAAGAGAGTGACAACTTTAAGTGAGGGAGATTCGAAACATGTTGTTTAGGACATGTTTGAAACATGTTGTTTAGGACATGTTTGGACATCGTGGCATCATCGCTCCACTTGACCAATAACTGAGTTTTTTAGCCTTAATTTACGTGAATTGATTCACTTTTCCTTAGAGATGACAAAATGAGTCCAAAACCCATATTTAATAATGTGTGTCATAAATGAGTTGCCTTAAATTTTAAAATATGCTTAAGCGGGTTATAAATAGGTTGATTAATAAGTTAATGAATCTTAAATATGTTTTAAATGGGTCATAAACGGGTTAGTTATCTTTCTTCTTTTGTGATAATGAACGGGTTATTTATCCAATAAGTTTAATGGTTAATAAAACGAAAAATCCAAAATTGGTACACCACATGATGATTTACCATAAACTATTTTTTTGGCCACCAAGAACCCTAAACCGGTACATCTTAGATAAATTTACCCCAAACCGGTACACATGTGACAAATTGGTCCTCCGTTAATTTTCGTAAAATTTTATCGTTAAATTTCTAAGTTGGATGACACGTGGCAATTGCCGAATGTACACGTTTGGAGTTTTTACCCTATATTGTATCAATTTGAAATTGTTCGTGATATTAATCTAATTTAACGGAAATGAACAAAGGGTAAATTTGTCACACGTGTATCGGTGTGGAGTTTTTGGTGATCAAAATAATTAATTTAGGGTAAATTTATCACAGATATACCAGTTTATGATTTTTTACTGTCAAAAAAATAGTTTGAGGTAAATTTGTCACAAGTATACCGGTCTGGGGTTTTTTGTGATAAAAAAATTAATTTGGAGTAAATTTGTCATAGGTGTACCAGTTTGGGGTAAATTTGTCATAGGTGTACCAGTTTGGGGTTTTTTGTGGTATTAACCCTAAGTTTAATTGAGTCATAAACAAGTCATTTTTTAATTCTTTTAATTTTTAATTTTTTTTTATCTTTTTTCTTTGTTTTCCTTTTTTTCTACGAAGTCCAAGAAGGGTTGCTCGCCATTGGCCGCCGGTCGTCGGTGGTTGCCAATCGCCGAACGTAGAAGAAAAGAAAGAAAGAAAAAAAAAGTTCTTTTATATAAAAAAAAAATATTGAAATTGTCCACGGTGTTTTCTCAATACATATTTTTCTAAAAATTTATAAGAAACGGTTTTTTTTTTTTGTAAACTGTATTTAACCTTGAAATGTTGTATCAATATGGGTTGGGTCGCTGGGAATAGATTAACATATTTGTATTGCATGAAAATAGGTCAATATGAGCTGGATGATTTTCAACCCGACCCATCCATATGACGACTCTACTAATCCCGTTATTTTCCTCGATTGGTTTCTTTTTCCACTTTGCCATTTTTCTCCCGGAAGCAGAAGATATTGAAGAATATGGGCCGATTGACCTAGTAAAGATAATTCAAAACCGGGTGATTCTAGATGTATGAGATCGGGCATTAGGTGGAGAGAAAGATCAATATCTGGCAATGAAAGTACGTGGTATCTGGCCAATGTCGTAAGCAGAATGTTCTTATGAGATGCGGCTTTATGCTCTCTATTTGTGATGGATTATGAAGCATTGATTTCACCGGTCCGAAGTCAAATGGAGATTGAAGAGGTAATAAGGCCGACTTGAGCAAGCAATAACCTCCCGGGGTTGGTGCAGTTGACTTGGCCGAAAGAGAATTTGCAACTCATAAAACTCGAGGTGACTTATTCTCTCAAGAGGATTGAGTGTTCAAAGTTGACTTCGAACCTGATGGACCTATTTAGGTCATAGGCAACATTGTTTCAGCCACGTAGGAAAGAGAAAATATTTAAAAAGTCCTATCAGCATTTTCCTTTAGCCAAATTGGGTGGAGTTAACGGAAGGACTCGATTTCATCATTTTGACAAGTTTTAGGACTCGATTGCATTTTCTGCAAGTTTTAGAACTCGATTACACTTTTATAACAAGTTTTAGAACTTCTAGTTAACATATTCCTAAAAGTTATCTACGTCATCGCCGGCCGCACCACCTTAGTGATTTTCGGCCAAAATTGGACGAAAGGACTAAATTGGCATAATTGTAGTAGGTGTTTAGGACTTTTTTTGGTGATATGTGTGATCAAAACCTACCATTAGCAAGAGATCTCATTGATAGTCCATAACGAAGCAAGGTTTTGCGAAATTAGTTTGAGTTTTCTTGAAAAAGAGAAGTTGAAGAGCAACAACAATGTTCAATTTCTCTTCTCATTGATAGTCCATATCTCAATTTTTGCTAGGATTGGTTCCTGCAAATTAGTTTGAGTTTTCTTGAAATACTAATTTACATTTGTTGGAAAAAGTAATGGAATGTAGTAACAATGTGGTCGGACTTTGAGGCGTGTAATCACTCTCTTTTAGGATCAATTTGCCCCACAAAGTTGCTATAGGTTTTTGGCAAATTCCCTTCAGGATACAACAAAGTCGCGATGAGATTACTGGATAGCAATTCCAGTAAATCTCCAAAAACTCTCTACGAAACAATGAAGATTGGCTGTCTCTCTTTTGAAGGAAAACGAAAGAATAAAAGTTGTCCACAGAAATTGAACAGAATTGTCCTTTATAAAATACTAATAGAACACACCTCTTGGTATCCAAACTACCCATGTACGAACGCACCTATTCATGTCCGAAACATCACACCAATTCATGTCCGAAACATCACCATTCGGACATGACTGTTCATGAGTGATAACAATCATTCGAACACAACCGTTCGTAAGTGACAACCGCCATTCGGACGCAACTGTTCATGTCCGAACAATCATGATTAATAATATAGAATATAAATATAAAAAAAAATTGATTTCGAAAAAGAAAAATAATAATTAAGGTTTATTTCCGTCCGCGGCGCACAAGCGTGCAAAGTGCTAAGTGCGTCAAAATCGCGCAATCACACGCGCACCCGCACGCAAGTATAGTGGGGTCTAGCCCACTTGCCCATTTCTTTATTCCGAAAGAATATTGTGGCCTTCTAACTAATAAAGAGACTTGCACCCTTCTTTCTATCCTATGTGGGATTGAAAAGACAGCTTTTGTTTTAACAAATAAACTTCAACAACATCTTCTTGAGCTTGCGATCGGCACCCTCTCCGAGTGTGATTGCGGGAAGGTCGACGCTAGAGAGAAAGAGAGAGAATTTTGTTCTTGTACCATTTATAATATTCTGATATCATCTATATTAACATACGCAATCCATATGTAAGCCAAGATTTGAAAACAAAATACTAAAATGTAACCACACAAACTAATGAGCATTATTATTTACCAAAAAAAAAAAAAAACTAATGAGCATTATTAAAAAAAAAAATGATGACCGTTAAAATTAGAAGCGGGTCTTATTCATGATTAGAGGTGTTAAACGGGTGAGTCGGATCAGATTTGGGTCGGGTCGAATATGGTCCGGCCCATGTTGACCAATTTAACTTGTTTTGACCCATTTTCATGTAGTACAAACCTAACGACTCATACCCGACTTAGCCCATACCCGATCCGACCCTTATTACAAAATACTTTCATGTTTAATCCAATTTAGCAAAATGTATGAATTATTAAAAAAATCACATTACTAAAACGTTGTGGACAATTTTTAAAATTAAAGAAATATTTTTTTATATTTATATTTATATTTTTCAAAGTCCGCCGAGGGCCATCGGACCCTCGTTGACCACAAGCGATGGTTGTGAGGGTTTCACGACCCTCACCGGTGGTCGGCTCACGGCCCACGCCAACCGCGGGGGAGGGTCGCGACCCTTGCTTGGTGGCCGGCTAGGGTCGCCGGCGGACCCTCACCAAACCTATCGGGAAAAAAACAAATAGAAGAAAGTAAGATAGAAGGAAAATAAAAAATAAAAAAGAAAGGAGAAAAATAAAAAAAAAAATAAAGAAAATCCGAAAACATTGTTATGACTCACTTAAGATTTTTTTTTTTTTGTCAAAACACTTAAGATAGCTAGCTAATCCATTTATGACTTATTTAAAATTCATTAAATTGTTAAGTGACCCATTTATGACGCACTTGAATTTGTTAAACAACCCATTTATGGCCCACACTCTTAAATATAGGTTACAATATAGGTTCTTGACCCATTTTGACACATCTGCTCATGATAACTTAAGGAGGCCTCTCCCATTTGATTCGGAGATCGGGGTCGCACGCCTTACATGATTTCATGGGTGCAAAATTACAAGATTAGGGTGGTCTTTCTCTTGGAAAGAAGCAAAAAAAAAAAAAAAATTTGCTGACATAACAATTTTTCGGTGACCGAGAGAGTAATAGTATGTTATGAACCACAAATTTTTGAAGAAATGTACCGCACACAATTTATTGTTATTTAGCATTTATTTGTTGTTATCCAAAATAAAGGATTATTCTTACGATAAATTAAGAACTGCCACTTAATCATTTTTGAAAGAAGAACATCTACCATTCTCTTGCCATTAAGAGAGACATGACCTGGAAAAAGAACGTTCCTTGCAATGCAAGGAACCTTCGATAACTACTAGGCGATGATATCCAAGGTCGCATGCATCGCATGCAAACTTGGTCGACCCCTTGTTCGAATCGATTCACGAGTGTCATGTTGTAGAGGAAGGCCACGTTCGAAACCCTACGAGATGCTGTCCTTTCTTTGCTCATTTCTCTCATCTTTTCCCATCCCAACGAGTGAGACTCCGAGATTGTTGACGTGACTCTGGGTGGACTTAGTTCATGGAGATTTGCAGTTGATCGCATTACGGAATCATCATTGTTCATGTCGATTGACATCAACTCCCGAAAATGATCCTAGGAGGGTAGAGGTAGCCGGTTCCGTGGAACAAAAAGGTGGAATCGGAATCGGTGGTTCCGGGCCGATTCCTTCCGGACCTCCAGTTCCGTTTTTTAATTTTAATTTTTAAAATAATAAATAATAAAATAAACATAATAAATTATAAATTATAAAATATAATCATATTGTATATTGTAATAAAATGTGGAAAAAAAAAAGAGGAGGAATGGGCTTGAACTTAATGAATTATCATTAAGCGCATACATATCTTCTTGAGAATAGAATAATCAAAGCATATGTAGTTCTTTTACCTTTGATAACCCCAACTTACCTCATCGTCAATCGTCGCTACCCGTTGTGGTGGTATTTCCACAATCCTCACTAAAAAATTCGTGTTTTCGATCCAGCTTTTGGTGTCGAAATTTCGTCATCGTCTAATCGTCGACACAAGCTTGAGCTTCCACAGACTCCAGGCTTAATCTTGAACGGCGAGAGTCCAAAACTAATTCTCCTGCGCTAAATGCTTGTTCAACCGCAACCGTTGAAGAAGAGATTGCTAATATCCGGCAAGCGATGAGGGCGAGAACTGGGTAATCGATTTGGTGACTCTTCCACCACTTTAGGATTTTGAAATCTGTACTATGTTCCGCATCACGAAACTCAAATTGAGTGGTTAAATATTTTTCTAGTTCGGAAATACTACATGTTGCCCCTTTTTATTTTTTTTGCATACTCTTGAGCATATTATACCCTCTACTAAGTGAACTACTATATTCGCTACGTGAGGCAATAGATTGTAAAGATCCAGAATCACTTAAACTATATCTACTACAAAATTCTCTAAATAATACTATTATAGATTCTTTAACATCTCCTTGTATATTTGAAATATCTATTGAATCTTCCAAATGTAAATAATCATGATAATACACTTTCAAATAATCTAGTAAACTGTCTAATTTAATACGTGGATAAAAAACAATACCAACTAAATAGACAAGAGGAATTTGTAAATAATAATGCAACCATTTTTCCCGCATTACTAAAATAGTTCGAGATAATTCAGTATCATTTTCATATTAACTAAAAACACTATCAATATTAACACATTCTATTAAAAATAAATGCGTAGTAGGATAATAAATATCAGATAAAGTCTTAGTAGCATTATTAAAAATTTTCAAAAAATCTAAATTTTTTTTGCAAACGTCCCAATATTGCGGAAGTAAAGTAATTTCGGGAATATTTTGTGAAATAAACATACATAATAAATCTTTGTAATCAAAGTTTGCCGAAACAACTCGTAGGTAGAATTCCAACGAGTCGGAATATCTTTTGGAAATCTTCTTGCCATTCTCCCATGTTGTTTACAAAAATTTTCCCATGATTTCATAAAATGGGAATAACTCCATAAAAATTTAATTGCACCATTTATTGGAGCGAGAGAAGTGTCAAGAGTTCGTAAATCATCTTGTACACATAAATTTAAAACATGGCAAGCACATCTAATGTGAAAAAATTGTCCGCCAAAAGTGGGTTTGCAAATATTTTTTAATTCGGGAA
Source organism: Rhodamnia argentea (assembly GCF_020921035.1). Classification (NCBI taxonomy): domain Eukaryota; kingdom Viridiplantae; phylum Streptophyta; class Magnoliopsida; order Myrtales; family Myrtaceae; genus Rhodamnia; species Rhodamnia argentea. The sequence continues at coordinate 27,467,125 of NC_063157.1, read as the reverse complement.
TAGAAACGGTATTTGCGGCGGCATTATCAAAATCAATTGAAAATACTTTATTTATCAAATTATATTCTTCTAAAACTTGTCTAATTATTCTATAAATATTATGAGCCGAATGTCTTTCATCAAAAACTCGAAATGCAATAAGTCTTTTTTGAATGGTTCAATCGTCATCTATCCAATAACACGTGACACCCATATCAGAATGAATTTGCCAAGGATCACTCCAAATATCACTACCTATATGTACACATCCATTGAATTCCGCGAAAAATTTTGCTAAAGATTTTTTTTCCTTTTTTATAAAAATGAAAAACTTCGCGTTTAAGAGTATTTTTTGGAATAGTTGGTGCTTGCGGAACCAACGCGATATTTATCAAATATTTCAAATTAAAATTTTCACTAGTATTAAACGGAGCATGATCAAGGGCAATATATTCGACTAATGTTTGTTTATAAAGTGCATCGGTGTAACGGAATAAAGAATGAGGATTAGGAGTGGCGTACCTGGAAATTTGTTGTTGCGTATTGTCCGTCCCCGCTTGCGTTGGATGTTTTTCCGTCGGATGCCGACGGAATGTTTCGTAACCCTCTCATTTCGTAAATTTATATGTTTGTGAACAATATTTACATTTTATATTATACTTACCTTCGTTTTCATCACGTACTTTGTCGAAGTGTAGCCATAAGTCGGATGTATTATCTCGACCCTTCCTTTCTAACTCATTTGCCATTAACGTTTCTTCGATACCGGTGGGAGGATGAAGACTTTCTTGTGTTGGGATGTGCTCGACATTCGGAATCGGGCCATAGTTGATATTATCGTCGTTGTCTTCCCAACATGCATACTCACGAGGATCATATTCGGGAATGGGATACTCGGAATCTCCCATAGTTATCTTGCCATTTTCAACATTTCTGCTTCCATTTGCCATTTTTGAGAGAATTGATCGGAAATCCGATTGAAAGAATTGAGGCGGGATTGAGAGAATTGTTGAGAGGATTTGTGAGAAAAATGAAAGGGGGAAGATATGTATTTATAGGCAAGAATTAAAAATAATTCAAATTTTTTTTTTAGTTGCATATGCAAAAGCCAAAATGTGCAACAGCTCTTTGGGTCGTTGCCAAACGGCCCAAAGAACAGTTTTGGAGGGGGGGGACAGGGGGCCCGGTGGCGGTGGGGCAAAGAGCCCAACGGCTCTCCGCCCCACCGGTCCAATTATTATTATTATTATTATTTTTACGGTCAGAATCGGTGGTTCCGGGCCGGTTCCCATAATTATGAAATCGTGAGCCTTATCAACGGGCCGGTTCCGGGCCCACAGGCCCAAATGGCCATGTCTATAGGAGGGCGAACCTGGTTTTTTTTTTTTCGCTCTCTTTCGGAAAGAGAATCTAGGTTGTGCGATCATATAGGGCGCCCGGGATAATATTTCTGCTTCAGAAATCAACTTCTGATCAGAAATTGATTTTTCTACTTCTCCTTAGAATTAGAAGTTGATTTTTTTTACTTCTGCTCCAGAAGTTATTTACGATCAGAGAAATTCATTTAATAACGGTTGAAAATTTCTACTTTTGAAACATTATTAACACAAAATCTTCTATGAAAAATTACTATAGGCAGTAGAAAAATTTCTACTTCATTTTTAAACTTTTTTAAATTTCTTTAAAAAAAAAATTTATTATTTATTTTTTACTCCGATGGCCGGAGACGGCGACTTTGTGGCGGTGGTCGATGGGCGATTGTGGTGGCGGTCGCGACCGGCGAAGATTGGCGATTGGTGGCAATCGCGGCAAGTGAAGGTTGGCGGCGGCGGCCGGCGAAGGTCAATGATGGTCGGCGGTTAGTGGTGGCCGCTAGGGGTGTGCAAACCAGACCGAACCGGCCCGGACCAAACCGGGACCGGCCCGGACCGGCCGGGTTGGTCCGGTCCTTGAGGTGGATGGTCCGGTCCCCGGTCCCAATAAATGGGACCGGTGGCCGGGCGGTCCGGTCCTCGGGTTTCTTGTATTGGGACCGGGCTGGCCCGGCCCGGACCGGACCGCCAATAATATATAATTTTTTATATATAAATATATACAATTGCAAAAAAAAAATTGAAAACAAAACAGAATAATAAAAGTCCACTGCCCATTTTTTTCCCAATCTTGCACGGTCGCACTCTCCTCCTTAAGACTTTCTTTTTAGTCTTATTTTCCATCTTGTTTTTGGTCATCTTTTCTCTCTACAGACTTTTTTGAGTGCGGTTGGTGATGTTTTTATCATGTAATGGCTGGATTTGGTATTGAATTCAAACATTTTGGTCAAGTTCGTCGATCATAAAAATCATAGCGAGTCGCTATGTTTTTACCGTGGCATAGTTTATTAAGTTGACTAGATTTTCAATAGTTAGCGGTCCTATTGGGTGGGGACCGAGACCGGACCGGGACCGGTCTGGACCAGGACCGCCGGTCCCGGTCCGATCCTTGGTCCCGAAAATATGGGGATCGGGACTACGGTCCGGTCCCCGGTTCCATGCCGGGACCGGACCGGCCCGGACCACGCACACCCCTAGCGACCGCAGGCAGCGATGAGCGGCGGTCGGCAGAGGTCCACAATGGCCGGCTACAGGGGGTGGTCGTCGGGTGGCGACGGTCGGCGGTTGGCGGAGGTCCGTGGTGGGCGGGGGGAGGCAATGATCGGTGGTGATCATGGGGGACGGCTGGTGGAGGTTGGCGATGGGTAGCGGTCGGCGACGGTCGACGGCTGTAAAGGTCGGCGGAGGTGGGTATGATCGAAAAGAGCGTGAGGGCATAATGAAAAGAGGGTGAGGCGAGAAGTACTTCTTAAGTTAGAGAAACTATTTTTTTTTAACTTCTCAAATTGGGGGGAAAAACAACTTCAGAAGTGAAAATTCACTTCAAGAAGTTGAAATTTCTTTCATAAGTAAAATTTTTTACCAAATGGAATTCTGTTTTAGAAGTTACATTGCCAAATGGATTTCTACTCTAGATGCACTTCTGGAATAGAATTCTTCTTCTAGAAGTGTTATCATGTGCACCCATAGTAAATCTTGTGTAATTTACTTCCTCGGGAATGTTCCGGTGACTTGATTCTATAAAAGAGCTAAACAAAAAAATTTACATCCGGGTCAAGCATTTGGGCAAATTTGCTATTGAAATACTTGCATCTTTTCACCTGTTAACGATATTCAGAATTGTGATCTATCTGTAGTAAGAGAGCGAACGAAATAATTACATGTGCCGATACAATTTATCAGCAAAAGTATACTTTTAATGCCAAAATTTTCAAACGAATCACTTTAGTGGCAAGTCAGAGACAAAATGATCACTTTGGTGCCTTCGGCGAGAATTTCCCGCCGAAATTGTCATGTGTCATTAATAGTTATTTTTTTTAATGAAAAATGACATTTAAAAAAATTAAATAAATCCACGTGGGCTGCCACGTGGACTTCCGCACTTTAAAATAAATTAAAATAAAAAAATTAGCTAGAAATTATATTTATTTAAAATATAAACTTTATTTAAAATAAAATTAAAAATAAGCTACAATTTTTTATAAAAAAACTTAAAATAAAAAAAATTCTAGGTGGAGAACTAGGCAACGAGGGCTGTGCAAGCCCTCGCCCTGCAAACCTTTTTTTTTTTTTTTTGAGTTTTTACTTTTTTTGTTAATTTTAAGCCTAAATTTTCAAATTATTTTGAAAAAACAATTTGTATTTTTATTTTTGTAAACTAATTAAGTTTTTATTTTGATTTTTAGTATTTTTTAATTTTTACTTTTTTTAATTGCTAACTGGACCTCGTCGGTGCCACGTCGGCTTCAAATAATAATAAAATAATGCCACGTCGGCTTTTCAGGCATCAAATCGAGACTTGGCACTAAACTAATTGTTTTTCAAAAATCTTGGTACTAAAGTGATCCGTTTGAAACTTTTGATATTAAAGTAATTTCCGTACATAACTTTTGGTACTAAAAGTATACTTTTGCCCGATTTATCCAATGATAAGAACTCTCTACCTCGTGCGACGCTTGCGTTAGCGCCTAGACCGATTTTCAACCGTGATGCATGTAAAGAAGGTAGATGGTTTTGAGCTAACTTCGGAAGCATCGTGCAGAGTATAGGATCCTCATCCCCATGCCGCTGCAACAAAAACAACAGATCTAGAACTCCCATCTTCGTCTTAGTTATAAAAATGAGTTTTGGCAATGTCACGCAAGATGGTCGGCATCCACATTGACAATTCCGGCTAATAGAATTGAATTGGCAAAAGGTAAAAAAGTTTAGGACTGAATCGATAAATTTGAAATGTTTATGATCGAATTGACAAAAATATAAAAAATTTATTACTTTTTTGATAATTTTTCCTTGAAGGTGCAGAGCCTCAAGCAATCTCAGATTTGAAAGTCAGCTTACCAGTCTCATGGCGATCATGACCATCACATGAGCTCTTTATTTTCGTTTACAAACATAGACGCGTATAGTAAAAGGCCAGTGGATTTGATGTTACGAGAAATCCCTCTACCCTATTGGTTAATCCCGAAGGCTCGTCCGTGCTTTTGGAGGCGCTGCCTGTGACTCAACATGGCAGAAGGGGGCTAGCTCGTGACGTAAATCGACGATGCGATGGGGAACGAAACGGCGGCGGCGGCGAGGCGCGAAGGTGAGGTGAGGGCGGCATAGGCGGGGAGGCAAGTGGGGAGAGGGACAAGAGAGAGATCAGGTTTCTAGGTTTCTGTGGCGATTCCTCTTTCAAGTCTAAGGGTCTGTGTTTGTGAACTCCAACCGGAGAGGATGCCCATCGGTATGTTGACCACCGGCCCCATGCAACGATGTTAAGGAAATCCATAAGAAAGAGCGCTCGTCTTGCCAAATTGTCAAAGGTCTTACAATATACACGGTGGTGATAAAAAAAAAGGAGTTTCTGAAGGAAGAGCAGCATATGGTGAGTTCAAGAAACATAATGAAAGTATCTTATCTCAACCAAATGAAAGGACCCGGCATGTAGATGATCAGCAACTCGTAGATAAGCTTTCATTGACGGACAGTGGAAGGAATCGAAGATGATCATACGATAAAAATCAAATCCTTTACCTAACACTCTTCTTCGAAGGGAGAAGTATGAAAACAAAAAAGTATTAAATTTATTGTATTTGTATCAATTCAGTCACAAACCTTATATTTGTGTCAATTTAGTCCTAAACATTTTGCATTTGTGCCAATTGGGTCCATCTAGCCAATTTTGGCTGAAAATCGTTAACGTGGACACCGGCCATCCTTCGTGGCACTACCGACGCTAATGTGGACTCTTTTGAATAATTTTTTTATTATTTCTGTTTTTTCTTTTTTTTCTTTACATTTTTTTATTGAGGGCAATAAGCCCTTGTCGGATCTAGGCATCATGGCCTTGTCTAGCCCAAATTTGGCGAGGGTCGAGATCTGACGAGGGCATCACGGCCCTCGCCCAAAGCTAGCGAGGGTCGTTGGCCCTCATTAGAAACTAAAAATGAAGAAAAAAAAAAAAAAAATACCCAAAATTATTAAAAATTCAATGTGCACGTCACTGTCGGCCCCAGGCAATAGCTAATCCCCTTGCCGGATCTGGGCGTCGTGGCCTTTACCTAGAGGTTAGAGCCTAGAGCCAGCGAGGGTCGTTGGCCCTCAATGAAAAAAAAAAGAGTAAAGAAAATAAAAAGGAAAAAAACTCAAAAAAATTATTCAAAAACTAGTTTAAAAATGATAGTAGAAAATGTCCACGTAAGCGCCGATCGTGCCATGTAAGACAACCTGCACCTACGTCAACGATTTCAATTCAAAATTGGCCGGATATAGACTCAATTGACACAAATATAAAAGATTTATGACTAAACTGATATAATTAAAAAGCTTATGATTGAATTGACATTAATACAATAGTTTTAAAACTTTTTTTTTACTGTTTCCACCTTCTTCGTATTATCCAATTCAGACAAGGGAATTGAACATCACGAGCTGAATAGGCACCTCATCAATGAATGGAAGAGGGGACCCCCACGAATCACGTGCCGTGCGCATATCCCACATTTCGGATCTGATGATCTCTCTCCTTACCTTTTTCCCTTCGGCCCAAAAAAAAGTGGCTTTGTCCCTCGACAATAAGGAAAAAAAAAGAGACCAAGTTGAGACCCCCACAAGCGGGGCCTCCCACCGGCCTCGACGGAGGATGTCGGCCTAATCATTCTCAAGAGATCATAAGAGATTTGAGGGTGTGCTCGTGATTGTGTGAGCCAACCTAAAGGCATAATAACATGATTCAATTCCAAATGCCATTGACGAACTCCTTTTGATACATGAAACATCGATAACTAGTTGCTTCGAGATCCTTTTCGTGTGCAGTGAATCTTCCTTAGCGATTCGGTATATCGCGAACAATCACATTGTTCCACGAGAACACGTGTTCCAGTCAATTAAGGGGGTTTCGTTTTCGATGTTTAGGTAGTAAAGCTTTCGATTAAGGGTCATACACAGTTAAAGCAATTGACAAAACATGAAAAGGATTAAGATTCAATTAGCAAAATTAAAAAGGTTTGGAATTGAATTGGCAAAAGTGAAATAAGTCTAGGACTATTTAGACAATTTTCCCCTTATTTAAATGAAGTTCTTCTCCACTTTTCATTTTTCGTCGTTTATTTTTCTGCTTTTTCCGTTTTCTTCCTTCTTTTCCTCGGAGCTAGGCCTTCGTTGTTGCATCATTGCTTCCTCCATTGCGTCGCTGCCTTCGCCATCCAAGGTTGCCGGCCTTCACCGCCTTCGCATGAAGCCCCCTCCGTTCATCTCTCTCTACCTCTGTGACATCTTATGACAAAATCACTATGGTTGATATGTGACCTTGGCCCTTCCGCTACTTTAGTACACTATCGACATTCCACCACTTAAATGCTCGCCCCACTTTGGCCAGACCTTCACGTTAATTCAAACTGGGTGATAAAGTCAAGCATGGAGATCCAAAATGAATGAGAGCATGCAATATTCTTCTCCTGCATATGCCCATAGAGATAATTCCATGCAACATATGATTTCCGCAATATTTGTCTCGCGACAAATTGAAGTTGGAACGTTTGTGTTGATGAAAAAAAAAAATAGGGTTTATTTATCTATTTATTTATTGGTAAGTGGTCTCTGATCATGTCCACGGGAATCAACGACATGCATGTGCTCCCACAAGGAAAATCCAACCGCTTGATTCCAAACGTTGGCTCCTGCTTCACTATATAGATAATGAGCAACTACCATTTGTTTCGAGCAGCGTACTACGTGGGACACCAATTAGATTCTTTTTGTCCACTCGTATATTGTCTGTTTAACGTATTATCTAACCATCAAAAAGCATTGTTCATTTCAAGATAAATCAATGACTAATTTGAAGGAAAAGAAAAACTCAACGCAGACAGCCGTACAAAGCTGCACATTTGGCCGTGAAAAAGCGTATCTTATGAGGTTAATTGGTTAAGGGCTCACGCATGGGTCACGGACCGTATTCTCCCGTACCCTCGCGAGCTGAAGAGTGGAGCTTTATGGCAGCGGGGTGAAGATCGAGTGACGCGAAAAGGATGATGCAACTGGTTTGTGGAGGTGGCATCGGGGTGTTTGTGGTAGGACGGGCCAGCCTCCCCGGCACAAATTGTTCGGAAGCTGGTATCTCTCTCCTAATAAGGTCTACGCAGACCGAAATTAGTTGTTGTATCGAAGTGTTTTGTATGACTCGCTCGAGGGACCGAATGTCCGAGCTAAACTAGGCGTGACATAGTCCGGTATGAGGATGTAATTCACCATACTGTTCTTAAGGACAATTTTTAGAAGGAAGGCTGGCCTGGCGTTCTTGGCTCACCAGGCATCGCATGGACTATTCCACAGTCAAGAAACTGTCGGCCTATGACAGATTCATCTTTCATGAGAACTCCTTCAAAAGTTAGTCGGTATAATCATATGCGAAGACTCCGTCTTCCAGCTAGGGCTTTTATATGGTTTAAAATCAGACATTCGCGTAACAACATTGAACGTTCTACATCTTTGGAAACATGTAAATAAGAACATGCGGGAATGCAAAAACCTAGTCTTTGAATTATGATAATAACGTTATCTATCATGACGAAAATTAATCTAAAAAAGGGTTTCTTTATTTCTAACTGACCATTCCGGATCGCACGCACCTAAAAAGGATTGGTACTTCCCAAATCGCGTTAACCATAAAAATTGCAGGAAGGAGTACATAGTCTCGCACCAAGAGTGAATTTTTCTTTTGTTTTTGTTCCGTAGAGAAACACGGTTATGGCCGAGTAGGTCGTCCACATTACGGGTGAGCAAGACAGATTGACCGAACCGAGAACCGCCCGCACCGGACCTAACCGGCCATTTGATCCGGTTCTCGAGGAGTACCGGTCCGATCTCCGGTTCCATAAAATTGGTACTATTGATTTTCGATCTAGTTCCCGATTCTAAGAAAGAACCGGATTGGACCGATTATTTTTTAATTTGTTAATGTAAACCTAATAATCCATCAATTTTTGTCTATTTCTTAAAGGCAAACCTAATTTAATTAATATATTAAACTTAAAATCCGTATTGCTAACGTTCACTAATAAATTATCGATTTCATGGGACTGCCGAAGAACCGAATCGGACTGATCGGTCTGATCCAATTCCCAATGCCCAATTGTTGAGTGAGATCGGATCGAACCGGCCGGACCGACAGCCGATCATCCATCTTCACCATGCCACTTATCTTCTTGTGTCTTTTATGTTTTCAAACTTTTTTTCTCTCTTTTCAATCTCTTCCCGGTCCCACTGCCCCGAGCCTGTGGGCCCTCCTTTCTGTTCAGTCAAGCCTCACGGGACTACATAGAGGGAAGAGAGGGAGTACGGCACAACAGGGTTAATCATTTTTTTACCAGATGAACGGTAGCTGTGAAAGTCAGCTTTCTTGCATACAAAATCCATTCAAAACAGCAAGAACCTCAACGTTCGTAAAGAGATGAAAATTACAGAACCGGATGAAATCGAAATGGTATATAGAGAAGAGAAGATTACGGAAGAAACGTAGAGAGAGAGAGAGAGAGAGAGAGAGAGAGAGAGAGAGGAGGGGTGGGGTGGTCCTGCTCCCGCTGAGTTTGTGGCTGACCGACTAAGAGGAGCCGTGTAAGATAAGGAAGGAAGAGAGAGAGAGAAGAGAGAGAATATTCTCTCTTTGTTTTCTTTGATCGAGTCCCCAGTTAGACATATAGAGAGAGTGAGATATATGATGCAGATTCAAGAATTTGTTCTTGAATCTGTCTGGTTTAGAAGTTTGCATCAGCTCAAGCTTTTGTAGCTGCTCTTGCTTAGATACGGTTGGTCACTGTTTGAGCTTTTTGGCAACCTTCCTTTCACTTTTCGGCAATCTGAGTTCTGAGCAAATGATGTCTGGAGATGGTCTCTACCTTCCCTCCACAATCAGTGGGTTTGTTCGTCAAGAACCCAGCTCGCTCACAAACCCTAACCCTAGCCCAAACCCCTGCAAGAAGAAGAGAAGCTTACCGGGAACACCAGGCAAGCATGTATAGTTCAACAAAGTATTACTTTCATTTGACCTTTCGTTCGCTGTACTTATCTCTGTGGAAACAGTTGTTCTTACTGTGAATTTTGCTGGACTCGAGCAGACCCAGATGCTGAAGTGATTGCTCTATCGCCGAAGTCGCTCATGGCGACCAACCGGTTCGTCTGCGACATATGCAACAAGGGCTTCCAGAGAGACCAGAACTTGCAGCTCCACAGGAGAGGGCACAACCTCCCCTGGAAGCTCAAGCAGAGGGCGAACAAGGAGCTGATCCGGAGGAAAGTGTACATATGCCCGGAGGAGACGTGCGTGCACCACGATCCGTCGAGGGCGCTCGGCGATCTGACCGGGATCAAGAAGCACTACAGCAGGAAGCACGGGGAGAAGAAGTGGAAGTGCGAGAAGTGCTCGAAGAAGTACGCGGTTCAGTCGGATTGGAAGGCTCATAGCAAGATTTGTGGGACTAGAGAGTATAAATGCGACTGTGGAACCCTCTTTTCAAGGTACTAAACTTTTCTTTTTTCTGTCTTTTTTTTTCCTCGTTACTCTTTCGGGATTCTCTATTTTGAAATACTTGGGATTCTTTCGATCTTGCTCGGGAAACTGGCCACGACTCTGAAACATAGATGACAGTCTGAATGCATTCAAGATTTGATCTTGCATTGAACGGGTTGATCACTTTATTAGTATGTAGTTGGCTTTCGTTTTACTTTTTCTGGATGGGAAAATTCACCCGACTGGGATGCATTCATGATGATCTATTCATGGCAAGAAAATGGTTTCTTGAACTTAGATTTTGCAGCAAAGAAAGGGCACCTAGCTCGAGGGGGGTGATGTACACTTTGTTCTTGCTCCTTTTCTGAAGTGCATAGTTTGATGTGGTTTCTTCCTCTCTCTTTTCTGGGTCGATCTAAACAGGAAAGATAGCTTTATCACCCACAGAGCCTTCTGCGACGCTTTGACAGAAGAAGGCGCGCGTTTTACTTCCCTTGCGAATACTAATCTCGACTCCGGCAATGAGTCACTCAATGGGACCATGACCAGCAACATTGCCGGTGCCGAAAACACTCCAATTCCGATGCCGGATCAATTTGATGGCCAAAGGTCATCAAGCCAGGTTCCGATTTGGATGAACCATTTCGACCCTAATATGAACCCTCTTGGCCTAATGGCGAGCGGCCGCGATTCATACTTGACCGCCCCGAGCTCCGGGAGCTTATTGCCTGATTTGGTTCAAGCATCACAAGTGCCCATTGGCATGCTCAAGAACTACCCAACAGCACCAGCGTCACTAGAAGCATCTCCGATAAAACAAGAAGAGAGCATCAAGGCCAACATGTCAGATCAGGCGATTGGGTCTTTGTACTCTAATAATCACCCGAGTCACCGAGCAAGCACAGGTCACATGTCAGCAACTGCTCTCCTGCAAAAGGCAGCCCAACTGGGATCGATCAGAAGCAACAATCCAGCACCATTTTTGGTCAATAACAGTACTGTGTTCGGGTCCACGAGATCATCATCTTCGTCCTCATCATTATTCCCATCATCACCGCCATCTGCAGCTCCCGACCTCAACCCCTACACTCCGCGAACCAGGAACAGTTCTCATATGTTTTTCAGACAGTACCCATTAGGTCAAGTTGAGAACAGCACAGGGCAAGCAGAGAGCCAGAAGCTCCTCGCAAGTCCAGCTGGAGTTGAGAACAGCTTCACCAGAGATTTTCTAGGGGTGGGGAGCGAAAGCAGCCCGTTCTTGATGCAGCAGGAGCTCAACAGGTTCTCTTCTTCGGTGGGTTCTTCCATGGAAGAAGCAGGCGGGCCTGCGGAATTCACGTGAGAGACGAAGCTTGACCCATTAGTAGGTATTTGTCGTTTCTTGTCGTGACGCTAGATAAAGTTTGCTCCTTCAAATTCAAAGCGAACTCAAGAACGAAAGCATCGTCGGAGAGTTGCCATCTGTGAAAGAGATCAGTCAAACTCATCGTTGCTGCGCCAAGCCCAGAGGAGAGAGGGAGAGAGGGAGAGAGAGAGAGACATTGAATGCTGGAATCGACCAAACGAGACGCTGACTTGGCTGGCTCATAAAACGGTGGGGCCCAAACCACTTAAATTCATTTTCTACAATAGAAATGGTAGATTCTCCAAGATATTATGTTGATTTTCTTAGTGAGAAACGTAACGAGTTTCGATTGGGTATTAAAAACAAAGCAATATCTCTAATAAAGATACGTGACGGAGTCAATTTTTCAAAGGAATTTGAAAAATTGACAGTATAATAGTGTAATGGTAGGACTTATCTATGATCTTATATTTAGCATTTCATCGTGATATTAATATACGGTCATAATAACGGAACTGCTTTCAAAAAAATGGTCAAAAGTAGACGAGTCTCAAACAAAGGTCTAGAGTGATAAATTTAATCTCAAATAAGGGTTTGGATTGATAAACGCAATCTCAAATAAGGGCCATGAGCTTATCTATCAATTATATATGATATGATCACGAGCATTTTTGTCCAAGAAGCTTTCTTTTTGTTTTCTTTCTCTTTTACTTTCTTTCTTTCTTTCTTACCGTTCATCATTCCGCAGCCTCGCGTCCTTTTCCTTTCCTCTTTTCGCTAAAATGATATGATGGCAACACCGAAATATAAAATGAGACAGCGTACACATGGCAATAAAATCCAAGCTCAAATAAACAATTGAACAGCAAACACAAGTGCAACCCATTCATTAAGGTTGCGCATAATAATACTTCGGCAAGTGAATTTATGTTTCAAAAATGCTTTCGGAGCAGAAATCCGTTTGATAAAATTTTTCATTTATGAAATAAATTTCTACTTTTCAAGTGAATTTTCATTTCTGAAACTATTTTTTCCCCAATTTGAGAAGTCAAAAAAATTACTTCTCAACTCAAAAAGTTCTTCTCGTCTTACCCTTTTTTTACGACGCCCTAATCCTCTTTTCAACCATGTCCGCCTCCGCCACATTCCACCGCCGACCACCGCCCACCGTCGCCCGTGACCAACTCCACCCATCGCCCCCCGCCTCCAATTGCCGACCACTGCCGCCCCCACCAATCGTCACCCTCTGCCACCGCCTATCGCAGACCTCCACCGGCCGCAGCCCACTGCCGCCCGTGACCGTCGCCACCTGCCAACTACCTCCCTTCGCCAACCATCGTCCCACCGCCAACCTCCGCGGCCGTCGCCCATTGCCACTCGCGACCACCGCCCACCGCCGGGTACAGCTAACCAACGACCACTGTCGTCCGTCACCGCCTACCATCGGCCGTCGCCAACCGCCGCCGCCGAGTCGCTTTCTCCAACCGCCGGAGTAAAAAATAAATAATAACTTTTTATTTTTAAAAAGGAAATAATATTTTTTAAAGAAATTTTAAAATTTTAAAAATGAAATAGACACTTTTCGGCCACTAACAATAGTTTTTCATAAAATATTTTGTATTAATAATGTTTCAGAATTAGAAATTTTCAACCGTTACCAAACGAATTTCTATTATCAGAAATCAACTTCTAGAACAGAAGTAGACAATCAACTTCTGGCCAGAAATCCTACAAACCATAGGTGACATCTAGTAATATGTCATGGCTATCCAAATATGGTGAATGCTTTAAGAACATAATAAATCATCAACTTTGACTACAAGTGTAATTCAATCCTTCTATTTTACCATGTTCCGATCGAATAAAGGTCGTAGAATATTTATCGAGCCACCAATTCGATCATATGCACAAATCTAATTAGCATGTATTTATACGAGACATGAACTTTCACTCTCGATTGCAACTCCGGCCGAGGATTTCACCGCAGTGTCACGATTAGATTGCATAGGACAACTTTCATTTTGCATACACGTGTAACTTCGTATGTAAACGAGCTATGACCAAGTACGGAGACAGATTAACGAACTAGCAATATGCGCACTTGTAAACCATAGCCATCCAACACACAAGTCAACATTGTGCCTTAGGTGTAAGGGTTATTTACACAATGCCAAAGCATGAACGATTAGACATTAATCACGCTCAAAGCTTCCATGTTGCTAATCATTCAATGTGAGTCATGTTCGGTGAACTTGTTCTGCACAAGCACCCGTGTTCTAACTCGGGCATTTTAAAAACCCATTACCTTGTGATTCGTCATTCCCTTAAGTATTCAATACTTAATGGTGAAGCTAAAACACATCGATCTCAACATAATCATTAATATCCATTTAATAACCCGTCGACCAGGAACATTTTTAAAGATTCAGTCTAACTATAAACCTATCACACATATTATTAACATCTCAAGAATAGGTTTAGTCACAACTAATTTTATGGAATCATTCATCTAAATAACATGACAAATGAATGAACACGTCTTTGCAATTAAGTAAATATGAAATTGAAAGTACAACTAAAATTCATAATATGTAACTGTTATATGGTTGCTTTAGGACATACATCTAACACCATCGAGGGTCATCGTCGGCAACGACCCTTTGTGGAGAGAGAGAGAGAGAGAGGTGGTCAGAATGGGTGGCGAAGCTGGTGTGGGCGGTGGTGGGTAGGCTGCTCTATTTGGGTAGAAAGAGAGTGAAGGGCGTTTTCAAGCTTATTTGATATTTTCTTAACCCGAAATGTTTTAAATTAGTCAGCTATTGACACGTTTCGTAGCATCATCAATTCGATTCCCATTACGACGTAAACATGTCTCGGCATGGGGATTTTCAGTTTGGAAACTCGCTACCTACCAAAAATTATTAAAATGCCCTAATTTCTCCTTCATGTTTCCTAGGTAATTTAGTTAAATATTCATAATCACTTTAATCCTGCTAGTGTTTAAGACGTTCTTTCGGGTACGGTAGAATAATGGTTTGTTTTCCTTTATTTGGTGATATGTGACTGAAAATATTTTTTTAGCATTTAGATCTCATTTGAAAAATAAATTCAATATCATGACTTTATTACAAGCAAACAAACCGCATTTTTTTCATTTTTATTTTCCTTTTTCCTCTACCTTGTCGGCTTGCGCTTGTGGCCAGTCACTAGCCATCTCCAAGGCCCATTGATCGATCAAGGGAAAAGAAAAAAAACATATAGGCAATTTCAAAAAGTGTTTTCACCTATTCAGATTGGAGAATTCATTTTTCTGATTTTATGCATGAATATTTTTGGTTACCAAAAGTTCTTTCAATTTACTTGTCATTTTCGGTGAATCAAACGGGTGAAATTTCTAAAAATAAATTCCCGTAAAACACTTTTAGCCAAACAAACGCACCCTTAGATTTAATCGACAAGTAGAATTATATACATGGACATGACAAATCATTTCTCTAACAACCCAAATGTTGTTGTTGTTAAACCTTAAGGTTATTTACATAATGTCGAACCTCTAAGCATGATCAATTGTAATCTAACACTTGGAGTAGCAAGATCATTAAGCCTTGCCTTGTCACATCCCGAATCTTACAAGTACAGAGATAATGGCACAGCTATCCTTCTCTCCACCTATATGATGGAGCCTCAAACTCAAATAACAGAGTTCCTATAATTAAAAAAAATGTATGTAGACATCTCCAACAAATACTCAAATTTCAACAATCAAAAGTTTTCCGCTATCAGCATTCTCATGCTACATGGTATTGATTGAGGGACCCGAAAGGCATGATAAGATGAAAGGAATGAACAACTGCAACCTAGGAGTAATACATCTCTTTTAAGCTAATCCAACATTCACTATGCATCTTTATAAAATGATACCATCATTCATCAATCCCTAAGCTAGAAAACTATGTACGTAAAGTATCAAAAATAGATAGTATCTTTCCAACCAACCTTTTGACGTTTAAGATTAATAACAATATCAACTCATAATAACAATCGATCTATTATATTGATCAATCTCAATCAAGTCATGTTAGTGATCCATTCCATCGACTAATCTAATGCTTAATGCCTAACTACAGTCACGTTTAACGTCATGACAAAGGCGATCAACTTTACTCCCCTCCCCTTGACTAGGTCTACCACCTATATCAACCGGTGGTGCGGTTTAGAAGGAAGTCCTAGGCATACTCCCCCCTTAATGGGTTCTAACCATAGTGATATAAGTATAGTTTATCAACCTCAATCTCCAATAACTCACAACCAAAATCAGAAATCAATCTTATAACCGATTTCACAAACTAAATCATATAGCCTTGCACGATTTCATTTATCAAATAGAATGCATTTCATAAAGTATTTTTGCAATAATTAATACATATAGCATGTGGCAATTCCCTTCACAAAGCAGTTACTCAAAATATTCACAAATGATCATTTGTTATTTCAAATAAGGTTTTCCAATGCCTTTTCAATTTAATAAAAAGGTAGTAAAAGTTTGATCCAATTTATGCAAGAAACATGCTTTTTGATTACTCATACTATAATCAATCTCTACCACTTTCAAGATATGAGTTCATAAATTCAAAAAAGAGACAATATCACTCATCTGAGAAAGCCACAAACCAACCTATGATGATTACTCGAGCCGACACGCTCGTGTTCCTATCAATTAAACCGGAAACGATATCAAAATTGGAGTAACATACTATTCTAACAAACGAATCGACTAACTACCTTATTCGTCGACAAATCGACTCCTAACGCCAATGAAGAAACCCACTTATATTGAACGTTCATCTTTCTCCGTTATGCTCATTGTCCGTTGCGCGTAACTCACACAAGAAATTTTGGAAATTTATTTCGATCAAACCGTACTTCAGAATCAATTTTCATCAAACCCCACAACTCCATAACGCACTAAATAATCACATTTTCCATATATATCTACAGTTCGGCAACCCCTCAATCGAACTTCATAGTTCAAAATTGAGATAACTTTCAATTTACGACCTAACTTCGAAAATTACTCCGATTAAATGAACAATGGGCTCGCTCGATACTTACCGGACGTCGCAACTTGTAGTTAATTCGGCTTCTTGGGTTGTCCGAATCGGTTATGCGAAGATTTCTCTCTCGTCTGTTCTTTCCCTCTTTCCTTCTTCACGGTCGCGATGTGTCTTCCTTGTTTTTGTCACCGATCGCGCTCCATCTCTTTTTGTGCTCATAAACACATCTAGTGAAGGAAAATAAAAGTGGGTTGAGGCTTGGGCTTTGGGCTTTGGTTAAGGCCATCTATTATATTCCACCCTCCTATCAAAAAAGTAGAAATTTATATTTACCTACCATTCCATCAACTTTACATATATATCATTCATCTTTGTTTCTTCACTTCGCTTAATCCAGATCACAATTCACCATAGAACTTTGAATAAATGACTAATCTTGCTTCTATCGATATTTCATTCCTCAAATTGAGTGGTTAAGTTGACAAAGACCATCCATGAAATTTCAACATCCACATTTGAAAATCTAGCCCTTTTTCCTTTCAAAGCTTCTCTTGGATTTTTTTTTCAATCTTAATGTTTTTCCAATATCTTCTATTTTTGTCATTTCGCGGTCTCCTTTTTTTTTTTTTTGGTCGAAGCAGTCTCCTAATTAAAGACAAGATATTTATTTCATTCGAATCGAAAAACGATTGTCACAAATACCCCGAAGGACGAAACAAAAGGAGAGACGGAGAAGAAGAAGAAGAAGAAGAAGAAGAAGAAATCAAAGTTTCAAGAGAGAGATTGTCTCTTGACCCATATCAACACGTTGTGCACTGGGAACCAAAAGGAGCTAAAGCCAATTGACTGAAAGAAACCAGAACCGCCATTTTCGGATCACAAACCGAGGGAAGCCACAACTCCCGCCACCCCAATGCCGATGACCAGGCGTACGACGTCCCCAGTCTTCACCTTCCCAACTTCACTCGAGCCCGAGACGGCCAGCTCGACTGGCTTCTTCCTCGGCGGAGCCGGGGCCTGCGCGAAGTCGCTGCCCGCCGAGAAGATGCTGAGGGGGAGGAGCACCTTGTCCACCTGGTACACAGCAAGCTTGCCATCCGTGTACAGCGTCTTTGTCACCGAGGCTCTGTTGACCCCGGTGAAGACGCTGACCCGGTCGCCTACCGAGGTGACGTTGAGCGGGAACTCCTTGCCGCCCGTGCCTCCGGCCTTGGTCATGAGAGGGTTGCTCACCGTCTGGAACTGGGACATGGATAGGTAGGTGGGCACCACGTGGAACTGCAGGAGCTGGACCTGCTGCTCGTCCGAGAGGGAGTTGAGGGTCCCGGCCTTGAGGGCCGAGAAGGCGGCATCGACTGGTGCGAAGAAGGTGATGCCGTCGTTGAGGTCTGCGAGCTGTGAGTCCACCTGGTCGGCCACGTGGGTGCTGCGGAGGAGCTTGACCAGGACGGTGAAGCCACCCGACTTCACGAGGATCTTCAAGATGCTGGCTTGGGCGACGGGTGGTGGGGCCGGCGGGGGAGGGGAGTCTGGTGGCGGGGACACAGGAGACGGGGTCGGCAAGCTTGGCGGGGGTGCCGGGGAGGCTGCTGGTTGAGCTGAGGTTGGGGTTGCGTAGATGAGGAATAGTAGTGAGAGGACGATGAATTGGTGCTTCATATTTGCTTTTGAAGGATTTGATTGGTGTTTGAGAAAGTGTTTTGGATTTCGATGGTAAGGGGAGAGGATGGGGTGATCTATTTATTTGGAGAGGTGCAAACGGAGGGGAAGACACATCAATTGATGTAATGAGAGACAACTGAAATTAGGTACGAGGTAACCATTTTTCGGCTAGGGATCTTTGGATTGCTTTTCTTGCTAATTTAGAGGTTAGGTACAAGGTAACCATTGCTAATTTAGAGATAGTACAAGATTACCTTAACGAATGTCTCGCCAAGATTTCATTGATGTCTTAGCAATTGATTAGAAAAACAGTTCGATTTTCAATACACTGACTATTCTTGTAATATGTGTAATATCCGTTATGAGAATGAACTACTTCAATTTAAATGTGCTTAACAAAGATGATCATCAACTAAAAATCGACTTCATAAAAAAAAAAAAAGTGAGGTCGGCCTCACTTTTAGATCATTTCCAATTTTATTCTCAAATCAAATTTTACTTAACTCCCACAAATGACAACGAATGGACAAAATGCGAAAGCTCCACTAATCAAATCTTTTTTTTTTCTCTAAAACCATAGGCCGAAAGAAATATACGTAGAATTCAAATTCATAATATATGCTGCGATTCATGATAGGTAATCTTTCATTTTGAAAACATAAGCCGTGATAAAATGGGGTACAAAAACATGAATATCTATTGGTTAAAATGAACGAATCAAAATCAATTATTTAATTTTACAAGACGTCCTAATTTGATCACATGAAACCTATTAGAGATGATACAACTCCGTCTAATATTAAATCTCTCCGAACGACTTGCTACTCGTGCTGGATTCCAGACAAATAACATAAACAAGATCTTACTTGGCACATTGTCGTGATCTGAAAGATTACTGATATCTATCACCCCAAAAATTGGAAGAAATAAGATATGGCAAGCCATCATGTTAATGATTGCTCGTGATCTCCGTGGTGGGCCCAACAACCAATGGACACTTGACACCTAGAAGGATGGGATCCTCTCAACCTCGCAAGCTAATTGGGTGGGTTTGCTCCTGGTTCGGGCCCCACCTCCACGAGCTAATTCGGATGAGGTGGATAATTTCCACTTGAGTTGACTTTGCATCTCAGTTGACAATTGCTCCTCCCCATCTTCTTGCATTCTTCCTCAAGAAACACTGGGTTGACATTGCATCTTGTTTGATTTCGTCTTCTAACCCCTCACTTCCTGCAAGAGTCTCAACCAGAGGCAAACTGATGGAACTATTCATTTGTTCATTGATTGCGGCACCGTTCCATGTTTTTCGTTTGCGAATTTCGTACCATTCCCTTTTTTTTTCCTTTTTTTTGTAGCTTTCTTTCATGGTTCGGGTGTCGAATGGTCGGAAAAACGACAGATGCATCAATTACAAGATTTCCGAAACTAAACGGACATAATTACGTTATTTCTTATGGCCTGTTGTGGTTAATTTTGCCTTGCGGCAATAGAATTGTGTACAGTAAGGTTAATTCTTAACTCAAATCTGATACAAGAGGTGAGGAGTACTCCTACTGTTACATCCATTAAGCTGTCGGATTAGCAGCCTGACCTTTGAACTGGGTCATCCGAGGCTAAGCGACCTTAGCCGCGACAAGTGATGGCCACGCAAGTGGCAACGGTGGTTGAGTGTCGCGGCCGTCTCAAGCAACGAAGGCGGCAATGGGAGGGCGAGGCGGATGGTGGTAGAGGGAGGATCCCAGTTTAAAACTCTAAACCTTAGCGGTGGTCTCACACGATCTCACATGATATCAGAACAAGATATCTCAAGTTCAAATCTTTCGAAACCTTATTTGTCTCCCCAACTAATTATGTCAACAATGAGTACTATGCAAAAAACCAGACTAAGTGAGTGATAGAATAACTAAAACATTAATCCACTCCTTCATTTAATTGTTTGAACTTTTAGAACAGTAGGCAATAATCCCATAAAATCTTACAGATATCTTAGGCGGCATTGGGATGATTGCGGTGCGATTACCCCTTAAATGCAGAGAATCTACAATATTGTTCTGTCAATTGTTCGTTCTTTGTAGAATCGCGGAATTCGTGGAAAAGTTTCGAGATCATGTTGCAGGAATTATGGAAAAGAATCATCCGCGGCTTATAGTTCTCTTGGAGATTAAACGATTTTATTATGGAACAAGAAGTTCTGTTACAAACTCAAAAAGGCGAGTGTCCATCTTATTGCATGAATCAGCCCCACCATGAACGGCTTAAAATTTCAAGCCATGAAGCAATAGCACAGCAGCTAATACGAGGGTCAGCGAGCTCTGGCCATCGATCGTTTTCGTCGGCGCAGACGAGGTCGTCAAAGGGGCAGGCTGCTTCTTCTCAGGCTTCTCTGGCGCCGGCGCCGAAGGTGGTGGAAAGATGCTCGGAGGAAGAAGAACATGGTCCACCCGGTAAACTGCCAGCTGATTGCCTGAGTACAACGATTCGCCCACGGTCGCCTCATTGATGCCGGTGGACACCTTGAGCTCACTGCCGGCGACAGTGACATTCAACGGGAACGCGCCGTCGTTATTGCCGTCAGCCAGCGTTCTCAACGGGTTGCTCACGGTCTGAAACAAGGGCTTGGAGAGACACTGCGGGATGACATGGAACTGGATCAGCTGCACTAGTTGCTTGTTGCTGAGGCTGTTCAGAGACCCGGACTTGAGGCTCGAGAAGGCGGGGTCGGGTGGGACCAAGATGGTGAGGCCGTCGTTCGAGTTCTGGAGCTGAGTGGCGATTTGGCCGGCCATGTGGGTGGTCTTGAGTAGCCGGAGGAAATCCTCGAAGCCGCCAGCGTCTTCGAGGATCTTGGTGAGGCTTGGAGGGCCTTGGGAGGGCTGGGCCAAGGTTTTGGTGACGATGAGGAAGAGCACGAGTGGAAACACGAGAATGCTGCACACGTTCATGTCTTCTTCTTCTTCTTCTTCTTCTTCTTTATCGATATCGTTTTCGTGCCAAGAAGACTCGAGAGCAGCGCTTAGAGAAACAAAAGTTTGAAAATCGATGCAGGGGAGGGAAGATCCGCCATGCAACTTATGTAGAAGCTGCAACTGGTGCTTCTGGTGCAGCTGTGGATAGACACCATTTAGGTGAGGGGAGCCATTTCAGGTCGAAAATGAACGGTGATCTTGAGTCGGGATCAGCACCTGATGAATGTTACCCCCTCACCACCGAGTGATGAGCTGACTTTTGCAATGAAGTCGACGCCCGAAAGAGCATGTCGGGATCAGCCGAACGAGGCGTGATCTCAAATCTTGATTAGTTGGTGATTAGGGATTTTACCCATCTGGTGGTGGGAGCACTTGCACGTTGCACCCTCCAGATATCAAGATCCAAGTTGCTAATCAAGATGCGATTATGCTTCATGCAATGTGTTTGAGATCAACAAGCGACGAGGTACCTGAAAATTGACAGACCAGCATCGCGTTAAAGGATAGCCTAGCTCTTTAATTGGATTCTTATCCCACCTCCCGATATTAGGCTTCCACCGACACTGAAAAATCCAGCGTGCACTCTATTTGGCAAAATAACGTCGTTTGTGCTTTGTTGACCCGGGCGTCAATGGACCCCGGTGCCGCCACCAAGGACTCGAGCCCAGGCGCACGAGGATCCTAGCACAGGCATTGAGGTCCCAACCATCGTGGCCCGTGCATCGGGACCTCATCCTGGGCACGAGGACTCAGGAACGAGCAATGTGGTCCCGGGCTCAGCCTTGATGTACCCGCATTCAGGCGCAAGTGCAGGGAATCCAAGCACGGGCACTAACGCCTCGAGCCCAAGCGACTGAGTTCCGAGCACGAGTACTGGAGTCCGCGGGCGCCGCACGAGTACTGGAGTCCCTGACCCAGCCTCCATGGACCTGGGCCTGGCCTCTGTCAATCTAGGCACAGACGTCGAGGACCTGAGCCTGGTTGGTAAGGACTTAGGCACGAGCACTTAGTCACTAGGCCAACCACAATGGACTAAGGCTCGAGTATCAAGGTGCTAAGCCCAAGAATCGGGGACCCAAGCACGGGCACTAAGATCACGGGCCCTGAAAGTGGGAGCCATGATTGGTCTTTGTGGACCTTTTGCCCGACCTCGATGGACTCAGATTTGGCCTTTGTAGACCTGGGTCGAGGCGCTAGGGAACCGGGCATGAACACTTGGTTCTCATGCCCGGCTTCTATGGGCCTAGGACCCGGATGCCCATGCCCGGGTCCCCGGCACTCGGGCCAAGGTCCATCGAAGCTAGACACGGAACCTTGGTGCTTATGTTTGGTTCCTTGATTCCTATGAACAAGTTACTAGCATTCGAATGATGTATATTTATTTAAGAAAAATGAGATTTTCATTTCCAAACGACGGAAAGAATTTTCCATTCTTTTTTAGACTTTAGTTAAACACTGAAAAATATTGTTCTTTCATAAATGCAACATTTTTTTGGCGAAACAAATGGAGCGAAAATATTAGAATTTTTTTGAGTATATGGAGAAGTTGAAAAATTGAATTTGGTACAAGTTCTCTCTCTTTCTTCACCTCTCGCTCTATCAAATTTTAAGGAAGTTCAGTTAGTTAGAACCATTTATTCCGAAGACCTCTTAGATGCCATTAGCTCAAGTATAAAGCGAATTCCCTGAGAATTAGGGGTGTGCAATCAGACCCGATTTACCTGGAACCCGGATCGGACCATCTAAAAAATAGGGTTGGGAATCGGTTTATGCTTAAACCGGTTCCAATTTTTGGGAACCGATTGAAACCGGTCTGATTCTCGGTTCTAGGTGAAGACCTATCTGGACCGGTTTTAGAACCTATTTTAGCTACAGTTTAAAAAAAAAAAAAAAACCCTCTCTCGCTTCTTTTTCCAACCTTGCCAACCTTGCAAGTTTTGAAGTGGGCTACGGGTCTTTTGACTTGCAAAACAAAAAGGAGAAATTATTACCAGATTTTAGTGGTAATACGATAGGAAGAATTGCACTTGTTAATTCAGCGTTTTGTATGATCATTATTGCTTTTGGTGGATTATAACTTCTATTATTATATTTTGGATTGTTGCTTTTGATGGATTGTCATTTTTATTGCTCATATCATGGATTGTTGCTTTTGGCGGATAATGAGTTTTATTATTCACATTTTACTTTGAATCATTTCATCGATACTCATATTATTTTGATAGAAAAAATGAAATCATAAAAAGAAACAAAAGGAAAACAGGTTCCCGAGTAGACCCTAGAACCAGATCGAAAAATAGAGTCGGTTCCAAAACAGGTTCTAGGATAAATATGATTGGTTCTCGGTTTCAAAAATTGGGAACATGTTATAACAGAGTCGATTTTAGGGTCTAAGTCTGGACCCTACCTACCCGGCCATGTTCACCCCTACCGGGGAATGACATAATTACGTGTTAGGGGATTTTCAGCTTGTGAATTGAAGATCGTATATTCAAATCAATCTAGCTGCGCAAATAGCTCTAGCTCATTAACCAGTTCACGAGGCTTCGTGATTTTCAATAAACCATTAAAGGTCTATATGGTAACCATTCTGATTCTTTGATCATGTTCCCTAAAACAAAAAAAGATGAGAATCCTGTTTGGTAACGTCACCGATTATGATTCCGATTATGTTCTCGAAAATGCTTTTAGAGCAAAAAAAAAAGTTGGTTCCGGAAAAAAAATCACTTTTGAAAATTACAAAATAGAATGAAGTCCTACATCTCTCACTTTTCTCTTTCAATTCTCTTGTCACTTTGTCCTTAGCTAAAACATTTTCAAAGAAACATATACAAGATAATAAAATTAAAATATAAAACATAAAAAAATGGGAAAATTTCTAAAAAATCAGAAAAATTTCATAAAATCCTTAAAAATAGAAGAAGCTTAGATTAGGCTAGATTGACATCATTTTCATAAATTTGGGCCTAGATTTCCCATATTTTATAGACTTTGTTTGTTTTTAGGAAAATCATAAACACTTTTGAAATTAAACTCGAACCACATTTCTCTAAGCGGCTTCATTAGGGTTTTATGATGCGATTTATCAATGCCATGATTCCTTGATTGTGCACTTGATTTTATTGGTTGTGATTTGTCTAGGTTTATGTACTTTAGACGTAGTTTAGTTTTAGAAAATTTTGAAAAAAGACAAGAATAACTAGCGTGAACACTTAACAAGCTCTCATTCTTGTAGAAACGAGGGTATCGCTTATATCGATTGTTCACTCGCTCAAAGAGTTGGATGAAACCCCCACAATAACTAGAGAAAATAACTCGTGATGATTCTTGATATTTATTTTTATATTTCAATATGCAATATGTTATATAAGAGAATTAGTATGAATTAATTTTTTTGTTAATTCGAAATATAGAATGAAATTTTACATAGTAATCACGTAATTATTTTACTTAAATGACAAAAATTGGAAAAAGCACTTGTTCTCGGGAACGGAAATTATGTGTAATTACCAAATGTGTTTCTATTCCATGAACAGAAATTTTATACGATTACCAAACACGTTATGATTCTTTAAAATTCATCCAGGGAACGAAATAAAAAAAAGTCATTTTAATCAAAATTACTTTTTTAAATCAGAATGGTTACCATACATACTCTAAGTTGCCAGGTTTTTATGCTTATGCTTGTGTTCCTGTGTAAGATAATTTGTCCCCCCCCCCAACAAAAAGAAAAAAAGAAAAAGAATTCGCAGAAAATTTTTTTTGTCAAAAGAAAATTTCATTCATTTACGAAAAGATACATGAGAATTACATCGCAATCGAAGAGAACTGCAGGCCAAAGCAAAACCTAGAAAGGTTCAAAACAGTACATCTTTCAGATCTTCAAAGCATGGTTGGTAGGGGTAAACACATTCATTTTGCAAGAACAGATATGTGATCGCATGGAACTCACACGATCGGTGGGCGATCACCGAATCTCGCATCGTGTTGCCGGTGATGAGCACATGCCGGTATCTCCCCTTGTACCCGCAGCTCTGCCGATAAGGAGCGGGGGCCTAGGTTCAACATCCCCAACACCATAGTCGTTCGGTAAAAAACAAGTTGAATGAACACAAATCTGATGCATGTGAGAGCGATCTCTTTTGGCAAGTACGAGACGCCAAAACTCTTGCGATTGCCATCGAAGCTAGATTTGTACACGAATGAAACAGTGGAATTGAAACCATATACACTAAGACTCCCAAGTCCAACTAGATCGGGATAGGAAAGCTCCCCTTGTCGTCCGCCTTTCATATCCAAAAATTTCCTTTACAGAGTGTAGGCTGGAGAAGTTCTCTTGGATCTACTACTTTTTTTTTTTTTGGTCTGACTATTGGATCTACTTGAAAGCCCATGGGTTTTCTCTATGTTTCTGAACAACACCGAGTGGGTCGGAAACAAAGAAGATTAGCCCGCGATAGTTGGGGGGCTTGCACTTGTGCCTGTGGATGAATAACCTCGATACAGGTTGGTTGGTTCTTGTCTGGACAGTAGTTGCAGCTTGGGCGACTCAAGCTGAACTTCATTAAACCTCAGTAAAGTTCATTGCTTTACGTACGGAACAAGTCCTAAACAATACAAGTCATAAAACCCGTTACGGAAAAAAGTGCAATCAAGTCTCAAAGTAGGTTGCTGCTATTGGAGACCATACTTAGTACGTTAATTGACCGGACATGGTTGTATTTTCTTTAAAAAGGGTTTAAGGGCCAATTGAAAAGTGTAGAACTTAATTTATTCTATACATGTAATTCAAGACTTCCGATACACTTTAAAAAAAATCGTGTACCAGTGGAAGGAGCTATCTATGTTACCAAACATTGCAATGTGCTATCCGAACTTCTGTCATACGGGTAATGCAAGATTTAGTGAGACCAGTTTACACAATAATTTGACGGATTTTTATTAGGTGTTAAATATCACCAATTTGTTTTTTCCATATGTCGGGATTAATCTCTCCATTTACCAATCTCGAAAGAAAACAATTCATAGGGCGCCTAACATTGCACTTGGTCAATCACATCCCTACTTGACATGCCCGCCTATTATGTTTTCACATGCAATAACCCTTTTTTAATGAGACAGCTCATAACCGAAAACCAAACCCAATCATCGGAAAATATCAACATCAATGTCGACATCAACGTAGCGTCTTAGGAAATTTGGAGGATCCTAGACCATGTTAATCGAGGTAGATGGATAGATGGGAACGCTTGACTCTTCAGAAGTAGCGGCCGATTTGAAATGTGGCTAGGCAAATTGAATAAGTGGCACCTAGGGGAAGGACCACTAGAAAGTAGGACCGATTGCTGTTCCAGATTGAGCCACTTGTCCGAAAAGCGCTTTTTGATGTCAACGAATGAGTGCACATTAACCGATGATGTTATGTCATTGATTCATGAAATTGAACATAAAACACCGATTTTTCCTTAATTCAAAACCCATTAAAACCGCATCGTCGAAGTATTATTCAATGCCTACCTTCGTGGTTTTTTTATTAATTTTTATTATTGAAAAAAGAGTGATTTATTTATTTATTTTTTTTGGTCCAAGAGGCAGGTAAATGAAGGTAATTCATTTTTTTTTTATTGGGAAAAATGTGATTTGAGGGGAACGTGGTGGGAGACACCCGTACCGGCTGTCGTCGGTGACAGGACGTGGGAGCTGGTCCCTAATTTCCACCGCCAACGACCCACTCCCCATCCTGCGCCATGCACGACAAACACTTGATTGACCTGCCTTCCTAGATGATGCTCGTAGCCACGCGCGCACGGGCAAGCACGTCCCGCTCACGCGCCGTAACACCCGTTCGAGATGAACTGAAGCTAATCGGAAGTGCTTGTGTGCTTGTCAATATTAACATTGACATGTGGATTTTTCACTTCTATATTAGGACTCGGGGACCCAAATGTTTTGAAACATATTAATATTAACATGTTGATTCTTGTGTAGCAGCTATCACAATTTTCTAGTTTTAAAAATAATATTTTTTTCCAACTTTTCGAATTTTGAAAAGTAATATGACATGCTTTTTTTTCTCAATTAACTCCCCCGTGAACAACGGAGTGACTTGATTTTTTCAAATTATGTTTGTTATACTTCAATTTTTTTAAGATCACTCTCTAGATCTTTACAATTGTATTCATTTAGACATTTTAAGTTTATGTAAATTCGTTTTGATATCCAAACTGTAAGCAATTCTTATAGGACGAGCATTAACCTCGATGTCTTTGCTAATTTAGATCCATCGCGAATTAAATTTATAAGATCCATGTGAGCTTTCATATACTCCAAATCCAATAAAATTGAATATGTGGTTGGGCCCAGGGTGGATGGGTTATTGAGCTATAGTCGATATGGATGAGTGTTTGATAAAAATACGTCGCATCAATTTACTTCTAATATTGTACATTAATTTTATAGTTAACAGTGGATCTGAGTCCTTATAACTATTTGGGCCAATTATAAGATCCATGCGAGCTTTCCAATACTCTAAATCCACTGCAATTGAATTTGTGGGCATGGGAGGGGGGTTTATTGAGCTATAATCGATACAAATGAGTGTTCGATAAAAATACGTCGCATCAGTTTCCTTCTAATCTAGTATATTAATCTTATACATTTAGATTATTTCATGATATCTAGTTAACGGTGGATCCGAGTCCTTGTAACTATTTGGAATAATTATTGGGAAAATCCTAAAAATTGTCATAATACTTCTAATTCGTGCATTCATTCATGTCCCAAAATTTGCAACCTTGATATACTCGAGCCGGTTAACTCCGTCAATTTTAATGGGATTTTCTATCGATAAAATCGGATAGGGCTAGCGGAATAACTAAAATAAGTTGTTTTTTTTTTTTTGTACATAAAATTGCACGGAATGAAAGTTTTTGGATTCAGGTACATTAGCGTCCCCAAGTTTCAGAATGTCCATTATACTAGTCCATTTATTTTCGATGAGCTTAGGCGCATGACGAAGGTAGCCATGCGGACGAGAAATTATCGAGTGGAGCGTCAACATCAAACGGGCTTATAATTAATTAAAAAAAAGGGAAAATTGCAGAATTACTCTTTTATTATGTTTAACAAGAGTAAATATTACAAAATTAGTTGTTTTTTACTATAAGATCTTCCAATTAATGAGTGCTTTATGCAAAATATCCGGTGATGAGCGTGGATCTACGGTTGACATTATGCGTTTAACATTGCTGTCAGGGAAGCATTTTCCTAAATTATACCAGCAATGTGAAGGAGTAGTTTTTGTGTATTCACTAATGAAGATTATAGAGGGAATTTTATAAACGGGATAAGATGAGTATAAGAGTGTTAATAAATTTATTTTTATTTTGATGAAGTAATTTATCGGAGGCATGTTGTTAAGTTTGATGCAAAACATCATTTAAAGAATTTTATGCAAGGCTCTGTTTGTTTCGCGAAAAATGATTTATTTGAGAATTATTTCTTTAAAGATGATTGCTTTTGTCATTTAAAATAATTAGCTAATGAAAAAAATATTTTCACTAGCGATAACAATTTATACCTAAACATTTCCGTTGACGATGAATATTATATTCGTTCGTTCATTTTTTTTAAGCGGTACTGAACACGTGTTCATTTTTATTTAAATATTTTTTTAATCGTTCATTTTTCTCCGAAACAAACAGACCTCGATAAAAAAAAAATCAAAGTTTAGGTGCCAGTGCCGCTACTATTGTTATGAACGAATGCGACGATGATATTTATACGAGCGAATTATGACGGCAAGAAGTCTATAAATTCATTTAGAAGCAAGGCCTATGAGAATTTATTTTTTAAGTCAGATTACTAGTAGATGAAATGAAATGATTATAATAATAACACTCAATTAGAATTTGCCGCGCTATTTAACGCATCAAATATTTGTTTACCATGTGATCTAATTAATCTTATCTATTTTATTTATTAATTTATTATTATTATTTTTTTGGGTAATTTTCTTGTTATGGACTGTTTGTGTTCAATTATTCGGCGCCTCGCCGTGCGATAACGACCCCGCGTCGTCATCGTAGTCGTCGCTAATGAACCGCGCAAGAGGAGGGAGGGGTTAAAAGAAGAGCATTCAAGTTTTCTATTAATGCCCTGCAACAGGACGCCGCGGGAAGAACCAGGGGACGAAGACGAAGATGATAACTGGGTGGTGGCGTGGGCGTGTCCTCTCCGTCGTCGTTTTCTTGCAATCTTGATTCCCTCTCTCTCTCTGTCTCTCTCTCTTTGCTTCGACTCATCCCTCAAACCGGCCAAGAAGCAAGAAACGAAGGATGGAAGGAAGAAGACGACCCGTCCATTTCCTCAAGAAGCCGTGAAAGCATTTCGCAGAAGTAAGCTCGAGCTCACAGTTCCCTCTTTTTTCTCTCTCTTAGGGAGAAGGGAACCGAGGCTTCCACCCCCGCTTGCTTCACGAAACTGCTTTTGGAGTCGCTGAGTGTGTATAAGAAGGAGGAGGAGGAGGAGGAGGAGGCTTGAGGGGAATTTGTTCGTTCCTCGTCGCTCAAGGATATTGGGGGAGGAAAATGGCAGCGAGAGGGAAAGGATTTCTGATGGGGCTCGCGCTGGTGGCCGGCGTCTTCGCGGCGTCCTCGCTGTGCGCGAACGTGACGTACGACCACCGCGCTCTGGTGGTCGACGGCAAGCGCCGGGTGTTGGTCTCCGGCTCCATTCACTACCCTCGCAGCACTCCCGAGGTACTTCTCTCTCTCTCTCTCTCTGATAGATGACCATAACCGCAACGAACGAACACGCGTCGTGCATGAGAGCAAACAAGATAAAGACGGACACGCTTTGAACGAGTTTTGGCTGGTGCAGATGTGGCCGGACCTGATACAGAAATCGAAGGACGGAGGGCTGGACGTGATCGAGACCTACGTTTTCTGGAACATCCACGAGCCAGTGCGAAGCCAGGTCAACCTGCTTCTTCTTCTTCATGGCCCATTCTTGTGATTGCGTCCGTTTATTATCGCATCTAATCTGTTTGAGTGATTAAATTTGTGGGAATACGATCGTCATTTCTTTTGTGCTTCTTGAAGTGCTTGTCACTGATTTAAGCTGCGACACTCGGGCCAGTATGATTTTGAAGGGAGGAAAGATTTGGTTAAATTCGTCAAGACAGTGGCTGAGGCGGGTCTCTTAGTTCATCTGCGCATCGGTCCTTATGTATGCGCAGAATGGAATTATGGGTGAGTGAGCAGAGTGGTCGTCAAAAATTAGTTATTATCGACGTAGAAGATGATTGTTGCATTTGATTTTGGAGCTGTCGTTGATCTTTCTTTTCTTGGATTGTTCAACTTCGATCAGTGGCTTTCCTCTCTGGTTGCATTTCATACCCGGAATCCAATTCCGAACCAACAATGAGCCGTTCAAGGTCCTTTTTCATGCTCTCACTTTTCGTAATTGTTGTCTATTCATGAGTTTTTTGGTTTGATTACAAATGACAGTTTGTTTACAATGATCTGAGTTAATGAGAAAAAAAGATGCTCTGTTTCAGACAGAAATGCAGCGATTCACGGCCAAAATTGTGGACATGATGAAGCAGGAGAAGCTTTATGCATCCCAAGGAGGCCCCATCATTCTCTCTCAGGTAAAATTGTTATGATGAACAATCATCTTCATTTACCTCTCTATGATTTTTTTTCTCAATGATGAGAGACAAATCCTGTTTTCTGCCAGATTGAGAATGAATATGGCAATGTTGATTCGGCTTATGGGTCCGGTGCCAAGCCCTATATTAACTGGGCAGCAACCATGGCTACATCTTTAGATACAGGGGTCCCCTGGGTAATGTGCCAACAGGGGGATGCTCCTGATCCCATTGTGAGTTTTCTCCACTAAATTACTTTGGAAAATTTCTTATTAATCTAGGATTCGGTTGTCTGAAGAGATCTTAATTGCCACTGTGCTTGTCCTTAGCTTTTTGGTTAACCTCTATTATTTATGATCTTAGGTTGAACTTGATCATTTATGATCTTACTGATACGAGGAGTGGTCTGGGATGAGCTCTATACTTGTTTCTGTAGTAGATTGGAGCAGATCCTACTTTATGACTTATTTTAAGGGGGGAATAGATTGTGTTGGCCATTTGAACTGCTAACTTCTCGCTAAGCCCTTTATTATCTTTTTGCAGATTAATACTTGTAACGGATTTTATTGTGACCAATTTACACCTAATTCAAACACTAAGCCCAAAATGTGGACTGAGAACTGGAGTGGATGGTAATTAGCTTTACCTTGTATTTGTCTATAAGTTTTGCTGTTGGAGTAGATGTCGTTTTCCTTTAAATATAGATCATCTTATAGAATCTCCCATGCCAACTTTTTCTTCCCTTATGTTTTTTCTCCCCAAACATTAGGTTCCTTGACTTTGGCGGGGCTGTTCCATACCGTCCTGCGGAAGACCTTGCATTTGCAGTGGCTCGATTTTTCCAGCGAGGTGGAACATTTCAAAACTACTATATGGTACAAAATTATAGAATTTACAAACTTGGAAGCATCAGCTGGTTGATGTTTATCACTGTCATAAACGAGCCATTTCTTTGACTGGAGATGATACTGACATCCAAATCACATTTCTTCCATTCATCTAAAAACAGTATCATGGGGGGACTAACTTCGGCCGAACTACTGGTGGACCTTTTATTGCTACAAGCTATGACTATGATGCTCCAATAGATGAGTATGGTATGCTCATTCTTTCTGAAGTTAGTATGCTTTTCACATGCTTCTTGCTGGAATGATGAAGTGACATTGATAGTAAGGCAGCCTTTTTGGAGAGATATAACACTGAGCCAATCAGTTATTGTGGTATTCTATAAATGGCTAAATTCTGCAGTGTCACCTAATGTGTCGGTATTTCTGTAGGACTTGTTAGACAGCCTAAGTGGGGCCATTTGAGGGACGTGCATAAGGCCATTAAGCTTTGTGAAGATGCTCTTGTAGCCACTGATCCAGCATATCCTTCCCTTGGTCCGAACTTGGAGGTAAAACCCGAAATCATTATCTCCAAACCTTTTTGAAGAACACAGATTCCTTGACATCACATTTCTAAGTTATTTTGACAAGATACGTTTTGATTTCCCAATTTTTGTGGTATGTAAGTTTGGTTTTCTCTCCCACATTGAGCAACAACTTCAGAAAACTTTCCCTTCCAATGAAAATAGTAGCCAGAGAATTGTAAGTAGTGAAGTGGAGCATTTACTGCATAAAGCTCTTGGTTGAAAACTATTGCTGTCAAGCTACCATTCAATTTTATGAAGAGAGCATAGCAGATGCAAATTGCAAAGCATCATTCCATCATTACACCTAGTCGCAGTGCTTGAAATATAGACATTTGTGCTGTCAAGTCTACTGCTGACCTTGTGACTTGTCACAGCAGAAAATAATTTAGCTATATTTTCGCAATTTGTGGACTCATAACTTAGCTTTAGTTTGACTACTAGCTGTGTCTAGTTACTGGTCAGTCTTAATCGTGGTTCATATTTGTATTCTTTAGGCATGTATTATCATGTCAGTCCGAAGATGTCCACCCCATTTATCACCGACCTTCTGTATTGTGTTCATTAGAGCTTAATGAGTACATTATTTTTTTGTCTTTTCCAGTTCTTCTGGCTGGCATCACTTGATATCCAATCTTTGATCTTCTCCATCGTCCAGCTAAAGATTTTGCTGTGTGCTCCACGAGTTAGAGATAGAAAAATCAGTCTGTTATAACTTCTTTTTCCAGGCAACAGTCTATAAAACAGACACAGGGTTATGTGCTGCTTTTCTTGCCAACATGGGCACCTCCGACGCAACTGTTACTTTCAATGGAAAATCTTATCAATTGCCTGGATGGTCTGTGAGCATTTTACCAGACTGCAAGAATGTCGCGCTTAATACTGCGAAGGTTTTTCTCGTGAACTTGTTCTCCCGCTAAATCCCTTGGCACTGTACGGAATCCATGATGTCACTGGCGGTTTTGCGGTGAAGGATATATGTGCATTCCTTTATTATGATTAAATAGGAGCTCCAACCTGTTTTCTTTTTCATTTCAGATTAATTCTATGTCTATGATTCCTACCTTTGTATACGAATCTTTGAGCGAGGTGGTGGATTCCTCCAGTACGGTCAATGCAGACTGGAGTTGGATCAATGAACCAGTGGGTATTTCAAAGGATGATTCATTCGTGAAGCCTGGGCTGTTGGAGCAAATAAACACTACAGCTGACAGTAGCGACTACTTGTGGTATTCACTGAGGTACACAAGCAACTTGTTAGCTGCTTTTATACAACCACTGCTGTCCAATTTGACAGCTAAGGGGTCCCAATATGTTCGGCCTTACCTCATTTTGGTTTCTTCTGTTTCTGGCAGCACTGATATCACTGGGGAGGAGCCCTTCCTTGAAGATGGATCTCAAGCAGTTCTTCATGTTGAATCACTTGGCCATGCTCTTCATGCTTTTGTCAACAAGAAGCTTGCAGGTAATCCTTATAGCGATTATTCTTCATAATAAGGTGGAGTGGCAGTTCTAGAAATGAAAATCTTTTTTCTCGCACTTCGGATCTTTTTTCGAGGACATGAATTGACCTCTTCCTGGTCACAAAGGAAGCCCCAATTATCTAATTGAATTCTATTTCTTCTTGGAATTATCTGTTTTCCAAGGTTTTCAATGAGATGGCGAATGAAAATTATTCTACTCTTTTGTATCATAATCTGGATTCTTACTTAAGAGTAGGTGCATCCTCCCTTTACGAAATGACAACTTAACTGAGCCAAACCTAACGGGCACAACTCATGCCAGTTAATTTTCTATTTTTGTGTTACTTATCAAAATTGAAGTACCAGATAAATGAGAGGTAAATGAAAGGTATCAAATCTGATACAAATGCACTTCTGGGGTAAGAAACGGAATTACTTTTGCTACGTTGATGGAGAATGTGCTCTGCATTTGTCTCCAAAGCACTCAATTTGCTAAAATATATGAAACTCTACAGGCAGTAAGGCGGGCAACAGTGGCAATCCCAAGATTGCTGTTGACATTCCCGTCACGCTTCTAACAGGCAAGAACACAATCGATCTCCTGAGCTTGACTGTCGGACTTCAGGTATGGTCTTTCAGATTTATTACTTTGGGAGCATCTATATTTAAAGCGACAATAACATGCATTGTACTATGCTGCTGTTGTAATTCTTGTCTGATGAATAAACTCCCCATAATTTTCGGCTATATCCTTAACAATTTTGTGCAAACTTACATTTCTTCCAGAACTACGGAGCTTTTTATGACAAAACAGGTGCTGGGATAACTGGTCCAGTAAAGCTGAAAAGTTCAGCCAGTGGCAGCATGATAGATCTGTCTTCGCAGCAGTGGACATATCAGGTGAGGTTTCTTTCCTTGCGAGTTGGCGAGTTCATTCATTAGTAAGTGTAATGATGGCCAAAGAGAACATGTTAGTAACTGCAATTTATGTCGGGTTTCATTCTGACATACTCGGAAACCTCTCCTGTGATTACCTGACTGGCCAACCTTCATAAAGGCTAATGTGGGTGCATTGCAACCCTCTCTCTCTCTCTCTCTCTCTCTCTCTCTCTCTCTCTCTCGAATTCAGATAGGACTTCAAGGTGAAGATAAAGGTCTACCCAGTGGAAGTTCTTCGATGTGGATCACGAAACCTAGTTTGCCAAAAACTCAACCCTTGACTTGGTACAAGGTAACCACCAGTTTCCATCATCTAGGCAAGTCATTATTTGCAAGGGATATATTTGGCATAATGAAAGTCTTCTTTATTTGTAGAAACATAAGTAAAGTTGAAATCTCCCCAATCTTATAAGAGTGGGATTATTTTAACACCAATCCAGACCTAAGAGGGAGGTTAACTGTGATCTGGCAACACAATCTATCAGATATTCTATACTCCAGGGGCTATCGAGTTGTTTGTTCTGAAGAGAACGTATTGCCAATACACCTCGAACAGCTCCTTACTCGAAGGTGTCTCAGGCACCACCTGTAATGTTTAGGCACTAACTGTGGTGTTAATTATCCAGACCACTTTTGCTGCTCCTGCTGGAAACGACCCCGTTGCCATAGACTTTTCTGGAATGGGAAAGGGTGAGGCTTGGGTGAATGGACAAAGCATCGGCCGGTATTGGCCAACCAACGTTGCACCTGGTAGTGGCTGCACTAACTCTTGCAATTACAGAGGAGCCTACAGTTCAAACAAATGCCTAAAAAGCTGCGGGAAGCCATCACAACAACTGTAAGTAGCTGAAAGATATGCATCCAGAAGATTTTGAGGATACCGTTTCAAGGATTAATCTTGAGCCCTCTCTCACAGGTACCACGTTCCGCGTTCGTGGTTGAAACCAAGCGACAACATTCTTGTAATTTTCGAGGAGATTGGTGGTGATCCCACTCAAATATCTTTTGCCACGAGACAGATTGAAAGCTTATGCTCATGGGTGAGTGAGTCTCATCCATCACCTGTCGATATGTGGAATTCAGAATCAGAGTCGAAATCAGAAAAAACATCGGGGCCTATTTTGTCGCTGGAGTGCCTGCATCCCAATCAGGTCATATCCTCGATCAAGTTCGCCAGCTTCGGAACTCCACAAGGAACTTGCGGGAACTTTAGCCATGGAAAGTGCAGCAGCAACAGGGCACTTGCCGTTGTTCAAAAGGTATTGTTGCACAACTCTTTAGCATGAACCAAGCCTAACTTGTTATTACCTCCTTGATTATGATATGTCCATCCTTCCTCATTCGTTCTCACGAACTCTTACAGGCATGCATAGGATCGAAGAGTTGTATGGTCAATGTGTCTATCAACGCATTCGGCAACCCATGTGAAGGAGTGACGAAAAGTTTAGCAGTAGAAGCTTCCTGTGCATGAGTGCAATTGGCTCTTCAGGCTTCTTATACCCCACGCCTTACCTCACCCCAACTCCAAACTGGAGTAATAAGTGCGGTGTCCTCCCCAAATCATAGAATGAGTAAGCATTCAATGGGGGATAGTGAGTCCGATCTCACCTCTTCCCATCAGATGAAATGTATCTGCTTTACTGTGACATTCTTGGAAGAAAAGCGAAGCAAAGAAAATTGAAGTCTTTCTTGAGAGCTTCAGGTCATTAATTGGCTGAGCTGAAATGGTAGAAACTAGATTCGATTTCGGAATATGGCCGACCATCCGAAAGCATGGCCGGTTGGAACAGGCACGGATTATGCTAGCTGATATCTTGATGCATCTCTTTAAGCTAAGTAGATAGTGTTGACATGAACAGATATTTCGAGATACCCGACCTCGGCCTCCTGATTAAACGGCAATTCTGCTCCAAGAGCTTGCTCTTGACCATGTCTATCTGCTTCTGCCACGGTCCTTAGATGTGCCGAAACCCATAAATAGTATCAACTTCAAACCAGAGGGATCAACCGCCACCTCATATCATCAATCCTTTTGAAACACACCAAATTATCATGACCACACCAGAAGGATTTCGAGCAAAATGCAGCTATTCACGATTGATGTTTGTTGAAGTATTTCTTTTTTGACTGTTACTCGGGCAAAAGTTATTTTATGTTGATACGCATTATCATAGCTTAAGTCACCATACACTGCCATACATAGAGGACATAATTTATGGGGACCCCGACCTGTCACTCGATGGGGCAAGAAGCAACCTCAAAACTTGCTAAAGAAATCATGAATGTGTTGGTTGATGTCATGAGGCCTTTCTTGGTTGAGGAAATGCGCCACACCTTCCATGACCACCACTTCCTCCAAGAGAGGGACCGTCTTCTTGAACCCGCCTTTGTGTATGAAGTCTTTGATGCCTGGCATGTGGTAAACCAGGTCAAGCTCACCCACAATGAACTTCACCGGCACTTTCACCTCAGCCCCATCCCATGGTGCCATCAGCTCCCAGTTGCTGCAACAGTCAATACAAGAGAGCGTATCAGCTCAGAAGAAGCTCCTTGATTCCTACTTCCATTATTGGCCCGCTAAGCTAATCAATCCGGTGAAATCACGCTGAAACTGTAACTAAATTGGTGAAAACATATGGCCACCCTTTCATTCAGATCATGGATTGCACAGTGCAGAGAGGAGTAGATCTAAGTCTTGTACCAAACTACATGGAATTTCAGAGCAATGTGAATTTCAAGTAGACGGTTGTGATCTCACAGCACAATGCGATCTCATCCCTTCTGCTGTGCACATACATACAAGAGATCAGATTGATTGTCCCGGGGAAAGAGTAGCTTACCGATTGAAGTTCCTGTAGTAATTGATCTCTCCGGTGAAGCCCTTCTTCTCAAACTTGTCGACGTAATAGTCGACGTCCTCCCGCGTCAGCCATGAAGGCAACACGACTGGGTCTTCCACTGGGTGCCCGAACCCTTTCCCTTTGGGAAAGAAAAGCGGGCCAGGAATGCGGTATGTCAAGATCCCTTCGAGGACTCTCCTGGTCCCCATCTCTGCAAACTCGGCCTCAATCTCTCCAGGTTCCTGCATTTATCGCAATTATGACAACAATTATGCACCTTAAAATGGACTCGATTTGATATTACCACTGTCACGATGGATCTCTACACAAAAATCAAATGAGTTTACGATTGTTATGCTCCCACGGTTCTAACTCAGCACAAAAAGATCAATACCTATAGGAAAAAAGCGTCGCATGTTTCCCCAAAATCAAATGCAGTGCAAAACTCTAGATGACAACCTGGTTAGGTGTTCAAAGAAGGCGTGTGACTAACAGGCATGCCGGCGGATGTCCGAACTTGCTAACACCAGATTACTCCTCCAATAAATCAACAAGACATACTTGGCAAATCCAGCATTTGGACAAATGAAATTGAACTTAGCTTTGGTGAGTCCTGCGGCTCAAGGACCCATACATATAGGAAAATCATGTGTATAGAAACCAGAATCTGTTTAAAGAGAGACACTTGTTAAATTACTCAATTAGATTTACATTACAATTTTCAATGTACAAACTCTTCTTCTAGAGATGGTAATCAGCATTTTGAGATCTGCAATTTGAGATTTATCGCTAAGTATGTTCCACGAGTGCATCCAATCGGCCACAGAAAACACAAGCAAGCCACAACAACAAAAGGAAAAAGAGAACACAAGAAAGACCCGAACCTGAAACCTGCAGATGTAGTAGTCATCGCCATAGGCGGCCCTGTAGCCGTCGAGGGGCTTCCTCTCGGGGTTCCGGGGCAGCCACGGCACGCTGAGATTGACCAGAGCCTTGACGCGGTCGGGCCTGAGCAGGCATAAGTACCACGCCATCAGGGCCCCCCAGTCGTGGCCCACCACGAACGCCTTCTCCTCCCCCTCCGCTGCCACCGCATCCAGGAGCCCCACCAGGTCGCCCACCACGTGGAGGGCCGTGTAGGCATCTGTCGGGGCCGGGGCGTCGGAGTCCCCGCAGCCGCGGAGGTCGGGGGCAACGGCGCGGAAGCCGAGCGCGGAGAGGCCGAGGATCTGGTGGCG
Organism: Rhodamnia argentea; assembly: GCF_020921035.1. Classification (NCBI taxonomy): domain Eukaryota; kingdom Viridiplantae; phylum Streptophyta; class Magnoliopsida; order Myrtales; family Myrtaceae; genus Rhodamnia; species Rhodamnia argentea. Next base: position 27,428,493 of record NC_063157.1, on the reverse strand, counting down.
CCACGTGTACCAGAGCTCCGGGAACCCGTGGATGAAGAGGATGAGCGGGCCCACGCCGCTCTCCGCCACGTGGAGGTTCGCGCCGTTGACCTTCACCGTGCGATGCTTGATGGTCTCCATCTTTGCTTGGGACTGTCTGAGTGAAGCTCGCTGCAGGGAGCGTTTCCTTGATTTGTGTCGTGTGACTGAATTTTGAAGAAGATGATGAGGAGAAAGAGCGCAACGACAAAACTGTTGTGTGATTGAACTTTTGAAGAAGATGATGGGGAGATTGGATGGGAAAGGTTAGATCGCAACTTGGACATTTCGAGATACCCGACCACGGCCTCCTGATTAAATGGAATTCTGCCCCAAGAGCTTGCTCTTGACCATGTCTATCTGCTTCTGCCACGGTCCTTAGATGCGCCGAAACCCATAAATAGTATCAACTTCAAACCAGAGGGATCGACCGCCACCTCATATCATCAATCCTTTTGAAACACACCAAATTATCATAATTACTATACTCAATTCCTCTAATGGTGAGGCTTATAGAGCAATCGATAATTGCGTGAGATAATCAAGTACCAAATCCTTGATTGTTATATACTGGAGAACACCACAAAGAGCAGCATTGGGACATGACAAAAAACAAAATTTTTTACTTTGCCCGCTGACCCCAAAGCTCAACAGCGTTTGGTGCAGCGGTTCTTAACTAGGCACGGTTTCCACAACGTTCACTCTCAGAGGAAAGGCTCCAAGATTTCAGATTTCGAGTACATGAATGGCCAGTGGTCGATCCGAAGCCGATATGGAGTCCCTCTGTTAATCTTGTCCAGCTTGGCTAACAAAATTTTTTTTTTTTTTTGGTTAAAAGTAACATTTCATTTCATTCACTTTCTCGGGATACAATCGAGAAATATCGCAGTTCAACTGCAAACCAAAATACATCCTAGATAACTTCAGAACAAAACAAGTTCCAAATAACAAGAAAAGTCATTAGAACAAAATTATGGGTTATACACTCAAAGAGCAGATTTACACCATAATCGGCGGGCCGATCACCGAATCCATTTTCAATAATGAGTATACACCGAGAACTCCATCTATTGCTACGGCTTTATCTTTCAGCGGTGCGTGCTTAGATTTAACGTCCCCAACACCATCACCTAACAGAGTAAAAAAGTTGAACGAGCATAGATTTGACCCGAGCTTAACCTTCACGAAGCTTCTTTGATCTCCTTCAAAATTGGACTTATTCACCAACGAAACCCGAGGAGGGCGAAACCTTAAAAACATACACGCAAAAAATCTCAAATATAAACTAGATCGAGATAGAAATATCCCAAAAATGATAGAGAAAAGCTTCTAGATCGTGGTTGAAACCGAAGAGAAAAGCTGACAAACAGGAGAAAAGCAAGAAAAAGGAAAAAGAAGACTACAACAACTTAAGAAAATGGTGAGGGGAGGGAGAGAGAGAACAGAAAATATTACTGGCACCTAGGGTTTGGGGGGTTGGGGGGGACGAGGGTGCACCTTCTATCGGTTTTTAATATTGTTGACACGACATGTTTTCAATATTTTCTAGTAGACATGGCTGCGATATGGCGTGGATTAGGCACCACATTAGGAAAAAATTAGGAATATACGTACTGAAAGTCCGAAAACTTATCACAACAGTATAATTGAGCCATAAAACAAGCAAAAAGTATGAAAAATAGTGCTAAGACTTGTTAAATGATGAGACTTGTCAAATCGATGTAATCAAGTCCTTCCGTTAATTTCATCCAAGTTGGCTAACGGAAAATGCTTACGTGACTTTTTCAAATATTTTTTCTTTCTTACGTGACGATGACGTGGTTAAAATAACACCATTTTGGTCCAAATCTAATTTTTAATATAATTTTATTTAAATTAAAATAAAAAATAAGCTAAGATTTAAATAAAAAAAAAAAAGACAAAGAAGAAGAAGACACTAGCGGAACCAGCGGCCTCGCCACTGCTGGAAAGTGTTGGAAAATAAACCAAATTCATAAATATCGAGACTATCTATATCTTCCGAGGTGTCGATTCAATGAAGAAGGTATCGATCAGTTGTTGATGTCCGTTGGACACCCATGGTGGATGCACGAATCAAGTCAAGTCTTTATTATAGAGTTGCTTTTAAAAGTCTTTATTGTAAGAGTCATAATTAGGTAAGTTTATCAAAAGTCAACTCATGTACTGATGACATACATACATACGTACGTACGTACGTACGTCATGACTATTCGTATTTCTAGCAGTCTATTTATGAGTCTTTCTAGAGTAATTTAGAGTAGTGTAAGGCGTATGTTGTAACCATTTTAAAATGGGTGAATCAATTATGAATACAAATTATTGAAAAGTCATCTTCGGCCTCCTCTTCCTTCGTGAGTAGAGTTTCCTTTTGTGAGTGTTTGTTGAGAGCCCCACTTTCGATTTATCCCATCAAATTGATATCAAAGCTTGCGATTTTCATAAGAGCTTACAGTTTGTGATCATGGTTACAAACACTCAAGTTCCTTTTTCAATATCCTTGTCTTACCAAAGAAAAGTTAGGTAATTGGGCTTCTAGAATGAGAGCCTTTCTCGGCGTCCATAATGTATGGGAAATGGTCCACACTGTTTATGATGAGCCAAACAACGAAGCCACATGAATCAAAGTTAGAGGAATACCCTGGAGAAGGTAAGAATCAAAGATCAATATGCTATGTCGATCATCTATCATAATTAGATGATTATCTGTTGGAGAAAGTTTCAAAGGCCACTACTTCAAAGGAGACGTGGAAGATACCTCACGAGATATTCCAAGGAGTACAAAAGGCTAAAGAGCCTCAGGTGAAGAGAATCTCAGGCGAAAAGAGCCTCAAACAAGAAAAGGCGATAGAGCCTCAGTCAAGAGAATGCAAAAGTGCCTCAAACTAGATAAGGCCTCAAGCCACCGTAGCAAAGGTGTGCCTCAAGGAGTGAAGCAAGACTCGTTTGGAGACAATTCCAAAAGTCCTATTGAAAGAAAAGGTACTAAACTATGTATTGATGTTTCTTTCCTTGGAAACAAATATACAGCACTAGATTGGAACTTTTGTTTCCCATTTGCTCATCTAGAGAGCCTTAGTGAATTGGACTGTGATCCTATTCAAGAAGATCTTGATATTCAAGATGATTCTGCAAATGAGCCAGTGATATTCGAGGAGATGAGTGCTCAGAATGAGCTAAAGAAAAGTGTATTGTTACCCCATAACAATGACCAAGAAAATGGTCATAGTGAAGTGGGTGTTGATGAAAAGAGACGCCCTATAGACACGAAAGCAAATGGTGTCAAATGGGTGTGTCCCAACGTTGATCAAAGTAAATCCTACATTGAGGATGAGCAAGAAAGAGGCGCGATGGGGAAAACAACGACGTGGAATGAAGATTTGCTACTCAAGAGCTTGTTTGCTGAAGCTAGCGAAGTCGAAAGGGACAATGAGGTAATCAGGATTCTTTCATGGTTCAATTATCTATTTGAGTATCTTGATCTATCCTTTGACTCATCACCCGTGGATGTGAAAAATCAGTATCGCAAGTTATTTTTGCTTATTCATCCTAATAAGTGCAAACATCCACAAGCGAATGAGGCATTTGGAGCTCAAGCCAAGGCCCAACAACTATCGATTGATCAACATGAAAGAGATTATATCCGTTTTCAAGTTATGTTTGCTAAAGAAGAACTTAGAACTTATTCGGATATTGATTACGGTGAAGATATCGATCGATGGAAGAGAAAGCCTGCTTGTTTCAAACACTCCAAAAAAATGACATTTTAGCGACGAATTTTGCCATAAAAAATTCGGCAAAATCCGTCACTAATTGATTTTTTGCGATGAATTTTGCCACGAAAAAAGATTCGTCAAGCTAATCCGGCGTCGCAAAATTTAGAGACGAAAATTTGAATTTTCGTCGCTAAATTTACCGACAAAAAGAGATTTTGTAGCTAAGTTTGTTGCTAAATTTAGCGACGAAATCAAATTTTCATCACTAAATTTTTGCGATGAAAGAAAATTTCATCGCTAAATTTAGCGACGAAATAAAATTTTTGTCGCTAAATTTAGCAACGAAATGTGTTTCATCACTAAAATTTAGCGATGAATTCGGATTTTCGTAGCTAAATTTAGCGACGAAAAGTCAAATTTTTGTTGCTAAATTTTGCGATGCCGCGTTAGCCGCGAATTTTTTTCATGGCAAAATTCGTTGCAAAAATCAATTAGCGACAAATTTTGCCGAACTTTTCATGGCTAAATTCGTAAAAAAAAAAGTCGTTTTTTCGTATTAACGACTAATTAGCGACGTTTTAGCGCTATTATTTTGCATTATCTCTCTCTCTGCTAATGCTTAGGGTTTAATCCGAGGTGCATGTGTTATCCGGTATAGGTTGTCAAGAGACCGTCGGGTTACCCTTGCTGTCGACAATTTGCCTCATTCTCACCGACTTCACCTTGCACTCCTTTGACGCCTTCACCGGCACCGGCGCGGTGACGGAGCACTTCACCCGGAGGGCCTTCAAGGATCTGGCCCTCGGGATCTCGGAGGCCGAAAGCTGTGAACTTTAGAGCGGCCTCGAGGAAATGAAGGGTCTCTCCAAGAGGGTATTCGCAATGGTGGCATGGGAAGCTAGGGCCGAGGCCATTGCTGGGTTCTAGAGAGAGGGAGTAAAGCTGGTGATGGGTGTAGAGAGAGAGAGAGAGAGTGAGAATGTGTTTATAGAGGGGGGAAAGAGTGGGAAAGTTCGCTGAAGGGGGCGATGAAAGCAAAGTTTCGTGCAAGAAAGCTGGCTTCTTCCGAGGGTGGTTGGGAGAGACATTGAGAGAGACTCCAAAGTTCGGAGAGCAGCAATCGTTTTTCTTTGCCAATGGGGAGAGAAGAGAGAGGGAGTGGCGAGTGGAATAATAGAAGGGGGGCAAGGGAGCTTTATAGACGAGCAGGAAGAAAAATTTTAACAGGAGCGCCATGTTTTAAGAGGAGCGGGAAGGAAAAATTAGCGATGAAAATTGGTGTTCGTCGCTAAAAGAGCTCCATGTTTTAAATTAGTGACGAAAATTGGTGTTTGTCACTAATTTAGCGACGAATCACTTTTTCGTAGCAAAATTTGCGACGAATTTTTTTCGTCGCTAAATTAGTGACGAAATTCCATTTTCGTAGCTAAACTAGCGACGAAATTCCATTTTCATCGCAAATTGCGACGAACATCGTTTTCGTCTCTAATTTAGCAACGAAATTCTGTTTTCGTCGCTAAACCAACATCTGTAATTTGGCGATGAATCACTTTTTCGTTGCAAATTTTGCAACGATTTTTTTTTTGTCGCTAATTTAGCGGTGAATAAGTGATTCATTGCTATACCAACATCTGTAATTTTGCGACGAATCACTTTTTCGTCGCAAAATTTGCGACGAATTTTTTTTCATCGCTAAATTAGCAACGAAATGCCATTTTCGTCACTAAATTAGGGACGGACATCGTTTTCGTATTTTCGTCGCTAAACCAACTTTTGTAATTTGACGATGAATCACTTTTTCGTCGAAAATTTTGCGACGAATTTTTTTTGTTGTTGCTAATTTAGCGACGAAAATCACATTCGTCGCTAATTTAGCGGTGAATAAGTGATTCATCGCTATACTAACATTTGTAATTTTTTGAGGAATCACTTTTTCGTCGCTAATTTTGCGACGAATTGCTCTTTCGTCGCAAATTTAGCGACGAAAAAGTTATTTGTCGCTAATTTAGCGAGGAAATATACTTTTCGTCGCTAATTTAGTGACGAATACTTTTTCATTGCTAATTTCGTCGGAAATTAGCAATGAATTTTGTTTTCGTCACTATTTTCGTTGGAAATTAGCGACGAATTTTGTTTTCGTCGCTAATTAGCGACGAATTTGTTAGTCGCTATTTTCATCGCAAATAACGACGAATGTTTTTTTCATTGCTAGTTTTGTCGCAAATTAGCGATGAATTATTTTCATTGCTAATTTTCCGTGGCTAGATCCTTGTTTTTTTGTAGTAAAAGCAAACTACAAGAAGAGAAAGAGGATTTGGTTTAAGGGGGAGTTTTGTTGGAAAATAAACCAAATTCATAATATTGAGACTATCAATGTCTTCCGAGGTGTCGATTCAATGAAGAAGGTGTTGATTGGAGTCCAAGACGGATGCACGAATCAAGTCAAGCCTTTATTATAGCGTTGCTTTTAAGAGTCATTATTAGGTGAGTTTACCAAGAGTTGGTTCATGTACCGATGATATGTATATACATCGTGATTGTTCGTGTTTTTAGGGTCTATTTACTAGTCTTTTCAAAGTAGTTTAAGAGTCGAGTAATATGTCTATATAAAAGCGTGTCTTGTAACCATTTTAAAATAGGTGAATCGATTGTGAATACATATTATTGAAAAGTCATATTCGATCTCCTCCTCCTTCGTGAGTAGAATTTTCTTTGTGAGTGTTTATTGAGAGCCTCACTTTCGATTTATCTCATCCGAAGAGGGTCCCCGCCGACCTCTTCCCTACCGTCGCCAACCCTTTTCATCGCCGCAAGCCCTGAGCTTCTTTCTCCGTGCTTCTCTCTAGAGAATACTGGCTGTTTTCATCTCAAACCACACCGTCTTCGTCCCTTGTCTCTCTCCTTCTCCTCCTGCTTCAAGGCAACCCATTTCTCTGCTTCGAAGCAGCCGCGAATGGAGACGAGCGTAGGGCCTCTGCGGAATTTTTTTTCTAGCTCAACACGAGAACTTTTCATCTGAATTAACTTATTTTGATTATTGTTTCTATGATTTAGCAGCTTATATGTTTATACTGCTGGCATTGGAATTGCTTTGCTTCAGTATTTATCGCCTGCCCTACTGGGCAGTGGGGCGGCGGTGGTAGCGAGGCCGTCGCAGGTAGTTCTGTTGGTGTCTTCTTCTTCTTATTTTTTTTTAATTTTAATTTTATATGTATTTTTAAAGTTCATTTAAATAAAAATTATATTAAAAAATCATATTCGAATCAAAACGACGTCGTTTTAGCACGTCATCGCCGCGTAGGAGAGAGAAAATATTTAAAATAGTTGCGTTAGTATTTTCTATTAGCCAATTTGGTAGAGTTAACAGAAAGACTCAATTGCACAAATTTGACAAGTTTTAGTACTCGATTGCACTAATTTCATAAGTTTTATGACTTAACTGCACTTTCGTGACAATTTTTATGACTTCTACTGAACATATTCCACAAAAATACTTAAGAACTAAGTAGAATAAGAAAGACAAATAAATTAAAAAAATAATAAAAATAATAAAGGAAAAGGAATTAAAATAAAAGGCTAATTTTTTTTAAGGGTTAATATCGCAAAAAACCCTAAACTAGTATGTCTATGTTAAATTTTCCTCAAAATATTTTTTTGACCACAAAAAACCTCAAATTGGTACATCATTGACAAATTTACCCCAAATTGGTCTCCCGTTCGATTCAAGTGTGGCATAGCAGGCCTTCTCCTGGATGCCCTCTCGCTGCTGCTCCTCACTCTACCCATTCTTCGGTATGTTTCCTAAAATTCGCCCTTATTTTGTGCAGGATGCACGATTGACGTGTGCCTCTGCGGAAATTTCTTTCTAGCTCAATACGAGAACTTTTCATCTAAATTAACTTATTTTGATTATTGTTTCTATGATTTAGCAGCTTATATGTTTATACTGCTGGCATTGGAATTGCTTTGCTTTAGTATTTATCGCATGCCCTCTTGGGCAGTGGAGCGGAGGCCCTCGCAGGTAGCTCTGCTAGTGTCTTCTTCTTATTTTTTCAATTTTAATTTTATATGTTTTTTTAAAGTTCATTTAAATAAAAATTATATTAAAAATCATATTCGGACCAAAACAACGCCGTTTTAGCCTCGTCATCGCTGCGTAGGAGAGAGAAAATATTTAAAAAAACCGCGTAAGCATTTTTTGTTAGCCAATTTGGTAGAGTTAACGTAAAGAGTCGATTGCACCAATTTGACAAGTTTTAGTACTGAATTGCACCAATTTCATAAGTTTTGTGATTCAATTGCACTTTGTTGACACCTAAATTTTGATTTTTAGTAAATCATTCATTTAAGTATAAAATGAGAATTATCATAGTTCTCACAAAAATTAATTTCTCATGCACTGCATATTTACTTTTTGTCAGCCATGCATATCATTGCATTCGGGCCGGAGGCAAAGCAATTGAGCTCAATTTGACAGAGGACTGGATTAGGCTTAGTTTGGATTTTTCGGCAGTCAAGAAGGAGTGTGCTGAAAATTAACAATATTGGAATAATTTTGAGCTTAAATCAGCCCATTTACTGTTTAATTTGGGAAAATCCTTTTAATTAAAAATGTCCATTAATTTGAAAAAAAAAAAAAAAGAGGCTTCATGGATGAATATTTTGTCTCCGGATCAAATTGCGATTATCACAAGTTGAGGGATAATTTTGCAAATAATGAAAATAACACGTAAACCCTAGCTCACCGTTATAAATACACACGTAGGGTTCACATTTGGGAGGGGAATACAATTGTCATATACGGCCGTACGAGGTTAATCTTCAGAGGAAGAAAGCGTGAGAAAAATCTTGAGAAGAGAAGGTCTCGCCCCGTGGTGCTTGCCACTCCTCACGCCCATACCATGCCGGTTGCCTCACCCCCATACCATGCCGGTTGCCTCACCAACGCTGAGACGCTCGCAGCACCTTCAAGATTGCGCCTTTGTCCTGTACAACCAAGATCAGAAACTTTGCCAAGCTCCCTAAACCTGCAACGCCAGCAATATTGGCTTCTTAAATCGGCGCACTAGCAATAGCTGCCAGCTCTCCTCCATCAACGCCGCCTGCGCTCTAGCTTCCCCACAACAGATTGATGCCTCTATGGGTTTCCTCACCACCTTACAGCTGTGCAACCTCAGCGACGCCATCCACTGAGTTCCTAGCGAATCTTTATTTCTACCACGAGATGGGTCGTTTCTTTTTCCATTAAACTCTGGCACCGATTAACTCTTTTTTCTTCTGATTTTGCTTTATCCTTCAGCCCACCATTGTTGTTGCCTAGCGAAGATTTGTGTCGGGTCATTGGGTGGGATCAACTGAAGAAAGAAGCAGACGGCTTCTCCGGAAGTCATCAAAAGGAGACATTCATGGCTTTCATTCATTGAGATGAGAGACACGGCCCAGTGTCACATAAGAGACACGTCCAACACGTGAAGAAGAGGCCAAAAAGTGTTCTTCGTCATATTTGGAGATTCACGTCAACGGAGAAGAGAAGAACAATACTTTTGAACCAGAATTTTCCTTGGTCAAATCCTGTTAGTATCCTTGCAATCTAATTTTCCGCTTCAAAGTCCCGACACAAAAGAGATGGGGAATCATCCATAGAAAGAAGATATAAGAACACGCAGGAGGAAGGCCTTTCTCGCTTGCTTAATATTCATTATGCTGGGGTAATTTTCTTTATTCAATTCTTGCAGGTCCCACCGTGAATAGCAACACCTGGTAGAGTCCCAACATAATCGGTCCATTGATGGTTAATTAACAGATTTAATGGAGGGCAGCTTGGGGTCAAAAATTCATTATTTGACCAAAGATTTCTATTTAAAAGTCCAGGAGCACCCGATAGGCGTTAACTGCGAGCCTGCATCAGTCCTCTAACCAGTTGCACTGATCCTGATCCGCGAGCGAAGACCCTCTTGAGTAGCCTTTGACCACGTTCTGGCGATCTCCAGCACTTTAAGCCTTGTTACTTTAATCCTTTATTGCTTTTGATTTGTTGGCAGCGCTTTTTGGCATTTTCACAGGTTACTCAACCACAATTCAGCAAGATCAATAATGCTAAAACTCCTCTCTGACACTTCGAGAATCCTGGATAGGTCATGGACAACATCCGACGAGTTCACCGATTACGTAAGAAAAATCGTTCGGTGAGTTTCCAAGAGACGTCAAGCGATATTCATAGCAAACGTAGTCACTGTGACGGACCGAGCTCTTTCAAAGTAGTTGCTGTCCAGTCTGTCATCGTTTTGAATTTGGCAACATGATCTCGGGATTAGGTAACGATCTTGATTTGAAATATTCTGAGAATTGCTTGCTTAATTTGAATGTCGAGTGAATATTGGGTGAATATGGATTGATTTTCTAATATCTACGTGATAATTGCTTAACTTGAATTTCGAGCAAATCTTGTGGATATTATGCCTATCTCTAGAATATTTGACATCTTTTGTTGCTCTATTGAAAATTTCCGAATCCTAAGCATATCGGATAAAATCTGTATCTCAATTGGGAATTCTGAATATATCTTTAAAATTCAAGGAATTATCTAAAAAATTTCAGATCTCGAGAGATAACTTTTCTTGAATTAAAAGATATCAATCCTTTGTGGATAGAAGCTTATCTCCTTGAAAATTTCAGAATCCCTTAAGGATTTTAAAAAATTCAATAAATATTTGAACATTTTTAAACAAAATTGCCTATAATATATGCTCCCTTGTGCCCGACCCTTCAGAATATTAAATTGCAAGCCTTAATCATGATCTTATGGGATGGGACGGCAATTTAGTATAAGATTTCATATTCTGCCCTTTGGCAAGAAGGGACGTTGATATCTTATACCACTATCCGCATACTAGCTCGAATCTCCGAGAATGTAGCGAATAAAATCTCACTCTAGCCCGGATCTTCGGGAATGAGAAGATTTATCGGAAAATTGGATTTAAAGGTATATTATGGGCATTTTTATTTAATTTTGTTCAAATTCATCATTTTCAATTCAAAAATTCGAAAAAATAAAAAAAATGGAAAATCCAAAAAAAGAAAGGAAATCAAAATCACAAATCATCAATCAGGAAAAGGCATTTTCATGAAATTTGGTACCGAAAGGGTGTTAATTAAAAATTAACATAATCAAGTCCCCGAACCCTAATTCTCCAGTTAGCAGAAAATAAAGTATTCTCCCGTACTTTATTTAGGTATCTAATCTACCTACCAAAAAAGATTAGTGGCGGCTCCTAAATCAAAAATCAAACCTAAGTTGCGAATTGGTAGGGCTTGGGAGAGTCCGTATTAGGTTAGTTAATTCATCTAATTAACCTAATAATCCATTAACCTAAATTAATTTTTTAGGTCGCGACACACTTTCATAATAAGTTTTATGACTTCTACTGAACATATTCTACAAAAATACTTAAGAATTAAGTAGAAGACAAATAAATTTTAAAAAATTTAAAAATAATAAAGGAAAAGGAATTAAAATCAAGGCTGATTTTTTTGTGGGTTAATATCGCGAAAAATCCTAAATTGGTCTATCTGTGATAAATTTACCCCAAACTATTTTTTTTACTACTAAGAACCCCAAATTGGTACATCATTGACAAATTTATCCTAAATTGGTACGCCATTAATAAATTTACCCTTTGTTCCTTTAAATTTTATCGTCAAATTGCTGAGTTGGATGACGTGGCAATTATCGGGTGTATACGTTTGGGACTTTTACCCTATGTTTGTCACATGTGTATGAATTTGGGATTTTTCGTTATATTAATTCAATTTAACGAAAAATAATGGAGGTTAAATTTATCATATGTGTATAGGTTTAGGGGTTTTAGTGATCAAAAAAATTAGTTTGTGGTAAACTTATCAAAGATGTACTGCTTTGGTGTTTTTTGTGGTCGAAAAAATAGTTTGAGGTATATTTATAACATGTATACCGGCTGAGGATTTTTTGTGATTAAAAAAAAATTCGGGATTAATTTATCACATATATACTAGCTTAGAATTTTCGTGATATTAACCTTTTTTTTAAGGGCGGATGGGCGGTTGGGTTGGGAGGCGCCTCCCCTACTTCGTGAGTGAGTACTCGCAATCCCTCACCTTTGGCTAAGCGAGAGATGCTGATAGGGGTGATTGGTTTCAGGGTAGGCGGTTTCCACCCCGAAACCTGGAATCAATAACCGGTCCTAACAAGCTTTACGCGATCAATGACTTGCTTTCCAGCTCGTCATGAATTGACCCACTAAGCTTTTTTTTTTTTCAGCAAAAAAGGCTGCCATGTTTTTTAATTGCCTTGTTGTTAGAGAGAGTTGAGAAGAGAGAGACAGAGATGAGACAAAACGACCGATGAGCAAGATTAGGGATTTAGCATTTTAATTTTTCTATGACCTATTTTAATAGGTCTAAATTTGATGTCACTTGTCGGATGATTTGCATGAGTCAATCTACTCAGTATGCTCATTCATTTGACACAAGATTTCAAGAAACCACGCTGGAAGGTTATATAGGTTCTCGTCACCTTGCAATTGCATACACCTTGTCACACGCCCTTATTGAATGAGGTTGAATATGTACTATCACGAGAAAACAATGAGGTGTGTACGTATATAAATTACCGGTCCGATTTGGGTGAGCAGTCCACACACGGTACATGAAACCAGATTCGTTTCCTTGGAATCCACCAATGTTGGGCCGGTCTAGCCCAATCTCGGGTCATCTGAATGGTTTCTTCCTAATTCATTCACACATCCCGGATATCGACCCTCGTTCATGAAATCCTTAGATCTCCTTCCGACTCTCTGTCTCTCTCCTCTAGGAGAGATTTTTTTCCTTTTTTTTTAAATTTGTAAATTTCAGCTTTTTTACTTTTTAATCGTATTTCAATTAAAGTAAAAAGGTAGACGGCCTAATTTTCTTCATTATTACACTCCTTGTTAACATAAGGGCCACATGGAAAATGGTCAACATTTTGTTTAGCCAAATTGAACAGAGTTAACATAATGACTTAATTGCAGTAACTTGAGCAGCTTTAAATCCTCATCGTACTTGTTATAAGTTGCACAATTTGATTTTTCTTAATAAGTTTTAAGAATTCTATTACACTTATCCTTAAGATGATTGTACTTATAGTAGAAGTTATCCTCTTCTCCGACACTTCTCCTCTCTCGCCCCGAGTCCTCCCACCATCTCCTCCTTTATTTCCCGACATTTACGCATGTGCAGCGAGCCTCATCGACTTAGGATTTTAAATGGACAAATGGACTTCACCGTCATTCAAATCAAACGGTACTTTACTTGAATTAGGCTTTCTAACGTGATTCTCGAAATCGAATTTTTACAATCGTCATAGCCATGGTCCTCGCAATCGCCAAACCAAGAAAGAGGAAGTTCAAAAAGAAAAAGGAAACATATAATGAGTTAACATATTTTTATCACGTGAGCGACGCTTCATTAACACCGTTTGCTTTTCGTCATTAATCTAGACAATCACATAATATTTTAGCGGCGTTCGTTAACGGAGTAAATATATCACCCCTAGTACAAATTCGGGGTAAGTATATCGATATTACAGAAAAAAGTTTGGGATAAGCGTGTCATATATGTACAGATTTAGGATCCATGATGCTGCACAAAAGTTTACGGTAAATGTATCGTAGTAGGCATATTTTGATTTTTCTTTTTTTGTGATTTTTTTCTCTAAATTAAAAACAAAAGTAAAGATAATTAATTTTTCTTATTGAAAAAAGCGTTATTATTTTTATTTTATTTTTTTGGTCCAAGAGGCAGGTAAATGAAGATGATTAATTTTTTTTTATTGGAAAAAATGTGATTTGAGAGGGAGGTGGTGGGAAGCAGCAGTACCGGCTATTGTCGGTGACAGGACGTGGGAGTTGCTCCCTAATTTCCACCGCCAACAGCCCACTCCCTGTCCTCCGCCATGCACGACAAACATTTGATTGATCTGCCTTCCTAGATAATGCTCGTAACCACGCGCGCACGGGCAAGCACGTCCCGCTCACGTGCCGTACCCCCGTTCAAGATGAACTCAAGCTAATAGGAAGTGCTTGTGCGCTTCTCAATATTAGCATTGACACGTAGATTTTTTACTTCTATATTAGTTCTCGGGACCCAAATGTTTTGAAATGTATTAATATTAATGTTAATATTAACATGTTGATTCTTGTGTAGCAGCTATCACAATTTTCTAGTTTTAAAAATAAAATTTTTTTCCAACTTTTCGAATTTCGAAAAGTAATATGACATGCTTTTTTTCTCAATTAATTCCTCCATGAACATCGGAGCGAGTTAATTTTTCCAGATTTTGTTTGTTATACTTCGAATTTTCTGAGATTGCTCTCTAGATCTTTACAATTGAATTCATTTAGACATTATAAGTTCATGTAAATTCGTTTCGATATCCAAACCGTAAGCAATTCTTATTGGACAAGCATTAACCCCGATGTCTTTGCGTAAACTAGATCCATCGCAACCTGGTCATTAAATTGATAAGATTCATGTGAGCTTTCATATACTCCAAATCCACTAAAATTAAATTTGTGGTCATTTGTTGGGGGGGTGATGCGGATGAATGTTCAATAAAAATGCATCGCATCTATTTACTTCTCATCTAGTATATTAATCTTATACATTTACATTATTTTGTGATATATAGCTAACAGTGGATCCGAGTCCTTGTAACTATTTGGAATAATTATGAGGCAAATCTTAAAACTTGTCATAATACTTTTAATTCGTGCAATCATTCATGTCCCAAAACTTGCAAGCTGGATATACTCGAGTCGATTAACTCCATAAATTCCAATAGCATTTTCAATCGAGTAAAATCGGACAGAGCTAGCGGAATAGCTTAAATAAGTTGACCGCAACGTTCTTTTTGTACTTAAATTTGTTGAGGATGTGGTTCACACTTCCCAACGACAGGAAAACATGTAGGTTACGATTTAAGCTCATAATTTTTCTTTAAAATGTTGGGCTTGGGCTTAGAATAATTATTACTATATTTACTTTTTTTTTTTACTTGTAATTCAGTGATGTAAGGAGAGTGTGATGTGCTAATTATAATGGAATCCTCTGCTGGACGTAATCCTAATTTAAAGGTGAATTAGAATAAAATTTTGTATCTCAACTTTTCTTTCAAATTTTATATTTTATTTCGATTTGGTTGTACGCGAAATTGTAATAAAATTAGACTGAGTGAATCCATTTATTTTCGAGGAGCTTGGGCGCGTGACGAAGGTAGCCACGTGGACGAGAAATTATCGAGTGGAGCGTCAGCAAGTCCCGCGACAGTGGTTTATTTTATTTATTAATTTATTTGTGTTTTTTTGTGGTAATTTTCTTGTCATGGACTGTTTTGGTTCAATTATTCGGCGCCTCGCCGTTTCGCCGGGCGACAACGACCCCGCGTCGTCATCATAGTCGCCGCCAATGAGCCACGCAAGAGGAGGGGCTTAAAGGAAGAAGAGCAGTCAAATTTTCTATTGATGCCCTGCGCAACAAGACGCCGAGGGGAGAACCAGGACACGAAGACGAAGATGAGGACTGGGTGGTGGCGCGGGCGTGTCCTCTCCGTCGTCGTTTTCTTGCAATCTTGATTCCCTCTCTCTCTCTCTCTTCGCTTCGACTCATCCCTCAAACCGGCCAGGAAGCAAGAAACGAAGGATGGAAGGAAGAAGACGACCCGTCCATTTCCTCAAGAAGCCCTGAAAGCATTTCGCAGAAGTAAGCTCGAGCTCACTGTTCCTTTTCTTCTTTTAGGGAGAAGGGAACCAAGGCTTCGACCCCCGCTTGCTTCACGAAACTGCTTTTGGAGTCGCTGAGTGTGTTTGAGGGGAATTTGTCCGTTCCTTGTCGCTCAAGGATTTGGGGGGAGGAAAATGGCGGCGAGAGGGAAAGGATTTCTGCTGGGGATCGCGCTGGTGGCCGGCGTCTTCGCGGCGTCCTCGCTGTGCGCGAACGTGACGTACGACCACCGCGCTCTGGTGGTCGACGGCGAGCGCCGGGTTTTGGTCTCCGGCTCCATTCACTACCCTCGCAGCACTCCTGAGGTACCTCTCTGTCTCTCTCTCTCTCTCTCTCTCTCTCTCTCTCTGATAGATGACCATTACGGCAACGACCGAACACGCGTCGTGCATGAGAACAAACAAGATAAAGACGGACACGCTTTGAACGAGTTTTGGCTGGTGCAGATGTGGCCGGACCTGATACAGAAATCGAAGGACGGAGGGCTGGACGTGATCGAGACCTACGTTTTCTGGAACATCCACGAGCCAGTGCGAAACCAGGTCAACCTGCTTCTTCTTCTTCATGGCCCATTCTTGTGATTGCGTCCGTTTATTATCGCATCTAATCTGTTTGAGTGATTAAATTCGTGGGAATACGATCGTCATGTCTTTTGTGCTTCTTGAAGTGCTTGTGACTGATTTAAGCTGTGACACTCGGGCCAGTATGATTTTGAAGGGAGGAAAGATTTGGTAAAATTCGTCAAGACAGTGGCTGAGGCGGGTCTCTTAGTTCATCTGCGCATCGGTCCTTATGTATGCGCAGAATGGAATTACGGGTGAGTGAGCAGAGTGGTCGTCAAAAATTAGTTATTATCGACGTAGAAGATGATTGTTGCATTTGATTTTGGAGCTGTCGTTGATCTTTCTTTTCTTGGATTGTTCAACTTTGATCAGTGGCTTTCCTCTGTGGTTGCATTTCATACCCGGAATCCAATTCCGAACCAACAATGAGCCGTTCAAGGTCCTTTTTCATGCTCTCACTTTTCGTAATTGTTGTCTATTCATGAGTTTTTTGGTTTGATTACAAATGACAGTTTGTTTACAATGATCTGAGTTAATGAGAAAAAAAGATGCTCTGTTTCAGACGGAAATGCAGCGATTCACGGCCAAAATTGTGGACATGATGAAGCAGGAGAAGCTTTATGCATCCCAAGGAGGCCCCATCATTCTCTCTCAGGTAAAATTGTTATGATGAACAATCATCTTCATTTACCTCTTCTCAATGATGAGAGACAAATCCTGTTTTCTGCCAGATTGAGAATGAATATGGCAATGTTGCTTCGGCTTATGGGTCCGGTGCCAAGCCCTATATTAACTGGGCAGCAACCATGGCTACATCTTTAGATACAGGGGTCCCCTGGGTAATGTGCCAACAGGGGGATGCTCCTGATCCCATTGTGAGTTTTCTCCACTAAATTACTTTGGAAAATTTCTTATAACCTAGGATTCGGTTGTCTGAAGAGATCTTAATTGCCACTGTGCTTGTCCTTAGCTTTTTGGTTAACCTATATTATTTATGATCTTAGGTTGAGCACGATCATTTATGATCTTACTGGTATGAGGAGTGGTCTGGGATGAGCTCTATATTTTCACTACTTGTTTTTGTAGTAGATTGTAGCAGATCCTACTTTATAACTTATTTTAAGGGGGGAATGGATTGTGTTGGCCATTTGAACTGCTAACGTCTTGCTAAGCTCTTTATTATCTTTTGCAGATTAATACTTGTAACGGATTTTATTGTGACCAATTTACACCTAATTCAAACACTAAGCCCAAAATGTGGACTGAGAACTGGAGTGGATGGTAATTAGCTTTTCCTTCTATTTGTCTATAAGTTTTGCTATTGGAGTAGATGCCGTTTTCCTTTAAAGATAGATCATCTTATAGAATCTCCCATGTGAACTTTTTCTTCCCTTATGTTTTTTCTCCCCAAACATTAGGGTCATTTACTTTGGCGGGGCTGTTCCATACCGTCCTGCGGAAGACCTTGCATTTGCAGTGGCTCGATTTTTCCAGCGAGGTGGAACATTTCAAAACTACTATATGGTACAAAATTATAGAATTTACAAACTTGGAAGCATCAGCTGGTTGATGTTTATCACTGTCATAAACGAGCCATTTCTTTGACTGGAGATGATACTGACATCCAAGTCACATTTCTTCCATTCATCTAAAAACAGTATCATGGGGGGACTAACTTCGGCCGAACTACTGGTGGACCTTTTATTGCTACAAGCTATGACTATGATGCTCCAATAGACGAGTATGGTATGCTCATTCTTTCTAAAGTTAGTATGCTTTTCACATGCTTCTTGTTGGAATGATGAAGTGACATTGATAGTAAGGCAGCCTTTTTGGAGAGATATATCACTGAGCCAATCAGTTATTGTGGTATTCTATAAATGGCTAAATTCTGCAATGCCACTTAATGTATCAGTATTTCTGTAGGACTTGTTAGACAGCCTAAGTGGGGCCATTTGAGGGATGTGCATAAGGCCATTAAGCTTTGTGAAGATGCTCTTTTAGCCACTGATCCGGCATATCCTTCCCTTGGTCCGAACTTGGAGGTAAAACCCGAAATCATTATCTCCAAACCTTTTTGAAGAACTCAGATTCCTTGACGTGACGTTTCTAGGTTATTTTGACAAGATAAGTTTTGATTTCCCAATTTTTGTGGTATGTAAGTTTGTTTTTCTCTCCCACATTGCACAACAACTTCAGATTTCTTTCCCTTCCAATTAAAATAGTAGCCAGAGACTAGTAAGTAGTGAAGTGGAGCATTTACTGCATAAAGCTCTTGGTTGAAAACTATTGTTGTCAAGCTACCATTCAATTTTATGAAGAGAGCACAGCAGATGCAAATTGCAAAGCATCATTCCATCGTTACACCTAGTCGCAGTGCTTGAAATATAAACATTTGTGCTGTCGAGTCTACTGCTGACCTTGTGACTTGTCATAGCAGAAAATAATTTAGCTATATTTTCGTAATTTGTGGACTCATAACTTAGCTTTAGTTTGACTACTAGCTGTGTCTAGTTACTGGTCAGTCTTAATCGTGGATGATATTTGTATTCTTTAGGCATGTATTATCATGTCAGTCCAAAGATGTCCGCCCCATTTATCAATGACCTTCTGTATTGTGTTCATTAGAGCTTAATAAGTGCATTATTTTTTTTGTCTTTTCCAGTTCTTCTGGCTGGCGTCACTAGATATCCAATCTTTGATCTTCTCCATCGTCCAGCTAAAGATTCTGCCGTGTGCTCCACAAGTTAGAGATAGAAAAATCAATCTGTTATAACTTCTTTTTCCAGGCAACAGTCTACAAAACAGACACAGGGTTATGTGCTGCTTTTCTTGCCAACGTGGGCACCTCCGACACAACTGTTACTTTCAATGGAAAATCTTATCAATTGCCTGGATGGTCTGTGAGCATTTTACCAGACTGCAAGAATGTCGCTCTTAATACTGCGAAGGTTTTTCTCGTGAACTTGTTCTCCCGCTAAATCCCTTGGCACTGTACGGAATTCATGATATCACTGGCGGTTTTGCGGTGAAGGATATATGTGCATTCCTTTATTATGATTAGATAGGAGCTCCAACCTGTTTTCTTTTTCGTTTCAGGTTAATTCTATGTCTATGATTCCTACCTTTGTATACGAATCTTTGAGCGAGGTGGTGGATTCCTCCAGTACGGTCAATGCAGACTGGAGTTGGATCAATGAACCAGTGGGTATTTCAAAGGATGATTCATTCGTGAAGCCTGGGCTGTTGGAGCAAATAAACACTACCGCTGACAGTAGTGACTACTTGTGGTATTCACTGAGGTACACAAGCTACTTGTTAGCTGCTTTTATACAACCACTGCTGTCCAATTTGACAGCTAAGGGGTCCCAATATGTTTGGCCTTATCTGATTTTGGTTTCTTCTGTTTCTGGCAGCACTGATATCACTGGGGAGGAGCCCTTCCTTGAAGATGGATCTCAAGCAGTTCTTCGTGTTGAATCACTTGGCCATGCTCTTCATGCTTTTGTCAACAAGAAACTTGCAGGTAATCCTTACAGCGATTATTCTTCATAACGAGGTGGAATGGCAGTTCTAGAAGTGAAAATCTTTTTTCTCGCACTTCGGATTTTTTTTGCGAGGACATGAATTGACCTCTTCCTGATCACAAAGGAAGCCCCAATTATCTAATTGAATTCTATTTCTTCTTGGAATTATCTGTTTTCCAAGTTTTTCAATGAGATGGCGAATGAAAATTATTCTACTCTTTTGTATCATAATCTGGATCCTTACTTAAGAGTAGGTGCATGCTCCCTTTACGAAACGACATCTTAACTGAGCCAAACCTTACGTGCACAGCTCATGCCAGATAATTTTCCATTTTTGTGTTATTATCAAAATTGAAGTACCAGATAAGTGAGAGGTAAACAAAAGGTATCAAATCTGATACAAATGCACTTCTGGGGTAAGAAACAGAATTAGTTTTGCTACGTTGATGGAGAATGTGCTCTGCATTTGTCTCCAGTTGGATATGTATTGAAACAATTTCTTGTTCTGATGTAGATTAGTTGGCCAAAGCACTCAATTTGCTAAAATACATGAAACTCTACAGGCAGTAAAGCAGGCAACAGTGACAATCCCAAGATTGCTGTTGACATTCCCGTCACGCTTCTAACAGGCAAGAACACAATCGATCTCCTGAGCTTGACTGTCGGACTTCAGGTATGGTCTTTCAAATTTATTACTTTGGGAACATCCATTTTCAAAGTGACAATAACATGCATTGTAAAATGCTGCTGTTGTAATTCTTGTCTGATGAATAAAGTCCCCATAATTTTCGGCTATATCCTTAACAATTTTGTGCAAACTTACATTTTCTTCCAGAACTACGGAGCTTTTTATGACAAAACAGGTGCTGGGATAACTGGTCCAGTAAAGCTGAAAAGTTCAGCCGGTGGCAGCATGATAGATCTGTCTTCGCAGCAGTGGACATATCAGGTGAGGTTTCTTTCCTTGCGAGTTGGCGAGTTCATTCATTAGTAAGTGTAATGATGGCCAAAGAGAACATGTTATTAACTGCAATTTATGTCGGATTTCATTCTGACATACTCGGAAACCTCTCTTGTGATTACCTGACTGGCAAACCTTCATAAAGGCTGATGTGGGTGCATTGCAACTCTCTCTCTCTTTCTCTCTCGAACTCAGATAGGACTTCAAGGTGAAGATAAAGGTCTACCCAGTGGAAGCTCTTCGATGTGGATCACGAAACCTAGTTTGCCAAAAACTCAACCCTTGACATGGTACAAGGTAACCACCAGTTTCCATCATCTAGGCAAGTCATTATTTGCAAGGGATATATTTGGCATAATGAAATTCTTCTTTATTTGTAGAAACATAAGTAAAGATGAAATCTCCCCAATCTTCTAAGCAGAGTGGGATTATTTTAACTCCAATCCAGACCTAAGAGGGAGGTTAATTGTGATCTGGCAACACAATCTATCAGATATTCTATACTCTAGGGGCTATCGAGTTGTTTGTTCTGAAGAGAATGTATTGCCAATACACCTCGAACACAGCTCCTTGCTTGAAGGTGTCTCAGGCACTACCTGTACTGTTTAGGCACTAACTGTGGTGTTAATTATCCAGACCACTTTTGCTGCTCCTGCTGGAAACGACCCAGTTGCCATAGACTTTTCTGGAATGGGAAAGGGTGAGGCTTGGGTGAATGGACAAAGCATCGGCCGGTATTGGCCAACCAACGTTGCACCTGGTAGTGGCTGCACTAACTCTTGCAATTACAGAGGATCCTACAGTTCAAACAAATGCCTAAAAAGCTGCGGGAAGCCATCACAACAGCTGTAAGTAGCTGAAAGATATGCATCCAGAAGATTTTGAGGATACCGTTTCAAGGATTAATCTTGAGCCCTCTCTCACAGGTACCACGTTCCGCGTTCGTGGTTGAAACCAAGCGACAACATTCTTGTAATTTTCGAGGAAATTGGCGGTGATCCCACTCAAATATCTTTTGCCACGAGACAGATTGAAAGCTTATGCTCATGGGTGAGTGAGTCTCACCCATCACCTATCGATACGTGGAATTCAGAATCAGAGTCCAAATCAGGAAAAACATCGCGGCCTATTTTGTCGCTGGAGTGCCTGCATCCCAATCAGGTCATATCCTCGATCAAGTTCGCCAGCTTCGGAACTCCACAAGGAACTTGCGGGAGCTTTAGCCATGGAAAGTGCAGCAGCAACAGGGCACTTGCCGTTGTTCAAAAGGTATTGTTTCACAACTCTTTAGCATGAACCAAGCCTAACTTGTTATTGCCTCCTTGATTGTGATATGTCCATCCTTCCTCATTCGTTCTCACGAACTCTTGCAGGCATGCATAGGATCGAAGAGTTGTATGGTCGATGTGTCTATCAACGCATTCGGCGAACCATGTAAAGGAGTGACAAAAAGTTTAGCAGTAGAAGCTTCCTGTGCATGAGTGCAATTGGCTCTTCAGGCTTCTTATACCCCACGCCTTACCTCACCCCAACTCCAAACTGGAGTAATAAGTGCGGTGTCCTCCCCAAATCATTGAATGAATAAGCTTTCAATGGGGGATAGTGAGTCCGATCTCACCTCTTTCCATCAGATGAAATGTATCTGCTTTACTGTGACATTCTTGGAAGAAAAGTGAAGCAAAGAAAATTGAAGTCTTTCTTGAGAGCTTCAGGTCACTAATTGGCTGAGCTGATATAAGACCCATACCGAAATGGTTGAAACTAGATTCGATTTCGGAATATGGTCGACCATCCGAAAGCATGGCCGGTTGGAACAGGCACAGATTATACTAGCTGATATCTTGATGCACCTCTTTAAGCTAATTAGATAGTGTTGACATGAACAGATTTTTCGAGATATCCGACCTCGACCTCCTGATTAAATGGCAATTCTGCTCCAAGAGCTTGCTCTTGACCATGTCTATGTGCTTCTACCACAGTCCTTAGATGTGCCAAAACCCATAAATGGTATCAACTTCAAACCCAGAGGGATCAACCGCCACCTCATATCATCAATCCTTTTGAAACACACCAAATTATCATAGTTACTATACTTAATTCCTCTAATGATGAAGCTTATAGAGCAATCAATAATTGCGTGAGATAATCAAGTACCAAATCCTCGATGGCTATATACACTAGAACACCACAAAGGGCATCATTGGGACATGACAAAAAACAAATTTTTTAACTTTCCTCACTGACCCCAAAGTTCATCATCATTTGGTGCAGCGGTTCTTAACTAGGCACGGTTTCCACAACGTTCACTCTCAGAGGCAAGGCTCCAAGATTTCAGATTTCAAGTACATGAATGGCCAGTGGTCGATCCGAAGCTGACGAGGAGTCCCTCTGTTAATCTTGTCCAGCTTCACTAACAAAAATTGTTTTTTTGGTTAAAAGTAACATTTCATTTCTTTCACTTCTTCGGGATACAATCAAGAAATATCGCAGTTCAACTGCAAACCAAAATACAATCTAGATAACTTCAGAACAGAACAAGTTCAAAATAACAAGAGAAGTCATCAGAATAAGATTATGGGTTATATACTCAAAGAGCAGATATATGACTTCTTTACACCATAATCGGCGGCCGATTATCGAATCCGTCTTTAGTAATAAGCACATACCGAGAACTCCATCTGTTACTACGACTTTACCTTTCGGCGGTGTGCGCCTAGGTTTAGCATTCCCAACACTATCACCTAGAGTAAAAAAGTTGAACGAGCATAAATTTGACACGAGCGTAACCTTTACAAAGCTTCTCTGATTTCCTTCGAAATTAGACTTGTTTACCAACGAAACCCGAAGAGAGCGAAATCTTGAAAACATACACATAGAAAATCCCAAATCTAAACTAGATCGGGATAGAAATATCCCAAAAATGAGAGAGAAAAGCTTCTGGATCGTGGTTGAAACGGAAGTGAAAAACTCACAAACGGGGAGAAAAGCAAAAAAAAAGAAAAAAGAAGATCACAACAACTTAAGAAAATGGTGAGGGGAGGGAGAGAGAGAATAAAAAACATTACTGGCGCCTAGGGTTTTTTTGTTTTGTTTTGGTGGGGGGGGGAAGGAAGAGGGGTGGGGCTACCTTCTATCGGTTTTTAATATTGTTGCCAAGATATGTTTTCAATATTTTCTAATAGACGTGGCTACGATATGGTGAAGGCTAGGCACCACATTAGGAAAAAATTAGGAATATGTGTACTGAAAGTTCTAAAACTTGTCACAATAGTATAGTTAAGCCCTAAAACAAGCAAAAAGTACAAAAAAATAGAGTACTAAGACTTGTTAAATTGATGTAATCAAGTCCTTTCGTTAACTCCGTCTAAGTTGGCTAAAAGAAAATGCTTATGTGACTTTTTGAAATATTTTCTCTTTCTTACGTGGCGATGACGTGGTTAAAATAACACCATTTTGGTCCAAATCTAATTTTTAATATAATTTTATTTAAATTAAAAAAAGAATAAGCTAAAATTAAAAAAAAAAAAAACGAAGAAGAAGAAGACGCCTGCAAAACCAGCGGCCTCGCCACCGCTGGAAAGTGTTAGAAAATAAACCAAACTCATAAATATTGAGACTATCGGTTTCTTCCGAGGTGTCGATTCAATGAAGAAGGTATAGATTGGTTGTTGATGTCCGTTGGACGCCCACGGTGGATGCACGAATCAAGTCAAGTCTTTATTATAGAGTTGCTTTTAAAAGTCTTTACTGTAAGAGTCATTATTAGGTAAGTTTATCAAAAGTCGGTTCATGTACCGATGATATATGTAATACATACGTCATGACTATTTGTGTTTCTAGGAGTCTATTTATGAGTCTTTCTAGAGTAGTTTAAGAGTTGTGTAATATGCCTATATAAGGCATGTCTTGTAACCATTTTGAAATGGGTGAATCGATTATGAACACAGATTATTGAAAAGCCATCTTCGGCCTCCTCCTCTTTCGTGAGTAAAGTTTCCTTTGTGAGTGTTTGTTGTGAGCCCCACTTTCGATTTATCCCATCAACTTAGTATCAGAGCTTGCGATTTTCGTAAGAGCTTATGGTTTGTGATCATGGCTACAAATACTCAACGTCCTCTTCAATATCCTTGTCTTACCAAAGAAAATTTTGGTAATTGAGCTTCTAGATTGAGAGCCTTACTCGGCGCCCATAGTGTATGGGAAATGGTCAACACCGACTATTGTGAGCCAGACGACGAAGCCACTTGAATCAAAGTTAGAGGAATACCTTAGAGAAGGTAAGAATGAAAGATCAATATGCTCTGTCGATCATCTATTAGAATCTAGATGATTATCTGTTGGAGAAAGTTTCGAAGGCCACTACTTCAAAGGAGACGTGGAAGATTCCTCACGAGATATTCCAAGGAGTACAAAAGGCTAAAGAGCCTCAGGTGAGCAAGAAAGAAGCGCGATGGGGAAAACAACGATGTTGGATGAAGATTTGCTGCTCAAGAGCATGTTTGCTGAAGCTAGCGAAGTCGAAAGGGACAATGAGGTAATCGGGATTCCTTCATGGTTCAATTATCTATTTGAGTTTCTTAATCTATCCTTTGACTCATCACCCGAAGATGTGAAAAATCAGTGTCGCAAGTTATTTTTGCTGATTTATCCTAATTAGTGCAAACATCCATAAGCGAATGAGGCATTTGGAGCTCTAGCCAAGGCCCAACAACTATCGATTGATCAACATGAAAGAGATTATATCCATTCTCAAGTAATGTTTGCTAAAGAAGAACTTAGAGCCCATTCGGATATTGATTACGGTGAAGATATGGATCGATGGAAGAGAAAGCTTGCTTGTTTCAAAGCAAACTACAAGAAGAGAAACATAATTTGGTTTCAGGGGGAGTTTTGTTGGAAAATAAACCAAATTCATAAATATTGAGACTATCGATATCTTCCGAGGTGTCGATTCAATGAAGAAGGTGTCGATAGGTTGTTGATGTCCGTTGGACTCCCAAGGCGGATGCACGAATCAAGTCAAGTCTTTATTATAGCGTTGCTTTTAAGAGTCTTTATTGTAAGAGTCTTATTAGGTGAGTTTATCAATGTTCATGTACCAATGATATGTATATACGTCGTGACTGTTCGTGTTTCTAGAAATCTATTTACTAGTCTTTATAGAACAGTTTAAGAGTCGTGTAATATGCTATATAAATGCGTGTCTTATAACCATTTTGAAATGTATGAATTGATTGTGAATACATGTTATTGAAAAACCATATTCTATCTCCTTCTCTTTCGTGAGTATAATTTGCTTTGTGAGTGTTTATTGAGAGCCCCACTTTCGATTTATCCCATCAGAAAGAGGGTCTCTGCCAACCACTTCCACACCGTCGCCAACCCTTTTCGTCGCCGCAAGCCTTGAGCTTCTTGCTCCATGCTTCTCTCTAGAGAATAATGGCTGTTTTCTTCTCAAACCACACCGTCTTCGTCCCTCGTCTATCTCCTTCTCCTCCTGCTTCAAGGCAACCCATTTCTCTGCTTCGAAGCAGCTGCGAATGGAGACGAGCTTAGGGCCTCTGCGGAAATTTTTTTCTAGCTCAACACGAGAACTTTTCATCTGAATTAACTTGTTTTGATTATTGTTTCTACGATATAGCAGCTTATATGTTTATACTGTTGGCGTTGGAATTGCTTTGCTTCAGTATTTATTGCCTGCCCTATTAGGCAGTGGGGCGGCAGCGGTAGCGAAGCTCTCGCAGGCAATTCTGCTGGTGTCTTCTTCTTCTTATTTTTTTTTAATTTTAATTTTACACGTATTTTTAAAGTTCATTTAAATAAAAATTATATTAAAAAAATCTTATTCGAACCAAAAGGACGTCATTTTAGCACGTCATCGCCGCATAGGAGAGAGAAAATATTTAAAAAAGTTGCGTTAGCATTTTCTATTAGCCAATTTGGTAGAGTTAACGTAAAGACTCGATGGCACTAATTTGACAAGTTTTAATACTCGATTGCACCAATTTCATAAGTTTTATGACTTAACTACACTTTCGTGACAATTTTTAGAACTTCTACTGAACATATTCCACAAAAATACTTAAGAATTAAGTAGAATAAGAAAGACAAATAAATTTAAAAAAAAAATTAAAAATAATAAAGGAAAAGGAATTAAAATAAAAGGCTGATTTTTGTAAGGGTTAATATCGCAAAAAACCCTAAACTGGTACGTCTATGTTAAATTTACCCCAAACTATTTTTTTGACCACCAATAACCCCAAATTGGTACACCTGTAAAAATTTACCCTTTGTTAGTTTCCTTTAAATTTTATCGTCAAATTGCTTAGTTGAATGACACGTGGCAATTGTCGGGTGTACAAGTTTGAGGTTTTTACTCTCTGTTTGTTATAGATGTATAAATTTGAAATTTTTCGTGATATTAATTCAATTTAAAGAGAACTAATTGAGGTTAAATTTATCATATGTGTACCGGTTTAGGGGTTTTGGTGATCAAAAAAATTAATTTTGGGTAAACTTGTCAAAGATGTGCCACTTTGATTTTTTTGTGATTGAAAAAATAGTTTAGGTAAATTTATCACGGTTATACCAACTAAGGATATTTTATGGTTAAAAAAATAATTCGGAGTGAATTTGTCACATGTATAGTAGTTTAGAATTTTCATAATATCAACCATTTTTTTAAAGGCAGAATAGCGGTTGGGTTGGGAGGCGCCCTCCCCTACTTCGTGAGTGAGGACTCACACTCCCTCGCCTTTGGCTAAGCGAGAGATGCTGATAGGGGTGATCGGTTCTAGGGTAGGTGGTTTTCACGCTGAAACCTTGAACCAACAACCGGTCCCATCATGCTTTTTGCTATCAGTGACTTGCTTTCCAGCACGTCATGAACTGATCCCACTACGCTTTTTTTTTTCAGCAAAAAAGGCTTCCATTTTTTTTTTTAATTGCCATGTTATTAGAGAGAGTTGAGAAGAGGGAGATAGAGATGAGACAAAACGACCGATGAACAAGATTAGGGATTTAGCATTTTAATTTTTCTATGACCTATTTTAATAGGTCTAATTTTGATGTCACTTGTCAGATGATTTGCATGAGTCAATCTTCTCAGTATGCCTATTCATTCGACACAAGATTTCAAGAAGCCACTCTAAAAAGTTATACAGGTTCTCGTCACCTTGCAATTGCATGCACCTTGTCGCATGCCCTCATTGCATGACGTTGAACATGTACTATCG
Organism: Rhodamnia argentea; assembly: GCF_020921035.1. Classification (NCBI taxonomy): domain Eukaryota; kingdom Viridiplantae; phylum Streptophyta; class Magnoliopsida; order Myrtales; family Myrtaceae; genus Rhodamnia; species Rhodamnia argentea. The sequence continues at coordinate 27,400,659 of NC_063157.1, read as the reverse complement.
CGAGAAAACAATGAGGTGTGTACGTATATAAATTATCGGTCCGATTTGGGTGAGCGGTCCACACCCGGAACATGGAACCGGACCCATTTCCTTGGAGTCCACCGATTTTGGGCCGGTCTGGTTCGGTTCTGGGCCGGCTGAATGATTCTGTTCCAATGCCTTCACACACCGTGGATACCGACCCTCGTCCATGAAACCCTCCCGATTCTCTGTCTCTCTCCTCTAGGAGAGCTTCTTTTTGCTTTTTTTTTTATTATTTGTACTTTTCAACTTTTTTACTTTTTAATCGTATTTCAATTAAAGTAAAAAGGAAAACGGCCTAATTTTCTTCATTATTACACTACTTGTTAAAATAAGGACCACATGGAAAAGAGTCAACATTTTGGTTAACCAAATTGAACAGAGTTAACATAATGACTTAATTATAGCAACTTGATCAGCTTTAAATCCTCATCGTGCTTGTTATAAGTTGCACAATTCGATCGCATTTTCAAAATAAGTTTAAGAATTCTATTACACTCATTCTTAAAGATGATTGCACCAATGGTAGAAGTTCTCCTATTCTCCAACACTTCCTCCTTCCTCACTTGAGTCCTCCCACCATCTCCTTCCTTCTTTCCCGACATTTACGCATGTGCAGCGAGCCTCATCGACTTAGGATTTTAAGCGGACAAATGGACTTCACCGTCGTTCAAATCAAACGGTATTGTACTCTCTCTTTTTTTCGTCGAAAGGCATATAGCTCAGGTTCACTGCAATCGGCGCTTGAGATTGACTCATCCGATTCCGAGTGAAGGTAGGGATCAAGCTACTTGGATGTCTTTCAATGTCGACGTCAAGCTTACTAAGCAGTCAGCCCAACAAATTCACTAGCCTCATTGGAATTTCCTTATTTTGTCAAAACACTTAAAAGATTCAGAAAATAACCACAAATGTTGTCGCAATTTCATAACACAAGACCTCGATTTACAAATCACGAGAAAACATTCGACCTTTTGAAGCTCGATTTTAGTAAATGATTTGATTGTGACAAAGTCGAGTCGAGTCCAGCTCGAATATCTTGATTGGCCGTTCGCATTGAGCTCGAGCGAAGATGTCCATAATCAAAGAGCTCGAATGGATTGCGAGAGTACCGAGGATGCGAGTTGAGTCGAGCTTGAATTTGGCACTGGATCGTCTTGACCCGACTCAGTTGCTCCTGGAGCGGACCATCACGCGCAGCCCAGTACCACAAAGCAAGCCCCACAAGAAACCGCGAGTGGGAGGGCCGTGGGCCGAAGCCCAGCAGGCAATGATCGGTGCGGACGAGCTGGCGTGGCAGGGAATGGAGGACAGTGCGGCCAGGCGGTTCATCGCTCCCGTTCTGTTGCAGCATCCAGCCGATTAGGAGGAATTGAGGAGGAAGAGGCAAAGGTGCCTTTTCTGTTTTTTTCTTGCAAGGTTCTGAGGAGGGTCCTCTCCCCTGTTGGGCGTGCGTTAAAAGATCATTGTTGATGGTTCTGGCGGCATTCTTTGGATTGTCTTCCATGGTGGCTGCCATATAAAAAATCCCACAAGAGAAAGAAGAAGCTGTACCACGATAGTACTTCATCAAGCCAGAGACTTTCCTCGACCCACTATCCCCATTGCCAATTCCTGTCCAACCAATCCCACTTTGTACCCTTCGTTGATTTTGAACATATTCCTTCCTTTCTCTCTGTTCTCTTTTCCTCTCTGCTTTCTGGATTTTGGGGGCACCTTGAACGGAAGCCATCCCTTCTTCCTAAGGTGAGAATTTTCTTCCCCAACTTTTCTTCTTTTTTTTCCTGAGTGGCCGGGTACGTGAGTCGTATGCATTGGAGGGTCGATCTTTGTTTATGGAAAGCAGAAATCGTCAGCGATCTCGTGCCTTCTTTTCCCGTGTTTGGATGGTTTCTGTTCTGGGTCGGGTTTCCTTTTCCATCAATTTTTAACCTTTGATGTCGACAGCCCTGTTGAGGTAATGAGTTTGATGTGTCGGCTGCCACGTCTTTGTTGTCTTTTCCATTTTCTTTCTTCTCCCCCCACCTCAAAGTTGAGGTTTTTCATGTTCTTCTGATTATTGGGGTCTCATTTCTAGGGGGACTTGGAAAAAAACAAAATGGGAAACATGGGGAGCAGCAGCTCTGGGCGCCGAAGGCGGCGGAGCCACCCACCTCCTCCTCAGCCGCCTCCCATGCCTCCTCCGCCTGATGGTGCCGGCAACCGGTACGTGTTCGCCGCCGCCACCCCGTATCCATCTCAGTACCCTAATCCGAATCCGCCGGGTTACTATCCGTACCATGGATACTATCCGCAGCAACCGGTGCCCGGTCCTTACGGACCACCGCCTTACCCGAACTGGGCCGGTGGGCAGTACCCATATGGGGCCGTTCCTGCTCCTGTTACCCCCTATGTCGAGCACCAGAAGGCAGTCACAATTAGGAATGATGTTAACATCAAGAAGGAGACGCTTCGCGTTGAACCAGATGAGGATGATCCGGGAAAGTATCTTATTTCTTTCACTTTCGATGCCACTGCTCCTGGAAGGTATGCTTAATCAGTCTTCTAAGATGTTGTCGTTGAGGTGAATATTGGTTGATGAAGCAAGGTCAGTTTGCTTGTTTAGGCCAATCTGAATTCTCAGCAGGAACATAGATCTGTATGGGTTGGTGGACCTGTCAAACTTGAATATGTTAAACATGGAATGTTGGTTGTTAAGTATTAGTTATTATAGGCTATGAAGTTACTCCAAACTTAAACTCTTCTTGTTCATTGGTATTTGCATCTGAAAACTGATTCAATGACCTGAGCAGCCTTTTTGTTTCCCCATCTTTGCTTCTACCAAAAGCGAACTTTCTTGGACCAACATAGTTCTCGCAAAGCCAGGAGACTGCAATTTAGGTTCCTAACTTGTTTTCTGCAGTGTCAATCTTGATTAGACTGTTTTTGTAGCTTGAAATTTATTCAGTTGCTGCATTACTATGATTTGCTTGAAGATGTCCATGAATCTCCTCTTTCAGCCTGAACGTAGCCACGGAATAATCATCTTCACTTGTGTTGGATACTGGATTTATCTGTGTTCACGAATTCCCAGCTAATTGTCATCCCATCAACTCTTTGTCCCTGACAACCGCCATTGTTATCTGCTCGGCTTGGATGGAAATGCGTATATTAAGCCATTGAGAAAGTAGACCAGCGTAAAGTATTGTGCTTTTATGGAGTTTGTCTTTTGTATCTTATGTATCTTTCTTATCTGCAACAGCATCACTCTCATCTTTTTCGCCAAGGAAACTGAAGGCTGTAACTTAATCGCGACAAGGGAGAGCCTACGCAAACCTGTCACAGTAGATTTTGAGCAAGGTCTAGGCCAGAAGTTTCGGCAACCTTCCAGGACTGGTGTTGACTCCTCGATGCTTGAGGAAATGGATGCAGGAAAAAATGGTGATGTCGAGATTTATCCTCTTGCGGTGAAGGCTGAAGCGTGCCCGTTGAGTGCTGCAGAGACGGATAGTAGTTCAGCTAGAAATTCTCAGATAACCCAAGCACTGATTGAGAAAGGGAAAGAAGAATACAAGGCGCGTGTGGTGAAACAGATTCTCTGGGTTAATGGGATGAGGTATGAGCTGCAGGAGATTTATGGTATTGGAAACGCGGTCGAGGGGGATTTCGATGGTAATGACTCTGGGAAGGAATGTGTCATTTGTTTGTCAGAACCACGGGATACGACGGTCCTCCCTTGCAGACACATGGTAAGATCTAGCTAGTACTTGTTCTGTGTGGATTAAAAGAGCATACTTAGGACTTATACTGTCGTTGGAGACTAGAGTCTGATTGCAATACTTAGCTTGGTCTCTTTAAACAAATGAAAATCTTCTTAGCAAACTGGTTTAGTCTTTGGTGCCTGATACCAGAGAGACTCGCAGAGCTTCCCAGAAACTGGTTAGATATTCGGATATTCCGGAATTGATTGATCCATGAGAAGAACGAAAGTGGAATATAAGAACCTGGCGTAGATGCCTTTGACAAGATTCAGTTTTTTATGAGTGGAATGAATCTTTAAACAAATTAAAATCTTCTTAGCAAACTGGTTTAGCCTTTAGTGCTTGATACCAGAGAGACTCGCAGAGCTTCCAAGAAACTGGTTAGATACTCGTATATTCCAGAATTGATTGATCCATGAGAAGAACAAAAATGAAATATAAGAATATGGCGTAGACGCCTTTGATGAGATTCAGTTTTTGATGAGCCGGATGAAACATAATAACATCTTGTGAACCTTGATGATCACGATGAGGCTGTCGAATTTGTTTCTTCCAGTTTGCATACGTCTAGTTGTCCTCTAAATTTGGTCTCTTTATAGATTCTGAAAAGCTAGACTGAAGACCATTTGCCTGCTTGCCAATTATGGTTGTTCTCCTTTTTTCCTTTTGGTGCAGTGTATGTGCAGCGGCTGTGCTAAGGTCCTCAGGTTCCGGACGACCAGGTGCCCAATTTGCCGGCAACCGGTAGAGCGGCTACTGGAAATTAAGGTGAACAATGGCAGCGACGACTCTGAAGAGTCCACGACTAAAGCAACGTAAATTATCTTCACATTGTACTGTTTTATATTCCCTGTCCACCTCAATTGTACATTCGGCAAGATCTCGCCTGGAGACGGCTTCGCCACTGCTTGCACTCCAGCTCGGCTCTTGGTTGCTCGTGTCGAATAACTGCTCGCGGATTTAACGCCAAAAGGGATTCGTTATGGACAATTTGTTTGATGGAAGATCGGGTTTGTAATGGAAATCGATTTGGACTTGAAAGCCATCTTGAATCTGCTTCTGCATGGTTTAGATTTCTCATGACAAGTTTGGTCTTTGGAATGTCAGCTTCTTCGACACACGCAACGAGACGACAACAGAATAGAAAATGGCAATTTCAAGGGATCAACATAGAAATCCACGATCCTTTAAATCTCTCATAAATTCTAAATTTCAACCAAATCTTTCCCATCCTAAAACAATTTAAATTTGTTACCTAAAGCGATCCACATTATACTTTCTGTGATTTAGCTAGTCAGTTGCTAAACAAATTTGTGATGGTTGCTACAATGCGACGGGTGGATTCTCGACCTAGAATCGAGATTCGATACAAATTGAATCAATCATTTCTAGAACGCTCGCTTTTGGTCAAGTTCTTGATTATTGGAAATCGGCCCATGTTTTGCTTTGTGTGAAAAATCAAATTTTTATAATGTGATGTAAAACCATTTCACTGCAAAATCGATTTATTCTCATTCTTGCATTTTGCATTCCAGTTCTCCAATTTCATTTGATTGTTTTTTTTTTAATCAAAACATCACATAAAAATAATGGTCGGGTCGGGTCGGGTGCGTCCAGGTCCATATGACTAATGGTCTCGGTCCTGGGATACGTAGGTTCGCATCCATCGAGCTGCGGCCCGATACCAGAGCCTTCGCAGCCTCTCGGAGCGAAGGCAAAACTCCAACGCTCCCATGGCGGCATCTCCCATCGACGAAATGGCGACGCCCAAACCCCTGAACCCCACCGACGGCGAAAACCCCCCGCTAACACTCAACGGCCACGATTCCACCCCTCAACCCGACCTCCGATCACCGTCGGATCCTCATTCCGCCGCTGCAGCCGGAGCGGCCGATGACGACGATGCAGTTTCGGGCCAAAAACGCAAGAGAGAGTCCGAAGGCGATGGCTCCGATCACCCATCGCCTCACCTTCTGTGGAAAACCAGCCTCTGCTCCTACTTCAGGCGCGACTCCGGGTCCTGCAGCCATGGCGCCGCGTGCAGGTACGCGCACGGCGAGGAGGAGCTGAGGCTGCGGCCCGACAAGACGTGGGACCCCACTTCGGAGAGGGCGAAGAAGGCGTTGAGAGCAGCGGACGGGGGCAAGCGTGGCGACGCTTCGGAGAGCGCGAAGGAGGATGTGCTGATGACGGAGATGATGGTCGATGACGACGGTGGTGATGGTAAGTTGAGTAAGTGCATAGTGCATTTGCCCAGGAAGTGGAGTTCCGATCACTTGAGGAAGTTTCTCGATGAGCAGGTGAGAGAAAATTAGTCGGTTTGGTTCTTTTATTTTGCTCGCAGTGGGATTTGGTCTTTGGTTTCTCATACAGTTTCAAAGTGCTTTTTTGTTAGTATGGTTACTTCTAAACTGATTGTAACACCCTCTGGTTCTGGAGTGTATGCGCTGCAGCGCTGGTATAGTTCAACTACTGCGGCGACAGAAAGGAAGAATGTCTTGCAGAATTTACTTGGTGAAAATGAGAATCTGCTTTTTCTGATAGTAGTCTCTCTTAGATAATGGTGTGCGTTGGATTAATTGGGGCCCATTAGAACTGGTTCATTGAGAACTGCGAATGGGCTGCATCATAAGGAAGAACGAATTTAGTATTCCTCACTTTCCAAGAGGATGAACCTAGCCCGGATACGGCGCTAAAAATGTATTTTCCTGCAAAAAGCATCATTCTGGTTCTTCTGGTGGCTTTTCCTGTTTTAAATTTTCAGACTTCTTTTGTCTGATTCTGGGAATTTAGATTGTTTTAGCCGTGCATCTGGAGGGTACAGGCATTCTATTGTTGGTTTTGACTCTGCTTATGTCAGTCTTCTTTTACTTCCTTATTCCTCTGCATCTGCTTGTTTCACTTATGGGCTTTCTAATCGGTATTGCTATTTTCAGTATTTCTTTTCTTTCTGAAAACATAGGTACATCTATTGTGGTCGGACTGTGCATGATGGAACTGATTCTTTTGTTAGGGAATCATTCATAAATCTGCCAAGAAAAAGAAAGGCATGGTTGTTGGTTTTGTTACTTTTGAAGATGCCGAGCAATTGAAAAGTGCAATTGAGGTATCTCCAGCTTTCTTGCAGAAGGAATTGGTGTCTTTGTTCAAATTTGATTGTCTTTTTCTGTGAATAGATTAGTAACCCTGAAGCAAGTTGTACCAGGGCCTTGAAGGAAAATCTATTGGCAGCAAGAATATAAAAATCGCAGATGTTATGCCACGATCATTTGAGAACAAAGCAAAACAAGGAGTTGCGGTGCCCCAAAGAGAATCTCTTAATGATGAAGTGGAGGAGAATGCTGTCTCAGATGGATCAAGGAATGACTGCTCTAACACCAATACTCCAGCACTTGGTGGTTCATCTGCGAGGGCAAGAAGTGCTCGTGACGTTGTGACTCCCCTTGCCCATATGTCTTATGTTGATCAGTTGGTACACAAAGTAAACGCTCTAATGCAAATGCTGAAAAAACTGGTTCGTTTCATGTCTATGCCTATGCTTTCTTTCCCTTGTTATTGTATGCATTTTGTGTTGCCCAAAGTACTCATTTTCTGCATGTGAAATAAAATTTATATCTATCTTTGTCAGACCAGAAATGCACGCAAAGCTTGTCCTAGTGGCATTTCACTTCCAGATTGGATTCTCAAGTCGAAAGAAAGAGGTGCTTGTCTTGCTTTACTAAATGATTGCACTACATCATCAACATAGAAGCTAACTTTGATGCTTGGGGAATTGTACATTTAAACTGCCGAGTAAAATTTATAGACTGAACCTGTCTACTCTATTGTTCGCTCTTGTCTTGCTACAGAGGAAGAGGAGGGAAGAGTGAATATGATTACGGAGCTCTTCTTCTTTTGCAGGTGGTCTTCCATGTGAACTAGAAGGTATAATGGAATCCCCCCTTACTGATGGATACCGCAATAAGTGTGAGTTTTCGGTTGGATATTCCCTTCAAGGGAAACCGACTGTAGGTTTCATGCTTGGAAACTACAGGTAATTTTGCTTGGTTTCACGATTGTAGGCATTTATTGCAACTGATACACATTCTGAAAATGGAAATCATTCCAGGGAAGGGGTGACTGCAGTTGAAGAGCCAATTGACTGCCCAAATGTGTCTAGAATTGCATGCAAGTATGCTTCGATCTTTCAGGAGTTTCTGCAATGCTCAGGCTTACCAATTTGGAATAGATTCAACAATACTGGGTTCTGGCGTCAATTGACGGTATGGTCTACTGATTTTGGTATATTGAGTATTAGAAGACTGTTGTTCGTGCTTGATGAAGAAAATCATGTGTTTAATCATTTGATATTCACAATCACAGGCATTTAGATGAATTGAGTTGACTTTACCATTGTTGCAGTTGTGTTGCTTCTCTGAAGAAATTGTTGTGGACTGTTTGATCTCACGTGGCATTAGCTTAATTATATCTGCTGTGATCCCTCCTTTCAGGTTCGAGAAGGAAGGACAAACAGGAAAAGCGGTGATTCTGAAAATAGGGAGAGTAGCATAGCAGAAGTCATGCTTATTCTTCAGGTTTGGCAATTAATGTAGCTGAACTGAAAATTTTGGTTGTCATTGTTTATTAGTGTCCATGGAAAAAGGCATGATTCGACTTCTCTCGCAGTCCCAACATTTGTTATCCTCATTTGCTGTGACAATAGTCTGGACTGGATACAGTGCCCATCATTTTATATGCCAGTGTTTTAGCTCATGCTTCCTTTGTCCCCTCTTCGCATGAATATGTAGGTTTGTTCAGTGGGCCTTGATAATGCCATTGTCAGCAGTGAATTTGAGAGGCTGGTTCAAGCATTTGTGGCTGGAGCTGCAGAAAGTATACCCTCGATGCCACTAACAGCTGTGGTTGTTCAGGTCAGATTCATTAGTTCATGGTTTTCTCTTGAAACTAGATGAGATCAGATGTCATCTAGTCATTTGGTCTCAGGAACCATTCAAAATTTAGTTTAGCTTCTTCCTCTGCTTTCTCGTTAGTTGAATTTCATTTGTCAGATGCCAGAATTTCTAGGCATGTTCAATATTTTCTGCAAAAGAGTGCAGAATACAGCATGGTAGATAATAATTGGTAAAATTCTTGGATAGTTTTAGCAACGGCACAAATTCTCTCTTAGTATGTGAAGGATGTTATATGCAGGATCACCAAGGAATATCGAATGCAGCACCAGCCAATGCTCCACTTCGCTTGCTACCCATTCCTCAGCCAAATAATGGTGTTTCAGCAGAGTTGACAAAGGATGGTAAAGAAGCAAGGATTCATGATTACATAAGCAATCTCCAGTTTTGTATATCACCAACAGCTTTCTTCCAGGTAAGAACTCAGATCTACCTTCCTATCTGAAACTGCTGAATAAGGTGTTTTTCCAGTTATCCCATTTTTCCTTGATGTGTGCTGTTCTGCAGGTTAACACCCTTGCCGCAGAGAAGCTTTATTCACTTGCTGGTGATTGGGCTGGTCTAGATCAGGATACTCTGCTCTTTGATGTATGCTGTGGTACTGGGACAATTGGTCTCACTTTGGCACATCGTGTTGGTATGGTAAATATCCAATCCTTTTCTTAATGTTGCTCTTAGTAATGAATATGGGGGGAATAAGACGAAACATCCTTGTTTTTATGCCGTATGGTTTTCCCTTTTTAATGTCATTGGAGAATAACTTTTAAAGGCTTAACTAGTTGAGTATTTCTTGACCATGTTTAGCAATTTTGAGTAACATATGGTGAAGTTGACATTTCACTCCAGCGATTGAGCCTTGTGTTCCCTTCATATCATACAGGTGATAGGCATTGAAATGAATGCTTCTGCCGTTTCGGATGCTCAAAGAAATGCAGAGATTAATGGCATAAGAAACTGTAAATTTGTCTGTGCAAAGGTTAGGCATGTAACTTGTTCCTTCCATTTCTTGGTCTTTTATAGTTTCTATGTTGTTCTAGAGGTCCCTGACAGGAGCAATGGCACATGAAGCTTTTCATGGTCACTACAGAACTACTGTGAACTATTCGTTTCACTGGGTAGTGGTTGCTATTAACTAAAAACTGTGATTGTTGTGGTCCTACCATTTACTAAGTAATCAATTTGTCCTAGTTCACAACCAGGTACTTACCGTGAATTCTCTCTTTCTTTTACTTCTTTATTATTCAGGCTGAGGATGTCATGGGATCTCTTTTGAAGGAGTACCTGCATGCTATAACACAGAATCTTGATGAGGTTGCAAGTGCATCACAAAGTCACGAAGAACCTATTTCCGCTGAAAGTGAAGGTGCTGTCGCAGATAAGATGCTGGAAACTGAAAATGGTTCAAATAATTGTCCTGAAATCAACCAGGAGGCATCTGGTTCTCCAGGAATTAAGGAACAAGTATCGGAATGCCTAGAAGAAAAGAGTTCCACATCAGGATTGGGACGTACTCCGGCACAGCAATTTAAGAAAGTTGTTGCTATTGTTGATCCTCCACGTATGGGGCTCCATCCAACTGTGAGTAATTTACGAACTATAAAGTCGTACCTCATTTCAATCATCTGGGATGTGAAGATTGACTGCTGAACTGTTATACCAGATCTTCCATGTTTGCTAATGCTGTCCTATACATTCTAAAGTCGTACCTCGATATGAAGTAATGGAAGAATATGCTTCGGCTGGGATTTCTGCCTTACATATTTCATTAAGCACCCTCAGTTAATTGGAGTAGGCACATGTTGTGGTAGATCTTTCTTGTATATAACCATTAATTAAGAATATTCTGGAGACACCTAAAAGTTGATTCTTTGAGATTTTTGCATCCTCGATTGTTTATGTTCTAATAGGATTGCTTGCTTCGTCCTTCCGTATTTTTGGTACTGCAGGTCATCAAAGTTCTGAGAACTCATCCACATCTCCGAAAGCTTGTGTGAGTCCCATGCAAAGAACTTTTATCATCGCCAAATTCATTTGATTTCTCTTACTGAACCGAATTCTGAGGTTTTTATCTGCCTTGCTTGTATGTAGATATATCTCCTGCAATCCTGAAACCTTAGTGGCAAATGCTATTGAGCTCTGCACACCAAGTCCTGAGAATAATGAGAAAGGGAAAAAAGATAGCCGGGCTTGGCGAAACATGAGCAGTGCCGGCCTCGCACGGCACAGGGTAAAGTCTATGCCTAACTCAGAGCCTTTCCATCCCGTAAAAGCCATGGCTGTCGATCTTTTCCCTCATACTCCACACTGTGAACTGGTGATGCTTCTGGAGAGGTAAGGAATTGCCCTCTCCATATACATGTGTCATGGCTTAATAGGCTTCACAAGGTGCTTCTGATTGGCGGGTGTTTACGTGACATTAATCACATAGGATTGCTCTAACAAAGAGGGCTTTACTTCCCACCATCGTCCCTCCCCTTCAGAAAGAGAGTTGGTCTTAGGTTATTCCTCCTTTTTCCCTTCAATTTTCTCTTGATTTGCAACTGATTAGATTTTACGTCTTAAATTTTGTGATTCTTTTAAGATAATTGAGGTGCATCTCTTTGCATGCGTGTGACTGATAGACCTGTGTAACGTGCTAGTAGATTTTAAAAGTTTTATTTTTGTTTGGTTGATCTGGCAATGCTGGTGCGAGAATCAGTTTATTTTACAACGTGCATGGCTAGATATTGACATGGCCATCAAATATCATCGGAGCCATATATTGTGCAGGATCCGCCATCACTACGGTTGTGATTGATTTAAGTCCAACCGAGCTGGATCTAAACAAGTGATTAACTTGTAGTGGGTGACTGGAATTTTGCTTTAACCTTTGACAGTCCCAGGTTTCTCTAAGATGTATGAAGTTACCAACACTAGGCATCGTTGACACAAGCGACTGTGTTCTTTGATTTAAGGAGCTTCAGAGGGGTGTGATGATGGATCTGTAAGGTCTCGGGGTCTTTAGCGTATCAAATGTTGGTGCTGTTCTATGTCGATGAGCTACCCCTAATTTGGCGGCTTTTGACTAATCCATCACCACGTTCTTTCAAGTTAGGTAACACTACAAATATCACATTGTTGTGGAAGGTGCAACGTTCTGTCCTGTGTGATATTTGTGGTCAAGAGTAGGCTTGTCTCTCCATAAAAATCTCTTTGTGCCTACCTTGCCACCCCCAGAACTGTTCAAAAATTCAAAACCAGAATCACAAAGCTGGACCTGTTAAAAGTCTCCCAGATTCATCAGATATGCCTTTTTTCTCTTCTTAAGTCATATTGGTTCTTTAGCTCTTCTCTTCTGCCTACCTTACCCTCCATATCTTACACGGTGTATAATGGTGCGTGGCCACCCCGCTGGGAGACATGGAGCAGGCAGAGTCAATCTTTTGAAAGGGAAAATTACTCACATGGTTCTAAATCTATTATAATTATGTTAATTCAGTTCTATTTTTTTTTTTTATCAATTGAGTATTAAAATTTTTGCATTTTTTCAAATTCAATTCATTTGATCGGGCTGATGTTGATAATTTAAAGAATAATTTAATATTTCTTATTTTTTTATTTTTTATTTTTTTTTCCTTCCCACTATGGCCGGATAGAGTCGTCGGAACTCGCTAGCCAGTGGATGAGGCAATGGCCACCTTCGCCCACGAGACCCTAGTGAGGATGCCCTCGCCCAATGGCCGGCGAGCTCTGGTGATCCCACAGCTCGTTGGTCACAGTGGAAAGGAAAAAAGGAAGAAGAAAAATAAAATAAAATAATATTAATTAAAAAACTTTCACGTTAGCATCAATGGTCAAACGAACTGAATTGATGCAATTGTAAAAGATTTAGAGTTCAATTGATAAAAAATAAAATAAAATCAAGATTAAATTGATATAATTGTAATAGGTTGAATATTTTCTTGTTAATTTTCTCACTTTTGAAGTCAGGTTTCGAATTGGGCCATGTGGTGTGGTACCATTTGCCCGAGTGTTAAATGGTTCTAGGCGCATACATGGTGACCATTTAACATCATGTCGACACGGTTCATCAAGTGGCTGGGAATTCTACGCCCCACTTGACGAGGCGGGATTATCTTTTTGTGGAGACATGATTAAAAGTTGGTCATCTTTATTCCGTTCAATCATTGACTTCCCCGCCTACCACTACAGGAGGAGCACAACATTCTCCTCTCCATTGTGACACTAATCCTACTCAGGGATTACCTTAAACTTAAGACTAATATAGCAATCTCTCTCTCTCTCTCTCTCTCTCTCTCTCGCATATAATTATCGACACTGATGTTTGCTATTAGAGCAAGTATGGCTGTTCAGTCCGGTCAAAAGAAATTGTGAAGGCGCGTCATTAGACGATGTAATTACTTTTTTCGCGATAGGCTTTGGGTATTTCATGTGAAGTTCGTCGTTAACGAAACTTAAATTGTGCTAGGAGTAACGTCGAGTGTTCTTGCCTTTCTATTGATTCGATATCGTGCTATACGATTACACGACTCGTTACAAAATGATGAGGAGATCCTCGATTCTTTGCAAAATAGTTGGGACGATGTCAAGACTTGACTGCAATTGGTAACAATGTGACGGGAACTCCCTCCATTGAAGGCCGCCGCCTGCTCTTTAGGAAGCAGCCACCTTGCTAATAAGCAAAGAACGAAGTCTGTGGGCTGATCTTGCCAATTCTTTGAATTTTAAAATCGACCTATCGTCCCTAAAAAAAAAAAAAAAAATTAGTGGTATATTGTGACAAACAAATTATAACATAGTGGGAAGACTTAAAAAGATTTACGGAAGATCTCGACCCCTCCAACTTTTTGTCAATGTGGACTAATAATACTAAGGTGAATGGATCCTCCAATCATAACCCCTTTTTCCGAAGCTGAACTATAATTTCGAAATGTGGTGAGAACCAATCCTCCGAGTTAATATTACTTTGCATGGAAGATGCTCGGACTTTCTTTCACGTTTTTTATCAATAGATCAAACAAGATGATGGGATAAATCGAACCAATTTGGAGCGCCGATGTAAAGAAATTACTTGCACCAAACCGTTCTATCTATTTCCGATCTCTCGCTAACCATCAAATTGTGGTTCGTTCTCGACACGAAAACGGTTTTATTCTCTCTTTCGATTTGGAGGATGTATTGGTATGGTCGTAGCTCCGAAACGTACTCATTTCTAAAATTGCTACGAAGTCCACGCGCACTGAGACTGAGGCTGCGGTGGCACATCTCTCTCTCTCTCTCTCTCTGGGTAGGCCAGTCTCTCCACTCCACTCCACCACCTTTTGCCATAAATTGCGACCCTTCACTTACAAGGCATCGCATTTACATCCTCTGCTCCTCCTCCTCCTCCTCCTCCTTCCCCCGTCTTTCCATTACTCCTCCCTCCTTTTCCTGCTTTACCCTTTTCCTCTCTCTCTCTCTCTTCTTGTTTGATCGGAGCTACGCTGAGGGGAGCTTGGGACGCATAACGATGGAAGCTCCTGACAAGGCCGCAGAGAAAGCAGAGGCCGATTCTGTTTCGCGTGAAGCGACTGTTGTTCTGCCGCCGACGGTAATAAGCCCATCTTCTTCTTCTTCCTTTTCAAACGAACGTACGAAGCTCCCCGCAGAATCAACTATTATCATCACTGAGTTTAGATAGGCCTGCTTTTACATGTGAATCCACTGACCCATTTGTGGTAATCTAGTGGATCAGGCTTTGGCTGGCGTTAGAGATCATAATCGTCAACTTGCTTGCTTGTTCTGCTTAATTTTAAGATCAAGGTTTTGTCAGTGAATGGTTCTTGCTCGGTTGAAATAGTTATTAGCCTCGACCCCAGAAGTTGCTGCTTATTATGATACCAAAGATTTTTGGATTGTGTTTTACGATATGTGGGCCAGAAGATATCAATTAGATTATTGTGTCTGGGTAGACTAAAGCTGCTTTTTCTTAGATTGATGTGCTAAATATCTCGAGCAGTCAAAGATATGCCGCCTAGCACAGTTTGAACAGATGATGTTGTTGCCCATCGCTTTGTTCGTTGCTTGTGTATAATGTCGCCTTCATTCTTTTAGGTCGATAATGCCGTGAGAGTAACTGAACAAGCCCCACAAGTTCGTCACTGGAGGCGACCAAACCTCTTCCTCGACATACCCCCGCGAAAGGAGGTATCTTCTCGAGATGCCCTTGGGATAGCAATGCCGATAACGCCGAGCCCCACGCCCAAGAGAGTGAATTTCCTCTTGACACCGAATTCTGGTCCTAGCAAAGCAAGAGTTAATGAATCACCGGGTTCTTCTTCGTCCAGAAGCAGATCGCCTTTCAAGAGTCTTTTACCAAGATTAAGCTTCTTGTATCGGAGTCCCTCCGGTGATGTTGAGAAAGCAGCCAACACGGTAGAAGGAGGGTCGCCAAAAGTTTCGCAAGAAAAGGCTTCGATCTCGAGGTCGTTGTCCCTTACGAAGATATTCACTCCACGAATGAGGAGAACTTCGTCCCTGCCAGTTACTCCAGTCACTAATTCAAATCAAGAATCTACGCAAGATCAAATGGCCTGTGGTGCTCCACATCCAAATGTAAGCCTCATACAAGCTACCGACCATTTACTGATCTAGTAGTGCGTTGTTGCAACTCTTGAAAATGGTATTCCTTGGACTGATCAATGAACTTACAATCATCAATTTTGTACGACGACACTTGCCGGGCCAGAGGTTCCTAAACTCTTTCATCAACAGGAAGTTAAACTTAAAGATGTGGTACATCTTATGTTTTTCAGCCTTCGCCAAGTATATTGATCTTAAATCATACCGATTCGAAGAAAGTTCATTTTTAACTGCATGCTGATGTTGGAATATCCTATTGCAGAGAAAAGGATCGCAGAAACAGATATCTCGATCTCTCTCAGTCCCTCTCAACAAAGAAAGAAGCATTGGAAGGATGGATTCTTTCTTCCGCGTAATACCTTCCACTCCTCGTGTAATAGAAGGACATGCTGCATCCAATATGTCAAGCAATCCTGGTATTCTTCTTCTCAATATATTCATTTCCAGAACTCCATGGGCAGTAAACTGCTTGAGTTTACTATTAGATCGATCTTGTGTTTTCTTTATGATATTGACTAAATTTTTGAACTTGTATCATGTATTACTACCAAATTTACAGTGCTCTGGAGTCGATCGGCTTCAGAAAAGGAGCTTTTTAGTTTCTAGTCACTTCATCTTTTAGATTTTCACTTTTGCAGATATGTTCTCTTCCTATGAAACAACAAAGATGTTTCTTCTTTTTCCGCATAGAAAGTAAAAGTTACTACTTTGGCTGTTAATACGGAACTTCTGATGGTGCTTATCAATTTTTTAACCCGAGACTCTTAACTCAGAAAATGATGCTGATGGCGAAGACATACCGGAGGAAGAGGCCGTCTGTAGAATTTGTCTGGTCGAGTTATGTGAAGGAGGTGAGACCCTTAAGATGGAATGCAGCTGCAAAGGTGAAATGGCTCTCGCTCACAAAGAATGCGCCATCAAATGGTTTAGCATCAAAGGTAACAAAACCTGCGATGTGTGCAAAAAAGAAGTTCAGAATCTGCCGGTCACCCTGCTACGTATTCAAAGTTCCCGAACTTGGAATACCGGAGCAAGTGGAGTTCAGCCGTTGGATCTCAATGGATACCAGTTAGTACTTCGTGTGACTTTTTCCTTAGAGATGTAACCTTGGTCCGTGGAATAGTCGACATTACGATTCATTGAGTTCTATCTTATCAGGATGTGGCAGGAAGTTCCCGTGCTCATCATCGTCAGCATGCTTGCCTACTTTTGTTTCCTTGAGCAGCTATTGGTAAGATTATTAGCTTACATGAAACCATCACCTACTTGCGGGAATCTCATATTAGTGTCGGCTTTTCCCCCCGTTCATGTAGGTTGGAAAAATGGGTACCGGTGCAATTGCGATATCGCTGCCATTTTCCTGTGTCTTGGGTCTTCTGGCATCCATGACTTCGTCGACTATGGGTAAGTCGGCAAAGATACGTGACAGGCATGTGTCGACAGTCGATTCTCTTGCCGAAAGATTTCCTCGAATCTGTGTTTGATTTCATGACCGTGTTCAGATCGTAGTCAAGGATTTCCTGACCGAAATCTCTTTGATCTCTGCATTTAGTGAGAAGCAGATATGTTTGGATTTATGCATCGGTACAGTTCGCCCTGGTGGTTCTCTTTGCTCACGTTTTTTACTCCTTGGTAAGAGGATCCTACTTAATCTGGGGTTTTGCTTATGCCTATCTTTGACTTTTGCTTTTGTCATTTGAGCTTTGAAGTGGACATGAAGGAACAGCTTTTCCTCGTTACTCTTGACTCCGCATGTCATATAATCTGAGTTTATCATCAATATGCTTCTCATATCTTGCGTCTTGCAGATTCGGCTGCAAGCAGTCTTAGCGGTCCTCTTTGCGACGTTTGCCGGTTTTGGGATCGCGATGAGCGTGAGCTCCATCGTCGTGGAGTTCCTGAGGTGGAGAAGAAGACGGGACGCTCCGTCGGTGCAGTCGCACGTTCCGCAACCGATTGCTCGGCCTGGTCGATACCCCAGGACCATGATTCCGCCGCTGTTAGGCCCTCTTTACAGCCATCATACCGAATTAAACAGTCCGGGGACACATCAATGGAGTTGAAGCGACAAGTAACAACCGATGCAGCAAAAGATTACGCCGACTCCGAGTCAGATTCTCCCCGCAACCTTTGTCGCATGCGCGACACGGAATCATTTCGTTTCCCGAACGATGCACGCCGTGCACGATTCACACATGCAAATGCAGAATCAAGAATGCGTTCGTCTCTGTTGCTGGCAGCAAAGCTTCTGCAGCTTCCCATGAGAGGACTAATCGCAATTGTCTGCAGATTTGTTTGGGTGGATTGGTTCTCCTCCTCCAGGCCGCGATAGGGCCATTTTTTTTTTTTTTTTTTTTTGGGTGATTGTTGGAACGGAATGGTTTTGTCTGAAGAACCAGAGATATATAGAAACGTCAAAGACCGAGTTTTTCTTTTTCCAAGTAGCATAACTCCGTTAGTAGGCGTACTAGAGGACGATGGCTGGCAGCAGGGTCTTTGAAAATCATTGTCTTCGCTGTTTTTTTTTTTTTTTTTTGGGCGTCATATAATCCTTGAACTTCTCTTCGTTTATATCAAAATAAATAATTTAAAAAATATTTTATAGAAATATAACATTTCATTATTCACAAGAATATTTAATTATTATTAATAATGAAAATAATTTCAATCGATCAATTATTTCAACGGTTACGAGCGATCATTTCTAAAAATAAAATGTCTCTCAAATCGTTCATTTTTTTTTTTTTTTTGCGAAACAATAAAATCCTTGGTCTTTCGGTCCACCAAATGCTTGGACCGAAATGCAGATACGGCAACCAAATGGCGGCATGCGCCTTTTTTTTTTTTTAGGGCCATTTGGTCTTTGATTTTCCTAAAGCTTATTAAGCTTATCAAAATCATCATCAAAATCAACAGCGAGATATACATTTTTAGCGTAAAAACATCATTAAAAAAAAAGAATACAATGCATGACTAAGATCACCATCATCAAGAAATCGCTGCAAATGCCGTTGACGATGGCCGGGAAGTGCGTTGACCCCGCGTCGCATGTCGTACAAACAATTTGCCATTTCTTTCGGAGAGGAGTTTGAATCGAGATCGCTATAAATTTGTCAGGGTTCGGCATGCGCATTATGATGCTCTCCACTCCAATGGCGGGCAGCACAGTAGCTCAAGGGTAATCCTCTAAACAGTATTCTTATTGCAACTCGATCCACGGTCACGAATCAATCAAATATCAATCCCAATCCCAATCCCAATCCCAATCCCAAACGATAATCATATGGCGATCGAACAAATCAGAAATCACAATCAATCAAATTATACCTAATATGCCCCCGCAGACTTCTCTAGAGGATCTCCCTCCGAGCCGCGCAGCTGTACTGCGACCGCCTTATGTTGTCCTTCCTCCTCTTGTACACCATCCCTCCCAGCAGCACCAGCCCCGCGAACACCACCGCCGCCGCCACGATCCCCGCCTTCTTCGTGCTGCTCAGCCCCCCGCCCGACGATCCGCCGCCTCCCACGTCCTCGTCCGCTACGGCCACCCCCGCGCGGCTCGTGCCGGTGGAGTTGCTGCTCGGGGACGGAGCCGGCGACGGCGGCGCGGGGGCCGGAGAGGGAGAGGGAGCGGGAGGCGAGCCCGACGGGGGAGGTGACGGCGGGGACGAAACGGAGCCGGCCGGGGAGATCGCCGGGTGGTTCTCGGGAGCTCCGGCGTCCGGAGGAGGGGAAGCCGGAGAAGGGGCGTCGGGGGGGAGCTGGGGGGAAAGGGTCGGCGGGATCTGAGGCGGATCTGCTGAGAGCGCGAGGGGGAGGAGGACGAGGGCGAGGAGGGTGCCCAGACAGAGCTTCGCCATGGGAGGCGACGGCAAAACTGAAGGATTGGCGAGCTCGACGACGAGCGAAGCGGTGGGATCTTCGCAGTGGGAGACCGAAATGTGACCACGCAGACCTCGGAGAATTAAAAAATGAGGAGCAGAGAACGCAGATCTGAGGAAGCGGAAGCGAAGCAGCAGGGAGAGAGTGTTATTTGAAAGCCAGGCGACTTCCAGCGACGAGATTATATATAGGTGGGGGGCCGAAGGGGACGAGGTTCAATGAGGACGCGACACGTAGCGATCGCAGACAGTTTAAGATGGGGGCGGTCCACTTGATCCGAGCAACGGGGGCCGATCTGAATCTGGCAACTTAAATTTAAAATTTAACTGGACCGAACTGATGTGGATCAGGTACGTCATTACTCGTTTTGTACGATCCGACGGTTGTGATTGTATCGAATCGATGGAGACGAATTTAGGCCATTAGCCCCTGGAATTAAAGTGCGGTTTGGTCCGTCAAATAAAACATATGCCAATTACCAACGGAAATTCTTCAAAAAGTTAATCGTACAACTTGTTGCGATTAGTGCCTATATCGGAATTGGCACGCTGGGGGAGAAAGTGAGGGAGTTAGAACTTTGTAATGAAGATGTGGGCCAGAGAACGAGACTGCCGGGCTAACCGGTCGAGCTTGTTATCGACCTTGAATTCATTGTCCAGACCTGTTCCGTATGCTAAAATAAGATAGAGATAAGTGCTATAGAAGTCCTAAAACTTATCGTAAATGTGTAATTTAATCCTAAAACTTCTCTTTTCTACATAGTATCTTACATGGCGTTAAGGTTAACCAAAATACTTAAACGTCGTCGCTTTGATCCAAATCCTAATTTTTAGGCCGAATTTTAATCAAATTAGGTTTAAAAAATCGGAAAAAAAAAATCCCAAAAGGACAAACACAAAAAAGCTAAAGTTAGAAAAACACACCAAATGAAAAAAAAAAGAACCGTGTGATGGAAGGAGGGCCAAGCCCTTCTCCTGTGGCCGCTGCCCCATCGTCAATGGGAAGTCGGCGATGGCTAGCAAGGTGGCCGCCGACCAAGGCGAGGGCCAGGCCCTCCCTCTTACTGTGGCCACCACCCCATTGGTTGTGGGACGTCGGCGATGGCTAGTTGATGGCCCGCTCATATCGTCCCACAAGCCTCGATGGGTCGCTCGTGGGCTGATAAGGCCGAAAGAAACGCGTTTTCTCTCTTTTAATTTTGAGGTTAACGTGAATGTAAAGGGGGCAAAAAAAAAAAAAAAGGGATGACAGGAGGATGCCAACGAGGCAAAAGGTATGTCGTAGTCATGTGACTTTCAAGAATTTTTGGTGTCTCTCCAATCAGCCAGCTGTGCCAAATCTTTCCTTTGTTGCCGGCAGAACATGTCACGTTCTACCTATTTTGCCAAATTCAAAAAGGGCCCCCCCCACAACTCGCAAGTGCTATTTCGGAATGGATGGTTCTGAAGGCATGCTTTCCATCCCTGCTCGTGTCCCTGGATTACCCCGAAAAAGTCTGAAAAGAGCTTCGAAATCCCTCTCTAGACTCCTTGTTGTAGATTGAATCGAGCACATTTTTTACACCCCATCATGGAATCCACTGCGATTCGGTCTCGCAAGGATCGAATCGGCTTTCCAGCCGTTATAATGGCAACAGAGTGAATCTATCCAATACCTTTGAGCTTTGTTTTCGGCCTTCCAAACAATTCCTCTTGCTAATGATGATAGCTAGAACGATTTGTGGACATAAATAGTCAAGCCGGTTCAAGACATTAATGTGATCAATAGTTAGGTCGAGCATGTGGGGACTAAGTGTCTTTGCTTGAACTGGCTCGTGATTATCTTCTCTCTTTTTTCTCTCTCTCTCTCTCTTTCTTCTCCCTCGGTTTTTTCCATCTCACTCTCATCTTCACACAGCCATCTCAAGCTCCATAGACGAGAGTGTTCGAGTTAGATCTCTCCCTCCCCTCCCTTTTGCTTTTTCTTTTTCTTTGTTTGATTTGGTTCTTTATATTCTATTTCTTTCTTTCCTCATGCTTTAAGGAGCTTTTCTCTTCTGATCACACGAAAGATCCTTTTTTGGCTTTCTCCTTTAGACATGGAATCTTTTCTCTCCCGTTTCGACAAGATTTCTACCCCGACCTAATTTAGATTTGGAGATTTTTACGTGAATGGTTTTGTGATTTCGCTTCACTCGAGTTTCTTTGATGTACAAGTTCGGTTTTCAAGTAGATCGGATGAGCTTTTTGAAGGATTCGCTCTCACAAGTGTCAGATTTGTGCTTGTTCAACCTTGTTCCTCTAAATTCGACTACCAAAACAATAAAAAAAAAAAACTTGTTACTACGAAGGGTGATAGTGTTGAGGACACCGAATCTAGCTGCGCAACATTGAAAAACAAAACTGTAATAACGGTTGCGGAATCTAGGCGCGCAACGTCGAAAAATATAGGCGTAATAACGGTTGGAGGCCTCAATTTGTGTTCGTTATTGAAGATGGATTTGATGATAGATCTCCCATTTTGATTTAAAAAAAGTCACGGATCTGTTTTTTGAGCGTGTGATTCCTAACCTTGTTTTAATGATCCATATTGTAATATGGAGTTTGTTTTGTTTTGAAGTTGTTCCGGGATTTATCTTGATTTGCAGTTAGATTGCTTTGTTCCTTTCTTGAATTTCTGTGAAAATGTTACTTTGACCAGAAAAAAAAATAAAAATAAAAAAACTGGCTCGTGATTTGAAAAGGTTTAAGGTATCATACGAAACCGATCGGGCATGAGTGAGCCTTTCTAAGCAAGTCGAGCATAAATAGGGAGCATGATGTCGACAAAGATTCCCTATTTTTGGCCCAATCAATTGGTCGGGTCTAGGCAGGCTGAGTGAATCATCCACATAACCAACCTCTACTATGATATTTATTATTTTCTCATCTTTTAAATTTATTCTCAAACCTGAAAAAAAGAATCGAGAATCTCACTAAAGTCCCATAAATAGTTTGTGTTGGGACCCAGACACAGGTTGCCTTTGGTCGGGAGGAAACTTCGCGAAAAAGGAAAATGCTTTTCAGGAAAAAAAATTTCCAGAGAAATTGTTAATTTTCCTATGTTTGGTGACATGTGATCAAAGACGTTTTCTCGTGTTTGAATCTAATTTGAAAAATGATCTCAATCTCATAACTTTATCTCGTGCTACAAAAAGATCGAACTTTGAAAGTATTTTTTAGTTGTTTTATTTTTACTTTTCTTTCTCCGTCCACCGCGATCGGCTAGTGGCGGCCATGGGCAAACTCGAGCTCGCTGGTCGCAAGCGAGCCTCGAGCTCTTCAGCTCACGTCCGTAGCTAGTCGCCGGCCGCTGGCTATCGGTGGTGGAAGGAAAAGGAAAAAAATATATATTTAAAGAACCAAAAATTATAAAAATATTAAAAATCATAAATAATGCATAAACAAAATAAAATATTAAAAAAATTGAGATGAACAATCTCGAAAAGTGTTTACACCTCTATAGATTTACGAACTCACTAGCCAAATTTTACGCATGAATTTTCCGTTGACCGGAAAATACTTTTCGTTGAGTGGGTCATTTTCGGGGAATCAAATGCCGAAAGTCCGAAAAATCAATTCTCGAAAAGCACTTTCACCGAAACAAACGCGCCCGTAATTCGTAGTTTCATGAAACCGAAGTAGGGGGCAAAGCCAAAAACAGAACCGATGGCCCGAACATTTGATTGTGCGTAAATGATGTTTTAGGCAATTGGGACTTACGAAAGACCGAAAGCGTGCCCAATCCACAGACCCATTCGTCCTTTTACCCAATAAGTCTGATTCAGTCGAACGCACTTCGCTCCCTCGAAATAAACCTAAATCCCACTTCGTCGGAGTTTAAATCTTCCAGCAGTTTTTTGATAGTGGTAATATGAAAGGCCACTTATTGTATACAAGATACAGAACACGCATGTATAATGCGGATAAAAAGAAAAGTATATCTACGTATAAAATTTCAGTTTCTTACCGAGGAGGGAGAAACATCGTATAATACACGCATGTATAGTACTCAATGTTGTAAAAACCAATAGGGCGTAAGGGTCCTAACTTTTGTATATTTGTATTGGGCCACAAAAACCCGGCACCACCCGCCACCTAAACATCCGAACTTGGCGGGCTCGTCACCATTTGACGTTCCCTCCACACAAAAAGATGCTATCTGTTAGGAAGTCTTTCCACGTAAGGTATGCCACGGTTAGATGACAAGTGACGAGTTCTTCGGAGGTTCTCTCACGATACGAGTCAAACTCTCGATCTCATGAGGGAATTTTCTAAAAAGTTATAAAGTTATTGCATTTTTACCAATTCACTCATAAACCTTTTAATTTTATCAATTGAGTCCTAATATTTTCACGTCTTGCCAATTGATTTCGTTCGACCCTTCACTTGTGGTCGCGGATGGACGGCCGCCAATCTCGCCGAACAGAGAAGAAAAGAAAAGAATTAATAAAAGTCGAAAGAATATTGAAATATTGTTCACGTCGGCGTAGGCCATACCACGTCGGATAACCAGCATCCATGTGAGCAATTTTCGGCCACAATAGGCCGGGTGAACTCAATTGGCAAAACTTACAATTTAATTGGTAAAATCAAAAGATTTTATGATTGAATTGATAAAGGTGTTATAGATTTCAGATTTTTTTGGACAATTTTCCCGAATGACAAGTGAGTCATTTACCACCGATCCAACCAATTTGGTAGTTCCGGAGATTCTACATGTATTCCAACGATTAGGTGATGAACAGTAAAATTGTGATGTGGCCCAATTGGGAGATTTACATGGACTCTTTGCTCTTTATTTTTGAAGTTCTTAGAATTGTTGGCTACTCGAAACTTCAACTCTTCGTATTAATTCGTCAATGGGGCGTTGGACAAGTTGGTTAAGTTTCATGGGCCTTGGACGTGGGCCTTAGACAGTTAAACCGATGAGGTCCTAGGTTCGACTTCCAATGACCACGTCTTGGGATATTTACCCGGTGACATTGGCATACCCCCACTACTCCGAGGAATAGTCCATTGCACGTGGGAAATCTCGGTTATAAAAAAAAAAAAAACTCTTCGTATTAATTCTAAATATTTAGGCATTGGGAATGATTAAGGAAAATCTGGGCCTACAAGTAACAAAACGGAGAAATATCACTCCTCCTTTTGGGCCTCATGCAACCACAAAGCCTTTGGTTTTGTATTTGGGCTTGATACTATCAAGCTCATAGACGCCCATCTCCCTTCTCTCCTCCGTGCACTTCTAATTGTAAGGCTTTTTACATATCCATATTTTACTTAGGGCAAAAAAAAAAAATATATCATGAAAAACTCTAAGCTGACATAATTACCCCAATTTTTTTTACGAGACGCAAAAAATCATAAACTTGTACATGTGTGACACATTTACTCCAAGCTTGCTTTTTTTTTTTTTTTTTGGTGACATCAAAAACCCGACACGTATACAAGTTTTGGATTTTTTGTGTCACGAGAAAAAGTTTGGTGTAAATGCGTCACACCGGTATAAGTTTGGGATAAATGTATCATATAGGCACAAATTTGGGGTTTCAATGAGTCACACTGAGCATAGTTCGGGATCGATCTTAATGGGCTTATGGATTTTTCACCACTCCTTTTTAATGCAAAGTGATGTAGACTATAGTTGTGCCCATAAATTTTATTAATTGTTGGAAAGTGTCAACTTATTGGTACAAATAATGACCAGTATATTTTATTTCAAGTAACTTGTTAGTAGTATACCGACAGTTTTATGTAATTACCAACTTTTTTTGAAAAAATTATAGCAATTTCTTTACTAGCTTATTGACTTTTATTTGCATGACTTTACCAATGTTTCATAACTACTAACTCTTATGTAAAAGTACCAAGCTAAATGGAGTAATTGACTAAATTTTGTCCGATTCTATTACCAACTAGTTTTGAGTTACTAATTTTTATTGAAGAACTTACTCATGTTTGATCGTTTTTTTTCTGATTGATCAACTTTTCTACCGAGTTATAAATGCTTATTTGTCTTGATCGACAACTCCTTCCATCTTCTAAATTCCTTTTAGAGGTTAGCAACCTACTTGGCATGGCTCACCAACTATCTCCCATCAAATTACTACTCAGTAAGCACAATTTACCAACTTTTTTAGAAATTACTAACCTTTATTAGAGCGATCACTAACTTTTCTTCGATTAAGTTACCAATTAGTTTTGGGTTACTAACTCTCATTTGAGTTACTTACCAAGCTTCTTTTTTCATTTCTATTACCAACTTTGTATCTTTCACCAAATTGTTTACCTTTTTAATTTCATTTAAAAGTTACCAACTCTCATATGGATTTTCTAACATTACTTTAAGTGATTTTAACTTTTCTCCAGTTATAGAACCAAAAACAAATACCCTATTAAGTTATCAACCAGCATTGGTTAGTAATCTTCGTTTGACTTAGCTACCACCATTTATTTGGCTTGTAAATATAAATTAATTTTTCTATCGTTTTACTTAATCGAGAATAAAGTTAGTAATTTCGTACATTAACTGTAAATTTAAGGTGTTGGTAATAAAGTTAAATAAAAGTTGGTTAGGTCTTCCTGGACCCGGAGGACTTCTGGAAAGCCAAATTTAATGGAGGAAAGGGTTTGCTCCAGGAACGCGATGCATTATTCAAGTTCGTTCATTCCCGGCAATCTTTTAGAACAATGCAATAAAAACGACTGTACCTAATTCAGAAAAGTATAAGAGAAGCTTTTTTTTTTTTTTTTCAATTAGAGATGAGAGAAGATGGTTATTTTAAAGGAAAGAGATATGCTCACTAGAAGTACTAAAACTTGTCATGAAAGTGTAATTGAGTCCTAAGATTTACAAAAAGTGCAATCAAGTCTTAAAACTTGTCAAATTGGTACAATCGAGTCCTTCCATTATATATGTCTAACGTGGCTAACAAACAACGAGGACGTGACTTTTTTTAATATTCTCACTCTAATACGTGGCAATGATGTTATTAAGACGACGTTACTTTGGTCCAAGTCTGATTTTTTTAAATATTTTATTTAAATTTAATTAAAAATAAGATTTAAAATGTCCATGTCAGAGCCGGCGGCGCCACATTAGCGCCGGACATGCCACGTCAGCAATTTTAGGTCAGAATTGATTGAATGGATTGAATTGGGACAAATGTAAAAGATTTAGGACCAATTGAAAAAACAAAGGTTTGTGACTGAATTGACACAATTGCAATAGGTTTAGAAGTGCAAGGGCTGACGTGATCGTCAAACAATGCCAAAGTATGGTGCAAATAAAATATGTCGATGCTGATGTGGGAGTGTAAGGGATGATATGTATTTTTAGGCATGGGTAGGATTTCAGGAAAAAAAATACTAAGAGACTTATAAACCTATTACAATTTTGTCAATTCAAGTCATAAATTTTTTTTATCAATTCAATCATAAATATTTTTTTTATCAATTGAGTCATGAACCTTTTTCATTTATGTCAATTCAGTCCATCCGGCTAATTTTGATTGAAAATCGTTGACGTGGCATGACCGGCACCGACGTGGATAATTTTAAATAATATTTTGATATTATTTATTTATTTATTTTTCTTTTTTTTCTCTTTCTGTTTTTGCTTCCCTTCATTCTTCCTTCAAACGGTCGCTGAGGGCCGGCAAGGTCTACTTCGCTAGTCTCTAGTGAAGCTCGCCCCTACCCACCCTTGTCTCTAGCCGGTTGTCGAGGTCTGGCGACCGATTGGAGGAAGAAGGAAGAGAAGAAAAAAAATAAGAAGAAAAGAAAAGAAAAATAAAATAAAAAATATGGAAAATATTAAATTATTATTAAAGGAAAGTCCACACGCGCCACATCATCAATTTTCGGCCAAAATTAGCTGAATGAATTGAATTGGGACAAATGCAAAAAGTTTGGAACTCAATTAAAAAAAAAGCAAGATAAAAACAAAATTGAAAAAAAAAATTTATAACTGAATTGTCACAATCGTAGTGAATTTAGGACACAATCCCCTAGGGATGAGTAAGACAAACCGAGCAGATCGGACCGACGGGTTTGGTCCGGTTCCGAAAGTCACCGATCCAGTTTTGGAAGTCCTCGGTCCAGTCCTCGGTTCCTCAAGATGGCATTGGTGTCCAGGTGGTCCAGATCCCAATTCAAAGGGAAACCAGATCAAACGTCCCACTTGGACCAACAAATTTTACTTTTTTTAAATACACAACTTAATTCTGATCACGACCAAAAAAAAAAAACTTAATGTTCCAGAAAACTAAGGGCAGACTTGGCTGTTAAGGAGCACCGTGGGCAAGAACTAAGTAGAATCCTAAAAAAAATTCTTCCGGATCCAAGATAATCTTCCGCATAAAAGTCTCGCCTAGGACGACAAGGGAGCACTTCATTTATCCTCTCTTTGGGTTTTTTCCTTTGATCAAACAAGTTAAATTGGGGGAGTTAATTTTCCTTTATTTTTTATCTTCATTTTACCGTTCAGGAACCTAATGGGGCGGGGTCCCGGTTCCAAAAATTGAGAATCGGAATCACTAATCCTATCTCAATTCTTGAGAGAACCGGGCCAATCCGGACCATGCTCATCCCTATCCTCAAGAAGTTTCATCAGTACTAATCCTATTTCTTCTGCTTGGAAAAGCCTAGCAAACCAAGAGGATTACTTGGATATGATAATCATGCCAAGTGTAGATGATGTGAAAAGATGGTGATATGTGCAGCTCAAAAGTCTCCATCCAAAATATAGGGGGATGGTGCGATTGATGTGCCCCTTGTCTCGTAGGTGAAATTTTTTCTATCTCGAATTTTCTGATAGCTAGAGGGTCACTCCGCCCATCCCTCTCTTTCCAGAATTCTCTTGGAAATGGATTTGAGAAGAAGATGACTTTTGATTCACAGCTCCATGTGCATGTGATAAAGACGGGGTATCTTCTTTTTCAGGGTCTCTCTCTTTTCCGTGGCCTTAGAGGTGTAAGCTGGCTTTCTCATTGGTAAGAGCAGCATTTGAGAATCATTTCTTGGACCAAAAATTCATAAATTAGCATTAAAAACATTAGTTTCTTGAGTATTAACTACATGAAATTCAAGGTCGAGTTGGACTTGACCCAAAGTTCATCCGTAATCTTGTGTATTAACACAGTGTATAGTGAGCACTTGCTAGTGCCCTACCAAAGCAGGGGGGGAAAGGAAAAGCTGGGATGTCGTATTTCCAATTAGTAATGTCAGCAAAGAAGAAGACACCTTGCACTTATCTTCAGCTAAAAAGGACATGAAACCTAAGTTTAGATGCCCCCAATTGGAGTCACAGCTATGTACTTGACAAAAAGAAAAATACGATTAAATTAAATTAAAAAAAAAAAGGAGGATGTCGAAAAGCAAACGTCCTTACGTCCACTAATTAAACTAATCCTAATAATGCATCAACTGGCGACTAAAGCCTCACCTAATCAGCTCGCTGGAAAATGACAATTGAAGACCCCACCTCATGATAAGGACGAGATAACGTTAATAATTTTGTGCCCTTTCACGATTGGAGAAAGAAAAAGAGGACCATCCACCCTTTTTTCCAATTTCAAAAGAAAAGGGAGGAATCCCTAGCTTTGTGTTGACCTAACTCGTTTATTTATTTTTCATTTTTTTTAATCTTTTTGGTGGTTATCTTTTCAGATAATTATCTCCCCTGACAACTTGATTAAAATAATGGGAAGAAGCAAAGGCATATTCTATCTTGTCATTCTCCAAAACCACCACCACCACCACCACCACGACAAAAAGGTAGACCCCCCACTTGATTTCTTTTTTTTTTTAGGGCCATCAGCTCTCTACCACCTGGCATCAAATGGGATTATGATGTTTAATGATGCCATCTCCTGGTTCGGATTCTAGGGTTTTGTCTACAGGGGTTGAGGATAAGACCGTACTTGAGAACGAGGCCGCTTCCGTTAATGACAAAATGACCACCAAGGCTTGGTGTTTTTTCTTGGGACAGTTTCTTTGGCTCACGTGAAGTTCCTTTGGGGGGCAAAATGAAGTACTTAATAGAGGCACAAAAGAAGATGATCATAATTTTTGGATGAATTCATCTGTTTTGTGTTCTTTTTGTTGGAGATTGGTTTTTCATACAAAGGATGGGAAACATCAAGAGTAAGGGAGGATCATGTTCGGGATTAATAAAATTCTTTGTTTCTAAAGTATTAATTGTGCATGTCGCGAGAGCGAAGCAATGCATTCGAAAGATATCCCAAGAGGCGAATTTGTATTAATTGAGAGAAAAATGGAAATAAAACATCAAGCACACCAATTGGTGAAGGAGGATAAGATGAGAAGGATAATAGAAATTTAACAGCATAAGCAGACGACAAACACCCTCTAATAAAAATACATACAAAGCAAAAAGCTTGAAAAAGAAGAAGGAAAAAACCAGAAGATGGGTACTTCCAGATCACACTCTTTGACTCTCGACTCTTGCCCCCCACATTGAATTTTATTTACAGTTTCCTTTCTCCTTAGCAGCAGCTCATTCTTTGCCAAATCTCAAACCCAGGAAAGGGATAAAGAAACAGCTACAGATCATGCAGAGGACCTAAAAAGATACAGACTTTATCACCTTCACTGTTATTCTCTTTTTGTTTTCCTATTTTCATGGTTTTCCCCTCTTCGTCGTTTTCTGAGAGACCTCAATGCTGGAGCTGATGATTAAGGATTGCTCCTGAAGGATCCAAGGGCTTTGATGGCGCCTGCTCTGAGGACGAACTGATGGTAGAATGCAGCGATTGCAGCCCCAATGAACGGTCCAACCCAGAAGATCCACTGAGAAAAAACCAAACAGATTGACATGATTAACAAAGTTTTAAGGACCCAAGTAGAAAAAGTTATGTCGACGGTGGGTGTTGATGAGATTGAATTACCTGGTCATCCCAGGCCTTCTTCTCGTTGTAAATGACTGCAGCACCGAAACTTCTGGCCGGGTTAATGCCGGTGCCGGTGACAGGGATCGTAGCCAAGTGAACCATGAACACAGCAAACCCAATTGGAAGTGGTGCCAACACCTTCAGTTTCACCAACCCAACAACAACAGAGGAGAAAACATCAGTTTCACTCGAAATCGCCCGAAAACACTTCCTAGGACATGGTGTTTGCGCAGACATAGGAACCGGGGACATGGCCGACGACAGATCGGAAAAGGGTTAAGAGGGGTGCTTACGGGGACGTGGGAGTCTCTGGCGCTTCTCTTGGGGTCGGTTGCAGAGAAGACGGTGTAGACCAGGACGAAGGTGCCGATGATCTCCGCGCCGAGACCGGTCCCCTTGCTGTAGCCCGGTTGTAGCTCGTTGGCTCCGCCACCGTACCTGGGGTAGTAGGCCTTCTGGAAGCCCTTCACCAACCCGCAACCGCAGATGGCGCCCAAGCACTGCGCCACCATGTACAACAGCGCCCGGATGAGCGAAACCTTGCGCGCCAAGAACAGCCCGAACGTCACCGCCGGGTTGATGTGCCCTCCTGAGCATAGTTTATGAGAGATTATAATCTGAACTCCTTCCAAGATCATACCGTTCACGGGTCATAACCTGAAATCCCCGCCTAAGTCTCATGCATATGTGTACCATCCTTCTTAATTTAATCATCCGGGACGTAACGTTTTGTCACCAGCTCGCCATAGCACCCTCAAGAGTTTGCTACTTATGCCGGTTTAATTAGTTAAAATAAGCTACCCTATTCGCCATTTAGTTTCGTTGTTTTCTCTGATAGACTGCTGCTTATTTATCCGTTTTCGTAGGGAGTTGGACGATCATGTCGTCAGAACGTACCGGAGATGCCGGCAGTGCAGTAAACAAGGACGAAGATCATGCCGCCGAAAGCCCAGGCGATGCCGAGAATACCGACGCCGTCACAGTTGGTGCCGTTGTGGATGGGATCGGTCTGGCTTTTGTACCCGATCACCGTCAGCACCGTGATGTACAGGAAGAGCAGCGTGGCGATGAACTCCGCGATGACGGCCCTATAGAAGGACCACTTGATCAGCTCCTCGGCGTCGATGAGCGGAGCCGGGGGCGGGTCCTGGTAGTCCTTGGCCGCGAACTCGCCCTGCTCCACCACCTCGACGTCCTTCGCCATCGTTACCGGCTGCGTTATCAGAATTCAAACCCCGGGTTCCGTCGGAGATCGGGATCGGATATGGACAAGAGAAGCTGGGTTTTGCTTAGGCTTAGTGATTAGAGAGTGGAAGTGAGGAAGACTGTGGGGGCAAAAAAAGGGTATTTATGAGTGAAACGAGGGGGGATTAGTGAATAAAGAAAGGGGCGATTATGTGTGGCTAATGACATGATTAAGCTTATTTTTTGGCCGCCCACATCGTTTGCTTTCGATTTTCTTAGGTTGGCATTGGGTCCCACCTTTGTCCTTCGGCGGCTATCATATGCCTTAAAATTTTATTTTGTTTTGTCTCTTGTTTTTTATTTTATTTTTAATTTTTTAGCTATTTTTTAATTTAACTTAGCATATGTGAGCACATGGATATGATGTATATTTGAATTAACAAGCCAAACCATCTCAATCCACTTATTAATGTTTAGGAAAGTTTCCAAAGGATGATGGCCTTGAGCTCTCAACCACTTCTCCTTTTAAAGAATGCAATGATTTCTAGGGATGATAGTTGGTGAAGCAATCGAAAAATGTTGTTTCGAGTCTAATTCTGGACCTCTGACTTCCACTGTTTTTCGAATTTGCCCTTCGTTTTCCTTTTTGCAATCGCATTGGACCCTCCAACTTAGCCGATTTTCAATCAAGTCCTCCCGTCACCTACTCTGTGAGTTTATTGGAATGAACAAATCGCAGGCATATGGTGTGCTCATGTAGAAGAGCACACGAAAGTCCGACAGTTTCTCGACGTCGTGTCCTCTCAACAATTCGATGGAGTAAGTACCGAGTGTTGACGCGATTCGATGGCAAAACGCCAAGTTACGGAATCCGACTGCAAAAATAAGTCTTTGGGCGAGTTTAAGAAGGCGGTCGGTAGTAAGAGGACTTCAAGTAAAAACCCGACGAATTAGAAGACTAGATTCAAAAAAATGGTTGCAGCACAAAGTTTAAAAGATGACACGAGTTCGAGAAATCAAAACCATACCGGTTCACTCAAAAATATTTCCGAGCGACAATTGGATGATGCCCGTGTTAAGTAATTGTCTTTTTAGGTTTTAAAGATACATTTATCACCAACCGAACATGGAATGTGGACATAGAAATGTTTTATAGAAATCAAGTTAACCGAATTGCTTTGAGTTAATTGGTAAGATTAGGAAGTACTTTTCGTTTAATAATGAGGTGTGTAACTTGAAGCATCATCAATTATAGGCATCTCAGAAATATGCGTATGATTGTTGATGACTTGATAGATCATAGCAAAAAAGTATATTCTACTCATTCCCAAGCAGATGCTAACTATGTTCCCTCACCAATTCTTTGGTCATTTTCAGGTGGCCCCTCAGAATTCTGTTTCTGAAAGGATACCCACCCCCCTATACTTTCGAAATTATCAAATGAGGCCCCTAATTATTCCAATTAAGTTTCCACATTCAAAGTTTCACCACAATCTTCACGTACAAGATTGGCCCTGCTCACTCTCTCCCAAATTAATTTACAGGACCCCGAACAAGGTTTCCAAACGATCATTGACCAACCTCATCCCCAATCCCATCCACGCGAAATAGGGTCGACCGATTCGCAGGGGAGACCAGCGAGATCGCTCCACCATAAGCTCCTCCTCCTCTCTCGACACCAGATCGTAAGTCCTTCTCTCTCGACACTGGATCGAAGGATTGACCAGCTCCCTGTGTGGCTCGTATTCATTCTTGCAGTTGGTATCGATACATCAATCATGCGGTGTTTTATCGTCCAGGACATGTCAAATCGTTCAAAGCACTTCCGACGATCAATGTTGTTCTAATTAGCTGTTCTCTGGTTTCTATTTCCTACTCTACTTATTCTAATTATCTGCATGAATCTTTTTTTTTTTTTTTTTTTGGGGATTCTTCTCATAAAGGAGCTGGCAAGCTGGTCCAAATGGCAAGGTTGTCAATGGGACCAAGGGGTCGAATAAATTACGGGAACCATGGTTTTTTTTTTGGGGTCGAATAGGGGGACCATGTTGGTTCAACTCCAGGCCAAACAGGTAAGAATTGGGGAATAATGTCCATTTAATCTAAAAAGCGATCCCAACAGATCATGCAGACGAAACGTGAATGAATACCATTCAATTTTTCAAAAAAGATTAAATAAAATAAATAGATAATTCTTCCAATTATTGCAATAATTAGGGTTTGCCAGATGAACTTATCTGTACTTTGCACCTAAACCCTGTGATGGAATTGAGTATTCCGGGCCCTTTTGGTTGGACATCGAAGCATCTTTCGTCACGGACCTTATCCTTTTACATCGCTCCCATCGAAGAACAAACAAAATAATTTGATCGCAGGTACCATTTTCCCATTTGTAATTTTTTATGATTCGGTCCTTCCGTCCATGCCAACCACATGGATATGAAATTGTTTCTTGAATTGGGTCGATTTGGAATGTCTTATTCATCATATTTGGATGAAAGATGAAGGGAAATTTAAGATTTTTTTTTTTTTGTGAGAACAGATCGATTAGATTCAAAGTTAGCATACTTTGCAGCGAAATTATCTCTCCCCACTCTCCAAAATATCGTATAAAGGTTGTTATCCTTTTTATTTACCTTTCAACCATCGTTCTTTTGGAACAAATTTCGACCAAAAAAAAAAACCTATGTCACCACCTCATTGTCAATAGACACGAGGCCCTACTGGTAAAGAGATTGGGGGAATGGGGATCCTAGTATCATAGATAACGGATTCAACTTTCGTGCTCTACAAAGAGACAGAGAATATTGTCCGTATATAGTACTATATGATGTGATTTTCTTACTTAGAGTTAGAGAAGTTATAGTTTGGAGGAGGGAAAAAATCCAAAATTTTACCGGCACTACTAATGTCGAGGGCTATATTTTGGGACAATTCAATTTTTATTTCCTGTATTTTCATTACTTTTCTAATCAAATTATCGTGCTTTTAACTTTTTTGATCGAATCTTTCTACTTATGCAAAACTAAAAAAAAATCCCTTCGGCACAAAACTTGATTAAATCCAGCTGATATGACCGTCGGACAACGACAGAGTGTAACATAGAGTAAATGTTGCCAGCATAAACATCCATAGAAGTAGCCTAAAGCAAAAAAAAAATGGTCAATAGAGTTATGGCATCTCAAGCTCATTGAGTATTACCAAAGATGACCATGTAGACAGTACTTAATAATCCCCATCAAACTTTGGTATCGTTGATAACCATGTCGGTTGGACTTGGCCAAGTCTCTCCATATCGAAAAATTGGTATACCGTGGAGCAGTTAATATATTTTAGGCTGTCCATAACTTATCGACTTAAGCTTTTTAATGGGAGTAGGTCAAACCGGATATATTGACAGCTTGGATTCGAACTATCTCTTGGCGATCTCGTTGATAAAGGTATCAAATTTTTGCTGCGCTATATATATATATATATTCCCTCAAGTTTTTCGTTTGTCTATGATTAACAAGTGATAACTCATGAAGATAATCCTAATATAAATCTAACAAAACACAATGTGGAGGTCATCACTTTTAGCCCAAGAATCAAAAGAGCCGAGGAACGGAGGAAACACACGAAACCCTAATCCTAATTCATAAAAATTACAATGTTGGAAAGTTCTTTTATCAACCCCAATAATTTCTTGAAGCAATGGGATGACATCTGCCACGATGTTGACATATTCATCTATTCCTAAAATTCTGACAAAAAAAAATAAAAATCTATTCATAAAGAAACAATAACAAGAGAACCCATTCATTGGTCAGCCACAATGTGATAGAAATTATTTAGCGACAGCCAACCGACTTTGGCTATATGTACAAACCCTATAGTCTAATTTTACCTTTTTTCTTTAGAGGGGTTGGTCTTTGTGAAAGGTATGGCTGAATTCGACAGCCACCACCAACCTTCAAAATAATATATAGTTTTTCAGAAGATTGCTTTTTTCAATTAACGTTGCTTTCTCTCTCGAATTAGAAATTAAAAAAAGAAGAAGTAGTAGATCATGTAAATTGAAGATATGGCCGAGAGACGGCCAAGTGTAGATGGACTCCAACGTGGTCGGTGGTTTGCACCACTATTTTAAGTCACGGGTCTAATGTCTAGTCTCATCCTTCGATGGTAACATTTGCAATTCCACATCACTTGTGCATAGTGATACGTACGTGTCTTTGTTGGATTAAGGGTAGTGACATCGATCCATGAGGAGCTCGAGAAACTCCCGAGACTGGCGGAAGCTATGACTTAAGGAAAGCCGAAGGCAAGAGACAATCAAATCGAGAAGAATCTAGATCTCCGACGAGTTGGGACACGAGTCGAGGCTACAAATGGACACTTGTTTTTTTCTTTTTTCTTTTTTTAGGCCGATCAGATACGATGTTCAACACAATTCAAGAAGAAATTGTCCAAAAAATCATAAACGTCAATTCAATCATAAACTTTTTAATTTTGTTAATTGAGTCCTAAACCTTTTTACTTTTTACCAATTGAATCTACTTCGCTAATTTTGATAGAAATTAGGCGACGTGGACATCAACCGTCGTACGTGGCACGACTAACGCTCACATGGACAAATTCAGTAATATTTTAAGATAATTTTTGAAATTTTTTATTTTTTTATCTTTTGTTTTCTTTTACTTTTTTTTTTCTTGTTTCTTCCCTTCTACCCTCCGTCGGCCATTGACGAGCTCGGCGGGGGCAGCCCTCACTAACCCAAGTGAGGGTGACCCTTGCCCGAGGTTGGCGAGGGCGGCACTTGCACAAAATCGATGGAGGGAAGAAGAGAAGAAAAAAAGAAAAAAAAAAGTAAAGGAAAACAGAAGAAAAGAACAAAAGGAAACAAAACAAATAAAAAATTCAAAAAAATATTAAAACATTCTTAAAAGTTGTTTCCGTTAGCGCCGACCGTACCATATAGGATGACCGGGGTCCATGTCAGCAATTTTCAGCCAAAATTAATCAAGTGGACTCAATTGACAAAACTTGAAAAGATTTATCACTCAATTGATACAATTAAAATGTTTAGGACTGAATTGACAAAATCACAAAAGATTTATGACTTTTTCTATAATTTTCCTCGATTCAGAAATATGAGCCGATTAATGTATTATCGTCAACGAGGTTTTCTCAATTTTGAGCTCCATTTCGAAGACTAAAAGCACATGGGAATTGATGAGGATTGTGTGATTTTTATGCTGTTTTCCAATATTTGTTTTCCTTGCTATGATAGTTGCAGTTGATATACGTTTTTTTTTTCTGTTACGAGCGCAAGAGTTTAGTATTTTGTCACATGGAGATCTAGACGACAAAAAGTCCGTTCATGTCTGGTCAACGTATCTAATTGAACCCAATTATGCTAAAAGAAATTGGCAAAAATTACAGCGTGCTCTCTTCTTAACTTTTGAGCAATTAGGATGAAGATTGCAATCATCAGCGTAATGATCCGTGAAGCAGCCATGCTCCAGGATTTGGACTGGAGATGAACATTGAGTAGGGGCCAGATCAGTTCGACCCGAACCGGACCCTGATTCGTTCATCGCCGGAAAAGTCATGATCGAGGCTGATCTCTTGCCCAGGGCCAGCTCATCACCAGGCAAGATTTCCTGTGCAATTCTCTAGGATAGTCGGGCTTGACTCAGACTCAACTGGGCCTAATTGAGATCCACCCGCTTCCATTCTTACCCGCCCGAAGACGACATCGGACCGGGTTATCAAGACATAACTAGACGATTGATCAATGTCGCGATTGATCAGTAAACAAGGTCAGAATGTAATACGAGAACGCTAACCGAGGCTGCTCAAATTGCTTGCAAATTATGACCTCTTGCACAGAAAAACGAAGTAAAATTTCTCAAAAATTTCACTCATGCGGATCTAATCGATAGAAACACTGCGAAACGGCGTACAAACTCTCTACTCAGCTCTCATTGTCTTCGTCAAATCCTTCAGCTCTCCCTTCTCTAATCGTCTCCAGTTGAGGAGAGACGGAGGACTTCGACGGCCGCTCCAGCAGC
Source organism: Rhodamnia argentea (assembly GCF_020921035.1). Classification (NCBI taxonomy): domain Eukaryota; kingdom Viridiplantae; phylum Streptophyta; class Magnoliopsida; order Myrtales; family Myrtaceae; genus Rhodamnia; species Rhodamnia argentea. The sequence continues at coordinate 27,363,272 of NC_063157.1, read as the reverse complement.
GAAGGCGTGACCTCGACCCCGGCCTTCGCACGCGGGACCATCGCCTTAGTCGCCAATCGACGAGAGACCATAATCCGGCGCATCGGGCTGCGTAAAATAGAACAATCCTCTGTCTCTCTCTCTCTCTCACTCTCTCTAGGTTTGCTTCGGCTATGGCAAGATGTCAAGAGAAGAGAAGGGATGATGAAGATGATGACGTGATGGTGTGGACTTGCTCTGAGAATTTATAAGCAAAGACGGCCTGATGATTGGAGCGAGAGGGAGTCTAATATACTGAGGAACGCGAGCTCAGGGAACAAACGAACGAAAGAAGAGCGTTTGAAGAATAGAAGAGGCCATGAACAACATTGACGGCAAGAACGCAAGCCACGTAACTACGTTAGCCGTCGGTAGATCTTTTGTTTTCCGGAAAAGGGCAGCAATACGAGTAAATATTACGGACCCCATCTTGCAAACCTAGGGGTGAGCATAGTCCGGTGAGTAGGTTTTAGACCTAAAATCTGAAACATTCTCCGTTATAATCAGTTCCCAGTTTTTAAAATTTGGAACCTATTTTGTTACCTACCCTGTTTTTTTATCCGATTCTAGAGGCTAGCTAAGAATTTGTTATTCTTCTGTTTCTTTTTCTGATTCTCCAGCAAAAAAGTATGAGTAGTAATGAAATAATTCGAAAAAAAAAAAGATGAATAATAAAACTCACTATCCCCCAAAAGCAACAATCCTGAGGAATAAAAGTTACAATCCACCAAAAATAGAGGAGGTGAGTCGAGCGGGACTAGTTTTTTTTTTTTTTTAACAGTAGTTAAAAATAGATTTGAAAGCCGATCTGGTTCTCGGGTGGGTTTTCACTTAGAATCGAAAATCGGACCAATTTCAATCGGTTCTAAAAAATTAGAACGTGTATCCAGTCCGATTTAAACAGGAATCCCAAACCTATTTTCGAGTGATCTAATATGATTTTTAGGTAAATCCGATCTAGTTGCATACCCCATGCATAACGATGAGCGGAGGAGATTTTCTTTTCGTTTGCCAAGAAGCATGGGTTTGGAATGTCCAAAGAAACCCTAGAAAGGAAAATATCTCGAGCATGGTCAAGACGCCAGAGAGATTCGCGTCCCATACTACTTCACCGGTCACAGCACGACAGGACAGCCCGTGGATGCTCTGTCTTCCTCTCGATGTTGCGGCGTGCCCTCCTCCCCTCATCGCTTCTTTCTCAACGGCTGCAGTTCATTCGATTTCTATGCACAGATTTGCTGAATCGTCAAATTACAACTACGGAATAGCGACCTTTGCTGATGAAGAAATCCTGTGATTTTGACGTCCCCTGCTTAGGGGCACTCGGCCCGTCCGCGAGAGGTTAGGGCTAGAGGTGGCAATATTGATCAAAAACTCATTTATTAACTCGGTTTTAGTGGGCTCGGATTGAATATGGACCATTTGAAATTTTTAAAATTGGTCAAAATGAGTTGAAATATTAAAAGTAAGTTTATATGGGTTTGATGCAAACCCATGTTCAACCCATTAAACTTAAACCCAAAATGTATGTAACTTGCAAAGCCCTCAGGTGAGCCTCAACCTCGCCGGGATCTAGCCGATCGTCACCAGTAATCCTTACCGGACATAGAAGGAAGGGAAAAAAAAAAAAAGAGAAAAAGAAAAAATTGAAATTTTTAAAAAATGGTCCATTGTATTTTAGCTATATATGTTATTTAAAAATCTGCAAGAAACAAGGTTTCTATAAATTGGATCTAATAGTGAAGTGTTTTAGCAATAAGAATCGGGTATGAATCACTAGATTTGTGTTGTGTGAAAATGAATCAAAACAGATTAAATGGATCAACGTGAATCCAATCATTTTCGATCCGACCTAACCGCTTGATATGTCTAGGGCATGTCCACCAGAGTCTTGGGCACATCTGTGGACCAAATGCAAGCGTCGGGGTCCCGGGCTTGAGACTTGGGGTCTCGGGCTTGGCCGCTGGGCCCACAAGCCCGGGACCTAGGGTCTCGAGCCCGGAAAATGTGGTTCTCGACCCAAATGCCACGGCTCGTAGCCCAAGTTCGGGGAACCCGAACCTGGGCACGGAGATCCCGAGCCCCAGCGGCGAGATCTTCTTGTATCTTAGAAAACGGATTTTGATTTTCAAAAGAGGGGGACATATCCCCAAAATTAGAGCACAAGTTTTTCGTTGACTATGAAAATATTTTTCTCTAATTTAGTATTCTCATTGATCCAGATGCCAAAACCCAAGAAAACGTTCTCCAACGGTAAATTTTCCAAGAAACAGATGAACACTGGTTTACATTACGGGGTGTCCGAATCGAACCAAAAACCGAACCAAAATCAAATCGAATTGAACCGAATGAAATTTCGCAATTTCAGTTCGGTTGGATTTTCGGTTCAGATAATAGAAAAAATCACATTGTTCTTCCCCGATTCAGATTTTATGGATTCGGTGAACCGAACTGAACGCCGACAGATAAAAGTAAAACGTGAATCGGTGACCTCAGTTACGGATGGCTTCTAAAAAACTCAAAACCCTAAATTGAGAATACCTCTCGTTCTACATCTCTCCACTCTCCATCGCATTCTCTCTCTGTCTCTCTCTCACGTTCGGACACACTTCTGAAGTCGTCAATCTGTCTCTGTGTCTATCTTCTCCCGCTCGTTCGAGCGCTCTCGGGTGTTGAGGTGCAGGCGCTCGCATCAGATTTCGATCAAACCCACCGTCCCCCTCAAGAAGAAGAAGAAGAAGAAGGCGTGGGCATTCCTGTTCTGAGATCCGTGAGAAGAAGAAGGTGTGGCCATTCCTGTTCCGAGATCCGTGCGTCTCTCTCTGCAAGTGAAGGTACTACTCGCGAGGGGCTTTCGCTTCGTCCCCACCGATTGTCAGGCTTTTCTTCGCTCCTTTGTCTCGCATTCTTGTCTAGTCATCCTCTTTTATCAACCGATGTTCCGGGTTCTGTTTTGACCCTCTCGTGCTGGAACTGAAGAAGAGGAGGAACAAGAGCTTGTTGAAGAGAAAAGTTTCTAGAAGCTTCGTGGAATTCCAGCTGGATTTCCATCTCTGTCTCTCTCTCTCGGACACGAAGGTTCTGAACTTCGTGGAATTCCAGCTTGTTGAAGAGGACATTTCTCGTAGTCGTAAGACTTGGGGCACATTCGGCTTGTTGACGCAGTGCATGACTCTTGTATCTCTTACCCAATTTTTTTTTACAAAAAAAAAGCCCAAACAAACAAACAAAGCCGAGAAACAAACCGAACCGAGCCGAACCCAATTTTTCAGTTTAGTTTAGGACGAGTTTGGTTCGGTTCAAGCATATTCCTATTGGTTCAGTTCAGTTCGATTTTTCAAAATATCAAATCAAATTGAACGATTGACACCCTTAGATGACATATATAATAAGGCTACGAGACGAGTGGTCCAATACTCCAATCTATGTCTGCCTTAGCTAGCAAAGATAGAATCCATTACTATAGCTCTAGCACACAATGAAGAAACTAAATTACTTGGCATGCCATAAATTTTGGAAGATAAAAAAGGAAAGACGTGTTTGGAGGTGCTTCGGCTAACTTTCGGACCTAAGAAGCGGGTAAACACGTGAATCATATCTTAAGAAGAACTATTAAAGTTGCATTTCCCGGGATTAATCATACTAATGTTTTCACTCGAACGTTTTTCTTTCAGTTTATTTATTGTGCTCTTTTCTTTTCTTTTCTTTTCTTTTTTTTAGATTTTTCCGTTTATAGCTGTGCGGTATCTTCTTTCGTGACAAGGTCCGGATCCGCGAAATATTTCACTAACTTCGTGGACTAGTTAATTAAGACTCGAGCCAAAAGCTTTGAGCGGATGGTTAGGTGAACTCGACGCGGCTGATAGGTTCTAAGGGCATTCGTATGACTATCGAGAAATAAGTAATGACACATGGGGACGTGCCTTGAAAACTAAGCAAAAACCACATTTTCAAGGAGTCAATCCTATTTCTCTTTTCTTGTACAAACGAGAAGGCACGTTTTATGCATCCAAACAGAGTCGTAACTCGTGAGGATGTATGCTCTCTAACATTTTCTGTGATATTGCAAGCAGTGCATAAGGACTAGCGGTCGACGGCAACCCAGTAACACCCCGAAAACAGATGGAAGAGATGCAGTTTCTAAAGAGAAACTTCACATGCAAATGAAAGGCTCCATCGCCACTGGATGATGCAGAGAGGAGGCTCGAGTGGCTAGCGGCTACAGGCACCATGAATAGACTTAAATGTCTGGGGGAAACAGGTAAGAGCCGACAGCTACGAGCGATGAAGGATATGCCAAAACTGACTGGCAATAATTGTGGAGAGATGAGCATCTTCTTCTGATCAGTATCGAGACGCAAACCTCTGATTAAGATAATTGCATGGTTAAGTCTGATCCCAACTGAAAAAGGAAAGACCCACCAAGTGAGTCGTTATCATAACTCAGGTCGAAGCATCTGCATGTGAGAATAATTGCATGGTTTGTACGGGCCATGCATGGAGCTTTTGGAAGCATCTCTCCTTTTCGGGCAAGAGATAGAGAAGCCCTAGAAGCAGCTTCACCCTACACGTCTCCATCTTTCAATAAGTAATCATGCTTTTGCAAGAGAGCGGCGTTGGGAATAATGAAAATTTGGTCCCGACGAGAAATTTTCAGGCGCTAACGATAGTTTGTCGCGTTTTTGAACCGCTCTTATAGACTAGTCATTTCATGTTTAGCATCGCGGATAATTCTAGAGTTAACATTACTCATGTTATGTGAATTTGTGAACTGGGATTACATCTCAATGATTGTTGGCTATATAGTTATAATCCCTAAAGCAAGAAAAATAAAATAACTTATGTGTCTCGTATCAAGCGGAATCTAATTCGAAGTCTCTTCTATACATGTAAAGATTCATGGTTTCATCATGGTCAATCACAATTTATCCCGTACGGTACGGGACACAAGCTAGCGTACATGCTCGTGTACGAATCAAATAATTTTCGTAAAAGGATATCATTGAATATAAGACCCCTTCGTTTTTTAATATTATCTTTGTTTAGTAGACTCATAAGTGGTTTTTTCTATTGTTAAACGCTGGATATAGTGGATAGAGACTAATTCTATGTTCCTAACTCAATGAGAATTTGATGGATCCAAGATTTAATAAAAACCAAGAAGAATATGAAAATTTCGATTGGAAAAAGATTAGTGAGTTCCTAGACCGCCAAACTTGCAACCGTTACACATTGACTAATAGTGACCGACACCATTGTGGTCGCCTTGTGTTGAGTGATCGTGGGCCTCTATTATTCCAAAAAATAACTTAAAGAGTGAAACTTTCCCTTACACTTATAAATTGAGCACCAATCTCTATTACAACCGATGTGAGATAACCCCAACAATTTCCCCCTCATACATCGGGTCTCAAGTCAAAGTCGTAACAACCCGTATATTACCCGTGTGACTATTGGATCCAGACTTATTGGTAACTTAAGCTTTGATATTAGTATTAGGTGGTCTTAATCTTCTCCCATCCTAAAAGTTAGCTCAAAAGATAAGATTTTCCTTCGCACTTATAAAATGACCACCAGCCCTTTTCACAATCGACGTGAGACAACCCTAACACCTTGATTCATGGCAATTGGCAACCATGACGGATGGCACGCTCTCTCTCTTTTCTTTTTCTTTTTCCTAAGCAATGGGGAAGAGAATTGGAGCACAGCATTAAAATACTCTTTCAAAACAAAAGAGGGCTATTAAAGTCATTATGATTTGGAACGAGTATATTCTCCTTTTGTCCAGGTTTTTTTTTCTTCTCGTTTATTTCCCACTTGTTTATGAGGTTATAAAAGCATCAGAGTTCTTTGGATCTCCGACTATCATTGCTGGTTGCCTTTATTATCAATAATGATAGCTGAACGACAAGCAAACTTGTCGCGACAGTCGAATCATGGGGACGGCCCATTCCCCACCCTCCCCCTCTTTTCTTTGCCCCCGTCCCTATTAGGATTAGCCGCACAACCATAACCAAATAGAGAATGAAAGCAAAAAAGAGAAATTGAAATATAAAGATTTATCGTAATTCACCCTTAAACTAACTCTACATTCAACGGATAATTCCATTATAATTAGCACATCGCATTTTTCTATTATAATTCATAATTACGAAAGAAATATATTATATATTTATAATAATTACTATTCATGAATCCAAACTTACACTACACTTCTTGTGGTCGAACGGTATAAGCCACAATCCAAGCCCTAGAAACCCATGCATAGAAAGAGAGAGGTCGGAACTTGGAAGTGGCGTCACGGAATGCCAATAATTATCTTCAAGATCAGGATGGAGGCGGTGGGGCCAGCTTCACGTGCGATCACGCCCCTCAACCCTACACCTCTCGGGACTCCAGAACTTTAAGAGGGCCACGTGGCGATCGCACTCCGATGCGACACGCGTCGTTACGGAATAGGTCTATCCTGTCCACATTCCCAGAACCCCGTTCAGGTGAAACTCCCCTGACTCTTCCGTCTCTGTTCAACTATTTGTCCTCCACTGCGGTCGCGACCGGGCGAGATAGATTTCTCTTCCCAAAATGCCCTCCCTCCCTCCATTTTTTTTTTTTTTTGCTTTATCTTTATCTTTATCTTTTTTTATAAGCAATCGGTCAAAACCATGTGGTAAATTTTGCACAATGCTGAATGAGACAATGAGATAACGTGTTATTTTGAACGGCCATCGTTGAGTATTCCATAGCAAGATTTGCACGTTAGGATTGGGTACAAACCCACAGCCCGACAAAGACGGTCGGATTACAAAAAGCCCGACTCAATTTCGCATCGTCGTAGATGAATACATGTGATTAATGTGAAGGTTGAATTGATTATCGTTCGATTTTCTTCCAAGATGGAGTGCCATAGCCAGTTTCTCCGACCATCATGCGTTGATCATCATTTCTTCTAACCACTGTGCATTCATCATCGGCTCTGACCACCGCCAATCGCCATCGCTGTCCAACCAATCATACTCCAATGACTAAGGGTGTGAAGAAAAAGTCATACATCACATGACCATCACCATCAAAGAACTTAAATCTCATCCTTCATGTCGTCATCCACATCAAAAGATCATTACTCGCTGCCCCAGTGCTGTTCACCGGTGGATCTCCGTCCACCTCCTCTCCGCCCCTTGCTACCCTTGGTCGCCGGCTCCAATGTCAAGTGGCAGCCGAGCTTAGCGTGTTGTAAAGTTCGATTTATTCACGATTGGTGGTGGTCGAAAAAAAAAAAGTCTCTTTTATATAGACGAAAAAAAAAAAAAAAAAAACCATGCCTAACGATCCGTCTTGCAATTTGGCAATGTGCTGTAAAGTTCGATTTATTCGCGAGGGCTCGGACCTCAGCCACATGAAATCACCTTCGAGCCATTTTTTTCACGCAGACGTGGGACCACATCGAACACCCTCCGCACGACATCTACCATGCTGCCACGTCAGGTAGGGCCACGTCCCATTGTGGATAAAGTGGAAATCCGACGTGGCGGATCCAACGGCAGGGCATCCCTGTAATTTCGCCGATCCCGGAGGATAACGAGGAAACAAACAAAAAAAACCCAAAAAAAAAAAAGAAGCCAGTCCTTATCCACTCGAACTGAAAAAAACAAAAAACAATCTATAAAAACCACCTCCAAAATCTTTCCTTAAGAAACTCGAAAACCAAACCGGAACAGCGAAACGGCTAGGAAACCCTAGGAAAGCCCGAACGGAGAGGAACAAGATACAGCAACTGATCTCCGCTCACTCGCTCTCATTCTATATCTTCAGATTCTTCTCCCATGGCGACCGCCAGAAACTACATTTCTCGGCCAAGGTATCGATTCCTCGACGCCGATCTGGCCACCTCCATGACCCGCGACTCCTCCTCTCCCTCCTTCGAACTCGACGAGTCCGACCTCTACAACTCGCCCCGCTCCGTCTCCCCCGGGCCGTGCGACCTATCCGCTCCCAACTCCCGGACATGCAAGAAGCCGGCCGCCGCGACACGCGCAGTTCCCCGCCCCGGAGCAGCGGCGGTGGCGTCGTCGCTGCCGGTGAACGTGCCGGACTGGTCGAAGATCCTGAGGGAGGAGTACAGGGAGAACCGGCGGAGGGGCAGCTTGGAGAACGACTTCTTCGACGATGAGGGCGAGGAGGAGGAGGATGAGGGCCGCTGCGGAAACGGGGGGAGGAATAGGAGGTGGGTGCCGCCGCACGAGCTCGTGGCGAGGACGGCGAGGATGGCGTCGTCGTTCTCGGTGACGCTGAAGGGGAGGGACTTGAGCAGGGTCCGGAACGCCATTTGGGCTAAAACCGGTTTTCAGGATTGAATTTCAGAGGGGATTATTTCCTTTTCCTTTTTGGGATTTTTAATTCTAGAATCTAATTTTTTTTTTAAACTTTTTGCTGCTTTTTAAATTGCTTTTTAGATGGACTCTAATTTCTGACTCTGGAAATGATTTCGTTCGTTATTTCCTTGTTGAACTCTTGGAATTGTGCCGGAAAAAACCTGGCGAGGGCATTGTGGTAATAACCCGCGAACATGCAACTCCACGCTTTCCAATGCGGGTGGGGCCCGCTCCGAACCAAAGTAGGCATGACCACGGTCTCGGTTCATGAACCGGCAGTTCCGATTCATGGCCACTATGGAACCGGAACCGGTCCTTGAAGGGATGGTTCTGATTCCGATTCGGAACCGCCGGTTCCATGGTGGGGTCGGGGGAGGGAAAGAGCAACCTAATTCTTTTTTTCTTTTTGCCGGTTTCTAATTTTTTAAAACGGGAACCGGCCCTTGAGGGACCGGTTCCGGTTCTTTCACGGGCCAGTTCCGAGTCCAAATCGGTCCGTGATCATGTCTAAACTAGAGGCCGCTGTTGGGGCGATAGCGAGACCCATCTTGAAGCATTTCCGCTGCGAAATTCCAAATGTGCCCCTCTCGTCTTTATGCTCTTTTTTTTAAGTACTGTTCTCGCCGGTCAAAGGGTCGACACGGTAGTACTCTCTGATTTTCGAATTTCTCGTTCCTTCTTGTAGAATTTTTTTTCAACTTTTTTCACTTCGTTCTTTTACTCTAATTTTGCCCGTTTCGCTGATATTTTTGGCTTATTCATGAAGCGACAGGTCGTTTAAGTGTGTTTGGTAACGAAGAAAACGACATCTCACTTCTCCTTGGGTGGATAAAAGGGTCCCTACCTACAGATTTTTTTGGGGGAAGAAGAAAAGAAATGTTCCTTCATGTTTTGGATAATGCGAAATGGATAACACATAAATAAACTGGTTTATCGTAGATAGCATTCAAGTAGACTCCGCGTTTTGAATTTTATGCATGATTCTCCAAATAATTGCGGTACTCTTTGCTTTTCGGAAGATAAGGATAGTTCTAGTTTGATAATACCGGGACAGTTACCGAAATAATATTAAAACTATTGAAACCGTGTCAATTCAATTTAAATTTTTTTTTATTACTATTTTTTTTTTTTTGTTGAAATTATTGCCAGTTGAATCTTAAACTTTTTGTGTTTGTGTCAATTCAATCTACTTGGTCAGCCGATGCTAACAAATTACTTTCAATAGTACTTAAATTTTTTTAATATTTTCTATTTTTTTAATTAATTTTTTATTTTTATTTTTCTTTTCCTTTTTCCTTCCTTCTTAACTTTCTGTCCGTGGCCAGCGAAGATCGCCGGAGCTTGCCGGCAAATGGGCAAGGGCAGCCTCGCCATGGCCTCTCCTGCCGCAGAAGAAGGCGGCCTTGCCTGCGGCCTCGCTCGCGGCCTCGCGCGACGTCGGGAGGGCCACAAACAAAAAGCTAAGAAGGAAGGAAAAAAAGAAACAAAAATTAATTAAAAACTCGAACAAAATAATTAAAAGAGTATAAAAAGTGACCATGTCAACGTTGACCAGCCAAATAGACCGAATTAGTATAAATGCAAAAGGTTTAAAACTCAATTGGCTAAAAAACTTAGGATTGAATATGGAAAATTGCAATAAATTTATGATTGCTTTGGTAATTTCCTCGATAATGCCCAAAAGCACAGATGATAGAGTTCTTTGTCAAAAAAGAGAGCAAAAAAAAAAAAAAAAAAGGTTGCAGTTACGTTATGGAAACCTTGTGTGAAATATGCAATTAGGAAGTCAAAATAGGGGCTCGAAAGATTTAAACTCAAGATCTTCTGCTCCGATATTAAGCAAGTTTTTATGAGATTACTCTCAACCGTTCTAAATGTTTAAACTTTTAGGTGGATGGGTGATGCAGTGGAAGTGATAACTGGAAAAACATTCCAAAGGGTAAACTGAATTTGATAGAATGATAACGTGGAAATTACATAGGGCGGACGTCCATTATATAGATAGGACTTCTTTAGGAATTAGAATTAGTCAAAGATACATTAAATGAGTCAAATATAATATAATCAAATGGAATTCAAATCAAATATTGCGATTATCTATATCGCTAAGTTTCCTAAAATTAAAGAACTATCCGAAAACCTATCTAAACGACTCTGAAACATGAAAATCCATCGTACATCATGGCAACGCAATGATTATTGATCAGAAGGCTATTTTGCTTCAACCGATCAAATTTGAGCGTAATCCGAGCTCGCCGATCCCAAATCGGTGAAATCTGCTTGATTTATGACGATTACGTTTTTCCAAAAAATCACACACCAGTTGTTCTACATTAATGGGGTGATTTAATATTTACTTATCTTATTATTTTATTTGTGCAGATTTAAGGTAGTTTGCAGGTGATTAAGTGGGGTCCGAACCAGCGATGTTCAGTAATTGAGATGAACATCTCCTTATGGCTTTCTGCCTGCTTCAGAGGCGGCATTGCCAGTGAGGCAGTGACTTAAAGATTCTGTCTCGGTCACTTCTCCATGTTCTCTGTGCTTTCATTTTCTGCTTTTCTACCATTTCCCTTCCTGGGTCAATCCGACACAAAATAAGCACTTTTGCACTTGGCTGCTTCAATTTACTGATGAACAAGTGCATCGTAACATCTACTTGGTGACGATCATGGTGGGTGGCATCTTGATCTCCATCCTGTATTGCTGCCAAAGCTGGAAATTGTTGATTCTGAACTTGGGACCCTCTTCCAGGATCGATCTGCAACGCAAAAGCAGGGTTAAGGCGGGACTCGGGTTGGTGCCCCGATACTCGAAGTCGAGTGATTGGAAGAGGAGAAGGGTGCAAAGGATTCGAACTAAGAGTCCGAAGACTTGCTCAGAATGTGCTCTTTACCTTGCGAAGGCATTTCTTGGGAAAATTATCGAAAATATCCTGAACCTATTATAATTGTGTCAATTCAGTCATAAACTTTTTTTTTTTTTACCATTGAGTCCTAAACCTTTTTCACATTTTGTTAATTGAGTCTATCCGACCAATTTTGACTAGAAATTAATGACATTAACGTTGGTATCCTATGCGGCATTGCCAGTATTGAAGTGCAATTTTTTTTTTTTAATTAATTTTTTTAGTCCTTGTCTTCTTCTTCTTCTTCTTTTTATTGTTAAGGCCGGTCGATGCCCGGTGACCTTCACCAGCCACCGAGCAAGGGCCTGCGAACCCTCATCGCCCACGGGTGAGAGTTGCGGCCCTCGCACTCTGCTAGCGAGGGTTGCAAGCCCTCACAGGCCACCGCGAGGGCCGCTACCCTCGCCTAATGACTAGCAGCCTCTTGCCGGCCTTAACAATAAAAAATTAAAATAAAACAACAGTAAAAATATTAATAATTTTTTTTTTCTATTAGCACTAGCAGTGTCACGTAGGATGATTGGCATCCATGTTATCAATTTCCAGTCAAAATTGGTTGGATGAACTCAATTGGAAAAACGTGAAAAGGTTTACGACTCAATTGACAAAAAAAAAATGATTTATGATTGAATTGACATAATTACAATATTTTTAGGAATTTTTTGGTAATTTTCCCAGCATTTCTTTTAGAAGCTGCAAAGTCGCGGTTGACCGATAATGGCAACTGGGGATGTGTATGAATAATAAACTTTCGTTGTTATGGACACCCGGACGGTGTTAAGGGCTCTGAAATGGCCAAACCGTCTTGAGGATCAGTGCATGCATGACTTGTTAATTAGTGGTGGCACCTTGTGCCTGTTCATCCTCTTCTTCTTTTCTTCCAACAATTAAGGCATGACCTCTCCGAAATCGCGACTAAACGAAATAATTCCTGGATTCAAATTGCAAGAAAATCATCACCGACCTTTGATAATAGAAATCAAAATAAATTTTGACACAAGGGGGAATTACATCACGATCCTAAAGTTCATTTATTTATTTTTCCTTTTTCAGGTTTAGATACTAATCTCCAAAAATTAGGGAGTTAACTCAAAAGAAAGCGAGTCTCAATCAACTAAGGACCCGAGAGAGGCTAGCCAGCATCATGGCCCCGTCGGTCGTTACGTGTTTGGTGCACTTTTCATGAGTTATTCGTTGTACTTTTGAAGCTTTGGCTTAAGTTTTTTCGTTCCCCTCTGTTTCATGCGAAGATTTCACGATTTTTCACCTCGCTTTCTGTAATTTAAAAGGTTTTGGAATTTATGTGATGTGCTAGATTCGATCCAAAATACATAAATGACGGAATTCGGTTATTAGTCTAGTACATCATTATAGCTGATCAATTTGTTGAAAAACAAAAAAAAACAAAAAAAAAGGAAAAAAAGAAGAAGAAATCAATCGGGATACTTAATAAGAAACTCGTCTGAATACAAACACGACACCAAATGAAAAATAGATAAGTTTCACGCCTTTCGATCTCACTTTCATCCTATGATTTTCGCTGGCAATATCGCTATAACATCCTATAATAGATAAAGTTTCACAAGAGATGACGATTAGAGAATGCCAAATTCACCGAGGGCTCCTCCAAAGCTTCAACTTCAAGCAATGAATCCTCACAATTAGGGACATGGTCCCCTTATCAAATGTCTCATGTTCTTCCCCTCCTGCTCTTCCGTCGAATGGAAACAAGACCAGATCGATTATACCATGTCTTGATAGATGGAGGAGATTAATCTGAAAGGGAAAAGAAATCATTTAAGCGAACACGAGAGAAAATACGGTAAAGAAAGGAGAGATGTTAATTTACAACACTATTTTGATGCTAACGATAGAAATGAATTTAAAACGGAATTATCTCTATCATAATAGTAAAAGTGCACTACCAGAGAGTTCTCCTCTCCCCTAGTACGAAGCCACAGTGCTCTTCCCTTGCTCTTCTTCAAGTTCGTCTCACTGCATGAGAAATAAGACTAAAGATTAAATTATTTTCTTGCAAGAGCAATGTTAAGACATCTACTTATCGATTGCTCAGACATTCTCAAAAAATGCTAACGACTCGGTAATTTGTTGTTTACCTGTAGCTTTCTTCTCCCGCATCGCCTGCATGCAGTCAAAAGGCTCGACACAATTAGGGTGTGGAAAACGATAAAGCAGCATTCATTAGCCCTTGCCCATGATGTAATGAACTAGATGTAATCCGTGGATTATGTAATAATCTATGACAGAATGTGCGATGTATTTAAGCGAAAAAGATAACTTAATGTTAACGTATCATTAGAGGTTCGTACTTACAATATAGTCTTAAGAGCATAGGAACAACTTGAACAAATGAATTAGCGAACGCATTGTTGAAGGCTTATGTAACATGCTGCAAGTCCCATGAGTCGATTAAGTCCATAACTTTGAATTGTCGCGTGGCTATAATCGGGAACAGATTTTATGGGTCTTATTTGCCAAAAAAAAAAAAATTGGCGAAATTGTCCAATCAGTCCTAAACCAATTTTACGAGGGTTGTCAATCCAATTTTAAACTTTTCAATTTCGTTAATTTAGTAGTAAGCATTTCTGCAAACATTCTAATATAGTTTTTTTTGCCAAATTTAGATGAGAATCACCGATGTGGCGATCCATTCATCGTCGATTGTCCTAAGTGACGATGACTGGAGGCCACGTTGGCGATTTTCGGTGAAAATTGGCCATAAAGTTTACCATTGGAATTTACCGCAACAAATAAGCAGAGTTGAAAAGTTTAAGACTAAAATGGCATCCGTACAATAGTTTCAACACCGATCGGAAAATTTATACCGTTTTCTTTATAAATGAATGGTAGGAAGAAAACCCCTCTTAATGTATTGTAAATTTCTCGGAATACTAAATCCCTGGCATTAATTTTTCTGATAAGAAGTGGTGCAAATACTCACATTGGAAATTGGCCTCATCCACATGTCACGATGCTTTTGAAACTCCTCGGCCATGTCTTCCCCACAGTCATATATGGACAATCCTTCAGGCACCCTCCTCAATTTGAAGCATCTGTTGATCCCTAATCGAGAAAGATGAGGCATGGCTCCTCCAGCGACCCTCAACTCCTCCAATTTTTTTAGATTTTGAAGATCCAAACGCTTGAGCTGAGGAAAGCCTCCTGCAGAGCAAACCATTTCCTTTCCAACAAAAGCTGTCCACAGTAGGAGAACAGTCAAGTGATGCAGTTTCTCCAATATTGGCATCGGATCTTCTTCGAGTTCGGAGTCCATTAAGACCAACTTCCTCAATTGCTGGGGTAGATTTTTAGGTTCCGGTAACTTCTCTATCTTCCCTCTCATGGACAATTTACAGCAATGGTGATAGCTTGACATTTTACTCAATTCATCTTCAGTGAATGGACGGTAGCTTGTGAATCTAAAAGACGAGGATCGAAGACGTTTAAAAGTGAATTTAGCAAGTTGTGGAATTATCTCCAACTTGTCGGAACCATAATGGTGAGGGACGGTTAGTTTTTGCAGGGTGATATGTTTGCCTATATCATTCACATCACAGTTCTCCGGGGAAAAGTTTCTCAATGTCCGTAGATACTTTAAAGAGTCCAACCGCAGCTTCTGCTGACCATCAACGGAAAAACTGCTGGGAAGATGGAGATGCCTCAACCTTATCAACTTCCACAACACATTTGGCACGGTTACAGCACAAAGTCTGTCCGCACGCAAGTCTAAGAATTCCATGCATACAAGGTTCTCTATAGATTGCGGCAAGACCTGGAACGCACTCCCTGCTAAGCTTAAGTATCTCAAATGGACTAGGTCTCCCACAGATTCAGGTACATTCCCGCTCATCCAAGAAAGACCCTCCAGCTTCAATACTCTGAGAAACTTACAGTTGATGAAAATAGGTTGAAATTCCTCCCACGTCACTATGACGAATTTCCCAGTAGGAAAGAAGATGAGAGTTCGAAGGTGGAGCATAGTCCTTCCTATTTGTTTTACTGTGGGAATCGGGTTTCCATTAGCAATCGCACGCATGTTGAGAGAAAGCCTTCTTGTTTGGCAATTCGACTCAAAGTCTACTGCCATTGAAGAAGAATAGTCCTCAATTGCATCGTCTTGCTGAATGTTAAAAATGCTTAGAAACCTCTCCTGCCTAGCCGTGGAGACGCACAAGTCCCACATCAGATCATGGAGGCGGCAAGTTTTGATTTTTCCACTCCAGTTGAATTGTGCTTGAACCATCCCCCTGCTAACCAACTCCATTAAATATTGCTCTGCTACATCTTCCGCTGTATTTTCTCTCTCGTTGTATGCATCCGGTGACACAAAGCCTTCAGCAATCCACATTTGAAGAACCTCCGTTTTAGAGATTTCTTCATCGGTCGGAAAGCTACCCAAATAAAGGAAGCATGTCTTTAGATACCATGGCAGATCGTCGTAGCTTAAGGCCAACACTTTTAATACATCACTCTTATCGCGAAAATGTGAATTGATGTTTCTGTAAACTGTCTCCCAGTCGTTGACCGCTAGAAGTCCACCAAGCACATTGATAGCCAAGGGTAATCCTCCACACTTCTTGAGGAGTTCATCTCCTAACGTTTTCATGTTTTCAATTATAACTACATAGTATCAAGCAACAAATTGCAACTTAGCAGTCATAGGAAGATGCCATTGTAATAAGAAGACACTTCAAGGACAAATATCTACACTTGATTTGAGGAAACCGTATCACTTGCTGATCAGCTTCAGCATTTTGACTCCCATTTTTTTATGTGTTTTTATTATAAGCTAAAATTAGAAGACAAAGTATACAAGATAATTACGTTTCTATTTCCTTTGAGTTATTAAGAATTGAGAAAAGCTAAGATAACAATCCGTGAGAGTGACAGACCCACGCTCACCACATATGCGCGGGAAAAAGTGTCAAAAAGTCCCGAACATATTGTATTGGTTCCAATTCAGTCATAAACCTTTCATTGGTATCAATTCAGTCTTAAATCTTTTGCATTGGTGACAATTCAATTCTAAACATTTTATCGAAGCCAATTCAGTCATAAACCTTTTATATTTATGTCAATTGAGTCAATCCAATCAATTTTTACCGAAAATCATTAATGTGGCATTTTTTATTTTTGTTTTTTTTGTTTTTTGTTTTTGGCATTTTTTTTTTTTTGGATTAGCAGCTGGCAAGGGTCACCGGCCGATCCCTACCGGCCCTAGGCGAGGGCCAGCAAAGTCGACAAGGGCCGCGACTCCCAAAACCGGCAAGGGTCGTCGGGCCTTACCCGGGGCCGCCAAGGGTCTACCGGCGACCCTTACTAGTCCCCAATCCAAAAAAAAAAATTCCAAGAAAAGAAGGAGAAGAAAAAAAGAAAAAACCAAAAAAATATTTTAAAAATATTAAAATAATATTATTAAATGCCACATCAACGTCAATCGTGCCACGTAGGACAACCAACATCCATGAGCAATTTCAGCCAAAATTTGCTAGATTAACTCCATTGACACAACCGCAAAAGGTTTAGGACTTAACTGGCACCAATAAAAAGTTTAAAGTTGAATTGGCATAAATGCAAAAGGTTTATAACTGAATTGACACCAATAAAAGGTTTAAGATTGAATTAGTACCAATACAATAGGTTTAATACTTTTCCGATACTTTTCCCCGTATTTGCGTAATATGCTTTTCACTCAAAAGTCTATGTCCGACATGTCCGGTTCAAGTTGCATCGTTAAGTGATAGTACTGTCACCCAAGCAAAGTCCTTAAGAATATTTTCGTAATTTTTGAAACAATATCCACCTAATCTTTTTATTTGGCCGGAGAATAATATCTACTATTTTAAAAGTTGCAACTTATTGTTTGAATATTATCAATTGGATTTGTTTCATTAGAACCTTGATTGTGTGGAACCTCTTATAATTTTGTTTTTCAATTTTAGGTTATAATAAAAACACATAAAGTAAAAAAAAAAAAAAAAACAAGAAATGTGGAGTCAAAATGCAGAAACCGGATGAGAAAGTGACCGGTTTCCACAAATCAAGTTTGTGGCCATAAACTAACCGTCCCATCATCATCTTTGGAGGGACGGTCAGCTTAGGGAAGTCCAGTAATCTCCATAGCAGTGCAAATTCTAGTGAAATCTTTATGTTGCCGCTCTCTTTGGTCGCACAAGAATTCACTACTTTCCTAACATTCCCAATTCTATATTGGCCAACTATTCACGAATGCGAAAAAGGCGGACCTGAGATGAGGCCTATGGAAGAAGGAACATAGCTAAACTCTACATTATTTCATAAATTACCATCAAAATTGCTTAATTATTAAAGCCTCTTTGATATTTATCCTCATCCGAGGTAAGGAGGAGCAACGGTTTGGATGTTTCGTTAGAAGTAAAATTTGCAAATTAAGAAATAAAAGGGGCATCTCATTCACCAAATATTGAAATTTTGGTGCCTAATAGTCCATATCGGTAATTCGAACAATTCATAAATTGTTGATGCTTCTGAAAGGCCAAACTGAGAAATGAAGTACCTCGTATTTGTCCCTCCGTCTCTAACTGTCTGCTCGTACTTTTTACAGCTTGGCCTGCAACAGTATCTTGACCGACTCTAGGACCATCAGAAGAAAGTCCAAGAACTAGCTCTGCAGTAATAACGCAAGTGTCATAAATTTAATCTCTTGAAGCTACTATGTGTGAAGATAATAACCTTAGAGAATCCTTACCTTTTGTATCAGGATACACCCGCTTCTTTAGCAGCTCCCAGCTGTCACGGGCCGATAAGCACTCAGGTTGATGGAAAAAACCATGAGGATCGATAAGCTCCGCTACTTCTCTATTACGTGTCGTTATCAATAGCTTGCTTCTTGTGTTCTCGACGGGGAACGCGGCTCGAAGACCGTCCCATGCCTGTTTAGTCCAGATATCATCGAGAACCACGATACATCTCTTCTCTTGTTGTTTCTTGTATAGAGTTACGAACAATTCGTCATATCTCATTTGCAGAACTCTTTCTCTTTGATCCGGGATCAACTTAACGAGAATTCCCACTAAGATATCTGTCACGTGGTATTCTTGAGACACACAAGCCCAAGCGAAACCCTCGAAATGGTTCCTCACTTTGTCATGAGTGAAGACTTTCTTAGCGAGTGTGGTCTTACCCAAACCACCCATTCCCCAAATGAAAACAACTCTGTGTTGTTTTCTGACCTTCAACAGCTCTTCCACCAACATGTTAATATTATCTTCTCTCCCAACAATATCCTCCTCGAAATGGCCTAAAGTAAGTTTCGGTGTCGAAGCCCTCACCAGTTCCCGTTCGCCCTCGTTCACAGATTGTATGCCATGAACCTGCATACTCATTCTCAAATTAGAGATGTTAGATTTTAAGCCCTCAATCTCTATCCCCACCGCATGAACTTGTACGCACAGGCACTTCGCCATGAAGCAAGCATACGCTTTGATGGTGCTTTGTTCCTTCTTCAGCGCAACTCTGAGGATGTATTGCTCAATGACATCCTCGGCATCATAGGCAATGTCTTGGAGCTCCGCGACCCATTCTGCAACAGCTTTTTCACGCTCTCGTCTTGCGTCCGCATCCCTCAGCAAGCCCTTAATCAGCTTCAGCTCCTTCTGCAGGTCCTTGATCTTGCCCTCCACGCCCAACAATAATTTGGTCTCGTGGACAAGCAGCTTTCCTATTGTCTCCCCTGCAAACGAAACGACAGATTCGGCCATCGATATTGCACTACTTGGCTATGATCAGTGGTGCTTATGATAGAGAATGACTTGAGAGTTCACTTCTGATGCGTTAACAAAGCTCAGAACATATAGGCCCGTGAGTTGCGAAGAAGAGAAGAAAGGAATAAGTGCTTAGAAAGTTTAATACATATTCTATATCCACCGATGCAAGAAAATTACCCCATGAAGAGAAGAATGAAGTACTGGAGAAGTTTACAAGTATATATTCTCTCCGTGAGCAGAAGAAATGTTTTGTAGCGACAGTTACAGTATGTTTCAAGACATTAACACTGATGTTCACTTACATCTGACAGGAAAAAAAAACCCTTAACGTCTACATCGATTATACTACTAGTCACATTATCTTGCACAAAATGTGTTGAATGCACGTGTCATGGGTGAAAGAAAAAATCCTACATTGGATGTCTAGAGCTAAAAAAAAGCAATTGATAATTCCTCCTTGACTCATAATTCAACGGATTAAGCTTTTTAGTAAACGTGAATCCAACTAAATTGTCAACGTATTTATGTGGACTTCCCCCAACACGATATGATTAAATTAGGCAAAAGACTTTTGGCAGCAATCTAAGAAAGGTGTGATGCTTTCTTGTTTAGCGGACGACTCGTGAGTTTGCCTTATGGTGCTTGTTAAATATGATGCTTTCTTGTTAAATCCGAAGGCTTACCCATGGTGAGTTTGTCTTAAAAGTAGAGTGGGAAAAAAAATCAAGCCAAAAGTTGTCTTCATGAGGTTTCCTCAAGGACCTAGCTACATAGCCGACCCGAACCACACGCAATGTGATCTGGAAGAGGAGGAGAACGTCACGTTTAAACTCATTTTGTGTATTGCCGGAAGGAAAATCATTGCGAGAGACGATGCCCGGTTTCACTGGTTCCAGGATGGCCACTGTTCTAGAAATGATCTCTGGTAATGATCATCATTTTGCAACAATTTCTGAAACCAGTAGATGAACATGGTCTTCTAAGAGGGAAGGTTCCAAATACGATTCGTCCCGTTCATCTCTTTCTTGGATATTCTCAGCCACTCAAATTTCAGAATACAGCAAATCTTCAATAAACGTAGACCTCCATGTTTGGCAAACTTCTGTTTACATCACATTGAGGTTTATTTGGTCCCGCAGCTTGCCCATCTTTTCTTCAAAGTGTAGGAATTCCTTGTTGTGGTACTAGTGTTATGGTTCCTAATTCGTATTGTTGTTATGGGTTGCTAAGGTCTAACATATCTTCTTCTCCTTCGAGCTCCATCACGAACTGCCTTTCATAACCGAATAGGCATATCTTTAATGTGGTCCCTCGACCTTTGGTATATATTCAACTTAGTCCTTGAACTATATGGAAATGTTTAATATTAGTCTTCTATTAATTTAAGTTCAGGGACAATATGGCCACTAAACTTTATTGTCCCCGAACTTTAACTTTATATGCAATGCGGTCCCCGAACTTTTTGTTCAATGTGTTTCCTGAACCTTTGATACATGTTCAATTTAGTCCCCGAACTATATGAAAATGTTCAATATTTCCCCTCCATTAATTCAAGCTTTAGGACAACATGGTGCCTAAACTTTAGCCTTATGTGCAACGTGGTTCCCGAACTTCTAATATATTCAGCGTGATCCCCGAACCTTTGGTAAATATTCAATTTAATCCCTGAATTATATGAAAATGTTCATTGTTGATCCGGAAACTTGAATTAATGGAAGGTCAATGTTGAACATTTTCATATAGTTCAGGGATTAAGATGAACATGTGTAAAGATTAAAATTTCCCAATGGGATTATGTACTTGGATTAGTAGTGCAATGGATATTCGAGTAATAAATCATGGGCGATCGATATTGGTTTTGGACTAGTTTAAGAATGACCTCTATGAAACTCGGTCCCGAAAGCCCCAACCGACTCCTAACGCTGGGGGTGTCAACGGGCCAGCCCGAAACTTAGCAGCACCGAGCTCGGCCCTACCCGACTCGGCTCGAGCCCGAATTACATGTACCCCAACTCTTCAGGCCGGGTCGGATACTTTTTTTCTTTTCTTTTTTTTTAATTTTTTGAAATCAAAATCACTTCACAAACCTATCGAATGAAAGAATATAAAAATAAAAATAAATTAAATTAAAAAGAAAATATGGGCGTTAAAAAAAGCTGGAGCCGCTCGGGCCGGGCCGGCCCGGCCCGAGTACCAAGCCTGGCCGGAAAAGGCCCGAAAATTAGGTGAATTTTCAGGCCGAACTAAGTCGGGTAGAGCCGATGCGAGCTTTTTTGACACCCCTACCTAACGCCACCCCATCGACCTACCCTTCCCTCTATAGCCTCACTCCCCTCCCCCTCTATAAAAGCCTTCAAATTCTCTCTCTTCTTCAAGAAACCGACAAGTAGACTTCTATTCTTGCATATGAGGTGCTCTGTTTTTATTCATTTTAGCTTGAAAGGACAGCTTTGAAAATGGGTATGTGTTGCGCATCGAAATCCTTCGACAGGGCTTTCTTGGTCATGGGTTACGGGCCCAAAATGACTATAGCCCAAAAGGGATTGTTAACGCTAGAATCTTTTATCGAACTTGATCCGTTCGTTTTCCGAAAAGGGGTTTTGGGTCAGTTTTGGACAGAGAGTGTCAAATGCGATAGATGTCTTTATTAACACAAAAGGCGTGTTACGGACTTTCGACAACTTCGACAACCTAATACGTGCAATAGTAGAAGTATGTAGCAAACTTCGACACAATTCTGGAATTAAATCGACAGGATCGGGCATTGATGTAGAACACAATGCTGGAATTCAATCAACGGCACTGGACGGGGAATCATAGGACACAATACCGGAATTGAATCGACGGCACTGGACAAGATGAGCGAAGGGTACAACATCGAAATTGAATCGACAATCTCGAACCTAGTGAGTAGACGTCGGAATTTAATCGACGACACCCGACTCTGGATATAAAACTCGCCGGAATTGAATCAACGACGGGAATCTGGAAAGCTATGACTAGGCTAGACTAAAGACTAAGAGCTAGTTGAAAAAATATGTGTTTTTGTGTTTGTTATGTGTTTGTGTTTTGCCACCGTGGGGTATTTATAGGCAGACTCTTTGGTAACCGTCAAGTGGTTTCTTCCTTTGGCCTCACGCTTCATCCTTTTCCATAAGCCACGTGGATGACGGTTTCCCAATCTTCGTACATTTTCTTTTTACCTCGTGGGGATTACCGCCAATCTTTTAGCAACCGCTTCGATCGTGGCCCTCCTTCGCGCGCCTTTCTTGCTCGGGAAGGAAATGGCGCCAGAACTTACCCCGACACGTGGCACCTTTTTGATTGGTACTTACCTTGCCTCGGTGTTCTTTCCTATAACCGATCGCCGCCCCCCCTCACGTGCTTATCACGAGCCCTCTTGGATTGTTTTAGGTATCAATAGTATGAAGAGGAGGAAATCGGCTTGCAT
The DNA here is from genome assembly GCF_020921035.1 of Rhodamnia argentea. Lineage (NCBI taxonomy): Eukaryota > Viridiplantae > Streptophyta > Magnoliopsida > Myrtales > Myrtaceae > Rhodamnia > Rhodamnia argentea. The sequence goes on along the minus strand of NC_063157.1, from coordinate 27,340,760 downwards.
GTTAAAGAAGATGAGTTTTTATGGAAGATCAGATGTTTGATCTAGCATCCTTAAGTCTTGGTTAATTAGAATCAATGTTCTGATCGTGGTATTTGTCGTTAATTTGAGTTGGAAGATGACTGGATATTTGGGCGTAAATCAAAGGAAGAAGAAATGGTCAGAGTCGTTCTAGCAACATTCAAACCCTGTCTTTTGGAGCATCGACCTCAGGCAAGTGGAGCCTCTACCCTTCCTACTAGACTAGCTATGGTCGCTTGATTGGGCACGACGACGCTGTTTGGTTATGGGTATGTTCAAGTGAAGTTTGGCTTGCTAGAGTTAGGAACTAGGTTTACATGTTAGATCCATCGCTTGAGTTGAAGTCTATGGATCTTGGGCAAGAGGAGTTTATGGGCCGATCATCAGAATTGTCGTTGAAATGGTGTGAATTCGTGTGGCTGTGTTCGTGGGTAATCATCTTTGAGGCCGCATGGGGTCATGGTGATTGCTCGAGTTCTGTATGCTGCATTGAGGGAGTTTATAGCGTCGAGTAGTCACGGGATGCCTTGCCGTGGTGTCAGTTTGCATGGCATCTAAGTATCAAAGCACGCATTGTGCTTGTGGCGTGAAAAGTGGCGGTCAAATATGTGTGATTGATTGTTCGCTGTAACAAGTCAAGTGAATCATATGTATGTGGATTGTATGGTTGATGGTGGGACTACATTTAATATAAATAAAAGAATTGAGGTCCCAACGACCTGTGTCCCAACGAGGACGTTTAACATCCGCTTGTGTCCGAATGATACCCAATGGGACCTTAGTGGAAATCGAAAAGTCCAAGGCATGTGTCCCATTGAAATGAAATGCCTGAGGCCTGTGTCCCTCGAAAGCCCCGGAGTTGGGGAGAATTGAGGCATGTGTCCCTCATGATTTCCATGGCCGATGTCCCATGGACGAAAAGTTGAGGTATTTATCCCTTATAATCGAAGCCTGTGCCCCTCGAAGATAAAAGTGAGGCCTGTGTCCCTCAAATAACCATGACCTGTGTCTCATGGAAACAGTTCTGAAGTGGAAACTAAAAACTAAATGAATCTTGTGTGTGCTCATGCATGTAAGGGCCGTATTGCACGATATGTGAACTCTTTGTCGAGTCTCATCCATGTGTGGTTGTTTGGTTGCCATTGGTTGGTCGAGTCATGCTTGATTGGGTGATAAATAGATAGTTTAGTCAGTAGGTTAGATGCTTTACTTTCTGAGCATTCGTTCACCCCTTGTTGCTAAACCCTTTTCCAGCTAGCTAGGTTCTTCTGGCCGCAAATGGAAATGATGAACCTAGAGCACGTTGGCGGAGAAGAGGATAGTACTTGGAGTAGTTTTTTCCTCAATTCCTCCTAGTGTATTCTTAAGTTCTGTTTAAATAAAAGAAGATGTACATACATATATGTATATATATATATATATATATATATATATATAGCATTTTAAAACAATTTGCTGAATGATCTTAATGTGTGCATGTGATACAGGTGATGAATCCTACTAGGGTTATACCCTATTAGGCGTGCTTGCCATTTTCCTTTTATGCATGCACTTGCATGTATTTCTGTACGGCCGCTTGTTTGTGTATAGATGATTAAGCTTCCGCATGCGCCCTCTAATATATACGAAATATGAGATTAAAACAGAGCTCGTAATTAGTGCGAACAACGCCTTGGGACATCAAAAGCTCTTATTAAGGTCACCGAGGCACTTCAATATGTACCAAAAATCTATGGATGACATTGAACAAATTAACAAGTTCACAGGTCAAATTGCATATCGGGCCAAAGTTCGGGGATCATCCCGTAGCGAAAAGGAGGACAAACTTTCACATTTTTTGTTGTTAATGGCATCCAAAGGATCGCCGGAATAGATAAATAAAAGAAAATTTCATTGAAGCTGTTGGGCATCACAAGATTCTCTACTACAAATAGAACAAACACAAAAAGGATTTCAATCTCAAAAAATTTTGCCCAGATTCCATTGAGGCTCTTATCTCTTCCTTAGAATGAAGAGATAAAGTACTTAAACTTGTCGTCACGCAGTGGACAATCTAGTAAAGGATTGAGTAACGAGAAATCTGGAAATTCCATTGCTAAGCATATGTTCTAACTTCCCCAAGAAGAAAATCGTGGGCGACAGAAAGGAATAATTTGTGGGCAAAGTTTTACTATTCTTCGTGTTAGGACTGGAGACTGGGATGTGCAAAACGCACTATTGCTTGGCCTTTCTTTCTTTTGTAGTTAATTTCTTATTTCTCGTCATTGTTCATCCATAAACTGAGGAATCAATTCCAGGAGCCGAAAGCGACATGCCTGATTTCAGCTCGCCGGGCAACATCCCCGCTTCCGGAATTGGATCCGCAACACAAAGCCGGGTTAGGAACCGGGTCGGTGCTCCGATATTCAAAGTCGCGTGATCGGAAGAGGAGAAGGGCTCAAAGGATTCGAACTAGGATAATAGAAAGTCCGACTACCTTGCCTAAATGGGCTCTTTACCTTCTTTAGTCATTTCTCTAAGTGAGGCTGCCGGGGTCGCAGGTTGATAGGTACGTACTGGCAATTGGGGATACGTATGAGCAAACTTCCATTGTTATGGACGATTGCACCCGGGTGATGTGCGGGGCTCTATAGTAGGGGTGATATGTTCCCGGTCTGATCCGGTCCGATTCCCCTTGAGAATCGGAAACCGGACCAGTGGTCCCATTTCCCAATTTCCAGAACCGAGTATGGGGCCAGTCCAAACTGTCCAATGTCTCGTGATACCCAACCTATTAATGCATTTGAAAAAAAAAACATGGTGGACACAAAGGTCAGAAGAGCTGCTGGGATCAATTTTTTATTGTAAGAACAAAATACTTCTGTATATCAATCTACAAGACAAATTGAGATAACCTTAAAGAGTAGTCTTTCAAAAGCAATGTTATGGACCCAGGGAGACGACAAGCGTGACAGCCATGAGTGTGTTGTTTCCGGCGACAAGGGATGTCGAAGCTCTGACAGTCGAAAGTCCCCACAAGTCAGGGGAGGAGGAGGAGGAGGAGGAGGAGGAAGAAGATGGATATGGAAACCGGATGCTGGTCCGGCTGAAGAAAAATGGGCGTCAACAAACCAAACCCAAATTGGAAAATACAGTGTTCTTGGGACTGGCCCGCTTAGAATTGATAAAGGAGAGATGAGTAAGCTGGCCCAGGACAAAGGGAACTGAATTAGACATTCTTATGGAGATGCTTGCACGAGGGGATTGCTGTGAAGATTGAATTGATCAGAAGAGGTGCGAACACCAATGGACAGATACAGTTTTATAAATTTTTTATAAAAAAAAATGGTCAATTCGAGCGGGCGGTCCATCGATTCCGTTCCCCACCGGAACCGGGAACCGGACCGCCCTATCGCAGATTCCAATTTTAGGAACCGAGCACCGGACTGAAGCTTCCTCGGAGCCAGACCAAACTCACTGGTCCGGTTGGTTCATTATGCTCAGCTCTACTCTACAGTGGTCAAACCGTTTTGAGGATCGATGGGTGCATGATTTTTTAATTGGTGGTGGCACCATTGTGATTGCTAAATAGATTATGAAAATTATTGAGCAAAATTTATGGCCCCGACAACCCTCATCGGTTGCACGAATAGTACATAAAAAACAAAAGAAAAGAAGGAAAAAAGAGAGAAAAAATTGAAAATGTACTAAAATATTACTAACAATTGTCCACGTCAACACGGGTTGTGCCACGTAGAATGGCCAGCATACATGACGGCGATTTTCGATCAATAGTACTCAATTTGCAACAAATGAAAATGTTTAGGATTGAATTGGCAAAAGTACAATAATTTTATGACTTTTTTTTATAATTTTTTCAATGTTATTTGCATCTTATATTATTTGTTATGTACATAAAATGAAATGGGCTCTGTCTAAGCAAGCTTATTATTAAGGTTGTCAAATAAGTGGATCGGGCCAAGTTTGGATAATGAGCTATTTACTACTAATAACAGAGAAAGGGCTAAGGCAGTCCCGGTTATGACACGTCTATGGGCCGGATTTTCTGCTGACAGAAGCCCAATAGGTTAACTCCAAGGCACGGTCTACTCATCTAAGTGAAGTTGGAAAGACCAAACTTGTCCCTAATCCTCTTTCATGGAAGAGGAAAATGGACGGAATGTGCTCCTTTTATGGATGATGTGATAAATATAAAAAAAAAAAGGCCGCAATTTGGAGTAGTTTCATATGGAGTTCATGGCCTAACATGAGCGACGCGACTTTTGCGCAATGCGATTGGCTTCACTCAATCGACGGCGATAGTGTAAATGCAAGCATTACGCCATTTGTCACCCGATTCAGGATTAGATAAGTATAGAATGACTATTCTCAGTCACTTACCAAGTAGTGTAATCGTCCGAGCTCCATGATAATATATGCGTGGAATCTTCTTCTACCCGTTGCATCCCGCTCTAATGGCACTGTTTCTCCGGCAAAAAAAAAAAAAAATTGCGCTCTTTGTTCCGAGTCGGGACATCCATGGACACAACCCATTAGCAAGCCACTCCACTACCGGTATAGAGGCCAAATAGAAGGTTGCCCATCCAACCCAGCGGATCCATTGTTTATGCGGCAGTGCTATGCAAAAAGGTAAGCTTAGTAAGGTATAGGTCGTGGATCGTCAACGAGTGATTACAAGTTACTTGTTAAGAAAATCAAGTCACGATCAAATTGTACATTGAAATGAGCGAAAGCTATCTTCCGTATTCATTGTCCTTAAATAAAAGGGATAAGTTCAATAAAATTCCTAAAACTTGTCATGCAATGAAATCTTAAAACTTTCAAGAAGTGCAATCAAGTTCTAAAATTTGTCAATTTAATGCAATCAAGTCATTCCGCTAACACCGTCAATTTATCTAATGAAAAATATTGATGTGGCATTTTTCTATATGCTAGGTGGCTTTTTTTTAAATTATTTTCTTCTTTAAGTTTTTATTAGATCAGTTTAAAAAAAAAAAAAAGCTAAACTATAATTTTAAAAAATAAAGCTGGAAGAGAGAGAGAGAGAGAGAGTGGAGGGGGGATGGTGGGTGCAGCCGCCGCTCATCCGTGGAGTTCGCCAACCCCGAGCGAGGTTGCCTACTTGCTAGCCACGATGGAGGCCTGCTCAGGTCTAAATCACCCGGATTTGGGCACCCATCCCGGACTTGGGTGACGTTGGCCCTCGCCGGATGCGGGGAATGGCCAGCAACTCGCTAGGTCGGGATAAGGCCTCGTTGACATCGGGTGATAGCCGACGAGGCTCACCCACACTAGGGCCGCGCGAGGCCTTACTCGAGCCTAGCGACCTCCGCCAGTCCCTCCGGCGATGAGGACCAACCACAACAGCACCCACCAACCTCCTAACATTATCTCTCTCTTTTTTCAGCTTTGTTTTTTATATATAAAATTGCAGGCTTCTATATTTTTTTTTATCAAATTAAAATTAAAATTAAAGAAGGAAATAATAAAAATGCCACTTAAGAAAAGAAAAAAAAAAGCCATCTAGGAGAGAAAAAATAATTGAAAAATGTCACATCAGCATTTTCCGTTGGATAAATTGGCGGCGTTAATGGAAGGACCGGATTACACTAATTTGACAAAGTTTTGAGATTTCATTGCATTTTTTTGAGAAGGTTTAAAAGTTAATTATACTCTCGCGACAAAGTTTTTCAATTTCCAGTGAATTTATCCCTAAATAAAAATCTTAGATTAAATACCACAGTTCACGTTCGAACTCGCGAGCCGCGGCTTCCTTCCGATCTGCGGAAAGATTGATCGATCCCAGTCAAACCCAACTTTAAATGCCACAACCCACCCCCAGCAGTGGCATTCTCGTTATTTCCCCCCGGTCAAACTTTCATCACTTTTGGAGGTTAAAAAAATTTTAAAAGCTCTGCCTCCCCCACAGCTTTAATTTTTTTGCTGTTCATTTTCATTAAATGCTTAATTGACCCAAAAAAAAAAAATCAAAAAAGTTTCGATATCGCATTTGAATAGTCAGCGAGGCCTGACCAGAGGGGGAAGGGTACTCTCGTCTTTTCACGCGAGCCACGCGGACCGTAGTTTTGTATTTGCCTTCCAACCATCTTTCTTTCACTGCAGTCCTCCTCCTTTTTATTAATGAGAAAAAGTCGGTTTAAAATCCTTTTCACAACTCGTATTTTAGTTTTCAATCAGATTAAAAATGATTTCGGGGGTGACTTCAAGGTGTCTCGCATGGAAAACACTTTGTATTCCCAATGTGGAGGATAAACCCTTGAAAATCGCGAGCTATATCAAATTACCCATATAAATGAGACAGCATTTCGAGCACAATATGATCGATATGTTCGATCTAATTAATATCCAGTGTGGAATCTTGAGGGTTCCATTTTTGGTTCGAATGTAAAGACCCTTGTGCGTGCCTGCTTGTAAAAATGAAAAGTCCCCTATGCCATGACGATGAATTGAGTTGACGATGATGCACTAAATGGCGAGGGTTGTCATCGATTCATCGCATATGTTGCCAGCCCAAAAAATATGTAATACCCCGATTGTAAGTCGAACCTAACAATGCTAGCAAAATATAATAATCACATATCGAACGTCTTTTGTCGTAAAATTACTCTAAAACGTTGGGATAACGGTTTCGATAGTTTTTCATGCGATACTTTTTCAATCTGTATAGCTCATCCACACATGTGGCCTTGATGGGTGTCACTTGATAAGACTTGGACATGTGTAACCATATCGGTGGGAGAGTAGGGCTCTAGCAGTGAGGCAAGAAACCATAGGTAGGAGTAAGCGGTTTTAGGTTCTATACAATTTTCATATGAAACTCATGACTTATCCATCGAAACAGATTATCATTTTGTAGAACCTACCCTGTCATAGGTTTCAAAGTTGGCTCCAGAGTCTATACATATTGCACCTATATTATTAATTAAACGATTACAGTGAATCATCACTTTTAACGACCATAATTTGCTGTTATAATTTACTGATAACAACTCATATTTACACACATAAATTTTTGAAACTTGAAACCTACCATGCATACCTTGAAATTTGGAATCGGACGGGTTTCCCACCGATCTAGTTCCAGATTTCGGGTTCTACCATAGAAGCATACTCGCCCCTCCAATCCTCCCGCCTATGTTTCCCTTTTTTTTTTTTTTTTTTTTTGTATTTTAACTTTTAGTTTTTTATTGCTAAAACTAAAAATTAAATTCGAATTGTATTTTGACGAAATGGCCCTTGATTGGTCGGAATATTTAGTGGGCCGACGAGGTGAAGCTTTTATTTGAAATAGACATGACATACTTTAAGTTTTTATTTGAAATAATGATCATTTCAAGTCTTTATTTGAGGATAATAAGGGCATGTTGGGCCCTTATTTAGAATTTTTCCCTAGCGCAGCATAAGGGAAAGATCATACGTAGATTAAGGGCACGTTTCGTTTATGCTTCGACAAAAACTAAAGACAACCTTTTGCTTTATCGTCACAACCTAAGACAATCTACATGTCAAGATTATAACGCCGTGGAAAGTATACGTATTATAAGGGGAAAAAGGTCAAAGAGTGTCTATTGCACGATTTGAATCAAACAAAAGGTTAAAAAAAATACAATAAAAGACTATTCGAACACGTCATTAAAAGTTAGAATTATTCAAACAATCCGCATCATATTAAGAAAAAGAGTGACAATTTCACTGTTAACCGAAATTCCTTCCATAGAATTGGAAGATAACTCGGAATTTGCACATCTTTTGCAGCTTTTCTACTTTGTTATTCGGAAATATATAATGAGATAACTCCATCGAATTTTGTGTTCGAAATAAAAAGGAAATATAAGGGGAAGAGGAGGAGGAGGAGGAAAACGAAGATAAAAAGAAAATTATTTAATCAAATAAAAGTCGTAAAGAAAATATGTGAAAAAGCTCACATCCATGCGGCTAAGGGCGCACTTGACAATACTTTTGAAGTATATATAATTTCTGCTCCAAAAGTGTTTACGTAACAGAAATCCGTTTGGTTATGCACTTTCATTATTACATTTCTCAAGCATTTTTTTTTTTTTACTTCAAAAGTAATTTTGGAATCACTTGAAGAAGTAAAAAAAATTAAAATTCCTCTCTTCAGAAGTAGAAAAAATCAACTTCTGCTCAGAAATAGAAGTGGAAAAATCAACTTCCGACGAGAAGTTGATTTTTAAAGCAGAAGTGTTGTCATGCGTGTCCTAAACTTTATGTCGGACTATCTACTATACATATGGAATATGTATAGCATAGACTCCCCTGAATAAAATAATTAAAAAAATAATACAAAAAAGGGAAAGAAGAGAAAAGAAAAGAGGAAAGGCCCCATTTCATAATTTCACCCATCTCCCCCCCCTCTCCTCCCGCTCTGGTCTTCAGTCTTCGCTTTCTCTGCAGCGAAGAATCAAACGCGTCTCTCGGTCCACGGCCGGTGCGAGAGGCCGAAACCCTAAGAAGAAAGCCTCGATCTCGCCGGAGCGTGCGATCTCCGACGAGTCTCCTTCCGTGAGGGGCCCCCCTCCCATTTCCGAGCCTCGATTGATTCGCCTCGCGGCAAATGCTCTCGAGCTAGAATCGGCCGGGTTCGGGCTCCTTTGCAGGCGGAGAGAGGATTGACTTCGAGAGGTGGGGGCGAACATGTACAAGAACCAGCTGCAGGAGCTGGCGCAGAGGAGCTGCTTCAACCTGCCCTCCTACGCGTGCATCAGGGAAGGTCCCGACCACGCCCCTCGCTTCAAGGCCACCGTCAACTTCAACGGCGAGAACTTCGAGAGCCCCAGCTACTGCTCCACCCTCCGCCAGGCCGAGCACTCCGCCGCCGAGGTCGCCCTCCACTCCCTCGCCACTCGCGGCCCTTCTCACTCCCTCGCCGCTCGAATCCTCGTGAGCCTTTTCCCCTCCTCGCCTTCTTTCTGATCGCCGGTTTTGCTGTTTCCTCTTTAATGTGCCTCTGCCTAAACTCTGTGGCGTTCGATTCGGACGATGCTTTGGTTTCTGCGGGTGCGAGCATTCTGTTTTAAGTAGCTCTACTAGATGTCCGTTTCTCTCCGATTAGGTCTCGAACCGTTGATAAGTGCCGTTTTGATGTGCCGATTCTAGCTGGCCATGCGTCGGTAACATGCTTAGAGTGTTAAATCCACGGTTTAGGGGTGTGTCATGTGTGTGTTTTGAGCAATTTCAGCGACTATCATGACGTCTGCTTGTGGGGTCGGTCACTGAGGAAATGGATCCGAGTAAAGTCAATTCTTTCTGCTTTTCTGACATCTGTATCATCTCAATCAGGCAGACATAATTTTGAAGCTAATCGATGATATTTGTGATTCCATGAAGCGGAAAAGTATCAGAGTACTTGATTCTTGCTTATTAGCTAATCATGCTGACGCCCATCACAGTGATTCACCGTGTGTTCCTTTTAATATTTTCGTCCGAGTTAACATGGGCAATTCAAGATAGAGGTCTGGCCGGTTCATGTCATGGAAGATTTAGGAGCTGGCACAAGAAAAAGCCTAGGACGATAACTGAACAGACTTGGGGATGGGAATTCTTGGAGAATCGTAGGCATTGTGGTTTCCGCTTTCTGATGGTTCCGAATTTCATATTACATTTGAGTTTCTTTTCTTTGTTCAATCTACATCAGAGCATTATGGTTTCATAGGCAATTTATGTCCTTTTCTTTCTACATTCTCAGACATAGAGTTGGATAGTCAAATGATATCTTCGTTGATTAGTGGGTTTATAATGGTAATTGCTCTTAAGCGGCCACACCTTTTATGTACTTTTTGTCAGCATCATTAGTATTTTGTTTAAGTTTAAACTTCTTATAGAGGTCGTTGTTAGGTAGGCTCAGGCCCTCTCCTAACTTGCTGTCCAAGCCGGCCATACAACAAAATTTGTAAAGCAAATTGCGGGCAAGTCTTTCTCAAGTAAGACGTTTGCCCAAGCCCGTCCATTTACCTCAGGGGGGCCCTACGGGCTTGGACGGAGCTGCCTGTCCATTGCTCAATTCTACTTGTTAGTATATCCATCATTCCAGGACAAGTGTTCCTTTATTAATTTTGTTGTGTTTTCCATTGTTAGGATGAGACGGGGGTTTATAAAAACCTCTTACAGGAGATTGCACAAAGAGTTGGAGCTCCATTGCCACAATATTTTACATTTCGATCAGGCCTAGGCCACCTGCCTGTGTTTACAGGCAGGGTAGAGTTAGCTGGAATCATTTTCACTGGAGAACCTGCCAAGACGAAGAAACAAGCAGAAAAGAATGCAGCAATGGCAGCTTGGTCGTCTCTGAAGCAATGTAAGCATTTCTAAATTTTATCTGCTCAAATTTTTAAAAATTATGTGATAATAGCATGCTATGCTGGTAAAAGAAAAGGCCTAAACACTGCCTTGGTTTTTGTACGTTTACTACATGTTTTAGTGCATAAATCCTGTTGAATCTCTCTATGTGAAAGGCCGGCTCCTTGGGTTTTCTAAGATGATTTAAAACTAAATAGTGTTGTATGTTGTTGTCATTTTCCCGATTTCTGTGTGTCTTAGTTTATTCACGATTAGTACATTGTCGTAGAATAACATCTTCATGGCTGAAGCACGGGGGTTCAAGGGCCATAAGAATGGCAAGTATAATTGTGTCGCATTCATAAAAACTGCGCCTTTTGCAGTACAGGCTATGAGAGGGGTTATTTTCGACTGAAGTGATGACTGAACCTAGTTTGATTGCACTTTGGTTGGGGATAAGACCGGGTTTGTTTTACATTGAAGTGATGGCAGTTTCTGGAAATAGTTTCAGCTAACCCACCTTCAGTGATTTCTATAGCTTAAGGCATGTAGGACACTTGAAAATGTGGTGAATGCAGGCAAAAAGCTGTTTGCTTTTTTGCGGGAGTCCTTTATGTTATATGAAATTATCTGTGGTTTTTTCTGTCACAGGTCCTAATCTTCTTTTTACATTGAGTAGATTTACTAATGGGTTGCGTCTCCTCTTTACTCTAGCTGAAGTTCATAAACTTCTTTCCCTTCTTGCAAAAGTGTCAATTCCTGTATCTTTGTTAGAGCCCTACTCTCCCACCTGATATGGTTACACATGTCCAATTCTTATAGAGTAACATCCATGAAGGCTTCATGTGTGGATGAGCTAGTCTCTGATATTCGAATAGTATTGATTTTTCGTTTATGTGCAGTGTCGAAAGAAACTGCTAGTACATCATCTGAGACAGAGAACAATGATGAGCTGGAGCAGATAACGATAGCACGAGCTTTACTAAACTATCGTTCGAAGGAGAAGGCAGCATTGGCTAACTCCCCCAGCGGCTCCATACCATTCGCGAAGAAGTTTCAAATTCAAAATCTAAGAGCAACTAGCCCACAACCTCCACCTGTCACCACATCAAAGATCCTTCCTCTATTTTTCCAAAAAGCAGCTTCTCAAGTCAGACCTTCACCGACATCCGCAAATGATAGGCCCTTGCCAGTTCCAAGGAATCCATCTGCGGAAGCTCTTGGGGCCCGCCTGCAGAAGTTCCCAGCTGCTGGAGCTGTTCCTTACATCCCCATTCAGCAGTTTAGGGCACCATGCCGTGGTATTGCACCCCCAGTGGCAATAAGGACTGTAACACCAGTATACGCTGCTCCCCTCCGTCCACCGCCTTCAGCGAGATTGCCAGCTCCGGTCATGCAGGCATCACCCGTGGGAGTGGCCCCACCTGTCTGTACCGGGCAAGCTGTGCCTGTATTTGCTGCACCACCGGCCCAGAGGGAGAATCCTCCAATGGTTTACAAAGAACCTCCTTTTACTTCTATCATTTCATGTGATGGGTCTCTCCCTATTGTGGAGGAAAGGAAGAGTGCACCTGCCAAGCAGCAGCAAGAATCTGAGGTTGCACAAAAAGTGAAAGAACTAGCGATCTAAGTGGTGTTCTGGGGAAATTAGGAATTTGTGAACAGTGTTAAGGCCCCTGTTGTCTTAGGTTTTGTTTTGTTTTGTTTTTTTTGTCTTCTCACCTTGTTACATTAATGCCCCTCTCTTTTGATATATTCTCTCTCTCTCTCTCTCTCCCAATTTTGCTTTATCCTATCTCTTCTGAAGATGTAGTTGTCCAGTTCTGTTTCTGAGCTACATATGCAATAGGTTAAATTAGCTTCTGTTCTGAAGATGCGGAACTTTTCGCAGTTTCAGCAACCGAACCATCCCCTTTTTCCCGTATCAGTAATTGATTAACATTTTGGGTTTGCAAGTAGTGATTTAATTATACTGCCCCGTACTCGACTCACAATCAATATGAGCTCTAGTGGCTTTGTTCTACATTATATTTGTGGGATGTGGTTCGCACTTTCCATCGACAGGAAGGTACGTGGATCTAAAAAAGCTTCACCATGGGGCTTTTATAGTTTAAGCTCATATTTTTTTCATTGGTAGTTTGAGCTTACGTCCATGAATAGCTATTGCTATATATATATTTTTTCGTTTGTAATTGAGTTATGTAATGAAAGGTGCGATGTGCTAATTATAGTGAAATCATCTACTGAACGTAGTTTTAGTTTAAGGGTGAATTAGGACAAAATTTTGTGTCTCGATTTCTCTTTCTCGCTTATTTTCGTTGTGATTTTGCATCGAATACTAATATCCAGTATTGGAGTGAGGTTTGTAGGTTGGGTTTCTGGGTGAAGAGAGATCCCAAAAAAAAAAATTCGAATTTTGGGAAGGTATCGGCTTGTCAATAGCTAATTGAAGTAGAGAAGTTTGGAGGATAGGATTTCGAGTTATGGAAGCTGAAGATGGAGATTTTGCTCGTGGACGGAGATCTATGGCACGTGATCGAAGAAGATAAACTTGATGTGAATACCAAGGAGAAGGCGAAGGAGGAGGAGTCCGCATCCGGTCAATTGCAAGCGTGGATCAATAGTGATCATAGCCCGAAGCCTGATTTAGTTATGTCTTGCTGGCATGACCTCCGAGAAGACGGCGAAGGATCTCTAGATGACGTCGGGAAGTCTTTATCAAAGCAAGTTGCTCGTGAACAGGTTGTTTTTGCGGAAGTGACTATAAACCTTCGAATGAGTTTAATACTTTATGTGGGAAGTTTTCGTCTATTAATGTTAACCTGAATGAGGAAGGTAAAGCATATATGTTGTTGTGTTCACTACCAAATTAATGAGAAAATATAATTGTTTCGATTGGTATTGGTTTTAGTGCGCTATCCTTTGAAAATGTTGTATCTATGTTATTGTCCGAGGAACCGAGGAGGGCAAGTAATGATAATGCAACGATTGAAGTTCTTTTCATAATAGGAAGGAACAGTGAACGATCCGCATCTAAATTTTTTATGTCGGGAATAAGTCTCGGGGAAGATCTAAAAGCCGAGATCGATATGAAATAAAGTGCTGGAAGTGCGAAAAACCTGGACACTCGAAGAAGGATTGCAGAAGCAAAATTGTGTGTCTAGACAAATGAGACAAGGCACCATCATCTAGTACAAAGAAGGATGATGACAGCAGCGCAGGAGACATGTATCTCGTTTGCAACTCATCTCAAGTTGATTGTAGTGCATGGATAATTGATACTGGAGCGTCTTTCCATATGATGCCTCATAGAAATTGGTTCTACTGTTATGAGTCACACGGGAAGGTACAGTACAGATGGGAGATAATATGACGCTTGCTATTGTCGATCACGGAAAGTTGAAGCTGAAGATAAAAGATGGGACAGTCAAGAATTTTCCGGATTGATGCATACTCCTAGTAATTTTATTTCCGTGGAAAATATGGCAGATGTTGGCATTACTTTCACTAGCGACAAGTACTCATGCAAGTTAAGCCGTGGATTTATGCGATCACTAGAGGTGAAAGAGATGGAAAACTCCAGAAATTACTATGAATCATAGTAATCAGTGGTGAGAGCTATATCATATAATAGGTGGAAGAAGATTCTGCAATACTGTGGCATTGTAGATTGGGTCATATTGATGAGGAAGGGTTAGTGGCCCTTACTAAAAAAGGAAATGGTGAATTGAATCACAAGCTTGTTCTATGGGTTTCGGATTTTGTAAATATTATCTACGTAGAAAACAGAATCGGGTATCTTTTGAATCTATTGGAGAGAGAGTGAAAGGAATTCTGGATCCGATATATAGTCGAGATCCGATCTATAATGACGTCTTTGGTCTTACACTTGTAGTATCGTTTGGAAAATCAATGTCTTATGTTTCTTTTACTGATGATTATTTCACATATAGGTGGATATATTTTTTGTAGAGGAAAGATGACGTGCTTGAAAAATTTCGTGAGTTCAAAGCTTTGGTGAAAAATCAGTTTGATAGAAAGATTAAAGTTTTGCGGACTGACATTAGAGGAGAATTCCGTTCAGCGAAAATTTGATCGATTCCGTGCAACTAGTGGCATTGCAAGGCAAAAAACGCCCTATTCACCTTAGCAGAATGGGTTGGCAAAAAGGCTCAATCGGTCTTTCATGGAGAAGGCGAGGAGTATGCTAAGTGATGCGGGCTTATCAGCTGAATTTTAGGCAGAAGCAGTGGCTATCACATGCTATCCGAAGAACAAGTCTCCTACATCAGCTTTGAAAGATCAGACACCGTTTGAGACACTGTTCGGGAAGAAACCAGACATGTCTCGTGTTCGAGTGTTTGGCTGCAAAGCGCATGTGCATGTGCTAAAGGAAAAGAGAAACAAGCTTGAGAGTGAATCTGAGAAGTGCATCTTCATTGGATATAAGGATGGCATCGAAGAGTATAAGCTATGGAATCCCGATAGTAAACATATTATCTTCATTGTGTCTCGATTTTTCTCTTTCGCTTTTTTGCGCTTTATTTCGTTGTGATTATACACCGAATCTTAACAACATTCATATTTAAAAAAAAATGGAGCGCGTTGTGAAACAATTTCGAATTCACCTCAAATAATGGATTATATAGAATAACGATAAAACCAAGACAGGAGTACGAGACATTTCATGAACTTCGTTTCCCTAAAAGGCCCATGCATTGTGCCGGCAGCTGTTGGTAGACAAAGCAGAGGGATTATTCATGCATTTCGACGCCACGGGTGTGATTGCGACATAATCCGTTTCGTAAACCTTAACGATGAGTGCTTGCTTTCTTTTTTAGAACCAGAGAATCTGCCTCTTGCATGATCCTATAATTGAGAAGGAGAATCCATCCGTTCCTTTCAGAAAGCAACAACCGATGGAAGGATATGTTATGATGCGAGGCTCAAGCAGATTTCAGGGTTTTGCAGCTTAGTAGCTCCTCTCCTGGTGTAGACTTCTCAGTCGTTTAGAAGACTAGTCACGACACCGGTGCATGAGCTTCTTGATCCCTGCGGATGCCCAACATGCCCGTAAGTTTTCGGTCTGGGTCCGAGTTTTCCTTGAGGTACTTGTACAGTTGTACTCTGATTTTTATTAATGCCCCCTGTTTCTCATCCATCAAAATCTTCCATAATGTCTGAATGCCAGTGTCCGCTATTAACAGAGTATCAGTAGATTAGGTTGTGTTGATTTATGTGCATTACGCAGCTCCACGGCCATTACAGCCGTGGGAGGGAATCGAAATTCCTTTGGGCTTAGGGAGTGGTACACCACAACATGTTCCTCTGTCCTGTATCGCAAATGTAGGGGTTGGAATTGGTTCTGCAGCATCTAATACAAATGTATATCGCCAAAACTTGGCGTATATCGAGACCGTCATACCACGCCTGCCACCATTCCCATTACACTATGCCTTCGCACCTACAAAGTAAACAAAGCCAGCACTGTCGAATCCAGTAGACAGGAAAAGAAAAAACCCTTCGAGAGTCGAATGTTGTTACGAGGCTCATCCGACCAATTCACACTACATTGTCAAGACTCACCTCGGCCTACTTTACAGTCCTATCCACACAAGACATGACTCGAGAAAGTCCACGCCTTAAGAGTTATCGAGAAAAAAGAATTATGGCACACGAGAAAGGCTCTTTAAAGCCTGAAAGGGATTTTCCAGCTGACTTCTTTCTCCTTACTACTGCCTCGCTATGTCTTCATCGGGACGCCAGCGACCAAAAATTGAAAAGAAAAGATGGCAACGCAACAAACCAACTAATGAATGCCATTGCCGTGGCAGTTTCAAACTGTGCGCAGTGGTTCTGGGAACAGCTAGAGAGATCATTGTCAATAAGGACTGTAATGCCTGCTGATGCACATGCTGCTGCAAATGTGAGAGTGGAAGTAATCTGCAAGTTAAACGCAAATTCAAGTTACAATAACAATCTTAGATTATCTCAGAAGACCAGCTACCTAATGTACAATCATGCTGTAACACAAACTCAGCATTCAGAATCTAGACACCAAACATTTGATCTGCAGGGAGCGTGACTTAAAAAGGTGCAATTGCAAAATAAGATCTAGCCATCTATTAAAAATCCAATCTAGGTTCAAACTCTCTTAATGGAACAGGTCAAGTCCATTTGTTAGTTCTGTCGGGAAAAAATTTCAACTCAAGCTCGAAACTCTTACCCTCTGACCTTTAAGCAGGTCAAAAAGTCACGTGCTAGTGCAAAACACGTCTTTACTAGGTCAAACGACTTTCAATCAATGCTAACATATCGTCAATATTCACAAAAATCATGACTTGAAGGCGACAAACTCCCAAGAGGATTCTTACATCGAGGAACTCAGACACAGGAAAGCAAACTCTAAACACAACTCTAATTGTTTGATTTTCTCACTAAACAAGGTTACATCTTCTAAAGGCACACATATTTGAGGCATAGTAGAACCTGACCCTATGTATAATTTCATTGAAAATCAAATGTTTTTCCTTGGCCAAAAAAGGAAAAATAGTTGGTCTCAAGTCAAGCCTCAAGCTCCCATAAGGATTGCTGAAAATGACCTCATTTTGGAGATAGAACTGTGCATCAGAATTTCTTTTATGGTCCACTAATGATGGTAAAGACATTTAATTGAATCTCCTAAAGTCTTGAAGACTGATGTTTGTAAAGTAAGTTTGGATCATCCTCTGGGATAGACGGGATAGATGCTACAATCAGTTCACCCATTGGTTCCCTTTTCGACACTTACAATGTCAATTTAATGTCATATTAACATCTCCGCTAATGGTAACAACTGCTGCTTGTACAATTAAGATAACGTATGAATCTATGATTACATTGCAAGTACATCATCCACTCTCTGCCTCCCCTAACTCAACCAAAGGAAAAGAACCACACACGCAGAGAGAGAGAGAGAGAGAGAGAGAGAGAGAGAGAGATCGTCCACTTAAGCAATATCCTAAGAAAGAAGTACAAAGGAAAGAGGAGGAGAAGAGAGAAGAAGAGAGGGAATGGGAAGGTTAGTGGAGGTTGAAGGGCTTAGGTTGGTCAGTCAGCTGGAACAAGACAACTTATGGTTGCCAGACAGATAAATTCAAGGGCAGTAGCCCTAACCGAGTAATGAATTGCATCTGCAAGTATTCGACCCTAAAATTCACATTCAATAAAGGAAAACGAGATGTCAGCAAATGGGAAGGAAACTGCTTGAAATGCACTAATAGGGAATCGTACCCCTGCATTGGCGGACAATGAAACTTTAGGAATTCATCTTGGGGGAAAGGATCAAGAACGAAAAATTGCAAATATATATCAGATCAAAAGAGGATCCTCTGTTTTTGTCCATGAGACTACTTGGTAGACATATCTTACCCCATCACCCATGGCAAAGAACACCGCCACTCGATAATTTTGCAGCGATCGCCCCACTAGAAGGGCATATATGTCCACAACAGCCAATGAAAAACTCCATAAGCTCTGTAAGCCAGTAGCTGCTACAAGATAGCTGATACAACAGACATGAAAAACTTCAGTGGATAAAGTTATAAACAGAATGAATAGGGCCCCGTACCACATATTATTTAGTCAACCATTGACATGAACTAGGAAAGAGTAAATCAGTAGACAAGGAAAATTTATAATATGGGGTGTAGGAATCTCTGACAGAAGTTCTTAAGGCCTCATGAGCACAAGAACCAATCAAAGGCTCGGTGAAGGTTGAGCATATGCAAGCCAAGCATAGGTTATGAAACAATCAATATCTCTTGACAGATATATCCCATCAGCGATGCATGACAGGGAATCGCATTCAACCATACACAATGCTAGCCCAACTCAGTCATCAACATTGCAATCTCAATGTTTCCATGGGGTAACAAAGATACAATTTCGGATAAGTTTGTTAAATTCCTATTTGCTATTAATGTCACAAAAAAAACACTTGATCCAAAGAAAACTAAACAAATAT
This sequence comes from Rhodamnia argentea, assembly GCF_020921035.1. Taxonomy (NCBI): domain Eukaryota; kingdom Viridiplantae; phylum Streptophyta; class Magnoliopsida; order Myrtales; family Myrtaceae; genus Rhodamnia; species Rhodamnia argentea. Next base: position 27,322,420 of record NC_063157.1, on the reverse strand, counting down.
ATACATAGAATTAAAGGGAACACAGCGTAAAATGTCTGAAAAAAAAATACCGAAGACCACACAAGATGGCAGTAAAGGTCAAGGGTGGCAAGGTCCAGGTAGATACATTCCATGGTAACTAGTTTCAGAACTTTTGGAAGATAGTGTAAAAGGTCCCCCATTTGGTTACCGAGAATAGAACCAGTGGAAAGGGAATGAGAACCTTGTTCCCTTTCCTGACAAGCTTGCTTGGATGAAGGGGAATGGAAATGGAAATCAAAATTTGGAATGTAAAGTGTTCCATTACCTTGTTTTCACTAATATGAGGAAAGGTGAAAAGAATGAGAAAAATGTAACCATCACGGTAACTTTTTAGGTAGAACAATAACTGGGGCTTCAATTTGCAACTTTCTTTTGTGGTCAAAAAAAAGAATTTGCAACTTTCTTTCAAGAAGAAAACTTAAATGGTAAGTAATAATTTTATGATTTACTCATTTTCATAGATTTACGGTAATATGTAGAATACAGTCCCTACATTTAATTAAGGTTTTAGCAAATGTGTTAATTTAAATGACTATCACTCTGATTCATTTTTATTCCTTCTATTTTATCCTCATCGCCTTTAATCAGATGACAAACTAGATCTAAGGCTGAGAATTAGCAAGAAATCTACCTTATAGCCTCTGCTGTTGATCCGACCTAGTAAACTATGCCGATTACTCATGATGAGACAAATAACTGTATTCCTTGAAACAGAGAGTCTGCCAGTACTGGGCCAATAGTCCTGGAAAGAGAATGACCGTTCTAGCGCAGAGTGCAAAATGCAGCTCACCCATAAAGAGAAATAGAGTTCTTCTGTGCAATTGGCTCAGCTTTGGACCAAAGTACTGGGTCCAAAATTTAATTACACTCGTACATTTTGCAGTGTCTGCGACGAAAGTCTCTAGAAATAAACTTAACTTGAGTCCTGAATGATGTATTCCACTTTTCCCTTGGAGACTACAATAGAAAATTTTATGCTTTTTATAGCAACTGTAACTCGGACTTCACAGATTGTGTATCCCTCAGTAAAGCATAAAGAAGAGATCGCACAAGAATAAAATGTCACTATTAACAGATCTATGCCATTCCAAATTTTACAACATGCCGATATGCTCTTTTCTGTCAAGTATCCCCCTAAAACCCAACCCTTCCTTTCAGGAGCAGCAACATGCAAACTCTTGGAGACTCATTGACAAACCACAACCATCAATTTTCTCAAATAACGGAATAAGCACTGGCCATACAGAAAGTGTCTAATGTGCCACATAAACAAGCGTATACATGATTGACATACAAATAGAAATAGATAATGATTCTAAAGATTATTCAGATGCAGGTCGTGTAGGTAATACCAGAAGGCTGTCACGGAGGGGAAATCGCTAGTGGTGGCCATAACACAAAGCCCGGCAGCTGCAAACAGAAACTGGAAAAAACGCAAGGCGAGCCCACCGAGCGTCGCGGGCATACCCTGTACATCCTTTACCCTGACTCTCGGTGCATTCGCACCTTCCGTCGTAGGCGGATCCTCCACTGGGTGAACCGAGGCATGGCTCACGTTCATTTCTCCACTCCAACCCTCAAAGCATAGCTGCCCTCGCCTCAACACAAATCCTATCAAACATTTGGTAGGCGATTCACATCCAATCTCAACACCCAAAGTTACCCGGAAACTAATCAAATGCTACCCACCAAAACATTCCCACGAACGGAAATCTAGCGCTGAATCGAACTAAAGAGAAAAAAACCCATTTAGCTATAGAACATACAGACGAACCGCAGCAATAGAAAACTAGAAAAAGCTCAGGTTTTGATCAAGCATAGATCAAGCCGTGGCGAATTCGAACCTTGATATTCAACGCGGCGGGTGGAGTGACGGAAACCCTAAATCGGTGGGGAGGGGGGCGGTGCTTCGCCGCCGGCGGATCGGAGACTGTGGATCGAGGGAGCCACTAGGCAAAGGGCAGTTGGTGGGAACGGGAAACAGAAGTTGGAGGTTGCAGGGAGAAGTTGAGAAGTGAGTTGATCGTTGTTCTTCCAATAAAGGCGCGGCGCTCCATCGTTCGGCACTTGGCACTTCTTTAGTCCTTTTTCATTTTTTATTTTTTTTTGGGAAAATTCCAATTAAGGGCCTCAAGTGGCCTGATTTTTTCAAAAAAGAGCCCAAATCGGACTTTGTTTCGAATAAGGGGCTAAAGTGCTTTTTTTTTGTTCAAAAAAAGGCCTGGCTGAATGGTATTTCTGTCTTTTACTCTTTTTTACAATTTTATCTTTTTTTTTTCTGCTTTCGTTTTCTTTTCATTTTTTCCTTTCCTTTTTTCCTTTTTCCCCTCCCCTCCACTCTCCCAGCCACGGTCCACCATTGACGAAGCACTCCTCTCTTCCTCCTCCATAGTGCACCGCTGCCACTGGTGCTCCAATTCCATGGAAACGCCCCCCCGCCGCGTCAGCAGAATTTCCCCTCCGCCATGAAAAGCGAGCTCAAAGACCTCTCCCCCACTGTCCTGCCGACAAGGACGACCGCCCCCTCCTCAAGCCGGAGCCGGAGGCTGATGCCGGAGAACCTGGCCAAGCTCAAGAAGCGGTTCGCTGCGTACATCCACCGCAACGCCTACGACAGCATGGGCCACAGCGAGCTCACTCTGTTGGAGAAGCTGTTCCTCGGCATCGTGATGGCCGTGCTCGTGCTCGTGCTCGTGCGCGTGGTCATGGTGTTGTCGATGCTGGTGGTGTACTACGTGATCTGCAGGGCCTGCATGCTGCTCAAAGCGCTGAACCGGGAGGAGCAGGGGGAGTAGGAGGACGACGCATACATGGGGGGGTGGAGGAGGAAGGTGATCGTCGCGTGCGGAGGACTACGCGCCCACCCGAGATGGCCCTTGGTTTTCCTCTCCCCCGCAGCGCCTGTATATCTATCTTATTCCTCTTACTGTTTACTTCCCACCACCTCTCTCTCTCCCCCAACTTCCATCTCATCTCAAAGCTTTCCTTTTATTTATTTTTTTTGCTGCTTACTCTTTCCTCCTCCATCCGATTCGTCGCCTACCCATTGATCGTCGTCACGAGACGAGGCTCCACGTACGTTCGTCTTCGCAACTGGGTCGTCTTCAACGTTGTGGGTCTACGTGTTTTAACGAAGTAATCACTTTGGTTTTTGGTTCAACTCAACACGGTTCTTTAGTCCCTTATATCGTTGAACAATTCGTAATAGTCTTCTGCAGCTAATCGACACGGGAAAAATCTCAGCTTGAGTTGAAGCATCGAGATGAAAATCGAGGTTTCTAGAACCTCTTGCGATTGCTCTTGACCAGCTCGCGACATTGCTTCTGAGGTAGGTAGTGATTGGAAACGAGTTTCGAATGAGGACAGGGGCGAGGTTGGTGGATCAAGGCATGAACAGGACGTTGGTCGGGCACGTGAATCATAGCAGGGTTGGGTATATCAATGGGGTTATCAGGAGGAAGAGGTGCACCAGGAGGATCAAGCGACACCGCGTTGTGCCGTTCCCGATGGCCCTCTAGGATCTGTTCCTCGCTTGCCGGGATATCTTCAAAGGCCCCGGCACGGTCCCTTCCCTAGAGGAGGGTGTTGTCTCGAGCCATGCTGTTCTTTTTGGGAGGATTGCAGGTGGACGTCAATGGTGGATCGTGGCTGGGTGAGGGGAGGGGAGGGGAGGGGAGGGGAAAAAGAAAAAAAGGAAAGGAAAAATGAAAAGAAAAGGAAAGCAGAAAAAAAAATTGTAAAAAAGAGTAAAAGATAGAAATACCCTTCGGCCAGACCCTTTTTTGAAACAAAAGGAGCACTTCAGGCCCTTATTCGAAACGAAATTCACTTTGGGCCCTTTTTGAAAAAAATCAGGCCACTTGAGGCCCTTAATTGAAATTTTCCCTTTTTTTTTTAAATGTTTCAATATGAGAATGCCGAAAATTTTTTTTTCAAGGGACGCGCGAGGGAAAATTCTTAATAAAGGCTTGTCAAATACGGATCTAAAATGGAGCTTATTTTAAATAAAGGCGTAAAGTGATCATGTCGGTAGAAGCCTGGCCTATATGGCCCGTTAAATCTTCCGACCGACCAAGGGCACTTTCGTCCTTTTACGTTTTTTGAAATTTTTTTTTTCCTCCCTTTTCGTCGTTGGCTGGTTTCGGGCGATGGTTGGCCATCGAATCGAGCCGGGCAAGGGCTAGCCTCATGACTAGAGTGGTTCTTGCCGACCGCAACAAAGAAAAAAAAGGAAACGGGAAAAGAAAAGAGGAAAAAGGAAGACGCATCACAAAAGTAAATAACGAAAATGTCATTGACCGGTAAATAAGATTATGCCCTTCTTTGAGAATGACATGGTCATTTCGGATCCTTATTTGAAATAAGGTCTATTTCAAGTTTTTATTTAAGAAAATAAAGGCACTTGTTCCTTATTTGAAATAATGTTCACTTTAGACTCTCATTTGATAAAACGAGTGCACTTTAGACTTATATTTGAAATTTTCTCCACATACAATTAGACACTTGGTTTTGGTTGGACCCACTCGAAAGTCGAGACACTTGGGATTTGATCAATTATGGATTTGTAAGTGTTTATATTTCAACAATTTAACATAACGATGAAACTACAACGTCACAAATCATGTAAAGAATCTTTTTTCGTCTCTCTGTAAAGAAGTAGGTACCTAGATCCAATTCGAGTCCACACAGATTGGACCTAATGAGCCAAATAGAAGGCTCACGTGATCAATCGCTCGGGTTGCTCACCGCCTTCGAATTCAATTTCTAAGCAATTGAGCTTTTAATCGGTTCGACATAGTTCTTGCTTCTTAGCCTATATTTTCCTTCAATTCGCGAAGTATTTCTCATTAGTAATAGTCTATCCCAGAAAAAATGAAGCGTTCCATTCATTCATTCGTAAGTTTGATTTTGATAATGGCGTTTGGGGCTTGAGCTGCGTGCCTTAATGCAAATGGTCACGTGCTTCTCTTACCTTTCATTTTTTAAAATGCCTCTGTTTTTTTTTTTTTAAATGGTAAGCACACAAGCATTCTTCTTCAGCTAATTACGTGGATGGGGGGTCAAAACTACCAAAGATGATAATAATATAGCATTAATATAAAACCCTTTTTTTCTTTGTTTTTTCTAACAAGCGTTCACATCTCTGTTAAAGCATCCTTAAGAGTTCTCTCTTCGTAAAACTCTGTACTTGCTAAGAAACCGGCCCACGTCGAATAAAAAATCCGCTTCGTAATGAAAGAGTTCGTAAAATCCGGCACGCAGATTTTGGAAACGAAATAAGTTCGAACTCAAATTTGATATGCGGGATATCGAGGGGATTCCGATGGTCACACAAAAAACAAATTTCATGGGTGGTATTTTTTCATCAATTAATTGATAGAACGATCATCATAAACATCATTTTTATCCCAAACTAATAGGGGTCGGCGATCGATGAACACCAAAAATAAATAAAATAAAATTAAGAATGATTGAGAGAAAAAAAAATAATTATATAAAAATTAAAATAAGTATACAAAAATAAAAAAATATTTAAATAAAATTAGATAAAAGGAATTTTAATAAAGGGAATTTTACTTGACGAAGAAGTAAAAAAATAAAAAGAAAAAAAATTCAAGAAGAGAGTCCTAACACGAATAGAATTTTCTAGAGTCCATTCCATTGGCCGCCTTATTTTCTTTTTTTTTTATTCAAAATATATTTTTTTCTCGTTGACTGGGCTCGATAAATAGTGGTTTTCTCTCTCTCTCTCTCTTCCATTCCACTGTTGGTTTAGCCATCGAAACCGAAGGAGGGAGAGAAACATCAGGGCTTTAGGGTTTTCGGGGAGCAGCGATCGAGCGAAGATGATCGAGGTGGTGCTGAACGACCGGCTGGGGAAGAAGGTGAGGGTGAAGTGCAACGAGGACGACACCATCGGCGACCTCAAGAAGCTCGTCGCCGCCCAGACCGGCACTCGGCCCGACAAGATCAGGATCCAGAAGTGGTACAACATCTACAAGGACCACATCACCCTCAAGGACTACGAGATCCACGACGGCATGGGTCTCGAGCTCTACTACAACTGATCCAACACCATCCCAAACCCCCTTCTGGTAAATTCCTCGAGCCTGTGGAAGTTTAGGTTTTGTTTTCGGTACTTTAGAAGCCGTCGCAAAGCGTGTGATTAGGTGGATGTCGAGTTTAATCAGCTCAGCTGTCGCTGTTTGAGGATGATGGTGCTGCTACTATGACTTTTTATTGGCGAAGTTGTTCAGTTGTGTGTGTGCGCGCGCGCGCGCGCGCACGTGCGTTTTCTGTTCGAATTGGGATGGTTTTTAGTGGTTTATGCTGCTGATTGAGTGAATAATTGGCATGATTTAGGGTATTTGTTTGATAGATGTATGTTTCTGCTGGCGCTATCATGGATTGCGTGTTCGTTCTAATAGGTTGCAATTTCTTTTTGTTTGGAATGAAAGAAAGTTCTTGGTGCTGTCTGTGTTGAACCGAATTGGTTTGTCATGACAAGGTATCAATTCATAGAGGTAGGTTCCTCCTCTTTAATAGTATGTTTTCACAGAGATAGAATAAACTATGGAGGTGAGGCATCTCACTGTACATGTTAAACTGCATCTACGATAGAGCTTGGATGATAATAAAGAAGGGTCGTTGCCATGGTGCTACTGTTTGCTAGTCAACTTCTGAGCTATGTAGAAAACTGCCTACTTAAAATCTATGTGGTTGGATTGTCCTTTGAAAAGTTGTTTTGGAGACTGAAGTTGTCATCATCCAATAAGAAGAACACGTGTCTAGGAGATCTCTGGTATGTAGAAATTTCTCGAATGATGACACCATCTTATGAGTTTTTTTTTTTTTTTTTTTTGGGGGGGGGTCGGAACACCATCTTGTGACACCTCCTTTTGATGCAATGAGTGTGAAAACAACAGAAATTTCAGTTTTCTGTTTCTGGAGAAATACTTGCTTACAGTCTTTCATGAGTTTTTGCTGTTAAAATTGAACACAATTTCTAACGTACTTGCGAAGAACACTGGGTTCAAAGCAATTGCAGAAGGAAGGATGTGATGAGTAGAAAGGAGTGTTAGTAAGGTGGAGTGTCATCAGAGATGTATGAGGCTATGGATGCCAAGTCTGGAGCCTTAACCAACAGTTATATTTGCTTCATAAAACATTTTTAATGTGGGAATGACATGGGTGTCCTTCAAGATTGTATCGAAGTATGACTTACACTTAACACTTAGCATTCTGATAGGATTTTAAGTATATGTATTTGTTACCCTCTGTTTATAAAATCTGAGGTTAAATGGGTTAAGTTGAGAATTTTCTTTGGTTTGTGCGTTGGTTGAATGTAGGATAATGTACATTCTTGTAAAATTTCTTGTCCACCACTTCAGTTGGTATCAAAGGTTGTTCAACTGGCACATGCTTGAATGTTATGTGATTTTTCGCATTTAGTATAGTGTAATCCGTATCAAATTTTGTTTCCACCACTTGGTATCAAGATGAGTTCACCTGATGTATTGGAATGAGATTTACTATGAATTTAGATCATGCTAGGCGCATATCACAGTAAATTGCTGAACTTTCAGTTGACTCCAAAGAGGCAAATCTGCTTTACAAAGAGAAGATGAAAATATAGGGAAGACCTAAATTCCTTGCAAACCCATGTCTTCCAATGAAGATCCTAACCATTAAATAGATGCCGAATAGCAACGGTAAATGCAAATTCCTATTCTACATGTATTATAATAAAACGCAGGAAGATGTTGAATTCTAAAATGTGGAACACTCATTATCCGTACCCTTAGCAAGACTCTCTCAATACTTCCAAACAGGTTGCTGCAAATTCTACTTGTGCTTCACCTTAATATCCTAAAAGTTTTTACTCCAAGAAGATTTAGTAGATCCTTTCATCAATGATGTTTGTGTGGAATTGATTTTTGGCTCTATGCCTGGGATTCCGCTTTTATAGTAAACCAATATCATAATCTCTTCATAGAGATAGGTGGTGGATGTTACATGGATATAGTAAGTCTTTTACATTTGCTCTTTTCCTCAACATCGTCCAATGAAGACAAGATATCCTAACCAAGGATTAATGTGGAAGTAGAAATGATTTATTTGAATTCCTATTCTATTTGTATCGTAATATCAAGAAGGGTCAAATTCTATGAGTGTGCAGCTGATGTTAAATTGAATCCTGATGTTGTGTCAAAAGACTCCTATGTCAGGGGTTTGAGGCGTTCTGAACCATTTGATCCCAATTTAATTGATTTAAGGTCAGAGTTCATGGAACAAGGCATTCTGAGCCATTTTATCACAAGTTGATTGATTGATTGAAAGGTCAGAAAGGTCAGAGTGCATGGAACAATATTTAGGTTATACGTGTTTTTAGTAAACTGAAGTTTTATTACTTCACACCATGCTGGGGCTATGTCAAGAACACCTGCAACTTGTGGTCTTTTCGTGATTATTCCAGATAAAAACCACTGAAAGAAGAGTTTTTTGTGGGAAAAGGTACAGTAAGTGCTGTGTGGAACTTATTCCCTGGAGAAACTCTGAAAAATAGAGGATGGATGTTTTTGACACGAACTTTCAGGAGCGAGCGTAATTTATGTTTTAAAAACAGTTGTTAACTTTGTCAGTTATTGTGTGCTCTCTTCTTGTTTGGATTGGAAATTTTAGCCTCTAGACTCGAGATCTATGTTGCACCGACACAGGACACGACACGACACGACATGCCGACACGTTGTTTATCAAAAAATAGAAAATTCTGACACACTGGGACACGTTGTATATTAAATATATATTTTTATATATGTGATAAATTATTATTTTGCTAAAGTCACAAATAAATAGATAATTAAAAAAAGCCCTAGAATGAAAGATGTCTGCCTGTGCACACGTTGGGACACTTTGTTTCTTTAGTTTCATGACCAGGAACTGTGTTTGCCTGTGCATATGTCTAATTCCTTGTCCCACATTGGCAATGTAATAGAGAAAGGAAGGGAAAGCCTCTTATAAATGGGGGCTCAGTTGCATGAAGCAACCCATCTTGGCTTGATGGGCCATGAGGAATGCCTAGCATGTCCATGGGCCAAAGGTTCATGGAGACGTGGGCAGATAATGATTTTGAAGTATAAAATTTTTGTGAGTTGATATTGGAAAGCATGTTGAAGCGTGTCCGGACGTGTCGGACACGTGTCGGTGTCCAACACGTGTCCGACACGGGAAATTTTTCTTTGGGGGCGTGTCCGTGTAACATAGCCTGAGATAGGCAGGAAAGAAGTGTAAGCTTTGATTTCTGTGAGAATATTGATTCAGCTCAGCTGTTGTTTTCCTTATGGTTGTCGGCATGTCTATGTCGGTTTGAATTGTCATGTGAAGCATCTGTTTCTTCTGATGGTTTTTTTTGTTGTATTCCCCTAAGCTTTAGACTCTGTTTCCTATCGATGTTTAGCATTGTTGCACAGCATTTCAGTTTTTCATTACCAAAAACCGTACATAGACATGCCGACAACCATAAGGAAAACAACAGCTGAGCTGAATCAATATTCTCACAGAAATCAAAGCTTACACTTCTTTCCTGCCTATCTCAGGCTATGTTACACGGACACGCCCACAAAGGCTATGTTACATGACCTTCAATCAAAGCTTTGAAACCGGTCTTGAGGGATGAGAGTGTTGAGTGACTTTCTGATTTTGTCGCCTAACTAATCTGCTGCTTGCTTTTTCATTGCAGGTGGAGAACTCACATGGAAATCCACCTGGAACTGGGGGTGCGTGGACGCCTGAAATCTGTAGTCTGGTTCCATATACTATATTTGCATGGACAGTGTATCTACTGCCGTTGACTTTTCTATGTCTGTGACCGTGAGAATGTGTAAACTTGGGGTCAAACTCCTGTTATTGGAAAACTGGGAATATATGTTGCTGCGGTGCATTTAAAAACTTGTTCGGCTGCTGCATTATGAGGTATTATTGTCCTGTGGTTGCGTGCGGTTGTGATCCTTAAACCTTAAATTGCTTCCCTAGTTTGCCAGGAGAATATTTTGCGGGGCGATGCCATAGCTGCCTGATCTGATCGATCTTGGAACTTTTTATTGTATGTTGCGGGATTCAGGGACCTGTTGGCCGCAGCATTTTCATTCAAAAAATTGGTAGCCAAACATAGCCTGGATAAGAAGTATGTTCGTGCGGATGTTTGAGGTGTGTGAGGAAATCTGAATCGACATGAAATTGTTCGGCTAAAAACTAGATTCCAAAAATGAAATGTGCCGGCTAAAGTCGAGAGATGAAAAGCTGATATCCTGTTGATCGAAAACTCTAGCTATTTGATTTCAATGTACAAGATTAAGGATGATGATGGTCAAAACATCAAAATGGGGAGTGTGTTGGCCAAGGGAGGAGTGGAAACCTATCTTATTGACGCCATCAAGAATACGCCTAATTCTCTTGACCTTGATGGATTCCCAAATTCAAACGAAATCATGTAACTAAGGAACAACAAAAGACTTCGGCTGACCAAGTTGAACCCAAACCTTGCAAGATCCACATGAACATCGAATTTCCACCCTTTTTGCATGTTAATCATATTAATAACAATGTTAAACAGTCTCTCCACTTGGGAGAATTCCTCTCTACGGACTTGATTCGACGGTAAAATCATTACCTTCTGTGAATTTACACGAGACCAATCGATTAGCACCATCATTCGCTTCTATGAACCGATCATGTTTAAAGCTTTTATCTTTTTTTCTTAGAAAGGTCACATGTAAAACGATGATCTTTTTCTATGTGAATTGATCTTTACCTACTTTAACTTAATTTATCATGGCTCGTGAATTTCAATTTATGTTTTAAAAAAAAATTCAATTGCACGAACATTTCCATGGAAATATACCTGTAACTTTTTTTTTATAAATTTGTAATTTTAAAGGGTATCTTAAATTTTTGACAGGAAAAAAAAATTACTGTTCACTTTAATTGAATCTTAAACAAACAAGAAGTGATGAAGAAAAAAAAACCTATCGGACCGAGCTGGACTACAAATCTATAACAACGAACAAAAAAGAAGGAAAATAAACAAAATGTCATGAAAAATAAAAATTTCCTTTTGTTGCTACGCGTGGCGCGTCTCTCGAGTAGCCCGGGCAACGAGAAGCTCAAATTATCGCGATAAAACGCGAAACGCAAAGTACCGTGACCGTCTCGTTCGCTTGTTTGACCGCGGTTAAAAATTAAAATAGAAAAAAACGCCCGACTCGTCGAAAAGCGCGGTCCCTCGCGGAGCACGGAAGGAAGGGGGAAAAAAAAAAAAAGTCGCGATTTCTCGGACAGCCAATCGGGAAATCCAGGCCGTACACGTAACAGATTGAAAAAAATACACAAAAAGAAAAAAGACCACCAACACGTGGGATGTTAGTTCGGAACTACTGATGGGGACGGGAAAGAGACGGAGTGGGGTCCACCCCAACCCCGCCGCACGAGCGTCCCTCTACGCCACGTTACCGAATCTCTGTCGTTTCTGCGGCTCCGGGGTCGGACTTCCGAACAAAACGACAAGTTCCCCCCCCAACCCCCACGCCTATCGCTGACGTGGCCCGGCGTCGAGCCCACGTCGGCTCGGACGGTCCACGTCGAAAGCGTGTACGGGCGACGAGACTGCATTCGGCGGGCCATCACCATTTCACCCATTATGAGTTGACGTGGCCTAGCGACGGCCGGCCACCCTCCCTCTCCGGCAATGTGCGATGGCGGCGGCACGCTCCGACCAGCAAGCCTGCCATTCTACCATTCTCTTTTTTTTTTTCTTTTATCAGTTTTTTTTTTCATAAATAAAATGTCATCTTTTCTTTTTTAGTTTAAGAAATATAAAATATTATTTGAAATTATTCTCGTCATTGTCGGTCACGTCACGTAGGATGACCGTCATTAACGTCAGTGATTTCCGGCTAAAATTAGCCAAATGGATTTAATTGACAAAATTAAAAGATTTATGATTGAATTGGTAAAAGTGCAATAGGTTTAGAATTTTTTTTAAAACAAATTTCACAGTCTCTTTTGATGCATATATAAATTATTTCTCGAATTTAATCTGCTTCGTCTTATTTTGATTCGAATCGGGAACGGGTAGGCGATATTTATATCCCTTTTATATTGTAATTCATTTTTATATCTAATGAATCTATTTAATCTCTTCTTCTTTTTCTCTATATGGATTGTCTTAATGAGAATATTATCATTTGTAAATAGAGTCTACGAGTTGAAGTGGAATGAGTACATGTGGTAAATTATTTTAGTTTAATTATCAATAAACTATTTTTTATTTTATTTCGGATTATTAGAATTTAGAACAAATTTTCATGGAGTTATCATCGGTAAATAGAGTTTACGAAATGGAGTGGAATGAATATATGCGGAAAGGCTTTCTAATAATTGGTCGGTTTCGGGATAGACCCCGAAACCTATGGCATGATAGATTCTAAATTTCAGAGTGTGCATGGCATGTTTGAGATTTCAAAAAATAAGAAATCGATTTCAATGGGTAAATTTTAGATTTCACAAAAGGGCTGAACGAAATCCGAAACCGCTCGCTCCGCCCGAGTGACAAAGTCCAATTCACACTTGCGTACATGCCTAGAATTTCAAATTCTATGTGCGAAATCAAAAACCTCGGAAGACCCTCTCTCATCTTCTTGCGTCTCCTATGATCTCTCTCTCTCTCTCTCTCTCTCTCAACAGGACTTCTTTGATCGGAACGGAAAGCTGTTTCCTCTGCTGGTTTTTCTTGGATCTAGCGCCGTTTCGTCAAAACGGACAGGACACGCATCGAAAGATGTTGGTGTAAAAGATCGCAACACCGTGCGGCGAAGGAAGACACCCCGCTTGTCCCTCCCTGTCTAGTCTACATCGGCCTTTTGACTTTGGGATTTGAGAAAGAGTTCCCACGGGGAAGGAAACACCAAAAAGTTTTAATCTCGCATCGTTTTCCGGCACCCTTTGTTTTTTTCCCGCCACACTAAATTTTAGTTCGGTCCATCTTCCAAAAATAATACGCCCGTAATCATCACGTGTCATCAAAACTCAATAATCTAACGGAAATTAATAACGAGTAAATTTACCACGAGTGCACTATTTTGAAATTTTTTTACGATCAAAAAATTAGTTTGGATTAAATTTGTCACAAGTGTAGCAATTTGAGATTTTTCGCGATATTAAAAGGAAAAAAAAAAAAAGCAAGTCTTCAAGACCTTAACGCTTTCGATGTTCGGCATTGGAAAAAGCCACGCCACGTCGGTCCCGCGATGAGTTAGGACTTGATTGTGCGTATCCGTGGAAAGTGTTTAGGACTCATATTAACTGGAGGGTGAAATATATTGGACTTCTAACGCGCTTATCCCGAGCATGTATACCATCTCCTCCTGAGGCTTGACATTGCACGTAAGAAAAGAACGTGATCCACACTCAATATCGCGTAATAAATACCCGTAATTGCATCTAGACGTATGCCCTAAGGCCGAGGCTGGTCCGTCTTCGAGAAGTCACACTCTCAGCTCGGATTTTATTCCTTTTGGCCACCTCACGCAAAGAAGATCATTCAACTGGACCAATCTGTCCTGCATGTTGGTCCCAAATACCCTTCTCATTCAACCTACAAGTAAATGCGCCATTATTGAACATGGAAATCGAAAATAAGCCGTGCCGATCCTAATGCATGGCCGTAAACCTATGCCGACATAATCTTAGGTTTTCGAAATTTGACAAGGAAGAGTCGTGTGGAATCGGTCGAGTGCGCGTAAAATGGTTCGCGAGAGTTGATTTACCAAATGATGCGACGGGACTCTTGCGGGGGTTTTGAATACGACCCCGGTTGACTAAATGTCGATTAACGCGCTCGAGGCAAATGATACGGGGAGTCGACTAACTCGCGGGATGGCTCGATCGAGATCCGATTCGCGGATTGCAATTATCATCACTTGCGCGACCCCGGCGAGTTTCATATTTTTGGGGGAGAAGTGTGAATCTAATGCGGATTCGGCATATGGACATGGTGGGAACCGGAATTATGAGTCGCTCGACAATATATGCTTTCGGCTGAAGTGGCGAGATGAGATTATGATGGAGTCAAATCAAAACCCAATCCAACCCCCGGCAAAGAGCAAAGGTGGCAGGCCCCGCACCGAAACGGCGACGTCTTCGGGGACCGCACGTGGACAGCGCTTTGGGTCACTTCAAGAAGTCAACCGCTCCTTTTCGGACTAACCCCAAAAGGACCCACTCCCACGTGCGGGTGCTTCACTGGCTTTTCCTAGTGTAGTGCGACATTCATCATTTATCTGTTTTTTCAGGGTTACGAGCCATTTGTGTCATACGAAGCTCTCGTCTAAAGGCAATTCCTTAATTCTACTTTTGCATGATTACTCCACGAGAGAGAGAGAGAGAGAGAGAGAGAGACGTTTTAGCGGAGGATCATATTAACAACTGATCATAGTAAATGTGAGATTTCGGGGGATTATCGTCAACCGTTCTAAAAATTTAAGTCATCGGATAAAAATATAGTTTAATATTTAAATACTATATCATTTTCCCTCACACTTAATCTGATCTTTAATTGGGAGACAAATGAAGCTTGAAACGATTTGAACTCAAGACCTCTATTTCGATATCATGTAAGAAGGCATTTTTAAAATGTCATTGTTTGATTGGTCAATTTTTAACATCTAGTCCCAAGGAAATCTACTCCCACTATTTCAGTACATCCTTGGCGGCCAGTGTTGCTTTTAATCTTTCTAATGTACCATTAACCTTTAACTTAGACGTCACAACCCATATACATCCCACGATATTAGCATTTGGAAAACGTGGAACAAGAATCCATGTTTTATTTCGATGCAATGCCTTGAGTTCCTTTTTCATCAACGTCGATTACCTGGGATGCTTTAAAGCACACCACACATTATGCGGTTCCTTCGATATATAATTTATCATTTGTAAATTGACATATTTTGGATTAGGCTTCACAAGATCGGCGCGTGCTCGAGTAATCATTGAATGATTTAGGGTGGACGAATGTGCTACTAAAGAATCATAACGGACATGCACGGAGTAATGTTGGAGAATTAAGCGAAGCACCATATGAGTCCTCAATTCAACATGATTTTGGTGAACAAGTGATTCATCTCCATCAATGTTGTCTCCACGAGAACTATCATGAGTAGCATAATTCAATAAGTCATTACACGGTTGATATGAGTTAACAGATTTTTACAAATACAAAGATGAAAATTTCGAATATAGCATTGTAATGTCTTTATCTAGCCGACTTATAAATTCGGATATCCTCATTTTATCACTTTGATCCCCAAATAATGAGCTGGGCATGAGATAGGGAAATATGGTCTCATCGGAGACAAAGTGTCATGATATATAGTTTCGACTAGCTGGAGGACAAAGACATTGATATCCATTATGGCGATCACCGTAGTCGAGAAACATGCATGGCAACGATCGAACATTGAACTTGTTCTTGGTGTGGTCCGTAAGATAAGGAAAGCACCTACAACTAAAAACTTGCAAGGAATTATAATATGGTTTTTAGCCATATGAGAATTTGTAAGGTGATTTCGTACCGAACATCCCTATAAGAAGCCGATTCAAGGGAAAAAATGGCCTTTGAAAGTTTTCGACCCTTACTTTTTAGGAATTCCGCTTAAATGAAACATAGTCAAGCCAATTTCACACATGTGTCGATGTTTTTGCTCGATAACTCCATCATGTTCCACAGTATTTGGGCAAGATGTTTGATTAACAATCTCGTTCTTTTGCAAATAAATTAAGAAATCTACTCGATTGAACTCTCTTCTTCCATCAATATATGTCATTCAAAATGCCTTTCCAAATATTTCTCAAAATCAAGAAAATACGCATAAAAGTCCGATTTTTGCCATAATGGAAACAACCAAGTATATTGCATATAATAGGGGTGAACAAAAAAATCATGATCCACACAAACCGAATCTGACCGTACCGCACCCAACCAGTTCGTTTTGGGTGGTTCCCAGTGGATCTTGGTTCAGTTCCCGGTTCCAGATAGGAACCACCCACTTGAACCAATATATATATATATATATTAGCTATTTCTCTCAATCATGTGACTCCCTAATGCAACTCACCAATGCACGAGGCACCATCCCAAAAGCAAATTTACTGTGTTGGATGATTTTGTTCCATGTACTTGGGTTAGGTCTTAGAGGTGATTTAACTCTAAAAATATAGGTCGTGCTTCTGCTATTTTACTTCTCACTTCAAAATAGAGGTGATTTTTTCTATGAATTTGTCGAACAAATCAACAAGTGCACCACCAACGCTCATGCCATCTCTTTATCCCATGGGAATGGCTTCATTGGTTCACTAGCATACAATATTTTTTAATTGATGTTGGTGCTCGGTACTCGGTAGGACATGTTCCATGGACCCACTAGGAAACCGGACCAGACTAGACCAGCGGTTCGGATCTCAGATGAGTCCATGGAACAAACGGGTGGTTCATTATTTTCATTTTGCGGAACCGATCCCAGACGGGCGGTTCTAGGTTCTAGGGTGGGAACCACCTACCCTAGAACTGGTCACCCCTAGCGTATAATCATCCACAAAACAAACATATTATTGAAACCTTTGAAATGAGATTATCGGAGCCTTTCCCCACAAATCGCAATGTATCTTTTTCAAAAGGCTTAGTAAGTAGTACTAGATTGGAAAGCAAAAAAGGAAGTTTAGATGATTGACCCATTTGACAACTACTATATATCGAAATGAGTGTATTCCAAGCGGTAGCAATAATATCTCCTTTATTTTGAAAATGACGGATTGTGGATGTCCCAATCTTTGATGCAAAGTACTTTCATCAGCTTTCCTAAACCGGTTTGAAAATAGTACTTCTTTTGACGCCTTCAAGATATATAGATCACCTTCATGATTTCCAACCGTTAGAACATTCCCCATTCTCTTATCTTTTATCACAAAATCAATGGCAAAGAACTCAAAATTTAGAGGATAGTGAATTGTAAATTAGCTCATTAATCATAAATTCCTTTTCAAACAAGTAAAATATTTTTTAAGTCGATGCTCTCTAGTTCCATGATATGAGCATCACCAGTATGAAAAATTTTAAGTAAGTTGCCATTTCTAACCATAACACTATCTTCCTAATTTACAATCATACATTGAAGAGGTTACCTTCATCTTTGTTCATGTGATTTGAAGCTCCAATGTCAATGAACCACTCTGAAATTCTCACTATCTCCAACAGTAAGTGCAACAAATGCCTTTGGCACATCCGATTGGAGGAAATATTGATTAAATTGATAAAAGCAATCTGTCTCTGTTTGTTACATATTTGATAGGACACAACTTTGTCTGTTCCTTTCACAAGTTACTCGATCTTACTTTGAATAAATTGTGGCTTGTGACCTCGCGAATGCATAAAATTAGCCTGAGAATTTTTCATTCTTGAAACATTGTGAGAAAACCCTCTTCTATGCGAAGAAAAATGATTGTTGTTGGAATGTTGAAATTGCTTTCCCTTCTTGGTGATCTTAAAATTACTTCTCTGACCAAACAAAGCCATCCCGATGTCCCATGTTGAATTATAAGCGAAATTTTATTTGTCGGCGGACTCCCAAAGCTCTACATTTGCGAAATCAGATAAAGGAATATTGGCATTTGATGCTTCATCATGGAGGTCGTGAATAACTCATAACAAGTCCAAAACAAAGAGGCCTTATTTTTGCCTTCAAGGGGACATCCAAAAGCAAATAACTCATCGAAATATTTTCGAAAAGCACCTTATTAAGAGTTGAAAAATTATCTCCTTGACATTATTAAATTTCTAGAAAAATTGAGACTTCACATTCCTCAAATACCTTGGCAAAGCTAATCACAACAGAGTGGAAGTTTTCAAGTCCACTACTTGAGCAAGAACTTCTTTGGAGAGCGTCACTATGATCCATCCCCGTGGAAGGCGATCCGACCTTCTCCATTGCAAAAACTCTGGACTTATCATTTCCTCCGAGACTCTAGCTTCTTTTCCGAAAACAGAGGAGGTGACTATTGTAGGACTCGGTATATGGTACCCGCCTTCAATGAATCCCGCTAGATCTTGGCTTTCAATTAGTGCAAGCATTTGTGCTCTCCAACAAGAAAAGTTTGTTTGCATCGGTTTTAGTGACATAAAATTGCTAATGTTAAAAAAACGAGGGGTGTGGATACTTCAGCATGCCGGAGGAATTGGTGGCGCTTGTGATTGAGGATCAATTTCTTTCCTAGATATGCTCTCATGTGAGATTTTGGGAGACCACCACCAATTGTTCTAAAAATTTAAATGGTTAGATTAAGGCGTGGTTCTATCGGTAAAAGTCGAGCATTCTTTTGGAAATTGACTCGATAGATTCTACATATATTTCTTAGCCGTTGCCATTCAAGTCTATAAAGTGGTTTCAATGAATCTCCGATATTCTTTGAAATGCAAGATCTCAATTACTCTTATCAATTCCGTCAACCCTATAGGTTCTCTCTTTAGGGATGTTAATGTGCATATATTAACTTTTCACACACTAGATTAGTCTCTTCTCTTGAGTTCGGTCAGAATTACGTAACGTTCACATCGGAACCAAAAGATTAGCGAGGGATTACGGTTTCGATTTTCTCGCGACTTCATTAATCACAAAGACCTAGACTTAAGCTACAGATATAGCTATAGGCTTCATTGCCGTCATGCAATCTCTAATTCGTTCGTAAATCGATGTTAGGCGATAGTAACAATCGAAAAGCCAAGATTACGTCGACACTTTAGATTGGCTCTAATGAACTACTGCGATCCTAGTGAATAGGTAATCGACGATGATCGGCAACACATGGAATTCACCGAGTTCAAAAGCGAATGTACCAACCTCGACAGCCGCATTCAGACCCAGAAACTCCATTGATGGACACCATTATTCACGCCAGAATAGGCAAAGGTTGCGTCGTCCTAGAATAGGGGTTTGAGCCAACTTTTATGCGAGCTTTATGGTTAGAGAGAACTTTCAATAATGCTGCGAGCAAAGAGGCGTTTTCAGAAGGACAACCCTTTTCAGCTAAGTTCAGGGAAAAAGTTAAAAGTTGTGCAATCCGTACATTAATTGCACTCATTTTGTCCTTCTACCATGTGCAGCTTCAAGCCACATTGGAACTCCGACCCAAAAAAAATCAAAGTCACATTGGAACATTATTGCAAATTTTTTTTTTCCCAATAAGAAATGTGTCAGGTCTCATGAAATGTCTATTCTAAAAACTTAAACTATTAGAAGGAGGCGTGTAATATTTAATAGCTCTAACTGGTCGATCAAACTCTGCTAAATTTAAAATCTGTCGAACTGGGACGCTTCTATTTCTCGGGACACAGTATGAAGGACATGACCGCATGCCCTGCTCTTATTCCTAAATCGGATCGGTACACAAACCACCTTTGCAGAATCAGGGAAACACACGAACAACATCATCATCAAGATCCACCACATGTTCCTACATCATTACAAATAGGAATCGTTTTCACTGTCTTTGCATTATTGCGAGGCGCGAATGAAAAATCAGAGTGTTTTTCCTTGGGCTGCACGAACTCGTGGACTATGCATACGTGCTCAACGGACCTGCCTTAGTGGTCGAGTCGAATCCGTTCTCCGGGTTCCTCCTCCCTGTGAGCAATGTCCTGCAAACAGAAGTTCACGAGCTTCTCAATACATGAACGATGGGCTGCTTTCGATTTAAGAACCGAACTTAGGGCTTCAAATTCCACGTCTTTTCTACTTAAATCCCGACATAATCAGTTTCGCACAGTAGCACACTCTGGAGTTCATGCCAAAAAAATCTTATCTAAGGAGAAACATTGTCAATGAAACAGGGTCCAAGAGATACCTACAAGCAAAGGGAATCGGATAACCGGTCATCAAGGAAGATCAAATCATTCATTCTTACCTTCCAACGCCATGACTAGCCGAATCCATGAAGATGGTCAGTCTCTTCGCTGTTCTTGCAAAGTCGCTGCCAAGCAATGGAACCGGAAAAAAAAAAAAAAAAAAAGATTTCATCAATGAAAACTCAAGCTCTAGAGAAGCACCATCAACAATGTCACGGAATTGCAGATAGCAAGACTAAATCTTTCACTAAGATTGGACAGTATGGCCAAGTAAGTTTAATTACCGAACCTGAAAGGTTCATCTCCCGTCCGTTTGACGGTACCAGCGGTATCTCGGTAGAGAACATGGCTAGGCATCTCCGATCTCTCTAGTCCAAACATGTTACCAAGCTTCCTGTAAAGCTCCTCATATGAACTGAGAATCGAGAGATCGAGGGTCCTTCCCACATCCTCCGACTCCATAAAGACCTTGCAGTGACCCGTTTCTAGGTCAAGTTCAGAGGTTTCGAAGCCATGGCGCCACAGAAACCCGGCACCAGCCTGCTTGAGAGTTGACCCCACACCATCAGAGAGGAAATTCAGCTTGGCCGTGTTTCCATCTGTTGAACCTTTGCCACTGACAACTTCGGAGATAACATCATCACCAGAGCGACCGTGTGAAATCTGCTGCTCCGTGAGTATAGGTTGTCCGAAGAGCAGGAACTTATGCTTCTTCTCGTCACCAGATTTCTCTGACCTCTGACTACAGTTCCCCATTGTAAGCAAGCATGACAAACTTTCACTCCCCTGCATGTTGTCTTTCATGATGCTGTTGGAACTTCTAGAATGTGGATCGAAACGATGTAAATTGGACGACAGTAACCCTAACCGCAATCTGTTGTTAAGGTGATGATCGGTTAAGGGTATTCCAAATTGAGCTTGCCTGGCTCCCTGTATGCATGCAGGAGCATTATCAGATAGACAACACAAGAGGCCTGTGGGCCTGTGGAGATTGCCTGAGAACGAGGGGACAAGGAAGTTCCCGTCGAATGGAAAATCCGGGTAATGCGGCAGGCGCAACTTCTTCCTCGGTGGAGAGAAGGGCGACATGTGGATAGCCGGGATGTTCGATACCAATTCGACCAGCCACGGGCTGACACGCTTGACATTTTGTAGCAAGTCCGGTTCATCCCAAGTCACCTGCAATGGTACTCCGACCGAATGAGTTTAAAAGAGCCAGCATGGGCTGGAAGACATAAGTGCCCGAAGCTGATCAAAACCGAAAAGGGATAAACTATTGCACCTACTGCTTAATGCTGTCAATCAATTGCCACCACATGCTCATACTACTCCAAATTCTTTTTTTCAAAACATGCATCTTCGTTTCGGTATAAAAAATAAATGCCTCTAACAACTTCAGCATTTTTACCTCAAAACGATTCCGAGCATTAATTTTCTCGGTGAATCCAGAGCAAGGATACTATCGAATCTTTGACACTGAATAAGGGGGCAAGAGCTATACTATCGAATCTTTGACACTGAATAAGGGGGCAAGAGCTTCCAGACTCCCCATTGACAGTAGCAAAATTTATCATGTCAAACTCTCGTCCTCATCGACAAGCAAACTAGCCCAAGACCAATGAAGGGACACGCCATCTAAGATGCGGACTAAGCCATATATATAATGGCATTCGCGGGAAACAGTAGTCGACGCACAAAATGTGCCAGCTTTCTAGATACATGTCCAGAATATTATAGTCTCTAAATGCGAAAATACGCCATAAACACTTAGGTGATACAAGTCCAACGCAGAAAAACAACATTCTGTACTGTATTCATTCTTGGACTCTCAATCCGTGACTATCATACTCGTTTGGAAATACGTAAATACTATGAAATGCATGTCAACTATGATCAAGATCATTAGTCGTAGAGAGGTCGCAGAACTGCGTTACCTGAAGGAGCCGCCATAGCGAATTCGGCCAGCGGATGGGATCCGCGACCTGAACAGAGGAAATGGTCCCCATGAACCAACTTATCCGCGAAGAGTCTTCTGTCTCGAAAGCCATCTTAAACCTCATCCCCGAACACCACTGTATCCTCATCGCCGCCTTCACTGACGACGCCTTGACGCAAAACTCTGGCGTGCTTGCCCTTGGGTAGTACACCACCTCGAACGGCTGCCGATTTGCAGCCAGAGCGGCCGCCTCGATCACTGACTCGGGCCTCTCTTTTCCCTTCCCTCCTCTAAAACCACCGTCAAAACCCGCATTGGATGTGTTCCGCATCAGTTTGCTCTCTTCCTCCCTCAGCAGCATCGAGAACCCACCAAACTGCTGAACACAACTCCCACCCCCACCGGAACTCCATGCAGACGGAGATTCCCCTCCGATTCCTCTCTTGGCGCGCCGAATCCCGACGCAGAGATCTCCACTCTCAGTCCTAAGGAACACAATCGAGTCGCCAGCGACGAGCTTCTTCTGGTTCACGAAAGTGCTCCATCCAGTGGTCAGCAAGTGCCGTCGAGGAGTCCCCCTGTAGATATGCCGGAACTTCCACGTCTCGCCGTGCACATCCTTCGCGATGACGTTCTGAACCGGAGGATCAGCCGAGTAGTCAAGCCTTGGGAAAATCGTCTCAGCACAGTACCGTGGCACGGAAAAGCCGCCGCCATTGTTGGCGTCGGATTGAGTCAGCGTTTTAGCAAAGGAGGCCGGCTTCTCAGGGTTGTCGGATCCGGTTGCCGCCTCCAAGGCCCTTTCGTCCTCGAAATCGAGCTCGGTGTTGGGCAGAGGGACGAGGCTGAGCTTGGCGAAGACCTCGTCCGACTCGGGGTCGGCCAAGAACTTGACGGAGGACACGCGGCAGAGGACGAGGGGCGGGACGCCGGAGCAGCCGGCGAAATCGACAGCAGAGGAAGCGTGCTCAGCATGGCCCTGAGGGAAGTAGAAGACTCTGGAGTTCACTGGAGGCATTTGGACCATCCCTCCCGCGCACGCGTGCCAAAGCTGCGGATCCAAGCTCCTCTCTGCTTCCTTCAATACCGTCATTTCTTGCTTTTCACTCGCAGAGCTGGGGTTTCTTGCAATTTTCTTCCGTTCTTTACACTTTTCGTGACAGCGAGATTGAGAACAAGGATCAAGGTCGATTTGTAGAAGGAAATACTCACAACCTGAGAAATTTGAGGTTTAAAACATGAACCCATGTGAAATCAGAACGCAAGAGAAGTGGAAAAATGAGAGCTTTTCTCACGCTGAATTGCACGACGTCACAAGAGCAAACAAGAAGAATTTGTCCATACCTCAAGACTCGTGCAGGGCCACAGAAAATCATCAAAGAAATCGGATACGAAGCGTCCCGGAGGTTCTCTCTTGAATCATAAGCCGAAGAAAGAAGAACCGGGGCGTCTTCTTGTGGTGCATGAGGGGGGCAAAACCACTCCTTTTTTTTTTTTTTTCCTGAGAGGCAAACAGTGGAGCAGAGAACAGATTCAAGGCCACAGAGAACCTCAAAAGGCACAAAGATGGTATTTTTATGGCTGGAAATAGGGTAAAACTTGCTTCTCCCACTCAGAAAACCAAAACTTTCTGCAAGTCCACTGCGCCCGTGACAAGTCACAGGCTCAGAGAGAGAGAGAGAGAGAGAGAGAGAGAGAGTTAATGGGCGATCAGAGCGCAGCAGCTGCTGCTGCGAACTTCAGTAGCGAAATACAAAAACCCCATCTGATGCAGAGGAGATAAACAGAGGGCTTTGGTTTGGTCTGCATCTGGTTTGATACTTTCTGGCAGACATCGCTAAACTCCAAAAGAAACCAACACCCGCCATTTAATAAAACTCGACTTCTCTTCTCTCTTCCCCCCTTACCTGCCTTTTGTTGGGTTCCCTTCTTTCTCTCTCTCTCTCTCTCTCTCTCTCTATCTCCTCTTTCTCTCAGATCTTCATGAATGAATAAATGAATGAATGGAAGGAGTAGTAGCCACTTTCGTCTTCTTCCTTCTCTCTCTCTCTCTCGCTTTCTCTCGAACAGGAACCGAACAAACAGAGAGGTCCTCTATCGAAAGCCAAGAAGACAATTATTAGTTTATTAACCCCGGAGAATTTATTGCTTCCTTTCATCTCCAACTGATATTTTATTACGCCACCGGATGATCCAACGAGACGAGAAGATGCCGCCACTATCGCGAGTTTTTCCCTCTTTCCCGTATGGAGAGAAGAGGAAAGGGTGGGGGTCGGTCTGTTAATCAGAGCAGCATGAAAATGGTAAAATGGAGGAGGCAAAGGAACAGGACAAGGGACGAAACCAGGGTTAAAACGTTGCCCCTTTTGTCTTTGAGTCCTAACTGTGGTCGACCACACCCCCTCCCGTTCCATAGATTTTAAAATTGGAACCGAATTGATTCAGATCGAATCGGACCGGCCTAGAATTGAACTTAAATCGGGATAAATGCATTTTTAAAAGTGTAATTAAATCCTAAAACTCTAAAATATATATAATCAAATCTTAAAACCTGTCAAATTGGAGTAATCAAGTCTTTCCGTTAACTCCGTCCATTTTCATTAATGGAAAAATGCTGACGTAGCCTTTTTATTATTTTTTTCTCTCCTATGTGACGATGATGTGGCTAAAATAAGGTCATGTAATCCAAAACCGCTTTTTAATACGAAATTCATTTAAGTTATATTGAAAATACGCAAATTAAAAAAAAATACAAAAGAAAAAAAAAATAGAGAGAAGATGCATGAGAGGGCCGCCGCTGCCGTCGATCCACCATCGCCGGGAAGTGCCGACGACAGTGGGGGAACGGGCCAACGAGGACAGATTTGGATAGTCTTCTGCGGTCTTTTGAGAACCTTCCTCCAAGCTTGCCCTACAATCACATCGAGGTAATCAAGTAACGAACAAAATTGACACAAACGTGAAGACATGACTGACATAAACTATCGAGTTTAAATTATACGTAATTTTTAATTACGACGTCGTCGGTTTCGCATTCTTACCAAAGACGCAAGAAAAGTCACTTTCATAACCAACGTGGAGGCTTTAGTTTCCATTCAAACTTTCATCAAACATGTCATGAGACAATCACGTGCTTTCCCCTCCATAAAATTTGAGTGATCCAACGTCCGTACATTAGCTGTGATAAAAAAAAAAAAAATTGCATTTCGGGTAATTTTTCGTCGAAATAAAGTTGCTATATACTTCATTGGAAATTAGATTTCCGTGATCATGAAAATTTCTCGAGCTCCGTTTGTTTTGTGAAAAAGTAAATGATTAGCAAAAAGTTTATTTTTAAAATGATATCTTGTATCGTTTACAAAAAATTGAACAAATGAAAAAATGTTTCTTTCGCCCACAAAATTGCTTAGATCTAAATTATTATCGATTATTTCAAGCGATACAAGCGATCATTTCGGGAAAGTATTTTTCAGATTTTTTTTTTTTTTTGCGAAATAAAAAGAGCTTTTTCTAGAATGAGTAACTTCGCTAACCCCGATTAAGCATTAGTTTGTTTGATGTAGATAATCGACGTGCATAGCATGCCTAGGCCGGAACGGGATAGCCATAGTCTCGAGGAAAAATACCGGAGGAAATTTTCAGACAACTTAAGTCGCCAAAAAAATTGGAAAATTCAATACCAGTGTTTCAAACACTTGGTGAGAAAAAGAGAGAGAGAATGAAAGAAATTTACAATCCTTCATGCCCTATTTTCTCCATGTAGAAATGTAATTAACTTGCAAAAAATTAAAAATCTCTTGCTAAGAGTATTTTCAACCTAGGCATCGAAAAACAAGCAAATTATCGCTCGACCCTAAACTTATTGGACGAGATGCAGCTAATTGTCGGTCTCAAACTTACGAATTTTGCTTGTACAATCCTAAACGTTCGCGTGCGGGGCTTCCGGCGCAATCCTCCCGCCAATTGCCGCCGGAAATCGTTAAGGTGGCGGCGACGGCGGTCCATGCGGGACGTCATCTCGAGTAAAACACCGCATCACCGACCTCCAACAGCAACTGTTCGGAAGGATTCCCGTTGGAATTTAATGCAGACATTTAAAAAAATTATGTTGATAAGATTGAAAAATTTAGGACTGATTCGGTAATTATTCCTCCTCAAAAATCCAATCGCGAGATTTTTTTTTCTTTTTCTTTTTCATTATTTTATTGGCTACCAAAAAAAGAGAAAAAAAGAAAATAGGATAGGGGGTGTGTGCAGAAATGGGGTCAATGGGCCAGACAACATTAATGGGGGCATTGAAAGCAACTGTAAGGTCGGGTCTTTAAATTAACTGGAAGTTTGTCGCAGATGAGCCCTGCCCTGCCCTGTCCTGCTGTCCTCAGCATAATACGCCTGAGTCCTCTTCACTTTTAGGCTCCGCAACTTCTTCAAATTTGATCTTTTTCCCACTTTACCTTTTTTTTTTTTTCCGAAGTTTTCCTCGTTTAATGAACTATCCCTTAAATTGATGAAGATTTTTTTTACCAATACCACCAGATAAGTCTCCCGAGACGTGATCGCCGAGAGTCGAACATAGGACCTCATCGGTTTAATTATCTAAAGCTCGGACATCTCACCAACTCGTCCGACACCTCATTGGCAATCTCAATTTACTTTTGCTCCCTTCATAAATCATAACCACAAGACTAAATAAGTAAATAAATAAAAACCAATTAAAGATTTTGATTTGGCTCCCAATTACTAATTTTCTTTTTTTGGCCTATAGAGGATGAACATTGATGCAGAAAGCAAGGACCTTCTTGGTTTGGAAGGAAGCTGACCGATTCTCAAGCCATGTAATTTCTCCGCACGGCGTGTCTCGAGCGTCATCGTCCGATCCACGTGCATCCTAGAAAAGAAAAAACCTTACCAAACGCGCATCGAGAAAAGCACGTCGGATGCTCAGCATTGACGACGCCAGACACTAGAAAATCGCCGCATTCGAAATCACCAAACTCCCTTCTGTCGCGTTGCTCGACAATGTCAATGGCCTCGGCCATCTATGTCTATATAGAGCCTGCTCGGTATCGGAGGGGGGAAAAACTCAATTTCCGCGGCCCTAAAAAGGGTCGATGCGTCTATGAGTGCGGGATTTTTCTTAACCGGTTGCTTGACAAGTACGTGTGCGGTAGGAAGTCTCTATGACTAGTATTTTGCCGAAGAGATATAAGAGTCTAAAAGATGAACATTAATGTCGACCGGGTGGAAAAACAGCATCAAAGAACAAATTGCTGCCCCGAAGCATTGCAACGGGGCCAAGTCAGACACGCCATTCATTACGATAGGTTCGGAAGAAAGGAGGAAAAGCCAATCAAGAAAAGAGCAAATTAATTGGGGAATTGCACCTTTAATTGCAATTATGGTTTCTGCCATATGGAAGGGAAGGGAAGGGAAGGGAAGGGAAGGAAGGTTGGTGGAGGGCCACAAACCCGGAACCGAATCCCCTACCATAAAGATATGAGTGACATCGAGGGATCCGGGCCGTTTATTTCAAAATGGATGGCCCGGATTCATCCACGTCACCTTTTAAAATGAGGGAAAAATTTTTTGATGGGAAATTTTAAGATTTTTAAAAAAGTGATGCGGATCAATTTGGGCGATTCATTTTTTATTTGGACAGCCCGGATCTATCATATCACCCTACCCTACTTTTCTTGAAAAAAAAAAAAATCAATTTTGCGAGTTATAAATGTCCAACTTTTAGACATCCTACTCTGCTTTGCTATCGTCTCCTCGAAGGAAAAAATTGCCATGTTCTTTTTTGTTTAAAAAAACTTTAGGAAACTTGCATTCACGTCGACAACAAAATTCTTGTTCATATGTAATTTTTTTGGGACAGGTGAAAAAGGGTGAGGAGGGGCAACCGGTATCGACGGCCTGCCCCCCTCTCCGACGCGTATCGTAAAAGCGGTACATTCGTCTCGGGATGTATGGTCGAAATCAAAACTATAGTTGGCACTACTTGAAATCCTGGGCCTTGCTTAGTAGCACTTCTTGAATTTATAGCATACTTCGTGTTTTCGGAAAACATAATCAGAAAAAAAAAAAAATCATTTTCGAGAATAGAAACGTTACCAAACAAACCTTTAGAATTTAGAACCGACGATTCATCGACGTGTCGATAATCTGTCGCTCTCTCCATATGAACATAGAGCCTCAAATTTCATCATTTTTTTTTTTTGGGTCTCCACCTTACAAACAGTGTTCTGACCCCAAAAAAAAAAAAAAAAAAAGAAGACTTAAAACACAGTGGCGAAATCGGATTTAACCTTTTTACAGCACACGACCCTTCAAGGCGACACAGACGAGTGGGCCCCCTTCTTGTCAGTTTCAAGAAAATAAAAAAAAATTGAAAATGACGAAAATAAAAAGAAGGATGCTGACGTCGCGCTGCTGTTCATCTGTCCTACCCCCCACCCCTAACATCACTGCAAACCTACTCTCTCTCTCTCTCTCTCTATTCATATAATGCAGACCAAGTTCGACAGAATATGCATCCGCTTTCATTGATTCATGGCCGTGGCCAAAAAGTGAAACGAACCAACTCCGTACGTTTGCTCGAATATTAGCTTTAGAAAAACTCCTACGGACGATTGCAAATGTTAAAGTTGTTGTTGGTGTCGCTGTCCTACGTCGATTGCGAATGAATTTTGCATGCTCTTTATATTCATACGATCTGTCTCTATTTATAAATTTAGACTTTTGAGTTTGACATTTTAATACGGTATCAGAGTCAATACTATTTTTTTGAACTCGGATTGATATAATTAAATATGTCAGAATTGAATAGGGAAAAATACCATGGATTGAGTACTTTTTTTATAAAAAAAAAAATCGGACGACAAGAACCTCAAACCCCTCCCCGATTCCCAAACAGCGCCATCGCTCCTTCGGCCGGGGGAACCGACATGAGCAGCGGGGCCCGTCCTACGGTGTCCACTCGTCAGCATCACAATGGGGGAGGCGGGGCCCACTCTTACTGGCCTCGGGAATCTGTATCGTCATGTCCACAACTCTAGCGGCCCCGAAGGCGCTTCACGACATGCTGACCCGGCGCCGACTCGGCTGGCTCACTCGCCACTCGCTACTCGCGGGTCACCGGCGACTCCCACTCCTACGAACTCTGTGCAACCCTTAGCGATTTGCCCGATCGCGTTAACAAAGTACGGTGAGAGAGCACTCGCTTGCGTGGCTCGACTTGGTTTTTCGTTCGAATCCCGATGCGTTTATTGTTCTCGGGACGAATTATGTCAAGCGACATTGTCAAAAACGTCGAAGAGATCGGCTCTCGTATGAATAATTTCGGATGTACTCAAACCGTGTTACGATCGACACGAGTAAAACATCAACTTTGTTTTGACTTTCGTAGACCAATTAGAAAGTTCGATTTCTGTATGTAAAGTGTCTATTTGTGGCTATACGAATGATCTAACCAATGCCCAGATCACGACTACGTTTGGCTTAAGTGCCCTTAGTAACATCTCCTGTAAAGGAGGTTCGGCTATAATTGCCCTCCGCCACTATGCCAGATGCAACCACAAGTCACCATATGGCTCGAGTACCACCACCGATCGAGTGTTATATTGTAAATCTATTCTATCCTTTTTCATATTCTTATTTGCAATTTATCGTATCTCGCAAGCAATCGGTATTCGCTTGCGATCGATCGCTCTCTTATAGACTTGATCATGGGCTCTGTGGACTTCGGGCCTATACAAGTGCTTATGTCTACATCAATGCGGGAGCATCGAATTCTATCGGTCAACTCTCAAGCTCAATCGAAGCCTCTTCGATCGATCTCCTTACAATTTGTACTCCTGCAAGTAAAGAAGTTATTTGTTTATTTGAATTCCAAAGATGTAATGCTGTATGTAACCATTGATTGCGGGCTATAAATACCACATTATACTCTTTGTAAAGCCCTCTCAATCAATCAAAGAACTCACAAATTTATTTTTTATATTTTCTTTTCCACAATTTGAATATGCTTCAATTCCTGTACTTTCGTCGTAGGTTCAAGCATCTTCGTCATGTATTAGATCCCGACGTTCAATTTTTATCACCACACCGTATCGTCAATTAAATTTCGACGAAGCTTTTACGTCATCGGGTTTCATCATTGATTGGAGAACCGCCATTAGGAAGTTATCGAGTTAGTGGACAACACAGCTTCATGTAGACTGCCATTAGCAAGTTGCCTGTCTATTTGAATTCCAAAGTTGTAACGCTGTATGTAACCACCGATTGTGGGCTGTAAATATCACATCGTACTCTCTGCAAAGCTCTCTCAATCAATCAGAGAACTCGACCTCGACATTATCACCAACACGTTAATGCGCATCGGTTCGTTGATCTAGCTCGTGTCTAAAATCGCCATGGAACCCACCTTAAATCTTAATAAAAATGGAAGAACGAAGGAAGGTATCCCATCTAGCATCCAATTCCGGCCAACCAAACCGGCAATTCTATCATTGACTCTCAAATTTCCCTTTCCTATTTAAGGCTTCTTGACCCGACACGCCCGAACGTTACACGTGCCGATGCTTCCTCATCAACTTTTGGGTGGTCTCTTTCCTGTACCTAAGAATGTCGGACCCAACTTCACTTCCATCATCATCATCATCATCATTATCTTCTTTCTTCTTTTCTCTGCCGCGCTCTTCAATGAAGATAAAAACGTTGCACCTCGCAGATTCTTGATTTACCGCCCAACCCAACCGGCCCACAGTCTTAAAGTTGCGCATTTGTGGTGTCCTAACGGCACTTTCTTAGCCCAGAGTTCCTTACAGGTAAGGAGAGGGACCGACCCCTGCTCTCCCCTGTTTTCTTGTTTTGGAGGATCAGGAGGAGGTTTTTGGCTTTTTAATGAACTGTTTTACGATCCCTAGAATGGTCAGCCTCCACCTGTTCTGCAACTAGTTGGTGCGTGCCAGGAAAGCTGTCAGAGATTTGTTGTGTGTGGGGGACAAGCTTCGAAAGACGGCCTCCTTTTCAAGTGCAACTAGAAAATGTTTGAACTTCTCCCTTGAAGAAGAAGAGAGCATGTTGTGTTTTTCTCTTGTTTTCCCTTCCTTTGTTGGGTCGTATGGCTCGTTACTGTGCACCATTAAAAGAAGAAGGAGAAGAAGATGGGGAAGCTAGAAAATTAGGTGAAGATGGGACGATTGAAGGCAAGAGGAGAGTCCTCATTGTAATTGATCATTAAAAAAAGATGTGACGCGAGCTTTTCTTTGTAGTTAGGGATGGGCACAGGGACGCGGCAGGCCTCGATCCGACCGGGGCGGTCTTCCCCTCGCGAAAACTAGTTGGCGGGGGATTTGGTCGCTCGCTTCTTTTGCATACTGTGAAGCATCCCGTTTCGCTTGCTGTTGTGCCCGGCCCATAAGAATGGACTTTGCTCAACCCCTTTTCGATCGTTTGATCGCCTGGGATTCTCTCAAGCTGCAACTCACGATTTGACCCGTTCATCTCTCGCCCTTAATAATTAGCATTCCGTATAAAACTCACGCATCATGATTAGGTGCTCCGGGCAATAGCACTTAACAATGCGATCGTTAGCGTGTCATGTTCACAGGTCAATCGATCACCGATGCACAATGTACGCCGAATTTTTTAGTCCTGAACCCCCGAGATCGACATAGCTGGTCGGAACGTCAAGGAGTTCCCAGCTCATCAATCGAAGGCTATCCCGGTTCGGCTCTCACTGGTCACGTGCAAACCGGTCCGGAGTTAAAAAAAAAGGGGCCAGGTCACGCGCGCAAGTCGAAAACCAGAGTTTTATTCGGTCTGCGGAGGCGGCACGGCGTTCCACCCGGCCTCCAACGAATTGCCACCATCGACGTCCCGAGCAAACACAAACGCTTCGGGGATTAGCACTTTAAAATCTGTTTCCCGGTCTATTTTTCAAATCTGTGCACGTGAAGGAGCAAGAGGCCTGTTCCTTTGCATGGTCCCCGTGATTTGGACCCCCACGTTCTCTCCATTAATGTTTCCGAGAGAGAAACAAAATAAACGTGAGCCCCGCACGTCGGACGAGGCGGCCGTGGCCCCGATCAGATGGCCGCGGCCGGCGGTCTCGGTCTTCCTCCTTGTGCTCTGCTCTGTCGTCGGACATTGCATCATCCTCGTCGCCGTGCTTTGTGGTCAACGATGGGGCTTCTTGGGATTCCTCCGTGGTGTTCTCTCCTCATTTTCTGCACCATGGCTCCCAATTTTTATTTTTTTTTAAATTCCCCTACTAGACCATTTATTTTTTCCTCTTTTCGGGAACCAAGGGCACAAGTAATGAAATCTGGACCCGAAATCTATGGAGCACCATGAACCGTTTTGATTGAGCAGATGATTCCGGTACAAAGCAGTTTGCACACGTTTGATAAAATTTGAATGGATGATGTTAATCCATCGATGCCCCGACTAAATGCGTCAACCCGATGGGTTCTTTTCCCCTTTAGACTGTATTACCAAATCACGTTCTTGATGTTAATTGGTGTCCGCTACTCTTTGATCGATCGATTAATCTCCATCGGTGGGGCAGTTCCTCCATCTCGCATGTACCGATGACTCTTTAAATTATTTTGGGTCATGGAGGAAAGTTTGTATTTATCAGTGCGCGGCCATTGCTGGGTCACTTGTAATTAATACTTTCGAAAATGAATTATTCGTCTTAAGTTAGCCTAAAGAGTGCCCTAGAAAAGTACATTAGGAAGCGCCTATTATAGAAAAGTTATTAAGCAGCTCAGAGCACATAATTTAGTGGGCAGGCCTTTTCATTGGCGGAGATGCGAACCACTCCTATGGCACCGTCGCCTTTTAATAGGCAGGGCGGAAAGGCGGCACATCCGACCATCGGCTATGATTCCCGGCGAGATACCAGTATAAAAGACTCGTCGTACTCCCATACATCACGAGAGAGAATTCATGGTCCTAACTGGTTCCCAAACCTTGGTAGCAAAGCGGAGAAGGTTAGGATTGGCGATGGCGATCCATTTAAAGTACCGCACACCTATCACCCCGATCCATCCTTCGCAGACTAAGGTTTCTGGAGACCATGGATTAACTGAGAATCGATTCTATGACTTTTGACTCGCACACAAAATCTTAGACCACTCGACGAACCACCTGCTTGGATCGATCATATTCAACTCATGTTAATAACCGACTCACGATCTCTAAATCTGTACAGGACTAATCTCCAATGGGGGGGACATGATATGAAAATCCCTGGATTACTGCAAGCGGCAATCTGCAAATTCTACCAAAGAAAAGAGAGAAATCAAGAGAAAGAGGAGAGAAAATCAGTCTATTACAAAGAATCATTCTATCAATGGCTAAGTATCGCAAGCTCATCAAGTTTTCCAGGTTTCAGGGAATTCCATCAGCTCCGAAGTGCAAAGAAACAGCTAAATGTTTCCCGACTTTGCGGACAAAGTGCAACCCTTCCCATCTCCCTAATCAGTACTACTACCTCATCCTACTTATTGCATCCATCTACATGAAAACCAATTAGCCTGAAATATAAAAGAACCAAGGAATTGGAGAACAAAACAGGATCCACCTAAACTCAGAAAAAAGACCGTTCTCCTTTCCAGTCGAAATTGAATCAAACAGGGACACGCCCATCAGACATTGTAACTGGAGGGCACCTCAAGTTGTTCATGGCTGCAAACCCGGGCTTGTGATCTGCCTTCTTCCTCATTTCGATTACCTTCCTATGAGAATTAGAATGCAATGACGAGACGAATGTGGGACTTGCTGCTGGACGGTACTCTGGGAAGAGGCGGCCGGACCTGTAACGAACCCCACATGCATTGCAAAGGGTCTTGGGCCCCATTGGCCCTTCTCTCCATTGTGGGGTCTTTGTGACCTCGCAATGCATGCATTTCCTGGCTGGACTTGGATTCTGTGAAGCCGAGTTCATCTCTTTTGCACCAGAGAGCAAATGCAAATTCCTTTCCTTCCCCTTTCTTTTGCTGAAACTTTTTTTATAGTGGCAGCTTTCTGAGAATGACCCAGAAGCTGCCAAAGGACGGTATTTACCAGAAGCACTGCTAGCAGAGGAAACAAAAGGAAAGTTGAACCTAGTTTTCGGCGTCAGTGGGCGTAACCGCTTGCTCCGAGCACGCTTCACAGGGATTAAAAATTTGGAGCTGAAGAGAAGAGAGTTCTCAATCGAACCAGAGCTGCTGTTCTCGAGGCTACAATCTTTGTCGTTAGAAGTCTGATAATGGGAAATACTTCGGTTTGAGTTTGTCTCTGTGCAGCTTGGCGATGCTTTTACTTTAGCTTTATCCTCATTCTAGGCAAAAGGACAATAACAATGAAGAAAAGGTGAACAAAATCATCGATCTTTTACCAACAGTAACCTTTTTTCTTCTTGTTGTAAAGAACAGTGCAACAGAATCATTTTAGAATCCCAGTGTAGCAGGTTTCAGTAGCTCCTTCATAGTTTTAAGAGAACAGAAGAATCGCAATGGATGGAATTGGAAAGCCTGTTGGTTCTAACCAAGTCAACAATGTGTGCGCCTCACCATTTATGGTGTCCAATCCTCTCTGTCATATACTCCAGGAATATAACTATCAATTCATTGTTTGGCAAACTGATTAATAGGGCACTTTGCACTTTTAAGGTCTAAAAGGCCACCAATGAAATCATTCTGAGACAATCACTCTAGCTTCCACGTACTATAGATAGTTTGAATTAATTTCATGAAGCATGCCAAAACTAATTCAAGGCAAGCAATCAACTGTTTCATGTCATTAGAAAAACAATGGATTATGCAGGAATCTCCAGTACAGCAATGACCTAGCATATCCTCTCTCCTCCGCAAAGGAAGAAGGGAGAAAAGGAATTGCGTTTCTCATCCAATTCTTAGTTGCATCAGGCTGAGCCGAGACAAACCAGTCTGGTATGGGTGGGTCCCACGTGAATAGCCAACTGAACCCAACAGTATTGACAGACCCACATGTGCAGGCATTCTTGATAAATTGAAAAGCAGAAAACAAGGTTCATCATCTTGCTTGTGCTTTTTTCCTTCTAAATTAATGGCGAAACTCTTGAAATTATCCAAGTACGCAAAATCGGATAATTCTTCTCCATGATTTTTTTTAATACGTACATAGCCAAAGACATATCAATTTCAACTGCTACAGCCTCTACGCATCACATCCAAAAAAGCCACAAGCATGGCTGAAGGCTGATGCCAAGAGTGTAAGACATCCAATCAGGCTCTACAGCAGGAGTCTTAACGTCAATCATTGATTCCAAAAGTGCTATTTGAGTCAAAGACATTGTTTCTATCATCATGGCCAAGCTCACTTTGCCACCGTGTGATTTTGAGAGCAGAACAAAAACAGGCTGGACTCTGAAATGACAAAGTGGGTTCGACCATCGGAGAGAGAGTGCATGCAATCTCTCTCTCTCTCTCTCTCTCTCGTCCTCACGGTAAATTTTGCACACTTTTAAACTTTTCCATCTAGCATGATGACACCATGGTAAGTATTTACATACCTAAAAAATGCGACGTTCTGAAAATGTCTTCAAGAAAGAGACAGCATAAGAAACTCACCCTTGAAAGGCTTCTGTCTGGTGCAGAAATGTCTTCACATATTTTCCCACAATAACTAGATGGACATCCTTCCAAAACATCTGAAGATGGCAGTTCCAGGAGTCGGAAGCTAGCATCCCAGTCATCCGACAGAATATTACCTTCTACATCTTCCAATGGGAAATCAACTTGTTTGAGGACATTGTCAAAAAACTCATCGGATGTACTATTGACATTGTCATCAAATATCCATGAGCCCACATAGTCAATCTTCTGCAGGGATGCCAATTGGAAAAAAAAGAACAAAATGAAGAGAAAAAATAACCCAGTTAGCATGACCCTGTACATCTGAAGGAACCTATAAGTTGTCAAAAGAACCATGGCTACATCCACCTTTCCCTTTTGAATAAATAAAATATGATTTCGTTGAGAAGAAAACAGTGGAAATATACAAGATCAGAGATAGGAAAAGAAACACAAATAGAAACTAAAACAAAACAGAACCAAAGCAGAATCACCAAAGACAGATAGAAGAAAACGTAACAGCAGCATCAGAGCTTCAGTTCTCTCAAAAAATCCTTTGTCACATTCTCTTCGACTGCCCCACACAAGACAAAGTGATGCAGTGTTCCCAGATTCCTTTGAGATTGAATTGCCCACAAAAGCATTTCAATGACTGAATAGCATTTCTAGGCATGACCAGAAATACCTTTCCTGAGGTACAGATGTGATTCCATGGATTGAGATCGGCATGAAGTGTATTTACCATAGAAGATATCTTTTCGATCAAGAAGAACTGACAGATCTGATTTCCAGAAAATCAGACGAATCAAGATGCTAGTCAATTAGTATATTTGAGCAGTAAATGTGTTAATCAGATATATTTTGACCTCCATGAGTACAGAAAGCAATCTAATCATTATTATAGAGCGAGAGAATGACCTTTCAAGGGTAATGAGTAGGTGCACAAGCACTTTGAGTTTGGGTCCACAGACCACATTACTACTTAGCATTGCCCATACTGCTTAACAACATACCCTCTTTATCTCTCTGTGTTTTATCTTCCAGTTTACCCATTCCATTGATTTCACACAGCATATGTTCTTTTACACACTAGTTGTTCCTAACAAGATTATGGAGAGGAAATTTTCGGCTAGGCCTTTATCTTGTTTTATTTCATTGCTTAAAGATGTAAATTGATCCTACTTCGAGCCGTTTGCTCATCTTTTTGCAGCTCTTTCTATACTCATCCACGTGCCCAACAAATGTTTAGTTACCTAGTTGACAGTATCTGGATCAATATTTAAGTTGGAGGATTATGCTTGTGTTGTAAAGCGTTGGCTGCTTTCTTTCTTTCTTTTTCTTTTTTTTTTTCCTTTTTGCATACTTGTCTATTCCTGGGAAGTCAAATGTTGACTTTAAAAACTGTTTATTCACTAGTTGCTCCTCCAATGGAAGAAGGGGTTAGTTTGGATCCAAAACTAGTTAGCAAGCAGTTTCCGTACTTTTTTCTAAGCAGGTCAAAGCCATCTATTGGAAAATACTCATCAAGGTGGAGATTCGTTAGCATGTCTTGGGATCATGGAAATATAGAAGGGCTAGTACCAAAGCCAAGTAGATGTGCCAATTGATTATTCTCTCTCTTGGGGTAAAAGCCCCAATAAACAACGAGGCTAGATGAAAGTGTCCGTACTAACTGAGAAGAGAAAAATACAATGTTCTTTCCTTTTTTTTTTGGGCGAAAGAGAGAAGAATAAAAAGTGACAGGGTGGCCATTCAAGTTTTGATGAAAGCAGTGTAGAAGAGTTTTGTGCTTGGCCTAATTCAGCATTACTGTTTGTGGATTTCCTCCTATTGTGAAGCTTGGTGTATTCTCCTTGTAGGCTCTATCAAACCAAGTATATCTTATGTATTCCTTTGTGTCATACCATATGGTTTGCCAATAAAACTTTGCTTCTGTAGCTCCTAACAATGAAGGTGTATTTTGATACATCTTGCACCAACGGATAAATGCTCTTGAAAAGAGAAATTCCTTACAGCTCTTACTGTGCAGAAAGATTGATATCCAAACACACAGGAATGGTTCCTACATGTGAAGTCTTTCCAAGTTTAAGATGACAATTTCACAGAAAAGGACTTATCATCTTACAATACATGTATCTTATTACCTCCCAACATTCCACAAAAAGACACAGAATCATATCCAATTTGAAACCACGTCCCTTTCAGCAGTTCTGAAAAACCATCGCCGGCCTTGTCTTTCTTAACAAAGCCTCTTCAAATTCAAATTTTGAAAAAAAAAAAAAATGCTCCAGTGCTATTAACAAATAAAACAGACTCAAATCCCTTTCAAGAGCCAAGGGGAAACAAAACACAAAGTCCGCATTTCAAGCATTGTGGTCAAGTTTGGGAGCAGGACAAACCACAAACGCATCATACCCATTAAGACCAACACATATTATACTTCGAAAAAACTGGAAAACCATATTGGCCTCCTAATTCGTCCATCTTCAGAATGTCCAACCGGAAAACAGACAACAACAACACAGCAAAAAAGAAAAAAATCAAATCTTTCCCACACATCATGCCGCATACCCAGTGTCCATGTCCCAGCCAAAAAAAAAACCCCAATGCAACTCAAAAACGCAGAAAAAAAATCAGACATGCTGGAACAATTGAAGAATGCACGAAACTCACCAAACAGCCCCGCAATGCGGGCGAAGAACACAGCAGAAATCACTCAGGAAAAACAAGCCAAAAAAAAAAAGAAGCAAGATGGCCCTGAGAATGTAAACGACAAAGGGATCAACAACACAAGAGCGGGACGGGGAAATGTGAACCTTCTTTGACATGGTCACATGGCTGAAAGGGGGGTGGGCGAGAATCACCGCATCGCCAATGTCGGGAGGTCGGAAAAAGCTGTGCTGTTTACCTCAACAGAACAAGATAGAGAGATAGGGAAAGGGCGAAAGAGATTCAGAGGAATCGGTTGTGTCTGCAAATGGGGATTTAGGTCTTTTTCCCTTTTGTAACAGAGGGAGTGGCGGTACGACAAGGGCGACCTCACCGGACCTTACCATGCGCGCGCGCCTCATCGCTGTCGGTTCGACATACAAACGTACGCATCGCGTGCCGCACGAGAAACCCGATCTGGTCGCGGTCAACGCCTTTTGAGGGGTGCGTCTAAATTCACGTGATCTCTCTCTCTCCTTTTTTTTTTTTTTAATTTATTTTCCCTTCCCATAAGGAAATTAATTTGATTTTTAATTTTTTTTTGGGCCAGATCTGTTTGACGCGACAATGTCCATGTTTCGGGCACGTTACTTGATCTTCGTTTGAGGCAAAGGATCCTTTTCTTTTTTTTTTTGGGATTTCCAAGTTCGTTGAATTTAAATCTCGAATCGATCAAAATTGATCGTGCAATCCAATAAATCTTTTGTGTCTATATTGCATGAATTTTGACGCCTTCAAATTCATCGCCCTTTTATCTTTTTCTTTTTCTTAACGATGAATGCACGACTTTAATTGAGATTAAAGGAGTCTTAATTGATCCGATATGATTCGTCGGGTGTTTCAAGGTATCCGAATAGTTCATGGTGTTTTTCTTGCGAGGGAAGGAATATACGTTATTTAGCGAGTGGATCGTGAACGAACGGACAATGGTTGATCGTAGTGGCTCTAGCAATGGCTCGAAGAATGAAGAGTTCGTGAGTTGGGATCGGAATAGCTGGTCAAACGTGTGATTCATCTTTACAAAAAGTAAAACGGAGAATGAACATATGTACGAGGTTGTTGCCCAAACCCCGCAACTGATTTCGGGTACAATAAGATATGTGCTTCGGGACTAGCCCCTCTTGAGTCGATTTCAAGTTTCGCGCTTTTGAAATTGATCGACTTAATTCATGCGCATCATTATGCTTCACGGTCGTCCACAAGACTCGATCGAGATTTTAAAACACCCTTTTTTATTGAACTTCTTTTTAAGTGTAGATAATAAGAATGTAAATCAAGCTAACTGAATTCGAGCCTTTCTTGAAATAAAAGGAGCCACAATAATTTCTCTTCCCAATTTCTCGAAAACCTTAAAATTTTAACAACGACGATTTAACTATAGAAGACGTAATTTTGGGGCGGATTTTGTTAAAAAGAACATCTAAAATATTCGTAAAACAACTAAATTAAGGAAAGTAGTGATCTCCAATGTACTCCGACTTTTTCTCCAAATGATCTAATAAAAGCCTTAAAATCAAATATATATTTAGTAAACATATTATAAAAGTCAGATGCACATTTTTATCAATAGTCAAAACGATATCGTGCATTTATCTGGACTTCGTTTGTTTCACCAAAAAAAAATTACCTAAAAAAATGTTTTATAAATAACTGCTCATATCGATTGAAATAATTAATTATAAAAATATGTTCATTATAGACAACAATGGATGTTTGAACATTTTTGTGGTTTTAATTGTTCCGATGTGATTCATTGAATGTTTCGAGATATTTGAATAGTTTTGTGTTTTCCTTGCGAAGGAAGAATATCCACTCTTAACGAGTGTATCATGAACGAACAGGCAATGGTTGAACGTAAATAGGGGTGAGCATGGTTTCATGGTAGAACCTGAAACTTGAAATCGAACATGTGAAGAACCTGTTCGATTTCAAGTTTCAAGGTACGCAGGGTGGGGTCCAAGTTTCAAAAATTGGAAAACCTATTACGACAAGTAGGTTCCAGATTCTAGTTAGATGGAACGTGGCACCCGAAACCTATAACGAGTTTTTGTGTTTTTCTTGTTATATGTATTCGCGCGATCCTGCGATATCTCATGGCATCCGATGATAAGATTGTGATTTGGAATTATTAGTTTAAGCTTCTATTTCTGATGATATTCATGACCGTGACTTTTACTTTGTTAATGTTTTACATTTATTCTCATATCTAAATATGAGTTGTGGTTAGTTGATTGCGGTAGCGGTTTGTGGTCTTTAAAGGCGACAATTCACTGCAAAATGTTTAATTAAGAATATAGGTGGAACCTAAGTAGACTCTAAAACCCGTGATTGGGTAGGTTTTAGGTTCCAAGGTATGTATGGTAGGTTTCGGGTTTCAAAATCTGAGAAACTTGTTATGACGTGTAGATTTTAGGTTCTATGTGAAACTTGTAAAGAAATTGAAATCGTTCACCCCCTAATCGCAAAAACTTTAGTAATGGCTCGAACGCCAAGAGTTCGTGAGTTGGGACTGGAATAGTTGATCAAACATGAGATAAGAAAATTACCAAAAAAGTTCTAAATTGTGCCCAGTTCAATCCTACATTTTTTTTTTTTGCTGATTCAGTTTTAAATCTTTTGCAATCATATCAATTTAGCTAATTTTGATTGACCGACAACATAATATTTGAATATTTTTGAATTTTTGAATTTTTATTGTTTTTGTCCTTCCCTCCTCTTCTTCTTCCTTTGGTCGATCCGGCCGGAGGCGGCCAACGAGGTTGGTGAACCTCGCTCCCGCGGTCACTAGTGAGGGCGAGCCTCACTGCACGGCTAGAGGAAGAAGAAGAACGAAGGAAAATAAAAAGAAAATAAAATATTGAAAAATATTACAATATTATGTCGCCCATTGTCCATGTCGGCGTTGACTTGCCAAAATTGGCCGAATGGATTGAATTGATATAATTTCAAAAAGTTTATGACTGAATTGACAAAAAAAAATTTCAGATTGAATTGACACAATTGCAATAAATTTAGAACTTTTTCGATAGTTTTCCCAACATGAGATTCATGTTTACATTTATTAGAAAGGAGAATGAATATATGTAATTCCGGCTACAACGAGATGTGTGCTTCGGGACCAGCCCCTCTGAGGTCGATTTCAAGTTTCGCCCTTCAAGTTGACCGACTTAATTCATGCTCATCATTATACTTCGCGATCGTCCACGGGACACAAATGAGATTTTAAAATACCCTTTTTTTTTTGTCAGAATTTAGAATACCCTTTTGTCTCGAACTTTTTTTGAAGTGCAAATAATAAGAATGTAAATCAAGATTTGAACCTTTCTTGAAATAAAAAGAGTCACAAGAATTTTTTTTTTCCAAATTTCTCAAAAACCATAAAGTTATAACAATAACGATTTAACCACTGAGTATGTCATTTTGGGTCGGATTTTGTTAGAAAGGACATCTAAAATATTCGTAAAACAACTAAATCAAGAAAAAGTAGTAATCTCCTACATAATGAACTTTTTCTCCAAATCATCTAATCAAAACCCTTAAAATCAAATATTCTTTCATTAAACATATTGAACAAGCGCCCTACAATTATTTGTCGATACAGCTATTTGGTAATATAACTATTACCGATATCTAATAGATGCTCCCACTATAAAAGACAGATGCTTATTTTTATCAATAGTCAAAACGATATTGTGCGTTTATCCGGAATCCGTTTGTTTCACAAAAAATAAAGTATCTAAAATATATATTTTATAAATAAATATATATACCGATTGAAATAATTAATCATTAAAATATATTTATTGTGGATAACAATTGATGTCTGAATATTTTTCATTGGCGACGGGGATTTTTTTCATTCAGTTTATTTTTGTTGGTGATACGAACAATCATATAGAAAAATGAGGAAGCACCGTGATGCTTTGAAAATGACGGATCGCACAAAATGGAATTGGGTTTTGGTTGGACGATACCAACTCGACTTCGATCTTTTCGTTCCGTCCGAATTGAACCGAAACTCGATCCACCGTCGGCCCTACTTCCATTTACCAAACGATTCGAGTATCTCGCTGGGTGGACCTGTAGAAGAAACTTTCAACTGATTCCAAGGTTGCAGACATGGAGGAATGAGGATGAAGAACAAAGATGAAGACGATACAATCACAATTTACAAATCCCTCCCTCCCTTGTTTTTTCCACATAAGAAGCTCTGGCAGATGTATCCTCTCTTCCTCCATGCGAGAGAGGAAGAGAG
This sequence comes from Rhodamnia argentea, assembly GCF_020921035.1. Classification (NCBI taxonomy): domain Eukaryota; kingdom Viridiplantae; phylum Streptophyta; class Magnoliopsida; order Myrtales; family Myrtaceae; genus Rhodamnia; species Rhodamnia argentea. Next base: position 27,279,941 of record NC_063157.1, on the reverse strand, counting down.
GATCTGCCTCTCTGAGTGGAAGTGGGGACCTAAAAATCCAGAAATTTCAAAAGTTCGTTTCCACAGCCCCTCTTCTTCCTCCTCCTTCCTTCCTTCTTCCTTCAGAGAGAGAGAGAGAGAGAGACCAGGTCTCTCTCATCTGGAGATGTCGCATTTTGGGGTGTGTCCCAGTTGTTCATTCTCCCAGTTTAGCTTGGAAGCCACCCCTTCATGGCGTGGAAAGTACTCCTGAAACAGAGTCCCACGAACAGATAAGGAAAAAACGAACAAGAAGAACGTGCGCCCCCTGTTCGTAAGAGAGACAGGGTGATGAATCTAATACCTCCATCTTCTTGACTAAGTCCTTAGCCGAAGGAGAAGAGACGATGATGTGGCGAGCGCTCGGGCTGATGAAGCCTTCCTCCACTGCCTTGTCTATGAACGAGAGCAAGGAGTTGTAGTACCCGTCCACGTTCAGCAATCCCACCTGCAACATTCGTTCACTCTTTCAATCTCATCAACCGCCGCAGAAAACAGAGCAAACCCACTGCGGAGGGGGAGGGAGAAAGATTGAAGCATTACGGGCTTGTCGTGGATGCCAAGTTGAGCCCACGTTATCACTTCCAGGAGCTCTTCAAGAGTCCCGTACCCACCTTCACAGACCGGAAGAAGAAGAAGAAGAAGAAGAAAACAAAAACCAGAGTCAAGTCTCTCTGTCAGTAACTCGGACCATCGTTAGGTTTTTGCGCTTTATCATTTTGGGCCATTATTTTGTGCTATTGGGCTTTAGCCTCTTCTTGATCTTTAACATGCAATTTCACTTCCCCAGTATTTTGCAATTGCTGGGTCATCTCTAATTGGGTTACTTTGCTTTCATGATTGATCTACGCTTCTTTTTAGGAAAGGAATACAAAAATTGATTCAAGAGTTTAAAAGATTGGATCCAGAGGGATCGACTAGTCCACCCCATCTATTTTTTTTTTTTCAGATAAATTTTGCTGGTTGGATGCACTTGGTTTTACTCCAGACCGGCACATGGAGATGTTTTCGTGCATCGGTTTGCTTCGCGAAGTAATCATCTTTCCAGGAAGAAAACCTAGAGGCAGAGAGAGCATCCCGACCTCGCATCGCCACTACCTATGTTTTGTCGCTCCTGCTAGTTCGGCTTAGGCAAGAGTTACGGAATGAATGTTTCCGAATCCGAGTGCAAAAATTGAATTTAGCTGTCGTCACGAGTTCGATATTTAGCGTGGGGGATGAAAGATGGGGAACGAACCGGGCAAGGCGATGAAAGCATCTGAATGTCTAGCCATCTCTGCTTTCCTCTGGTGCATGTTTGCCACTGGCTTCACTTCCCCCACCGTTTCTCCGGTTAGCTGCCGATGCATCAACCAAAAAAAAACACTCAAATTCCAACATCAGTACACAGGGAGAGTTGTCTGAAAGTGTCTTGGCAAGGAGGGGGAGAGGCAATGATGAGGTTGAGCCTGTGGTGGGCTCAACCCGGTGTCTCTTGTCTGACCAAACACTTGAGAGCCCAAGACCAAAAATGGGGCGACACGAGAAAAGGAAAGCACGAGAGAGAGAGAGAGAGAGAGAGAGAGAGAGAGCCAATGTACAAAAGCTGAGAAGGACTCGCAAAAGGAATGTTGGATACAGTGTGAATTGAAAAATCTTGCCAAGTGGGTACAAAAGAACCATCAGAGAGGGACAAACTGAGCAAGAGACCCAAACAAAATCAGGTCTGTTGAAGTTCACCAGGACTCTAAGAGGCTCTTTGGAGTCTAATGAAGCTTTTATCGAAACAGCTTTGATGCTATGGCATAACGCAAGAAACATCAAAAGAGACAAGTGAGCAAGTTCTCGTTTTAGGGATAACAAAGGTGAGGCTGGAAATTCGTGTAACAACTGTAGCAGCTGCCCACAAGTTGACGGGGACTTGGGACTTAACCATCTCGAAAACAGAGTAAGGAAAAGAGAGGCAGATAATGCCGTGACCTCTCTCTCTCTCTCTCCGTCTCTCTCTCTGTTTCTGATCTGTTGGGTCACTTTCATCTAATTGTTCCATTCATCGGTAAAAAAGAAAATGACACAATCATGATGGTAGTAGCAGATATACCTCCCTAGGCATGAGGGTCTTGGGAATCACTCTGCAGTCGGGCAAATTACGAGAAAAAGGAAACAGAAAAAAAGATGTCAGCGAACCGCCCCAAACTTCAAATTAGCACAAGTAAATGAAGAAAGCTTTAGGATGATGGAAGATGAGAATCAGAAGCAGATAACTGATTACCCAATGACATGTCGACCGCCATTGTAGACGGCTCTAGAAACAAGGCCCATCAGACCGATGCTCCCTCCACCGTACACCAGATCGATGTTCCTCGACACCTTCAACATGCATCACCCAAAATAGAAATCTCATTAAATGTCTGTTAACTGAAGAAGTATTTTTTCTTTTTCACTGATCGCCAAACAGGAAATTCAAGAATCTGCTTTCAGGCTCTCGTCAACTGCGCCCACATTATTGACTTCGTACTTGCACTAGTTATACTGGCACGTTTGCAGAAACAGAGAGACCTTGTTGATAAAACAGAGTCCCGTTAGTTATTAGCTGAGTCGCCTAAGGCTATAAAATTAAGATGGAGGGAACCATCAATGCACATCAAGAGAACTCCATCTGGGCATTCTAGCGAAGCGACACTCGAGCCATCGTCCTATCAGAATGTCACTTCGATCAAATCGAAGAGAACGTACGCGACTGCGACGGGGACGGAAAGAAGTACAGGCATTTGAGGATGAAGAAGCGACGGAGACAACAACCCAAAAGGATTACTGATATGAGCCAGAACGGTGGAATCAAAAGGACAAAAGAATTACGCACAGAGAGAGAGAGAGAGAGAGAGAGAGAGAGAGAGAGAGAGAGAGAGAGAGAGAGGTGTTTGCATTACCAGCTCTGTTCCAAGTTCTAACGCGGCATCGGTGTAACTGCTCTTCTTGCCTTGGCTACTCCCACAAAACACACAAATCCTTTTGAATTTCGATTGCTTCGTCTCCTTCTCCATCTCTCAACTCTCTCTGTCTCTCTCTGTTTCTCTCTGTTCGTGTTTCTGGTGACCCCCGGCTTGATAGTTCGAATGTGGGTGATGGGTGGTGATGCGTATATATAGCGGCCCAAGCGTAAGTTGGCTCCACTATCGTCTGCAACTTTTCCATGTAATAGTGATAAAGGTACGGCCTTTTTCACTTATGTTTTCGTTTTTTCTCAAAACAATGGTCGCACTTGCGCTCGCGTCTGCATCAGTCGTATGTTTCCTAACTTATGGTGTATGGTGTCATGGCACCAGAACGGTCAAAACTAGCGGAAGCAATAGACAAGCTCCTCACATGACATCTGCAAAATGGTATGTTTGTTAGTACGAGAATATTCGACCTCCCGGGCTCGGAAATTCGGTAAGCACGATCGATCCGAAGTCCCGAGTTTTTTGTCGCGCATCCATGCTCAAAACGGTCTTTCTTTAGGCCGGAGAGATTTCGACGGTAAAACATTTGTGGTGTTACTTATTTATGAGTTATCCTACTTTAAAAGGTGGATGGAGAAGCAACTTTAACCATTGAATTGCCGCATTTCCTTGCTGTAATTGTCTATAAATCCACACGGAATATTTCTCGATTTTATCATATGCACGTATGCTCAAAACTCGAGTTTGGGGCTTGAATTGAGCTTTCATTAAGGCCGCTTTTTCTTGATAAGTCCTGTCAAAATCCGTCATAAACCTATTTCTTAACCCATATATGATGACATAAGTTATAATATGAGTTAATTATATTTAATATTTATGTTTAAACATAATATGAGTGTTGAACCAGTCGTAAATGAGTTTATAATTTACTTAGATCCAACCCACCTCACTCGATCTCATGCTCATACACTCCGCATTTTCACCTCAATTTATATGAGTTTTCTTAGATATGATTAATTATGAAAGTGTTTTAGGAATATGTGTTGGGTTGAGTATGAGTTGGGTATGAAAGTCATTATCTTTGCGTTACGATAACTGAATTAAACGGATTTATTGGTGTTGGACCATTTATGACCCCCGCTGACCCGTTTGAGGGGCGTAGTCAAGATGCTCGCGCTCAACATAAAAAACCCTAATCTTCAAAGTCTTTCCTGATCTCAAGGAACAAGTTAGTTGAGCTCTCTTTTCTTACCAACTCCTTGCTTTGCTGTGAACAGCACAATTCACTGCGACGATGAACAGTGCATGTCTGCGTCCTTTCTTGTCCAATGTGACTCTAGTCAAGTCTCGTGAAGCTTCGGTTTATCTGAAATTGCCTGGTGAATTGGCCAATATATGTTGGGAAGACATCCACACTTCATAAGTCCTGGACGAAACTGATGGTTTTTGCATTTTAGGAGGCGGACAGAGAGCATCGCCACTATTGGATTATATGTCCCGGCACAAAGCATGGTCAGTTTGCACGTCAGGTGCAACCACAATTTTACGTCAACATGAATAGTGAGTGTTTGGTTGCAACACACTAATCAACGACGCGGAGCTAGTTTGACTTCGAGCTCAATAACCATTAGAAGTGCGCAGCAAAAGTCCGATGCTTTTATATCGGGAGATCGTTAAGAGGGAGCCCGAGTCCGAGCCCATTAACATATCCAGTTGAACTCACATTCATTTAAAAGCTTAAGCCAGTGAGTTATGGACCAATTTAGATATATTAACTGCTCCACAATACACCAATCCTTCGATGTAGGATTTCTCTAACCCAACTCGCACATGTAATCTCAACAATCACAATTTGAAAAGAGTACGTTTGTTCTTTTGATGGGTAGAGAATTTGAATTATGCTAGCTTGCCCCCATTTGAAGTTCAAAATTCGATAAATCCAGTGTGATTAAGCTTGTGCATCCACCATGAAATATTGATTGATTGAACTTGTGCTTTCCTTTACTCCAATGTGCATGCCATGGTATCGTATTGCGGTCACTCTCAGACACTTGCTGGATGAATAGGGAACATCTGGGTATATAAACCTGAGAAAAATTGGTGTTACCTTTATGTTTTGTACACAAGATGTTGGTAAACATGAAGGGACAAAGAGGTCCTCTCCATCTCTCTCCCCATTCTGGTTTCTCTCTCTGTTGGACCAAACCCACGTTGTCCCCCATCCCCACTCTCTGATGCTTTGCCTTCTCTTCCAACAACATCATCATCATCTTCTTCTTCTTCTCCTTTTTCTCTCCCTCATTTTTCTCTCATTTTTAAACGAAGGATTGACCAAGATGGTGTCTTCTAAGAGGCTAAACTTATCCCATGCTTCAATTCCAAATCCTTTCGTCGGTTTCGTGGTCAAAATTTTCGATTCGATGCACTTAAATTTTTTGTTATAATGCATGTTTTGGACTACATGGCCACCTGCATAAAATCTCTCTCTCTCTCTCTCTCTCTGAGTTTATATTGTATGGATCTGATAAGCAAGACGGGGCAATTAGTATTGTTCAGATTTTTGACTGGTATTATTAATGGTACAGATGATATATCTTGCATGTGTATGTATATTACAGTCCTCCTGCAAATGCTGTCTTATACTTTACCTTATCTACAATCCTTTTCTCTTGTCTGTGTGCCCCTGTAAAATCCCATTTAGACATGCTATAGACGATGGTTTTACACTCTGTAAATTTGTTTTCTTTTTTTATATGCTGAATTCTCCAATTGTGGTCTTGGTTATTGATCTCCACATCTGCTACAATCATCTTATCTACGCTTAAGATACTGTGAGATCAAACATTGAACATATCAGGAAATATGGCGTATGAATGGAAACAAATGGAATCAGACTACGAGGCATGATAAAACTTTGTTTAAGAAATTATTTGCCCCACAACATTGATAATGGTTACCGGCAAAGAACCTTTTAGGATACAACAGAGTCTCGAGCTAGAATATTAGATAGGAATTCTAATATTTCTTTAAGAACTCTTTAAGAAATAATCGGAAACAATCACTATATGCCTTTTTGAGAAACGAAAATGAAAGTTGTTTTGTAAAATAATAAATAGAAGGTTGTGTTTATATATAAGCGAAGAAAAGACAACTCTTCATTCCGAAGAAAACTATATTCAAACACAACTCTTCATGTCCAATAATGGTTAGTTCGGACACACCTTTTTTTTTTTGGTGAAGTTCGGACACACCTTTTCATGTCCAAATAACTATAAATTTAGACACAGCTATTCATATTCGAATAACTGTAAACTTGAACGCACCTTTTCAGTGATGTAATAACCATTAGATATAATTAAATAATTAAAATTTAAAAATTTAAAAATAATTGTATCTCGTACATGATCGATCACACTGTTTCACTAGGACACTTAAATTTATTATTAATGATTTTGAAAAAATAAAAATTGATAAAAATAATCATTAATTTGTGCATATTCCCATCCGTGATTGCGCAAGGTGCGGCTAGTAATTCGCACACACGCACACGGTGTAGTTGGGTCTAGCCCACCTGCCCATTTCTCTATTTGAAAGATTATAATAGCCGAAGTGTGTTGCACTCTGCCATCTTTCCTACGTGGGATAAGAAAAATGTAATTTTTATTTATTTGACAAACAAAACTTTCAACAGAACATGACTCCATCAATTTTAACGTGGGATTTGGAATTCTCTTCAGTTAGGGATGATCTAACTACTCCAGATCGATTAAGTATCCCCACACTTCATGAGAATTCGCGCTCCAAACACCATAAAAACCTCATTTGAAAAAGCACCTCTCCGTCTATCTCTCTCTCTCTCTCTCTCTATCTGCATATTGCGCCTTGGTTGCGACATGAAAGAGAGATGATGTCTGGTACTGATGATCATGATTGGGACTCCGATAAGAGGGTGGACAAAGGAGATGGAGGACTAGTGGTGGTGGATGGGGATCGAGCAACCACAAAAGGCGCGACCGCTCGGGAAGGAGGAGGAGACAAAGAGAGAGTAAGGATACATTTGTTTCACGCAGAATAAATGATTTAAAATATATCATGTGAAAGAATAGCGTGTATTACTTACAAAAATGAATGAATGATAAGTATTTTACTAATCATAAATTGTTATATATAACGAAAATATTTACATTGGTTAACTTTTCTCAATGGTATAATCAATCATTTTTTGAAAATTATTTTTCAAATCTTGAATTCTTCATTAAACAAACATACCCTAGGATATTGATGCGCCCTTTGAATTAAGAGGAGCCTGACATTTCAGAGTGTGGTGATTCTATGTATGGCATATGCCATCTACTTGTCTATATTGATGTGATATCAAAGTCACGTAGATTATCTTTGTAGATCGTGCAATGAATCGTTGTGATTTTTACTACAGTTTAGACACGCTTTAATTTGCATTTAACTTGGAGAAAATTCTAGTTTGTGTTTTGGTTGTTTTAGATGGACGACAAATAACGTAGAATTTTGTTCCATCGCTGCCGAACTGTCGTAAAAGTTGGATGAAGGCCTGTCGCAACACTTGTCCTCATGCGTGGTCTGGAATTTGACATTTGATTGAAGCGTGACATCTAACAATGACCTAATAGGGAAGGCCTCGTACTATTAAATAAGATAGATAGGAAAATTATCAAAAAGTTCTTAGATTTATTATAATTATGCTAATTTAATCATAAACCTTTTACATTCATATCAATTCAATTCATCCGACCAGCCGGTGCTCATGTGACTAATTTTTAATTTGTTTATTAATATTTTTTCTTTTTTTATTTTCTTTTCTTCTTACTTCCTCCAGTCGGCCTGCGAGTTCGGCAAGGTGGCGAAAATATTAAAAATTGGCCACGTCAATATCGGTCGGTCAAATGGATTGAATTGACACAAATGCAAAAGGTTTAAGATTGAATTGACAAAAAAAAAGGTTTAGAAGTGAATTGACAAAATTTTAATGGGTTTAGGACTTTTTCGATAATTTCCACGAAGATAGACAATTGTGGATCACCGACAAATGTTCAAAATATAACATTTTAATGAAGAAGTGGTTTAACTCCAAAATCAGGTAGCGCTAATTCCACATCTTAACTGGCTAAAGTACTGATTAGAGGCAAACGTCTATAGGAAACCCTTTCTCCCATCTCCTTTTCCTTTCTAATCAATCAAATCTGGAGCCTTCTCTCCATCTTTCTTTCTGCACAAGATTGTTTTGAAACCAGTTTGTCATCCTTTTTTAGTATTTGCATGTTGCGTGTCATCATTTATTAAAAGCCAAACATGAAAATGGCTCAACAAAAAGCGGATGTCATCTGCTTCAAGTAAATAATAATATGAGGAATTCGAATGATAACGTAATATGATTGAAACATACCTAATCGTGGCTTTTGGACCAAAAAAAAAAAAAAAAAAAGGCGAGGATCATCGGATAACATACTAATGTGACAAGGAAGAATTTAATCTCTGTGCCAAGGTTAAAAAAAAAAAAATTAATACTACGAAAAATCCCAAACTGGTATATCTATGACAAATTTATCCCAAATTATTTTTTTGACAACCAAAAATCCCAAACTGGTACACTTGTGACAATTTATCTCAAACCGGTACACTTGTGACAAATTTACCCTCCGTTAGTTTTCGTTAAATCTAACTGTCAAATTGCTTAGTTGGATGAAATGTGGCGGTTCACGGGTGTACTAGCTTGGGATTTTTACTCTATGTTTGTCAAATGTTTATTAATTTGAGATTTTTCGTGGTATTAATCCAATTTAATAGAGGGTAAATTTGTCACGTATATACAAGTTTGGAGTTTTTTTTTGACAAAAAAATTAGTTTAGGATAAATTTGTAACAAATGTACTAGTTTAGGGTTTGTGGTGGTCAAAAAAATAGTTTTGGGTAAATTTGTCACAGATATATCGGTTTGGATTATTTTGTGGTCAAAAAATAGTTTGGGGTAAATTTGTCACGGGTGTACCACTTTGGATTTTTTCATGGTATTAATAAAAAAAAAAAAAAATCTCTGTCATCAAGTCTGAATAACTGGTTTAAATAGATGCAAAACGTTTATTCATAATGCTTTCATTCGAACAATATCATTCATTTGTACGCCATCTTCCCCTTTTGCTTAAAGTCTCTTTCTCCTCAGTGCACTCCCGCATAATGGCATATTCACAACCTCTTTAATTCTTTCATACCGACTAACCCTGTTGAAAAAGAATTAACCGATAAGCTTCATGACAAGTTGGAGCTCCTTTAAATAAAAGGGGAACAATGTGAACATTGAATTTGTCGGTGTATTTCCAGCATCGAAGAGACAGTATTGAAAGACGGTATGTTTTTATCAGTTTTCTATACGGTCAATGATGTAAGGACTCAAGATAGATGATGGAACCGTCATACACATCGGTTCCGCCAGAATCGGAGCATCCGATGTGATAAGCTTTCATTTTCTTCGCATGTATACTCTTCCTCTGTTAATTAACATGACATAATTATAAGGCGACCTCCCTTATTATCGTCGATACTTGTGTTGGCCTTCGTCCTGACCTCATTTTCAAATCGTGCTAGGTAATTTTTTTTTTTTTTTTGTAGGGGCGAGCGGTCATTAACAAGTGCAGAAAAAAGGAAATTTTTTTTGTCCTAATGTATTAGGTTCTCAGACCATTTATATGCTAATTGTCCTGGAGGGAGAATTGAGATGACATTGTCACTCCTTGCTCCATCGACACGTGTCCCCATCCTTCCGCGGAAAGTAAGGTTAAGCCATTTCCATGGTCCACCCTCCACTCATTGCGTAACAGGAAAGTACGTTCTGTGAAAAAGTCGCATTTTGATTAAAATGCAGATGCTCAAATGGTACGTGAAGAAAAACCAAATTATTGGCATCGCTTACCAGGTTAAAGGTGTATCGATTTGGATATTTCCAAAAGTGGAAAAGACACGAGCAGCATGCGTGTCGAAAGGCGATTGAGCCGAGATGCGAACTAGACTCCCGTGCTCTGGAACTCCACTTTGGTTCGGTCGAGTATCGATTTCCTATCCAAACTCAACCGGAATAGAGTATTATGATATTTACGTGCCGTTTATTTCGCTTAAGATAAATGATTTGAAAAATATTTTCCTTAAAAATAATCGCTTGATATAATTAGTCTATGAAATTTTATTTTTATTACCGACAACATTTTATGTTTAATTTTTTTTGTGAATGTTAGAGAGATTGTTAAGTTTGTAATCTTTGTTGATTGATTCGAATTCATTATGATTGATATTGTAATATTTAGTTGCTATAGATAACATTTTAGAACGGCCTATTAATAGGCTCTTGTATCGTCAGAATTCAGTATAGAAATATATAGAAATTATACTTTCCGCTCTATTTGTTACCTTGAACGATGAAAATATTTTTTGTTCATTCATCTTTGTACTAAGCGATACGAGCGATTATTTAAAAAAAATATTTTTCAGATCATTTATTTCCTATGAAATGAATGCACCATTGACTTGATTAGAATCAAGTTAATAAATAGGTTAGAATCAAGCTTGATTTTTTTTTTTTACTGCATTTGAATATAGGTAGTTGTTCTATGTAATTGCCGAGAATTTTGTGCCTGTTTTGATAACTGCCGGATATAGTGATAAATCTCGACTAGGCATGTGAGCTCGTCGAGCTGAGTATTGGCAAGCTCGAGTTGGACTCGATCGGAGACACTCAAGTAATCCGAGGTCAAGCTCAACTCGAAATCGGGCAAGCTGACCAAGTTATTATGCCGGCAAATGAGAACACGACACCTGCCTACATCGGCCAATGGGGAGAAGACACCTGCCTACATCAATAGCCCAAATGGGCTGGTTCAAAATGCTGAAACAATGATGGGTCCTTCCACTACAATTCCCTTTGGATGTACACGGGATTGTGTTGCAGAAAGCAGAGAAATCCCAAAAGAGAATATTTTGATGGCCTAAACGATCAAAAGAGAAAGCCGTTCAATGCCTGAGGAGGACCTTTCTACCGCCCCCCGACGAAACATGAATGGTCAGACAATCTGAGAAACTCCCTTTAATTTATATGGGGGAGGTCAAGGTCAGTTGTTTTGGCACCATTCACTTTTGTATTTTTGTGATTTCCTCTCCCTCATTCGTTTTTTGGTAGATGATAATGAAGGCATAATAAATTGGGGATACCATGATGTGAAATTTGAAGTTTTAGATGCATGTTTGAGGCATGCATCCAATTTAAAAGCAGTCCGCCTAACAACCACAGCGACTTCTACTTTCAAAACTTTTATCTTTTTGTAAATATCGAGAAGCTCGCTCTTTAGATTTTGATTAGCGCAAAATAATTGGACCCTTTTGACATACTTGAATATCAAAACTTAGGATTGTAAATTTTTTTTTCGTCATAAGTTTCGAAAAGTCAAAAAACAACTTAAAGTGCCGGTGGACATGTTTTCCGTATTTTACTGCGTATAAGATTGAACAGACATTTTCGATGTACATTGGTATGGGGCATAAATTTAACTCCCGACACCACTAAGTCCAAACAATTTCACACGGGAGAGATCTACCGTTAGGGTTGTGATTTGTGTATAACACTATTCATGAGATTGCAAATGAGGCATAGCGCTCTCGTCCAAGCAGTTTTGCTTTTATAGGAAGTATTATAGGGCAAAATACCGAAGGAGAATTTTTATTGAAAAAGAAATCTTTTAGGCCATTACATGAAAAATCAAGCAATTATTCCAGTGCTGCTTTTATTATTATTATTATTATTATTATTATTCCTCGTCATCATACTTTTCAATTAATTGACTGACTTTAGTTAACTACTGCTTCAATGTCATCCAAGTTTACTATTTTTTCCACTTGAGCTTGGTACTTGCATGATGCCTCCTCTTTGCTGTGGTTGATGTTCCAATCCATGCTGCGTGGGAGATTAGTGTTACTAGTTGATTTTAGATTTTCATAAACCTAAGCCGCACTATACTATACTTGATTGAAGCTCCTTACGCCGGTTATCAACTTGTCAGATTAAAAAAAAAAAAAAAAATACACAATTAAATAAAGAAAACCGGGGTCACGGCCGGGGTTCGGACACGAACAACACTGGAACTGTGGCGCTCGTCCTAATTAAAATCTAGCAATGCTCTACGCTTAAGTACGGTGATTTAAGTTGCTCGTTTAGTAAATTAGTTTTGGGAACTAATCTTATTGAACGTCATGTTACTCTCGTGTATCCACCAACGCATGTATCGACACATATGTGATTTAGATCACTTAGGATTTATCCGCGCCTTCAATTGATGAGATTCAGTGTGGTAATTTTTCAGAAAATGCCAATTTTCCCCAAATCCAATCCAATGTTTGAGGCGTCACGAATTGAGAAGAAAAGAAAAGAACTAGAAACAGAAAAAGAAAAGAAAAAGAAAAGGAAGACTGGATTGGAAATGGATTGGGAGCTCCTTATGGATAAGGTAGACAAACATCCCTTTCGTCCATCGATGCCATCGCCAATCTCCGTCCATGTCCGATGACTATGCGAGCAAAAATATCATACCATAAAAATATTCCCATCACAAAAAAGACTATTTTATCATTAAAAAAAATTAAACAAAAAGAAAAATATTCATTAAAAATATGACTTCTAACAGTTGTGACGATCCATTGGGGTAAAGAACAAAACCGGAGTTCTTGCAATTAAAAAACTTGCCGGACCCTGGATCCATCGACCGGGTGCAATCTCAACTATTGATCACGGGGACATGACATCCATTAAATTAACAACCCATATGAAGTTCTACGTTATGCTTCTAAAGTATGTGGACCATTTGGCAGCTAGGGTTCACGATGAGACACCAATCTCTTAATGTTTCTCTTTTTTTTTATATAAATAATTTGGGGGCAAAGGCATAGGGATCCAACTATCTAGAGTCTCATGCAATATCCTACCAAGCCGATGAACTGGTTAAGAGGTCTTCGGCTTATATAGGTGGCCTGACTCAGAGCATTTTGCACGGGGTTTGTGAGATTCGAACGTATAATCTCCATTTACTGAACTTGAAATCTCTCAACGCCCCGATCAACGGTGTCAACCTTGAGGCTTTGTCTCTTGTTTTTTGACACTAAATTATATCGTACTTATTTGAAGACATTGAGTATTCCAATAAGAAACTCAATTTTAAGTTAAAATAAAAAAATTACTTCTTTTCATTTTTACTTCTCAAATGTTATCAAAGTTATATCATAAGAAAATGTACGGCCAATCTGCTGATCAGAGGTTCCCTTTCTCCTCTCCTCCTCCACTTAAACTAATCGAAATAGACATACTATATACTTCATTCTCAATCGAACATCAATGAAGGGTCACCAGTAACTTTCGACCCACGTTCCTGGCCAAAAGAATAGCACAAGAGAACAACAACCGCGGCACCGAGTTCCATTTTGTCCGCCGAAAATTGATGTCCCGTAGTTGTCTCTTGCCACCAGTCTTTTGTTTGACCCCATGAATCGGCATCAATGAGCAGAATACGTTCGGATTGAATCGGAAAGAGAGAATTGAAAGATGCAAATATGCCCACGTCTAAAGTACTTTGCGTGTCTCTATCGACATTCCCCTCGCCCAAGACTTGTCAAATTGCTCAGCCCCAAAACGGCATATACCTTAGGATCTCACACCGTTCAAAGTCCTAAGGTTCACATGAAACGAAGGTGATAACACCAGGGATTACTATACCTAAAGTCATAACTTCTGAGACTGCATGAGCTTACTACCAACACTTTTTACATGCTGTTTTTTTTTTTTTTTTTGTTACAATGTGCCGATGCAAGGATTACCAGCTAAACCATAAAGAAAGCAGAGACAAAAGGGAGAAAGGAAGAAGGAAAGGAGATAAAAGAGTTTTTCTTCGTGGGGCCTAATTTAGATCAAGATTGCCAGTTACATTTTGACACCTCCGTTTTCCTTTTTTCTCTCATAGGCTGGTTGTGGCCGCAGCGGCGCGAAGATCTAGGGCCGCGGCCTGTCCATGTTCGGGGACGCAACCAGATCTAAGGTCACGACCACCACCGCCATAGGCTCTGATATGGGGTCACGACCGTGGCCGTGATTGGCCATTGTCGCCATGCCTGCCTCGCATTATTGAGCATGTCTTTTTTTAATTTCGTTTAGGTATTATATATTTGCTTGGAGCGTCTTTGCTTTGGATACGAGACTTTTGTTGCGTTCTTCCACTAAATGGTACTAGAGCCGATAGTAGATTGGTAAGCCTCAAATCTATTCTGATGTTTGGTGAATATCTCAAGAAAGTAATCTTGTAATTAACATAGTGGGTGTTGGGGTGTAGCAACGTGGTCTCTATTCCGCCGAAAATCACAATGGGCTCGGGTTATGAACTTTTAATCTATAATTTGATGATTGAGCCGATTCCATGAATATAAGTTAATTCTATAATGGCATTGGAATAGGGTTATGTACATTCTCATTATGAGGAGGGGTAATTTGAGTGTATCAAAGTTGATACTATGTTTACATAAGGTTTCCTACGCTGTTCCATTCCACGTTTCATATCTTAATGTAGAAAGATACATGAAATTAAGGAGGAGTAGACCAAACATTGAGCTTACACGTGAGGGGAGATTTGTTGAGATGCACATGCAAGTTGTGTAGAAAATGTCCTCCATCAAAGAATTGAGAAAGTACCAAAAAAGTTCTAAACCTATTACATTGGTACCAATTCAATTCTAAACCTTTCAATTGCACCAATTTAATTCTAAACCTTTTTGTATTGGTACCAATTCAGCCAATCGGCTAATTTAGGTTGGAAATTACTTACATAGCACCGCCGGTGCTGGCGTGGGCATTTTTGTATAATCTTTTAAATTTTTTTTTATTTTTCCTTTCCCATTTCTGTTTGCTGGCCATCGGCTATGGCCAACAAGCCCCTCTTGCTAGATTTGGCGAGGCCGACCCTTGCGCAGGCCAAGGTGGCCTCGCCCTTGCTGTCGCCTAGGCGAGGTTTGGGGAGGCCAACCCTCACCAAACGTGGGGAGGGGGACCTCGCTAGCGCTTGCCCAAGCACTGCAAAAAGAAATGGGAAAGGAAGAAAAGAGAAGGACAACAAAGAGAAAAAATAAAAAAATATTGTTAAAACTGTTCATGTCAATGCTGGCCGTATCACGTAGGACGGTCAACATCCACGTCGGTGATTTCAGGCCTAAATTGGCCGAATGGACTCAATTGGTACCAATACAAAAAATTTTAAGACTAAATAGGTTCAGTTGAAAAATTTAGGACTAAATTGGTACCAATGCAATAGGTGAAGGACTTTTTTGGTACTTTTTCCTTGAAGAATTAGTGTGGTATAGAGTCGTTAATATTTTTTAGTTGGCCCATAACTCATTGGCTTGAGCTTTTAAGCTAATATGGGTCAAACTGAATATGTTGACATGCTTAGAGTTGAGCTTCGATCTCTCCAGATGGGTGAATGTATCGGACTGCTGCTGCACACTCCCAACACATCATCACTGGTTGTAGGAAAATAACCATCCTCTTAAATGTTTAATTTTCTTTTCTTGATAATTCAGAAGCACGATTATGGAGACCGGATCGCTACTAGAACACTGATGAAATGCTCCGCAAGCAAGCCAACGCATGCTTCAAAGGATTAGAAAAAGGAGGTCGTGGAAACATCAACTCACATTTAAAAAAATCGTGGCCTAATCAAGAACTCCACAAATTTTTTCCTACACACCGAGTCAAATCCGTCCTTCAAGCGAATCCAGCCGCATGATTCATGCTTTTGAACATCATATGCATATGTGATCACATTTTTCATTGCATATGATGAAGGCCATCATTAATGGCTATTGGTCTTAAAGCTAATTGATTGTTTAAAACCAGAGAAAGATCTTAGAGAGGGGTTGAGAGCAATGACTGGAAATATCGAAGTTGGACTGAGAAGGGGCCACGGAAATGAGGACCTTTGAAAATCCTTGACAAATGACTCGTCTCTTAGTTTCTCGTCAGTAAAGCTCATTGAATCTGCTTCCTGGATTCAATGAGCTTCAGTGATCTTTGAGAACCCTTGCCAAAAAGACTTGTCTCCTAGTATTCATGCATTTGTCCATTTTTCGTTCTTTTTTATTTTCGTTTTAAATGAGATTGACAACTCTCGGCCCTTGGTTTCAGAAGTCACTCATGGCATTGAGGTTTTCATATAACTTGCGCATCTCTCGTCATTGCTATCCCACCATCGCCGACAATGGCCAGCGAGAGTGCGGGATGGTTGACGGTGGTCGCCGAGCCTCGGCCGGTGATCGGCCACCCTACCGACTTGGGCGAGGGTCCCGGCCCTCGCTCAAATCGAGGGAGGGTTGCCGATTCCGGCCTTGGTCTGGCCAAGGGCCTACGGGCCCTCGCCCGAGGTTGGAAGGGTTGCTCGTCATCCCCCAACCTCGCGGGTGCTAGTAGGGCAGCAGTGAGGGTTATTTTTTTTTTATAAATTATTTTATCTTATTCTTGTCTTAAAAAAAAAATAGCTTATTTTTAAGTTTAGAAGTCCGTGTGGACTGATTTTTTTAAAAAAATTGCCACATAATATTTAAAAATTTACTATAAATGCAACATAATTAGTTTGGCTGTAATTTCTTCAATTTGGCACTTAAGTGTGCTGACAAAAAAATTTAGCACTAAAGTGAGCATCATGCACAAATTTTGGCACTTAAGGTATTCTTTTTCCCAATTAAAAGCACTGGACTTTATGTTGCATATCCCATCAGGTGGTATCAAGAGCCAATAGTTGATAGGTGGGCTTTTAATATTTCGTTTGGTCAAGTAACACAAGATCGAGAACATGAGTGAAGGGGGGCGTAGGGATCCAACAACGTGGTCCTGAATTGTCAAATGATGTGGTTGTTGTGCATAGTTGTGGTAGCATCTCTACGACATGGAAATTGAAATTGAGATATGCTGGTACATAAAGACTTGGATTGAGTAAGCGGAGTATGTTGAAGTGTGAATGAGGTGTAATAGACAAGTCTCGTACTGGGTTTTAGTGTAGTGTGAAGTAGCCAATATATCTTAGCAGATTCATAACTCAATAGCTTAAACTTTTAATATGAACGTGGATTTAACTGAAAATAATTAAAATACAAAAAAATATTATTAAAAATTTGCCACGTTAGTGCCGGCCAGCCAAATAGACTTGATTGTCATAATTACAAAGGCTTATGAATCAATTGGCAAAATAAGTTAAGAATTGAATTGACACAATTGCAATAGATTTTGAATTTTTTTATAATTTAATTATAATAAAACAGTTAGAAAATGGTGAGAGTGCATCAAGTGCAAAGTATTGGGGTGCGTTCGTTTAATTAGAAACTTCGTAAAAAAGGAAAATAGTTTACATTAAGATCATTTTCAAGGGAAAAAAAGTTAGTTTTCACTATTTTTGTGATTTAGGGAAATTAATTTCCTTCCTACCAAAAGGAGAAGTCGTTTTTTTCCCGATCAAAGCTTGTTATTTTCAGCCACGAAAAATGTTTTCCGTCAGTCGATCGAATCTCGCAAAGTCGGAAAATAATTTGCCAAAATTAGTTTTTCGCCCAAACAAACGGATGTTCAGAAGATTTAGCCGTTGAAACAAAAGGTCCACGGCCTCATAGCAGACAGATACCACGAAAGTACAACGATCATGAACGGGATCTACCACTGAAAAAGTTCCATTATGACTCCTCTAGGGTTTCATACTCACATCCCCCTTTGACAAAATCATGGCCTCGCTCCACGTATTTAATTGCAAAATGAACTAAAGTCTTCGCTTCTATTATTAAGCAAATGACCAATTGAACCAATGAAATGGGTAGATTAGTTAGAAAGGTTCGTGCAAATATGTATATATCTAAATATGTACGTATATAAATATATATGATGAAATGTGAACGGGAAATTGTCTAATCAATCATAAATCCAATATATAGAGAGAGTGAGAGAGTCACTCGAAGCGGCTATCAAAATAAAGAGAATTCGTGCTTAAGCATGGTTGAAGCAGATCTTGGTGCTTGGTGGAGACTAAGTCCACATATGTGTATTTCCACCTAATGTCTAGGTGTCCCCTATGTTTTCTTGTTTGCCTGTATATTTGTTGAGATCACAGTCGCCGAGCGATTGTGATCTTCGATTGTTGACGTTGGTTGTTCTGGAAGGATCTATGTGCAATTTCGCTATGGCTTCTATGAAGTTCGAGTTGGAGAAATACTCATGGAAATAGTTCTAATCTGAGGCGCATTTGAAAAGCATGTGGAGTTTGGTGGCACATGTTTGGATTTAGGGTTAGAGGACAGAGATGGACTAAGGTCGACCATAGGGGAAGCCCGGAGAGATGGATTAGGGACGGAGAATACATTCTCTAAGGCAAACCACGACGAGTTCGATAGAAGTTTTCATTGCTCAAGTAATATTTGTGACCAATGTGGATATCATCGGAAAATGAATAGTTCGGGTCGAATCGAACTTTCGATTGGTCCAGGTACTTGGGATCCTATGGATGAAGACATGATTTCTCTGAATCCTATTGAATTTCATTTGGATGAGGAATCCTATAAAGATTGTATTAGTTCTAATCAAACGAAGACAAGATTAACCGATGCTGTTCAAACAGGTGCGGGTTGACTAAACAGTATTCCCATAGCAATTGGAGTTATAGATTTTCAGTTTATTGGGAGGTAGTATGGGACCCGTAGTAGGCGAGAAAATCATCCGTTTGATCGAGTACGCTACTAATAAATTTTTACCTCCGATTCTAGTGTGTGCTTTCGGAGGAGCACGTATGCAAGAAGGAAGCTTGAGCTTGATGCAAATGGTTAAAATATCTGCCGCTTTCTTCTCCTCTTTTCCTACTTTGTCTCTTGTAAGTTCACTTAGTGATAAGGGACTTCGTCATGAAAAGAATGTGGTACAATTTGGACACATAAGGAAGATTTAGCATATATAATAGAAATAGAATTGAGTCCCCAAATAGCATTACCAATTGTTCGGAGGCATGTTTGAAAGCCAAGAGATGAATGAACTCTTGCAGTCGATGTTGTAAGAGTTTATTTGATGTGAGCTACATTAATTGATATTTAAATTTACCGTTTTACGAAATTGGTCTAATAATGTAAGATATAAAGATTCTTAATTAGTATAATAGGTAGATGGCTTATGTGGGCCGAATAAAGCCCGGCCCGTAATGATTTAAAACTCTATAATTAATACTCAAGTCTCTCCTTTAACACCGATGCTATATAGAGGGCAAAAGAAGAAAAGCACTTGAGTCTTGTATCGTCGCTATTCTGCACCAAGAATGATGGATTCCAAATCAGGTGCGCAAATATCTTTTTCCTTAATTATTTTTTGTCTAGATTCTAGCCATGTTGATCTTAGGGTGCCGTTTTCCTGCCTATCATGTTACTGTGGAAGTATTGTATCACATCGCTTCACAACGGGTCATAAATGCTCTCTATATTAATGTGATCTCCCTCCTCCTAATAGCTTAAACTTTTGGGATATACTTTCTATCATAGTATTAGAGCCAATGAAATCTCTTTAAAGAATATGCGTCCACTCTCCATTAGTCAAATTTCACGTGTCACTAGTAGCGTGATTACCCTACCGAATAAATGGTTTCTTTGAAGAATGAGGGAGGAGGTGTTAAGATAGAGCTTGTAGAGAGCAAGGTGCTTATGGTATAGCTGGAAGAGGAAAGATTGAGATTAGAATGCACAATGGAGTGGCTGAGGGTTTTGAGCGCGGTGCAGCATGTACTAGAGCTAAAGGGGAACATCACGTGACCTAATGCGAGAAAATGTAACTTACTTGTACCTTTTGACAATCTTGAACAAAATGATCGCATCAAGTGAAAGTTTGCTTGAGCCGACATGGCTATGATCAACATCCGACTCTTCTCCCGCTATAACTTTCCTGGTCATAGTAATGGGCTACAACACTTGACCAATTCCTTTCCCAGCAACGAGGAACCGATCAGAACGGGCAAATGAGTGGTCAAAGTTGAGTAGCCCTGACCAAATGATCTTGCCAGAAACACAATTTCCATTAGGCTAATCATGTTAGAGCAGGTTGTCAAGTGCATGATTGCATGCAAGGACCTGGATGATTCTGATCCGTGAAGATTATCATTTAACAATAGTCAACCCAACTGTCATACTCAATGTGGGGAATGCAGAAGGAAAAGCCCCCTTTCCTGATTTGAACTGAGGAGGGAAGAGAGCAAGAAATAGCCAGAAGACAAGGGCAACTGATACTTCCATGGAATGATGGTTTTTCGGGTCTGGATTAGAGAAATTATTAAGTCCTAATCACTTTACAATTCAGTTAGAAAGTCAGGTCAGTTGCTGCTTTCCTGCAATACAAATATAAAAAGTTTTTGAACTTTCTCGTGTAAGTTGTACTTAGATTTCAAAAGGATCAAAAACCAGGCTGATAGTCAAAGTGGGACCTCATTTAATGACTGGGCTCCTACCAAACCAAGCTGCTTGCCTGGTGGGGGAGTTCATTTAGAGACATGATTAAGAGGAGGATGGGTGGACCCTTTGAGCATCAGAAGTCTATCTTTATTAAATTCTTCCTTTCTTTTTATTTTTTTTCGAAAAACGAAACGATGGAGAAGGGCGACCGGCACAATTATTACTCCTCTGACGTTATCATAAGGTTCTCACGCTCGTTACGAAATGTTCGATTTGAGCCATAATTAGGCATAGTTACCAACAAGTCCGAACCAACAGTCACACGGGAGAAATACGGATTGTCACCGCCTCTGATCCATGGCCTGATGTGTAAGGAGGAGATTGTTGGGGTTATCCCATATCGATTATGGAAGGGGCTGGTGGCTGATTTATAAGTGTGAGGGAAAGCCTCATCTTTTGAATTAGCTTTTGGAATGAAAGAGACCCAAAACCACTCAACAAATCAATCTATCAGTAAGTATACGAGCTGGTCACCGCAGCCTTATCGGTGTGCCATGAGCTACTGTCTTTGGTAAAGGTTGGTAATACTTTTAAATGAGTCCGATTTATATTAATTTGTGAACATTTCACACCCGCTTTAATATTTCAATTCATGAGTAACTTTGATTTTATCTTATTATTTGTTCTTGAGCTTCATACATCCATTCCTCTCCATCTGGATCTGGGAGTCAAAGTTATCCTTACAATGATTGTAAACAGAGTTTGTCTGTCGTTAGATGAGCCAATGCGTTCGACATTGAAGAATACTCCAATCTTTTCAATCGAACAAGATGGCAAGGGAAGCTATAAGGCTGTCTGTCACAACTGAATCAGCAGCTCGAAATGACTAATTTCTCTAATCAGCTGATTGAATATGCAGCTGATCAATCTGATTTACTGTATGATCTTTCACTGTTCAAAACTGTTACAAAGTCCATGTCCTCAATCTATACTCTAGGTTTCAAGAACGAGACTGGATAGCATAGTATACATCAAATTCTGATCTCATTGAACCAAAGAAACAAAGAATAGGCACCCAAAAAAAAAAAAAAAAGAACCTATACATGCTCCGTTATGCGAATTCTGAATTGAGCCGAATCGAGATCAATTAACAATTCAATCCACATCGACCGAAAAGTCAGGCTCTGCCGGCTTCTGCAATGCACTGACCATGCTAGGACTCGATCCCGAGTGCTGATGAAAGCTCCCTGTAGAGCTACAGCCCATTTCTGTGTCGTACACGCCCCATCCGGACTTAGAAGATTGAGTCCGGGCTTCGGAAAAAGCAAGGGAACTTTCTCTGGCCATGAGCTGGGCGAGTTCTTTGCGTCGCTTAAATCGCCGCCATGCTGCTTGTATGAAGCATGCACCCCATGTTCGCCAATGGTGTGAGTAGAACCTAAACTTCTGCCTTAGTTGCTTGCTGTGAAGTCTCCGGAACTGCGACGCCACGAATTTCAAGTCATCTGCCCTCAGTGCGAAAGCCTCCACTTCGGAGAGGGCCTTGACCGAGCGGGTCGATGATGGTAGGATAATGCTGGGGTTCAGGTCCAGGGCCCACGTGAGCAGCTCTTCACCGCAGAAATCTCCCGGACCGATGTGGCAAGAGTTGAAGAACCCGGTGCGGCCCCCATTGGTGGTGTAAGAGTCGAGGTGGCCTCGGAATATAAAGAGCATCTCGTTCACCGGATCACCTTCGCGCACCAAGAACGTTCCTTCGGTGCACAAGGCGGGTTTGAGCCTTTCACAAATCGCATCGAGTGTCTTATCGTCCATCTGATCAAACAGATGTACCTGCATATGTCGAAAAAGAAACATAAGTACGACCAAACAGCCATCAATTGTAACGAAAAGCTCGATCATTCGGATTCTATACTACAGGATCTTTAATCTTTGCTCATCTAGTGTCTTCCCGCAGGATGTCCTGAGGCTGATAATGTGGTTGCTTGCTTTATGAACAACTTGAGGACAACATAGGACAGTTGCAGCTCAAATTTGACTGAGTTCGGTACTGCGGTTTGATGCGGTTCTCAAACAACTTTAAGACAATTTCTTTATAGCAAGTAAGCCACAAATAAAGCAATTCCAAGATTGGTGTCAATTACCAAATCATGAGCAAAACTCTCAAGTTAATCTTACTTGATTGATCAGATCAGTGGAAAAACTGGACTGCGTATTTACATGCTATCACTAGACTAGAAGATCACTAGTATCGCACATGCCTGCGACAGAGATAAAAGGACAACTTACACGTCGGACTAGATCGAGGCAGAGGTGTCGCTTGATGTCTCTCCGCAGATCCATAGGGAGGCCTTGCAGAATAGATTCTTCGTCGACTCCCCTGGTGGCGACCCACCTGTACTGATCATATTTCCTAATAGACTGCCTCAGCTCCTGTGGTAGCTGCCTGTGGCGCATCCATCTTTCGGTGTCGTTCCTCTTTACCCTCCATTCCTCTAACCTGACTGTTGTCGATTGGAGGTATCTCTGCCAGATAATCACCGCTCACAAATCAATCACCACTTAATGTAGCATTCATGTGAAAAACTTGCCACAGCAATAGTGAAATGCAATACATACTTGCATATTGCCGATGAGCTGTGCGAAGAGCACCAAGCCAAGAGTGGCGATGATGATGGCGAATACGATCTCTCCAACGTAGGTGCTCGTCGACAAGTTTTGCCCCAAGGAACTGCACATTCCAGAGATAAAAGGCTTAATAGACAGAGCAGGACCAGCTTAATATGATCCGCAGAAGTGGTAAACAATCAGCAATGAAATTTTTCGGTTCTTTATGGCTGCGAATCCAAAGGAGAGTCTTTTTGACTCTACCCAGAATTCAAGATCTTAGGACAGATAACAAGGGCTTTTTCTGGTTCTGTCCACAAGAGTCATTGTTCAGATGTCTTAGAAAAGGATTAACAAGGTCTAGTGATTAAGCCCAGCTTGCAATGTGCAAAAGAAAATACAGGGCGGATTCCTCTCACCTCAGGTTCTTCAAGCCCCACCAGAGGCAGTAAAAGTACTTGTTCACAAATGGCGAAGAACTCAAAATGTGCATCTGCGCATCGCCATATATCCCGAACTCGTAATACTCACTACTTGGTCTGCATAACTTTGTGACGTTGCTCGACTGAAACCAAGCATTCCTGGCAGGGTCATCGACTTTGTGACAATCGAAGAATTGATAATTGCAAGATGACTTCTCTTTGCTGCACACGGATTTCCAACACGCTTCTTGCCGTTCAATGGACAGGAGGTACCAGCAGGATCCCAGAACCTATTAAGAAGCTGAACAAATTGAGTAAAAGATATATGTCTCATCCGGAGAATTGGTTTGTTGAAGGACTCACATGGCTCGCGAGCAAGTAAAGAATCAGATTATAAGCAGCTCCAGCCCAAGCTTGTTCTGTGACAACACCGGTGGCCTTCACAATTTGCGATGTCAGAGGAACGATAAGAAAGAGTCTGGGGAGGTACTGGAAGATAATAATGAAGCGAAGCACATTTTTCGTATTGGCGATTGTCGAACCCTCAAGATTGGGGATGATCACCCATATCAACACCTGTACACAGAGGAAAAATCATGTTATTTAGTGAACAGAATCAGTCACGGTTGGCCTTGGTAGTGCAAACTTGACAGCACGACATACCTGAGGAAGTGGGAGCGCGGCGATGAAGTCGATCCAAAAGCCTCTCCTTAAGTACCTTCGTGCAATCTTTGAAGGATCAATTACGAGTTCTCCTCTCCCGAAAACACGGGAAGAAGGCGCCACATAAGCCGTACGGAACCGAATGTAAATCTGTATCATGTAAAAGATGTCGACCAGCGATCGGACGGCGGTGAGGATGACTTCGAGGCGCACTCCAATGTTTATGCACTGTTCCTCCCACACTACTTGCAAGTAAAAGAACAGAGGATCGACGAAGAGCGAAACTAAGCACGCCGCCAAGAAAACTCTGTTCCACCGCTGCATCGTCCTCCCTCGGGGATCCAGAAGTTTTCTTTTCCCTCTCTCATAATCCTCGGAGAAGACTCTGTAGAGTACTTTTGCTCTCAAGGAAGTCGGGTTCTTCTGTGACTTCTTGTCCTCGTTCTCCACGAAACTTGGTTCATATGCTTGCTTCCTACCATTGTTGTGCGAGATTCTAATGGATCCATCGTCTCTAAGAGTCGGGAGCTCGGACAATTCGAATTCGTCGTGAACTCTGCAAAGTTCATGAGACATCAACATTTGAGATTCAAGAGCGATTGAGGTAATACATATCTGTGATATGACGAAGATACAGTTTCCGATTAGATAGAAAATTGCAGGGCAACACGAAATATCAAACTTTAGAAGAAAATTCAACACCTATGGATTGACAGACCTTATGGATCTCGGGTTACGTAAACCCATAGCTTACAGCAGATTCAACCGGTTTCCTCGGTCTCAACTCGATCGATAAGCTTGATCTGCAACAGACAAATACAAGAAACCACAATGACATTCAGAACAACCCTTTTGTATCATTGCACCCCGAGCAAAGTTCATAAGCTACAAATACGAAATGAGCATTCGACCTTTCTTCATTGATAATCAAATGAAGAAACGGAGCAGCGAGTCTTCCAAATCAAACATGAACTTCTGGGACTTCCAAAATTCTTGGCCACATCAAATCCCACCAGAAATCCTTCTATTTGCGACAGGACTTCAACTCTCGACAAGAGTTGGAGCACAAACTCCAGCAAAACAGAACAAGGCAAAATGAGAAGGACATGGCACGCATGCGGAGATCATCTTCTCATGAAAAGAAGATGCATTCTCAATGCGAGGAAAGTCATTCATGAATAAACAAATCGGTAACCCGAATGACCGAAACAATCCATTTGACCGACACTTCTAAATCTAGAATCCCAATAATATAGAAGCATGAGATATGTATCTGTCACGCACCACTAAAAAAAGAGATAATGTTCCCTGTGTTCTCTCTTAAAGACGCCGGTCTAGATTAAACGTTGAACTCTATAACGAAGCCATTCGAATTGACCAAGTAAATCCAGGAACAAGAACAAGAGCGGAACGAGTTGGGAGAAAATCACACTCACATTCACAATTATCTCACACTCCTCTGTCTTGTATATGCAGTATGTTCATGACCAACGAGTTGAAACGACGAACAGAGCAAAGATCTCAGAAGCGAAGCACCAGTTCTTTCGTATAAGAAGCCAAAGAGTCTGAGCTCTTTCCGCAGTTATAGGCGTAACGATCAATCAATCTGACACGCTTTGCAGCGACGAGCGAACGGGTCACGAGTCTCTTTCCCTGGACGAGTTTCGGGAGGGGGATTCTTAAGATGACGAGGGTGTCCACAGTAAGAGCCAAAGCGAGCTTGGACCAGTTCAAGACGGATAATGACGAAGAAGACGACTTGAAGTTCAGAGCCGAAGCTGCATGGACAGCGACGTGTGCAGACCGCCAAAGTTGACGTGCCCCGAGAATCGGGACTTGGGGAATAAACAATTTGGAGGACAGGAAAAGGACCAAAGCCGTCGTAGAATAGAACGCGTCCGAACAAAGGAGAGAACGACCGCAGAGGAACAGAGTGGCGTACGTCTCGGTTCTTCCGTCTTCTTTTCTGTTATCAGTTAACGTTCATGCAATTAGTAAGACTTTTCGTTGAGTTTCAGGAACAACTTCTCTCTAAAACTATAGCCAATGCTCTAGTTGTTTCGCAAAAAATATGATATTTCTGAAAAATATTTTTCAAGAAGTCATTTCACAAAAAAATAATGATATTTTTCGATATTTGGCTGAAATTAGAAAATGAAGTAGACAATATTTCTGCGATTTAGTATGGAAAATCGGATTTCATTTTCCTTTGTGCACTCCTTTTAATGATTTTTCCTTCTTTTTTCTTTTTTTCTATTTCTTTCCTTTTCTTTTTCCTCCTTCCTTTGCTATGACCGGTGGGTGACGGCCACAAGCGAGCTCAAGGCTCGGCAGGCCACTTCTATGGCCGGTGGCCGGGCTCCTGGCAAGTTGCCAAGGCTTGACGATCGGCGGAGGAAGACAAAAAGGAAAGAAAGAATAGAAAAGAAAAGAAAAAAAGAAAAAATTATTAAAATCAAAAGTTAAAAAAATTATTAGAAAAATCTAAGCATGTAGATAGTGAGAAGAGAGATTTTAGTCTCCACAAAAAAAAAAAAAAAAAAAATTTCATTTCTTCAAAAAGAAGAAATCATTTTCCCTATTTTTGAAGGTGTTTTTTTTCACCATATGGAAAATCTTTTCCTTGACTCTTTTATTTTCTATGAACTCGAGCACCGAAAAATTTGAAGAACATTTTTTCGGGAAGTTATTTTCCGTGAAATCGACGGAGCTATTTTGTTTTGTTCATTTCAGAGGAACTAGATTTCCTACACTCACGACGTGAGTGCGATATTTTTAAATTTAGCGTGATTCACCAAACCGCAAAAGTCATCGTCACCCTTTAACTATGCGACTAAGTTAAAATTGGGGGTGGGCCCAATTTTGAAAATTAACTTTAAATAAGTGAATGTTCAGCCGGCGACCGCGGAATCCGTATCGAAGATGATGAGTGTTTTAATCAATTTGAAAAGGACCAACTCTAACGGACCCTCAATATTGCAAGAGTATCTTTGAAGGTTAAGAATATATTAAGAATAAAGTTAAAGCAAGGTATATTAAAAAGGATTCACAATATACATTTACAAATGAAGTAGGAAGTTCCATTGGGTATTAATATACCTAGTATTACTCCAATTTTACATATGGTGTTGCCAACATTCTTACTTTTTACTCCTTGTTTTTTTTTTTTTTTTGTGCGTGTGTGTGTTGGTGGGTGTGTGGGTGGGGGGGGGGAGAGGGAGATTTTGTCACCAAAAGAACAAAAGAAAAAAAAAACAAGGTTAAAAAAATAGCTTGATGATAGTAATTAACAGTCTCTTCAGATTTTACATCAAACAGAGACAACCAAAAGCAGCAAGGAGAGAGGATTTGAATGAGTCAATGGTTAACATAATGACTTTCGTTCTTTCTTTCTCTCTTTTCTTTTTGGGCTGCGAAGAATCAAGTGTATACATGGCATGTTATGGAGACCAAGTAGAATTGACTTTGCTGGGGTTGTGCATTAAAGTCTATGGCGGCCCCAAGTTCAACAAAGAGAGGTTGTACGTGTTTGACTGAGGCGCACAGCCTCAGAAGCTTCCCAAACATCTCTCCATCTCAACTTGATAGCCCCCACCCCAAGCAGTTAATGCAGAACTTGAGGAGTCTTGCATGTCTATTTCAAATTTTGTCCATCTTCTTGGACATGACAAGTTTGGAAGAGCAAGGACTGTGGAGGACCAACTTGCATCATTCTGCGTTAGTGAGGAGGATGACATGGAGGGACTACATGGTTTTCGCTGCGACGAACCATTCTCTGACTGTTTATTTGCCATTTGCACATCCACGAAGAAAGTTTAATACATTAATACCAAGCAAAAAAAGAAATAATGTGCATTACTTGTCACTGTTCTCCACGAACTAATAAAAGAAATGAATGATTAAATAACATGGTTGTGAGGCAAAGTGAAACCGGTATAGCTGGACTGTTCAAATGTATCCTAAAAATGTTCCTTTGCAGCAACGAACGACCACAATCTGTTCAGGAAACTGTAAAAAGTACCGTGACTGAAGCAAATTACATGGCTAAGCTTTAGTTGGATCCTTGGTTATACACAGGAGTGGAAAGATTTGATTTTGACGCTGTCATCAAGTCCTCAATCTCATATTCCTCCCCGAAATCGAGGTCGACCGGCTTCTGTATCACGTCCACAGGTTCCGACCCCGACCCTGCTTGTCGCTTCTCATCCCTCCTGGTGCTCTCTATCAGCTCCCTTGCGTACACATCCCAAAACGACCTCGAATGCTTCAGTTTGGCTGCCCGGCCGTCCCCTTCCTCTCTCAGCTCAGCCTCCTCCTTCGACCTCCTATGGCGGCGCCACTTGGATTGGATAAAGCACGCGGCCCACGTGCGCCACTGGTGCGAGTAGAACCTGAACCTGTGCCTCAGCTCTTTGCTGTGCAGCCTCCTAAACTGCGATGCCACGAACTTCAAGTCCTTGGGAGCGAGAGAGAACGCTTCCACTTCTTTGAGGGCCTTGACCGTCCGCGTGGACGAGGGCAGGGCGTTGCTCGGTCGAGGGTCCAGGGCCCACGTCAGCAGCTCCTCGCCACAGAAGTCCCCAGGGCCTAGACGGCATGAGTTGAAGAACCCTGTGCGGCCACCGTTGGTTGTTGAGGAATCAAGGTGCCCCCGGATTATGAAGAACATGTCTTGGAGCGGATCTCCTTCGCGTACTAGGTACATGTTTCCAGTGCACAGAACTGGTTTCAACCTCTCGCATATCGCATCCAACATCCCCTCGTCCATTTGATTGAAAAGCGGGACCTGTTCAGTTTGGACATAAGTGAAGAAAGATCAATGCATCACAGAAGAAAATCCTACTAGGCACTCCACATCTTTCAAGAACTCACATGGAAACAACCAAAATGAGAAAAGAGAACGTATAGGATTCAATAGCTTACACGTCGAACTAGATCAAAGCAAAGATGGCGCTTGACATTCCTCTGCAAGTCCACTGGGAACTCTCTGAGAAGAGCTTCTTCGTCAACGTCTCGAGTCGCCACCCACTTAGATTGGTAATACGTCCGAACAGATTGTCTCAGCTGTGGAGGCAGATGTCTGCGATGCATCCATTGCTCTGTGTCTGTCTTCTTGAGCCTCCACTGCTCGATTTGGTTGCTTGCTGCTTGAAGGTACTCCTACCAACAGAAAGGGATGCAACTATGCTTTAACATGAAGATGGGTTATGTGATCAAATGCCTACTGATGATTCCTCACTCATAGTCACTATTTATCTGTTGCGCGTGACGGTGTAGACATTATTATTGATTGAAGCAAGCTGTGAAATGAACCCCCGAAGAGAGCACAATGAACATAGCAGAGCTTACTTGAATATTTCCAATGAGCTGCGCGAGCAAAAGCAGCCCAAGAATCGCAACCGCAATGCAAAAAATTAATTCTGCAACGTAAGTCGTTGCTGTAAATTCGAGGTTCTGCCCTACGCAACTGCTCATGTGGATCAGAAGCGAGCCTTGTCAGCGAAGAAAAACAAATTGCTAATGTCAATTTACGTTTGTAAATTGAGCACTGCAACATTGATCATGCAGTATTGATAGATGTGGTGCAGACACAATGAAAATGGGGTCAACAACCCAGTGCATACCTCAGGTTGTTTATACCCCACCACAAGCAGTACAAGAACTTGCTGAAGAATTTGCAGCTTGCAAGAGAATTAGTCACAGCAACAGCATATATGCCAAATCGAATGGGACTATTGGTATTGCTTCCGCTGCACAAACCTGTTACGTTGGTTGACCTGTACCAGGAAACCCTAGCCGGGTCATGGACATGGCGACAGTCGAAGAAGTCGTACTGGCACGATGGCTTTTCTTGATTGCAGGCCATCCTCCAGCAAGACTCTTGTCTCCCAACAGAGAGGAGGTACCAACAAGCTCCTGAAACCTGTCAATGCGAACAGAAAATTGCTCTATAAGCATACAATTAGGAACTCGAATGGCAAAATTAATTCTCTATTCACTTGCATGGCTTGCCAAGAGGTAGAGCATCAAGTTAAATGCAGCCCTGGCCCATGCTTTCTTTGCCAATCCACCACCGGCGTTACTAATTTCCAACCGCAGGGGAATTATGAGAAAAAGTCTTAGCAGGTACTGCAAGATAATGATGAACAGGAGCACGTTTTTCGTTTTTGTCGTGGTCGAACCGCTGAGGTTTGGGATTATTGCCCAAACTAACACCTGAAATGAACAAATTGTAAATCAGTGCGGGCTTTATCTCCATGACAATTGATTGACCACTGCACTTAGCATATACATGGTACCTGAGGAAGGGGGAGTGCTGCATAGAGGTCGATGCAGAAGCGGTCACACAAGTATCTGAACGCTATCTTTGTAGAGTCTATCACAAGCTCTCCTCTCCCAAACACTCGGGAAGAGGGTGCAACAAAAGCCGTATTAAACCGAACAATAATCTGAACAATGTAAAGGACATCGGCAACAGATCTGACAATTGTTAGGAGGATCTTGAGTCCTAGTCCGTCATATAAGCACAGATGGTCTCCATCGACCGAAGGCACGTAAAAGAAAAGAGGGTCCACGAGTAGACAGACCAGGCAAGCTGTCAAGAAAACCCTGTTCCATCTACGAATGGTTTGACCTCTCGGGTCGAAAATCCTATTCTTCACCTTGTCATAATCCTCAGAGAACACATTGCACAAAACTTTGGATTTCAAGGATCTGTCGGTACTCTCCAAGCCTAAGTTACGATGTGTGGCATCCTCATTCAGATTTAGGCTACTCACCCTGGCTTGCTTCACTGTTGGGAGTTTGACAGAAAGGGATTCATCTTCTATTCTGCATGTTATTTCGGTTGAAGTCATGATCATCAAACATGTAATTAAGATGTTTCGCTCACGGATAAGTGCCCTCGCTTAGGTAATGTACATTAATTGCTGGACTAGAGGTTTCACTAAGAAACTTAGAATTGCATGCATGTTCATCAATGTGAATCACTTTTGAAGACCATGTAAGAACTGAACTATTAATCTTCACCAGTCGCTTTAGCAGTTGCAAAATAACAACTTGCACCCAGAAATTGAAGAAATGAGAGCTTGCTCACCCCACAAATCTTGACCTTGAATTGAGAATGCTCATTATGATTCTTTGGAAATTGTTCCTGTGACTTGAGGATTCAACCCGTAGTTGGACAATGCTGGAACGTGATGCTTTGCATAATGCAGGCTCAAGCCAAGCCGTCTGAATTGAAAGAACCAACAGAAAGGGACGACTCCATGTGCAAGAGTGATAATAATATTGACATTTGCTAGCTTTCCAGACATGATAACCTAAGATATTGTTAAGAAATACCTGCTTTTGTCCTTTTTCCAGTGTACGAGATTATGGAAGAATCATAAATGCCATGTGGGTCAATGGAATATGGAACGATATAATAATTCCAAAGTCCAAACTGCGACCCACGAGAAAAGGATTATCCCTAGCTGACAGCTCTCGGGCAACAGCGAAGAGATAGAAAGCTGATCCAGTAAGTTACCCGTGCACGACTATGATTCTTCGCTGGTGATTTTCGCTCGTGATCACTGAACTTTGACCTCACAAGTCATGACTACTAGGGGCTGGGAGGCGACGCTTGCACCGGGGGTTATTGGCTTGTTGGGTGGTAAGAGAGATTCAGGAGTTTAATCAGGGTGGTTGTTTAGGAGTTTTTCTTTTTGGTGGTTACTGGGATTAAGTGAAATTTCGACCGATAAATCTACGAGAGCTGAGACATCATCCAAAATGACGAAGTCAACTTTCGTTGATCGAGATATCTCTATCCTACTCCTGGTGACTTTATTTTCTTGTCTGGCAAGAAAATATGCCAAAGCTTGTAAATTCTGTAACAGAGGAGAATGCAGAAGTCTGTAACCTTTTCTGAACCTCGGTCATAAGATAGAAAGAAAATGGATGAGGTAACAAGCATTCAATTCCATAACCATGTTCTTAATTTCGAAAATGCTGAAAACTTACTCAATGACTACTGGGTCGTGCATACTTCTGTGTATGTGATTATTTTCCATATTGACACTGTTCATAACTTCCTCATCACTTGTTCAGTAATGTTCTTTACAGCAACTATATGTTCATAATATAGTACATCAATGCCCGTACCATTTACGATTGAAGTAGATTACATTACTTTGTTCTATGGCGAAGCTGTATGATTAACATAAAAGGGCAAGGCCTCAATGCTTCGCGACATTGCCATCACCAAGTCCTAATGTTCCTCCGCAAAATCCAGGTCCACTGGTTTCTGAATTGTGTTCACAGCATCAGAAGTTGAACCTGCTTGTTTTTTCTCATCCCTTCTGGTGCTCTGTATCAGCTCCGTCGCATACACGTCCCAAAACGACCTCGTAGGTCTCAACTTCTGATTCACACCTTCTTCGCTCTCTCTTAGCTTAGCCTCCTCCTTCAACTTTTTATAACGGCGCCATGCGGATTGAATGAAACACGCAGCCCATGTACGCCACTGGTGCGAGTAGAACCTAAACTTGTGCCTCAGTTCTCTGCTGTGTAGTCTTCTGAATTGCGAGGCGACGAACTTTAGGTCCTCAGCAGCAAGAGAAAACGCTTCCACTTCTTTCACAGCTTTGACCGTGCGGGTGGAAGAGGGGAGGACTATGCTTGGGCGCAGGTCAAGGGCCCATGTTAGCAGTTCTTCACCACAGAAGTCACCGGGGATTAGACGACTTGAGTTGTAGAATCCTGTGCGCCCACCATTGGTTGTCCAGGAGTCAAGATGCCCCCGGAACAGGAAGAACATTTCTCGGACCGGATCACCTTCGCGTACTAAGTACATGTTTCCTGTGCACAAAAGAGGCTTCAGCCTCTCACATATTGCGTCTAGTGTCCTCTCGTCCATTTGATTGAATAGTGGCACCTGTTTATTCCAGATGTAGATGAAGAATAGTCCGTTCTCTCTGGGAAACAAAATCACTAGCTGCTTCCCCAAGGAAAATTAAACTGCAACAACCAATTCAATCAAGCATATGTGATTAGAGAGCTTACGCGTCGAACTAGATCGAAGCAAAGGTGGCGCTTGATATTTCTGCGCAAGTCCATCGGGAAGTCCTTTAGAAGGGATTCTTCGTCAACACCTCGCGTTGCCACCCACCTGTATTCGTCATACGTCTGTATAGACTCTCTCAGCTCTGGAGGTAGATGTCTATGGTGCATCCATTGCTCTGTATCTATCCTCTTGAGCCTCCATTGCTCCAATTGGTTGTTTGCAGTTTGAAGGTATTGCTAACAATGAAAAGTGGAAACAATATTTCGCCATGATGATGGGTTGTGTGCTTAAAAGTAACTGAGAGAACTCAAGATGCTTTGGTTGCTTACTTGCATATTTCCGATGAGCAGGGTAAATAAAACAAGTCCAAGAATCGCAACGGCGATTGTGAAAAGTAATTCTGCAACATAAGTGCTTGATGTGAATTCAAGGTTCTGCCCCATGCAGCTGTCCAGATTGATCAGAAGAGAGCCTTGTCAGTGATGGACAAAATCGCTCAGCATTATTACTAGCTAGTGAATTTGACTTCTGCAAAATCATGCATTCATACTTCTTTCTGTCATTGAAAAACAAAACAAATTACATTATACTAAAGATTCGGTTTTCATAGGAAGTAGAGACGCAGGATCTCAAAAATGGAGTAGTTACAAGACAATAAACAAACAATTCTTGACAAGTTCCTACTGGATGTATAAGATGATTTTCTCAATGGTGTTGACATTCCTGTCTGCTTCAATCGACCAGTGCATTATTAGTATTTATTGTTCAAACTTAAAGCAATGACCCTGTAACCATTCTAAAATGGCAAATTCTCCGGCTGTCACAGTAAATAGGTAGAACTGAGAATACCTCAGGTTGTTCAGACCCCACCAGAGACTGTAAAAGTACTTGCTGAAGAATTTGCAGCTTCCAATAGCATTAGTCACACCATTGAAATATATGCCAAATTGAATGGGGCTACCAGTACCGCCTCCATTACACAGAGTTGTGACATTGGTAGACGCATACCAGGTGACCCTACCAGGGTCTTGTGCATAACGACAGTCGAAGAAACTGTACTGGCATGGCGGATTTTCTTGATCACAGGCCATCCTCCAGCAAGACACTTGTCGCTCAATTGAAAGAAGATACCAGCAAGCTCCTGAAACCTATCAATGTACAACATAAAAACGAATGAATTGCTCTTTCATGCAGCCTAATGAGGACCCTGACTACATAACCTATTTATTAAACGAAAGAAGAGCAGAGCAAAACCGTAAATTTATCTCCCAAAAAGATGGAGACAACAGGTTACAAAAAGCATGTCATAGACTGATTAATGGACACTCGAGTACAAATAGGAAAATGGCATGACCATGTGGATCAAAAGACTGCGAATGGCCCTCCTTGTTAAACCTGAATTGCTTCCATGAACTAGCTGAAAAGACCAAGAAATTGCCTGTTTGAATGTAATTGCTCTTGGCCAAAAGGCAGCGGTGAAATTTACTCATTGTCAATGAACTTAAGACGTCCCCAAAACTTGTTTTGGACACATAGGGAAAGTCTAATTGCTTGTTTGGAAAAACTGAACTTATAAAGAAGGCCTTGCTACACTTACATGACTGGCCAACATGTAGAGCATCAGGTTGAATGCAGCCCCTTCCCATGCTTTCTTTGTTAATCCACCACCGGCATTACTAATTTGCAACCGAAGTGGAAGTATAAGAAAAACTCTTGGTACATACTGAAAGAAGATGACGAACAGGAGCATGTTCTTCGTTTTTGTCGTGGTCGAACCCCCAAGTGAAGGAATTATTGCCCAGATTAATACCTAAAACGACAAATTATGATTAGTTCCAGCGATTGCTTCATAGTAATTAACTGCTGTAGTTATACTTAAACGAAAGGGTGGAACCTGAGGAAGAGGGAGTGCTACATAAAGATCGATCCAGAAGCGGCTCCGCAAGTATCTTAACGCGATCTTTCTATAATCTATAACAAGCTCCCCTCTTCCAAACACCCGGGAAGAGGGTGCAATGAAAGCCGTGTTAAACCGAATAATGACTTGAATAATGTAAAAGACATCTGCGATCGATCGTATGACTATCAGGAGGATCTTGAGGCCAAATCCATCATAAAAGCACAGATAATTGTCATCAACAGATGGCACGTAAAAGAAAAGAGGGTCCATGAATAGACCGATCAAGCAAGCCGTCAAGAAGATTCTGTTCCAACTTTGAACAGTTTGACCTCTCGGATCGCGAATCTTGTTCTTCACCTTCTCATAGTCCTCAGAGAACACTCTGCGCAGAACTTTGGATTTCAAGTATTTACCAGCCTTCTGGCTGGTACTCTTCAACAAGGCCAAGTTTCGGCTCCGGGTGCCCTCATTCTGATTTAGGCTGCTTGTGCTGTATTGCTTCATGGTCGGCAGTCCCACGGAAACGGATTCATCTCTTACTCTGTATTTTATGCCTATCAGAGTTATGCCTCCAAACATGCAATTCAGATACTTCGCGCACACGCAAACAGTCACAGATGATTGAATTATCATATGTCATAAGATCTTTTGAACAGTTAAAGCACTAAAAGTTCCCCAGAAATTCAAGGAAAGAGAGCTTGTTACCTTACAATTGTATTTCTATCGCCACAGGCCATTTTTGTATTCTCTGCCAATTTTTCCTGTGAATTAGTATTCATTTCGTGGTACAACGAGGCCTCGAGCAACTGCAATGAATATATAATCTCAGGAACGGTACTAATGACAATAATATATTTCTTTGCTTGCTTGCTTCGCCAGACAAGATAGCGAAAGAGTGAAAAAGAAAACATAGTC
Source organism: Rhodamnia argentea (assembly GCF_020921035.1). Lineage (NCBI taxonomy): Eukaryota > Viridiplantae > Streptophyta > Magnoliopsida > Myrtales > Myrtaceae > Rhodamnia > Rhodamnia argentea. The sequence continues at coordinate 27,243,945 of NC_063157.1, read as the reverse complement.
AAACATGAGGAATTCTCATGGGTTTTTTTTTTTTTTTTGCCTAGGTACGAGGTCCTGGAAGAATTCCAACTGCCGGCCAAAAGCAAAAGGATTTGTTTCAGCTGAAACACCAAAACTGCAAATTTCTTTGCCCGTTTTTCGTACCGATCCTCAAACGAGTTGACAAAGGTCTATTGAGAAACGGAAAGAGGATTACAGCTCTTGCATCAAAGTCTAGAGATGCTAGGAATTGACCAAGTACGATACGTCAGCATGACTATTATCATAATCTCGACGGGAGCTCCCCTGGATCTAGTGCGAGATCGTGCTGATGTTTTCACTCTCACTTCATGAGAACATTACAACTGAATGTCATAAGTTGCTGCACAGAATGCAACAGAGTATCGGACCTTTTAATCATTCCTAAATGCTTCTTGTCCGATAAACTTAATTGTGTACTAATATGTATTTGTAATTAGCTAAAACGAAGTAGGCCTTGAGTCGTGTTGATCGCTTAATGGCAATTCCCTGCACCTTCATTACATTAAGAGCACGCTTTCCTTCCCTAGGCTGGTAAAATAGTGCAGACAAGCTAAAACATTACATTAGACAGCTCTAGTGCATTCTGGGGACTTTACTGGGATTGGCTTAGTGGAAGCGTGCCAGATTATGTGTATTTACAGTCCAACTGTCGGTCCTGATGTCATTTAATTCGTATTGCATCACAATAAGATATTGCTTCATTCCTCAGTTAAAACTGAGTCGAGAAGAAGCCAAGAGTTGACTTTGGCAATAATGAAGATCACCCAGTTCACATTCACATGTCACGGCTGCTTGTAGACCAGGCTTATCTATGATTGAATGTGTTTGGAAGTACATATAATGTCCACTTTGACGAATAAGGTTAGGCGTGATTCTCTTTCATTATCTCATATAAGAATTTGTGGTAGACATTTGTATAATGTCAATGCATTTCATATCGAAGAGTACAACAAGTATTTATAGGAATTTTGAGATGATTATTTATGGTACAAGATATTATAATATCAAGAGAAAATGACACAAGTAGTCCCTAAACTTTGGCTCAATATACAATGTAAACCCTAGACTTTTAATTTGACTAATATTGTCCATGAACTTTAGCCTAATGTGTAATGTGGTCCCTGAATTTTCAATTTATTCAATGCGGTCCTCGAACTTTTGGAACATGTTCAACTTAATCCTTGAACTATAAGAAAATGTCCAATGTCATCCCTGAACTTGAATTAATAGAAGGACTACATTGAACATCTTCCTATTACTTAAGGACTAAGTTGAATATGTTCTAAAAGTTCATGGACCATATTGGTCAAATAAAAAATCCATGGACCACATTGCACATTAGGCTAAAATTCAGGGACCTTATTGGTTAAATTAAAAGTTCAAGAGTCATATTGCACATTGAGTCAAAGTTTAGAGACCATTTACATTATTATCCCTAATATCAACTACAATAAAACACAATCAATCAAGGATATACACAACAAGGGAATCATGAAAGATACGGAGAACTAAAGGAGATATGAAGTCTTCTAATTATCTCTAACATGTTAGAGTTATCCTAATGTGGGCTTATATTAATTGGGATTGTAATAATTGACTTGGTCTAATAAAGATTGGATATAAAGATTCTTAATGGGCCTAATATGGGCCTGGCTAGTGTGGGCCGAGTTCGGTCCGGCCCGTGATGAGAGGGCCCGCCAGAAACTCTATTAATAGCGCTCAGTCCCTCCTCCAACTTTTAAGGATTCATAAATCACTTCACATAAAGTTCGGAGAGAAAGTGAAGGGCGTCTCATCGAGCCGATCATTCGGAGGGTAATAGAGGAGAAGATCTAGAGTTTTGGATCATCGCGATTCCGCTCGAAGTACAATGGATTCGAAATCGGGTGCACAAACTCTTTATTTTCTCCGTATAGCGTTCCATTTCTAGCTATGGTAATCCTGGGATAGCCGCATTAAGGTTTGTAGCGGCCAACAATTGGTATCAGTGCGGTTCCATAGTCTAGATTTGGAACATTCAGTTTTTGCTTGTTTTCGAAAATTTTGACGGATGAAAGTTAAATTTTATTACATATTTGAAATCAACTCGTCGTTCCGAGCATGTTGAGGAGTGGCCGGCCTCTGCGGGAGGCTGCACGCGCGCCACGTGCCATCGCGTTGACGGAGCGGCGCGATTCACGCGCGCCCAAGCGCAGCGTGCGCGGCATGCCTTAGGCGTGTGCGCAGCACGCGTGCGCCGAGGCGGTTGCCGCCCGCGCGTCGCACATGCGACACGTGTCTCGACACGTGTCGCCTCCCGGTGAACCGGCTGGCCCCACGTGGCTGATGACGTCAGCGGGCCACCGCTTTTGCGTTCGGGTTGACTCGACCCATTGACCGTTGACCAGGTCAACCCGACCCGTTGATCGTTGACCGGTTCGACCGGTCAATGGTCGAGACCGAAACCGGTCGGACCGGTTTTAGGTGGACCGGTCAAACCGGTCGGACCGGTCATTGGACCGACCGAGACAGGTAGCACGTGCATGGCACGTGTGGCGCGTGAGCCCCACGCGCCGAGGCTTTAGGAGGCGCGTGTGGGGGCATTCGGGCTCCGTTTGGGGTGATTTTGATACCGGCATGCTCGTATGAAGATTCTCTACATTGTGGTATATTTATTTTTAAATATTTTGAGCTTTTAAGGATTGAAAAATGCATAAAAACCCTATATATGTGTATTTAGGGGAGTATTTTTGGCATTTTTCTTATATTTCCATATAGTTTTGGAAATACTAAGGCAAACTCATATGTGTTTGACCACATACAGAATGTGTAGAGTATTCTAAAGTATTGGCATGTATAAAGGTTAACATGCATCAATAAATGAAGCAATATCATTGGCATCATATGTGATTTTAATGACATCTGTCCATGTCTTTAAGTTTAATATATATGTTGAAGGTGAGACATAAAGATTATATTCTTGGTATGAGAGAGTTTCAAAGATTTAATTGGGTTGTGACCACCAAAGTGGCACACTTGATTGAGTTTGAGAAATATCAGTCTCATATTGTGATGGGATGTCTCCTATTCTAATGCATGATCATACTCCCAAAGGAGGTGATTGTGTATTGATTATGGAGGGATACATGTGCAGCTTATGGTTGAGGATTGACTAATCTTAGTGGTTCATCTACCCAAAGGTGATGATTCACGAAGATTGGAATATATTCCGATAACCGCCGACATGTGAAGAGTTTACAATCAGACGTTATACAATCTACCCAAAGGTGATTGTATGATGGTACATGTAACTCTCTAGTTGCGTACTTATACGGTTTTTTAAGTTACACAGTACTCACTTGATGTTGATTATATGCACTGCTTGTTTTTCCAGTCACCTTCTCTGTGAACGGCAACTCCATTACGATTTAGGTTCTTCATGGTTCAAATTTTAAGAAATGGAGAGAGGATTTTCTGTTTGCTATGGAACTAGCGGATGTTCATGTGGCTCTTTATGAAGATAAGCCAGCTAATCTCATTGAGACCAGTACAACGATTGAGATGGCACGTTTTACTGCTTGGGAAAAGAGCAACAGGATCTGCTTGTTATCAATGAAGCGATCCATACAAGAACATTTAAAGAGTAGTCTGCCGGTTGACTGCACCGCGAAAGAAATGATGGAAGTTTTGATGGCCAGAAACTGAGTATCATCTAATGCTGAGGTTGGGACACTCGTCTAGGTACTTTTTAACATGAAGTATAATATGGGTGCAGGAGGAGTTAGGGATTATATCCCGAGAATGCTGAATTTGCAAACAAAACTTAAGATTCTGGGTATTATAATTCCTGATGCCATTATGGTACATCAAGCCTTAAACACCCTTCCCCCTGAGTTTGGTATGATCAAGACCGGTTTCAACACACAGGATGAGACTTGGTCTATTAATGATTTGATAGCCAAGGTGGTGGCGGAAGAAGAAAAGCTGAAAAAGGAAGGGGGGCATTACGCCATGGTTGCCTCCGGTTCTGGCACTAAGAAAGGTATGGGGTTCAAACTTCGTACTCGTAAAGGAACTCATTTTGCCACTGGTTCAACTAATAGTACGGGTCATAAGAAAGTGTCCTTTAAGAAGGATAATGACCGCTGCATCTTCTGTAAGAAGAGTGGTCACAAGAAAAAGGCCTGGTTCAAATATAAGAATTGGCTGTCTAAACGTGAGAATGCAGGTATTGATTCTTTGGCATCTGTTTGTGAATCCAATCTATCTGAAGCCCCATCTAGTTCATGGTGGTTAGATAGTGGTGCAACTAATCATGTTGCGTTTACCATGCGGGGATTCACAAACCAGAGGAAGCCAAATCAGGATGAATCAAACCTCAAAGTGGGAGATAACAATAAAGTCGACGTTGAGTTTGTGGGAGATATAATTTTGGTTTTAGAATCAGGTTTCAACTTGATGTTGAGGAACACTTTTTATGTACCTTCCTTTAGACGGAACTTAGTGTATGTATCATGTTTGGATAGGTGAAAGCAGCGACGAATGATCACATCCAAGACAAGACAAGTGTTTTAGCGTCGTAATCAACGGGATGAGGCGCTAAATTGCTCTATTCATGGAAGATCGGTGTGGAGGTGAGAGGAAGAGTATTTGTGTGAAGTGCGCAGAATCTGAGTGATGCCGAAGGCATCTTCCCTGTGATGAGTGAGCCAATGCGATATCTGTGTGAGCTCGTCACGTCGGCGGGCCGTCTCCTCTAATGGCTTGAATGTGTGTTGCCCTTTTTACCTTTTGGTTGTCATGAATATGGGGACAACATCAAAAGCGTCAAAAATTGTGTATAAGCCTCATTTTAGTACCGCAAGTTTTCGCCAGCTCACTTAAGTGCCAAATCGAAAGAAAAAACGATCACTTACCAAAGTGAAAGAAAATAGAGGAGGTACCAATAACATCCATTCAAGTCCATAACCCATTGCTCTTAATTTCAGTAATGCTAAGAACTGTGCACTGAATCATACTGGGTTGTGCAAATTGAGACGTAGGTATCCGCCAGCCATCCTGATCCTCTGTGTATGTTACTGTTTTTCATATTGAAACTGCTGTCACTTCCCTAGTAGCAGTCTTCGTAGCAGCTGTCTGTTCATAATATTGTACATCGATAGCTGTACCTGCTACAGCTGAAGTAGATATCTATGGTAAAGCTGTACGATATGCACAAAACTGCAAGTAAGTGCAAGGCCTCCATACTTTGTGACATTGCCATCATCAAGTCCTAATATTCTGCAGCAAAATCCAGGTCCACTGGCTTCTGCATTGTGTTGGCAGCATCAGAAGTTGACCCTGCATGTCGATTCTCATCCCTTCTGGTGCTCTCTATCAGCTCCGTCGCGTACACATCCCAAAACAACCGTGAAGGTCTAAACTTGCCATTCACACCATCTTCAATCTCTCTGAGCTTACCCTCCTCCTTCGACTTTTTATGACGGCGCCATGCTGATTGAATGAAACACGCAGCCCATGTTCGCCACTGGTGCGAGTAGAACCTAAACTTGTGCCTCAGTTCTTTGCTGTGTAGTCTTCTGAATTGCGATCCTACGAACTTTAGGTCCTCAGCGGCAAGAGAAAACGCTTCCACTTCTTTCACGGCTTTGACTGTGCGGGTGGAAGAGGGGAGGACGATGCTTGTGCGTGGGTCAAGGGCCCATGTTAGCAGTTCTTCGCCGCAGAAGTCACCCGGGACTAGACGGCTTGAGTTGAAGAATCCTACACGTCCACCATTGGTTGTCCAGGAATCAAGGTGACCCCGGAACAGGAAGAACATTTCTCGGACTGGATCACCTTCACGTACTAAGTACATGTTCCCTGAGCACAAAACAGGCTTTAGCCTCTCACATATCGCGTCTAGCATTCCCTCATCCATTTGATTGAAAAGTGGCACCTGTTAATCACAGATGTAGATGAAGAAGAGCCGGTTTTCTTTCGGAAAGGATATCATAGCTGCTTCCACAACGAAAATTATACTGCAACAACCAATGCAAAGAAGCATATGTGATTAGACAGCTTACGCGTCGAACTAGATCAAAGCAAAGATGGCGATTGATATTTCTGTGCATGTCCATTGGGAAGTCCTTGATAACGGATTGTTCGTCAACACCTCGAGTGGCCACCCACTTGTATTGGTCGTACATCCGAATAGACTGTCTCAGTTCTGGAGGAAGATGTCTGTGGTGCATCCATTGCTCTGTATCTATCCTCTTAAGCCTCCATTTCTCTAACTGGCTGTTCGCAGTTTGAAGGTATTGCTACCAATGACAAATGAAACAAGATTTCCCCATGATGTCGGGTTGGGTGCTTAAAAAGAACTGTGAAACCAACTCTTTGTATCAACGATTACTTCAGAAACCACGCAAAATACCTTCCACTATCGAACTATATTGACACGATAACGAAGGCAACAATATCGAATTAAGAAAAGGCATGGAATGAATACCCTAACTAGACCACTGTATGAGTGAAACTCAAGATGCTTCGGCTGCTTACTTGCATATTTCCGATGAGCAGGGCAAATAAAACCAGTCCAAGAGTAGCGACGAGAATTGTAAAAAGTAACTCGGCAACGTAAGTGCTTGCCGTGAATTCAAGATTCTGGCCTATGCAGCTGTTAACATAGATTAGAAGAGAGCCTTGTCAGTGATGGACAAAAATCACTCGGCATTGTTACTAGTCGGCGAATTCACACTCTGCAAAATCATGCATTCATAATCCTTTCTGTCAATGAAAAGCAAAAACATTACATTATGTCAAAGATTCAGTTTCAAAAGGAAGTGGAGACATGCAGGGATCTCAAAAGTGCACTAGCTCTAAGACAAAAAACAAACAATTCTTGCCTAGTTCGTACGAGATGTCTAAAAAAATTTTCTCAACAGCATCGACTTCTTGTATGCTTTAATCTACCGGTGCACTGGTAAGTTTCATTGTTCAAATTTGAAGCAATGACCTGTAACCATTCTAAGATAGAAAATTCTCCCTCGGCAACAGTAAATAGAGCAATACTGAGCATACCTCAAGTTGTTCAGACCCCACCACAAACTGTAAAAGTACTTGCTGAAGAATTTGCAGCTTCCTAAAGACAAAGTCGCAGCAGTGGCATAAATGCCAAATTGAATGGGGCTACTAGAATCAGTTCCGTTGCACAGAGTCGTGACATTGGTCGACCCATACCAGGTGACTCTACCAGGGTCTTGTGCATAGCGACAGTCAAAGAAACTGTACTGGCATGAAGGATTTTCTTGATCACAGGCCCTCCTCCAGCAAGACTCTTGTCGCCCAATTGATAGAAGATACCAGCAAGCTCCTGAAACCTATCAATGTAACATGGAAACAAACAAATTGCTCTTTCATGCAGCCTAATGAGGACCGTATTTACATGACCGTTTTATCAAACGAGAAGAGCAGAACAAGACCATAAATTAATCTCCTAAAAAGATGGAGAGGATGAAACACAAAAGCATGTCACAGACCTATTAATGGACGCTCAAGTACAAATAGGAAAATGGCATGACTATGTGGATCAAAAGACTGCATGGCTTTGTTAAATCAGAATTGCTTCCATGAGCCAGCTGAAAGTACCAAGGAATTGCCTGTTTAAATGCATCTGCTCTTGGACTAAATGATGCAATGAGATTTGCTCATTGTCAATGATCTTGAAACATTGCCGGAACTTGTTTTGGACACACAGGAAAAGTTTCATTCCCCATCGGGGAACATGAATTTAAAAAGAAGGTTTTGCTTCACTTACTTGGCTGGCCAACAGGTAGAGCATCAGGTTGAATGCAGCCCCTTCCCATGCTTTCTTCGCTAATCCACCACCAGCATTACTAATTCGCAACCGGAGTGGAAGTATAAGAAAAAGTCTTGGTATGTACTGAAAGAAGATGACAAACAGGAGCACGTTCTTTGCTTTTGTAGTGGTCGAACCCGCAAGGCTAGGAGTAATTGCCCAAATTAATACCTGAAATGAAAAATTATGATTAGTTCCAGCAATTGCTTCATGGTAATTAACTGCGGTAGTTATACTTAAACAAAAGGATGGAACCTGAGGAAGTGGGAGTGCTACATAGAGATCGATCCAGAAGTGGCTGCGCAAGTATCTTGACGCAATCCTTCTATAATCTATAACAAGCTCCCCTCTTCCAAACACCCGAGAAGAGGGTGCCACGAAAGCTGTGTGAAACTGAACAACAACTTGAATAATGTAAAAGACATCTGCTATCGATCTAATGACCGTCAGGAGGATCTTGAGGCCAAATCCATCATACAAGCACAGATAATTGTCGTTGACTGACGGAATGAAAAAGAAAAGAGGATCCACAAATAGACAGACCAGGCAAGCCATCAAGAAGATTTTGTTCCATCCTTGGACTGTTTGACCTCTCGGATCGAAAATTTTATTCTTCACCTTCTCATAGTCCTCGGAGAACACTCTGCACAGAACTTTGGATTTCAAGAATTCACCAGCCTTCTGGCTGGTACTCTTGATCAAGGCCAGGTTTTGACTAGGGGAGTCCTCATTCGGATTCAGGTCGCTCAAGCCGTCCTGATTCACCGTTGGCAGTCCCATGCAAGTGGATTCATCTGCTACTCTGTATTTTATGCCTATAAGAGTTATGCCTCCATACATGCAATTCAGTGAACATTAAGTTGAAAGCATTTCGGCATGCCATCCACTAATGTTTTGTTAAGAAACATGGGGCACTGAACTATCATTTGTTATAAGATCTTTTGAACAGCACTAGAAGTCTCTCAGAAATTGAAGAAAGAGAGCTTTTTACCTTACAGAGCTGGGCCTTGCATTTCTATTGCCACCAGCCATTTTTGAACTCTCTGCGAATTGTTCCTACGAATTAGTACATATCGGTGTGGTTTAACAATGATGATAATATTTTTTTTTCTTGCCTGCTTCGCCAGACAGGATAACGAAACAATAAAAAAGAAAACGCGGTCAAACACGGGCAGATGTTAGCACATCGAATGCGTCCGTCATTGCACACATCATTTAGGCTTATTTTAACTCCTCTTCGGTCATGAAAGATTTCCTTTAGGAAGAAGAATATTGGGAAATTCTATTGGTTTTTTATTTCTTTTTCAAAGCTAAGAGGTTCTGGGCTGAATTACAAATGCCATGAGGCCGAAAGCAGAAGGAATTGTTCCACCTGAACCAGTAAAACTGCAATGTTTTTTGTTTTTCCGTTTCTTGTACTGAACCTGAAACGAGTTGACAAAGGTCCAATAAAAAATGAATACAGGATGACAGCTCTTGCATCAAAGTCTGGAGATACTAGGAATTAACCAAGTCAGATACATCTGCATGGTGTGCTGAACTCAATCAAGTATTAGACCTTTTAATTGTTCCTAGAAGCTTTTTGTCCGATAATAGTGTGTACTTATTAGCATCTGTAATTAGCTAAAACAAATTAGGCCTCGAGTAATGTTGATCGCTTGTTCATTACGTTAAAAGTATGCTTTCGTTCAGTAGGCTGTTAAAATAGTGCAAAAAAGTCAAAACAAAGGTTTGGTTCGATTTGCGTGTCTGCCAAAACATTACATTAGACAGTTCTGATGCATTCTGTGTGGACTTTTCTGGGATTGGCTAATAGAAGCCGGCAAGATTATGAGTATTTAAAGTCCAACTTTCAGCCCTGATGTCATTTAACTTGTATTGCATCATAGTAAGACATTGCTTCTTTCCTCAGTTAAAATTAAGTCGAGAAAAAGAAAAGGGTTGACTTAGGCAATAATGAAGATTACCCAGTTCACATTCACATGTCACGCTTGCTTGTAAACCAGGCTTATCTCTGACTGAATGTGATTTGAATTACATATACATTCTTCCTTTTTAAGTCCTTTCTGACGAATAAGGTTGGTTATGATTCTCCTTCATTATCTAAGTCGAACTGAAGACTCGAGCATGAATCAAACCCACGTTTGAAGAAAGTCTAATAGCAAAAGGACAGTTACAATGTCACATCTACATGCCGAGGTGGCATTTCACTGCCCATATAATAGGGCCTTATATAGTATAAGCTTATATCCTATCCAACCAGATAGTGATCGGCAGGTTTGACGTGGGAGATGGAGAAAACAGTCCTTTCTAAATAAACTGGGATTAATCTGCAACAATGATCTGGCATGGTCAAAGTTGATCTCTCAGCAAATAAAATTTAGAGTTTCACAGGCAGTCAACTTCCGAGTGACCTCACTGAACTCTAATTACTCATCACCAATGCACAGATCTTTATAATATCATTCAGTCAATGACATCTTCCAGTCATATCTTTCCTGTCAAATGTTAACTGGCCTAGCTACCTCTAAGTGATATCCTTAAGTTTGATGGACATGTGGTGCTCATGTGATATTCAAATTGCATCGCATCATCCGATTTTCCTTTTTTCTATAAACAACTAAAGAGTTGGTCAGCCAAAATGATTGTTTTCCGTTGTGCTAATGGTTTTCTTTAAGGCAAGCACACATATGATTTACAAACTGAGGACACAGGAAGGACAAAGAAATTTGATTCCCATTTACAAGATATGACGCAAACTCTGCTCACTGGATGACCACAAGGTTGTGCGAACTGAACCAAAATTGTCAGTCTTAAATCTGAATCTGCACATGTGATATGTCTATGTTGATTCTGATGCATTTCATAATGTTCTAGTAAGAGCAACAACAGTGTATACATAAAATTGTACACCAATGTACAGTACAGAAAGCGCAAGGCTTCAAGGTGAATCCTAGTCTGATTATGGTAGTATTGCTGTCAACATTCCTAGTAATCTACCGAAAAATCCAGGTCCACTGGCTTTTGCACTGTATTCACCGCATCAGAAGCCGACCCAGCTTGATTATTCTCATCCCTTCTGGTGCTCTCTATCAGCTCCTTTGCATATACATCCCAGAATGACCTCGAAGGTTTCAATTTCCCATTTGAACCCGCCAGACCAGCCATGGGTTCACTCGACTTGGTTTCCTCCTTCAACTTCTTATGACGGCGCCATGCGGATTGAATGAAACTTGCAGCCCATGTGCGCCACTGGTGCGAGTAGAACCTGAACTTGTGCCTCAGTTTTTTGCTATGTAGGCTTCTGAATTGCATTGCCACGAACTTTAAGTCCTCAGCTGCAAGAGAGAATGCTTCCACTTCTTTCACTGCCTTGACTGTGCGCGTGGACGAGGGCAGGACGATACTTCGCCGCGGGTCCAGGGCCCATGTTAGGAGTTCCTCACCACAGAAGTCACTGGGCCCCAGACAGCATGAGTTAATACCTGTGCCGCCCCCGTTGGTCGCCCAGGAATTGAGGTGGCCCCGGACTATGAAGAACATGTCTCGAATTGGATCACCTTGGCATACTAAGAACATGTCTTGTGTGCACAAGATGGGCTTCAGCCTCTCGCATATCGCATCTAGCGTCCTCTCATCCATTTGATTGAACAGTGGCACCTGATTGATTCGTTATAGAAAAAAAAAGCAGTTTATCTCATGAGGTGAAAAAAATCCTAGTCACTTCCGAATCTCCTAACAACATTGGTCTTCACTTTCAAATTTGGAAGTGCATGTTATTAGTGTACTTACACGTCGAACTAGATCAAAGCAGATATGGCGATTGATCTCTCTGCGCAGGTCCTTTGGGAGGTCTCGGAGAAGGGCTTCTTCATCAACACCTCGAGTTGTCACCCACTTATATTGGTCATACTTCTGAATAGATTGTCGCAGCTCTGGAGGTAGAAGTCTATGATGCATCCACTGTTCTGTGCCTATTCTCTTGATCCTCCATTGCTCTAACCGGATGCTCGTAGATTGGACGTATCGCTAACAAGAACAAGTGAAGGCATATTTCTTGAAGATGATTAGAAGACTAGTGGGAATACTTTGCTTCAAAAACCGCACAAAAGTAAAATCAATATTGAACTGTCATTACTAGAGATGAAGGAAATATTTTTCAAAACGCTGAATAGACTCAAGATGCTTTGATTTTTCCAAAGAATCAGAATAGAATTGGTTGAAGGAGAGAACTGAGAAATTCTTTAGCAAATGTTGGTGGAGCTTACTTGCATATTTCCAATGAGCAGTGCTAACAAAACTAGTCCAATAGTCGCAACCACGATAACGAAAAGTTCGTCTCCAATATAAGTGGCTGGCACAAGGTTTTGCCCTATATCGCTGTCACATGGATCAGAAGATGGCCTTGTCAGCAATGATAAGCAAATTAGCTAGTGGACGCAGGACTAGCATTTTTCCAGACAGTTTCTAAAATCATGGTGCTGAATGGTAAACTGGAATCCAAGTACATACCTCAAGTTGTTCAGACCCCACCAGAAACAGAAGAAGTACTTGCTGAAGAATTTGCAGCTCGCGACCAATTCAGTCACAAAATTAGAGTACACACCCCATTGAATCGGAGTGTCAGCATTGTTGGGGTTACACAGATTTGTTAAGTTGGTCAAATTATACCAGGCATCCCTTCCTGGGTCTTGAACATGGCGACAATGGAAGAAACTGTACCTGCACAGCGGTTTTTCCTGATCACAGACACTTCTCCAGCAAAACTCTTGTCGCTCCATCGCTAGCAGATACCAGCAAGCTCCAGCAACCTATCCACATGAAATTGGTACCTTTTTAAACATAGTAAGTTGATTTCCGAAGTTTGAGAAAATGAGGAAATTGTTCTTCGATAACTACCTTTTTTATTAACCGAATACAGTAAGCAAGCATTGTGTTTTTCTGAAGCTCAAATATATAATGAATTGGCTGAGACTTACATGGCTTGCCAACATGAAGAGCATCAAGTTGTATGCAGCCCCTGCCCATGCGGTCTCTGTTATTCCGCCGCTAGCATCAATGATCTCCGACCGGAGTGGAAGTATAAGATAGAACCTTGGCAGGTACTGGAAGAAGATAATGAACAGGATGTGGTTCTTCCTTTGAGCCGTCATTGAGCCCGCAAGGTTAGGAATTATCGCCCAAATTAACAGCTAGAATGAAAATTCAACGGCAATCAATGCCAGCTATCGCTTGATGGTTACTAACTGCTATGCTTAGCTTATAGACAGTACCTGAGGAAGGGGGATTGCCGCAAAGAGATCGATCCAAAAGCCTCTGGACAAGTACCTTAACGCGATCTTTTTCGAGTCTATAACCAGTTCTCCCCTCCCGAAAACCCGGGACGAGGGTGCGACATAAGCTGTTTTGAACCGCACGAAAATCTGAGCTGTGTAGAAGGCATCAACCACCGATCTTATGATCGTTATGAAAATCTTGAGGGCCGATGCATCTTCTAAGCACATTCTGTTGCTGTCAATAGATGGCACTAAGAAGAAAAGGGGGTCCACAAATAGGGACACCAAGCAAGCCATAAAAAAGATTCTGTTCCACCATTGAATGGTTTGGCCTCTCGGATCGAAGATATTGCTCTTCACCCTATCATAGTCCTCGGAGAATACTCTGCGCAAAACCTTCACTTTCAAGGATTTTCCAATCTTTAGTCTGGTAGTTTTTGAGCCCAAGTCATGGCACGCAGCGTCCTCATTTGATATCTCGCCTTCCTGAATTCTTGGGATTTCTTCCAAAAAGGATTCGTCTCCTACTCTGTAATTTCAATGGAAGACTGTTACGAAGCAATTAATCGATATGTTTCTCACACACACCGTGCCACCCTCACTCAAATAGGTAATGAATGTTGTAGGCTGGAGGCTCGACAAAAAACTTTCCGATTGCTTGTTCATATCATTAAATTTTCTTGAGAAGCATAATGTAATTCACAGAACTCAATTGCCAGCAGAAGTTTGAACAGATGCTAATCAAAACTTACCCAGAAGTTCAAGAAAAATAGAGTTTACCTTCCGAATCTCGCCCTTGCACTGCTATAGCCCATCACACTGGTCATGAATTGTTCTTGTGACTCGGTCTGTGATACAAGAAGGCCAAGATATCAGTGCCTGCAGAAACAAGTGTTGAACCGACAGATGATTACTGCATCTGCATTTGAAACCGCAAGATCGAATAATAATAATAATAATAATAGTACGATAACATCTTATGTTTGGCCAGAATAAAATAGTATCTTATTGCTTGCTTGCCTTCGCAAGTCATGACAACATAAAGAAACCTTATCAATTGCTTTAATAATATAGAGAGGAATGAAGCTTTATGAACTCTCCAACCTTTCACAGTCCAAAAGTTTAAGTCAAACATGTGCAGACGTTAGAACATCAAAAAAATCTGTTCACACTCGATATACAACTCTTCAGAATTGTTTATTCCTTCTTGCAATTGACAACTTTCATTTTATCAAGGACACATTTAAACTTATAATATTTCTAACAGGTTTGGGATAAAGGTAATATTGATGTTGATGTTGATGTTGATGTTTCTACATTTTTTTTCCAATGTCCGTGTAAGAGGAAGCCTGAACAATGACAACTGCCATGGAGGTACGACAGACATAAATGAATCATGCCAGACTGAAATATATTCATCTAACTGTTGCTTATAATTTCTCTTCTTGCACTGAGCCCTATCACAGTAAACATTTGTAGCACAAAATGACTGAAAATACTCAAGGACTAATGAGATGGAGGTGAAAGATATGAAAGAAAGATCTCCCTCCAAGTCGTACATACGACTTCCAATTCTCACTTCAATGCTTTCTCTTGATGAACCTACCTCGATCCCGAACCACACGGCGTAGAATACGACAACGGGTGGACAGCACACGCCACTCGCTTAGCACGTGATTAGATAAACTTCGACAGAAAGGGCTTCGACAGTAAGAATTTGCCAAAAACTACAGCGAGCTGTGGAAGTGTGTGGGGGTAAAAGAGATGAACCCCAAGAGGCATATCATAAAGCTTTCCCCCAGGGGAAAAAGGTGAGAGATCGTAGGAGTTGACTTGACAGCCCAAGATACATTTCCTTGACTCTGGAAACCTTAACCGCCGTCCCTAGGCATCCGAGGGAGGTTCCTTTCCCTTTCTTCTTGAAGGTCATATCTCAGCAAATAGAAATTTGTGTCGACCTCAGGTTAGCAATGTGCAGAAGGTCAGCGGCATTGCTGACGTAGTAGTGCTCACGTGGCATCCAGTTGACACTGTCTAATCATTAATTGTTGCGAAAAATAAGCGACCGAACGGCAAAATAAATTGAAGAAGGAAATAAATCGGACATCGGATTTACGTGATTCAGTCAATGTAACATACTTCACAGGAAAAACAGCACATAGTTTCACTGTAAGTCATGTGATGTATCGGAGACTATAATTACATTCGAATCA